>NC_090930.1:355986738-356611738 GCF_040938575.1 Ambystoma mexicanum | reverse complement strand
ATGCGGGTTTGGTGGATGGGGTGGATCCTGTAACGATTGGCACGGCTGGCGCCGGTTGTTGCTGCTGCATGTGTTGCAGTATGGCATTCAGGACCTGCGTGATGGCCCCCAGACTGTCACGCATCATGACCACAGAGGCATTTATGGCGGCAGTGTTTCCTGCAATGGCCTGTGCAATCTCTTGCGTTGTGTCCTCTCAGCCAGCCACATATTGGTGAATAAGTTCCAGCTTGGATTCCTGCCTTGCCTTCACCCTTGCTAGCTGTGCCTCAAAGTCAGTGGGAGCAGCAGAGGTTGAGGGTGCTGCGGCTGGGCGTGCAATTGCAGGGCTGGCTTCAGGGGTGGTGCTGAGGTCGGAACTGTGCAGTGCAGGATCCACAATGGGGCTGGAGAGTGTGGCCTGAGTGAGGGGATGGGGGCTGGACGGGGGGCTTGGGGTGTGTGGATATGCCACATAGATTAAGCCTTCTTGGCCCACGTACTCCTCTGCTTCAATGTCAATGTCACTCTGTGGGGCTGTGGCTTCTGCCTCACCCACGGAACTTGTTGCATCAGAATGGGTGCCACTGGCCTCCCCTTCCACTGTTGTTGGCAGCGCTGTGCTTCCAGTCCCATCCTTAGCTATTGGGCCCTCATGTGCCGGCATGGCCTGTGCACTATCCTTGGCTTGTACAGTGGGCCGCTAGGCTGCCCCGGAGGTGGTTCTGCCAGTGGCAGGTGGTTTAGCCTGGGACGTGGATGGCCTTGTGGCTGCGTCTTCACTGCCATCTTCTCCATCGGTGCCTGGGGGGTGGGGGTAGAAGAGATGCAGGGCATCAGTGATGGTGTTACATGCAAGATGCATTAGATGTTGCTGTGGAATTTTTCATTTATCATGCATTCATATCTTACAGTTGTGTCGCACAGGGTAGTTAGAAGGGGGTCATGTTGGCATTAGCCGTGACGTCTCAATTCGGCAATGCTGCATGCCAGGTGGCATGCCGTTGTATTGGGGTTTGTGTGATGTATGACCTGTGTGTTGGCTGTGTGTTGGTAATGGGATTTGCACTCAGCATGCATTTCAGTGTGGCAGGGTTTGGCCCTCCATCTGGACATGGATATGTTGATGTGTGTGTGTTGGGATATGCATTGCCTTGCCTAGACTCTATTCCAGATCACTTGTGCTGCATCATGGTTTGCCCTACTGGGGTCTGCAGGGTCACTCACCTCCATCTCCAGATGTTCCGGCACCCGTCTCCATCTCCCCGAAGCCCTCGATAGACTCCATCTGGATGGTGGCAATGCATGTCTCCTCCCAGCGCATTCGTTTTATCGAGGAGTGGGCACTCCCGCCTGTGGCCATGGCTGACCAGGATGTTGCAGACCCTAAGGCGGAGGTCATCCCACCTTTTCTTGCAGTCTTTGACTGTCTGTGGGGTGGTGCCGACTGCAGTCACCCTGCGGGCTACCTCCTCCCATATCTCCTTCTTCCTCTGCTGCGCCTCCCTTTTGAGGTTATGTGTGTTAATCTCCTCAGCATGGGCAGCAAGGGTGTCTGCCAACATGTTAAATTCCTCATCAGAGAAACGCTTCTTAGGCAGGCGGGGCTTGGATTTTTAGGTTGTCTTAGACATTTTGTTTTCAAAGGCCCTGGTCTCTCCTGTGCAACACTGGTGGTTTGGGAGGATTGCAATGGATTGTATTTATAAAGATGGCCACCTGCGCATTTCCCGTTCAGACGCAATGACGTTACTTCCGTGTCCGGTATTACGAGCCCGGTATTAGCATGATGTTATTACTGGGTCGTTATTAAGGGGTGCCTCCTAGGCGGAGGCGGTATCAGCGGGTCCTGTGATGCCACTATCGGGGGGTTGGAGGGCCTTTAGTGGCATGGCGGTATGGCCATTACCGTCATTGGGGTTCACGCGTGCTCACGTACTTGTAATCAGCCGCTATTAGCAGCGTCAAACGAGCACGGACCCGCTACTTACTCCATGCTGGTAATGGGCCCGTTTTTAGTGGGATTCTCGTAATGAGGCCCCAAGTGTGTGATGGATCTGCCTGCCTTAAGATGTTCCCTTAATAGATTGCTGGTGGCGATGCAACTGTGCAGATCCTTAGCATATTTTACTGAACATTACTTGAATTATCTTGTTAATTATCTCCCATATAGATTGACGCAGGGGGTGCTCAGGGGTGGTTGAAACTGCTTCCCTCTTTCCTAGTGGTAAGTTAAGTTATAGTCACTTAAATACATTAGGTGCATCTATTTTTCATGTCAGACTTCTCTAAAGAAAAAGGGTACCCTCGTCCAAAAACAACATTTGTAAACTATCCCCACTCCCTTGCCTCCTTTCTGCTGAAAATAACTGATGCCTGAGTTTTTGGTGCTCGGGAGCGAAGTGCCTTGCCAAGTGAAACCAATAGCAATTCTCCACTGAAAAATACCCACTCTTTCCTGAGAGTGAGTAAGTGACCCTGATAGCCGAAAGATTTTGTATTGCTTTTGGGTGAAGAAGGAAGAAGGGTTCTATCAATAAAAAGTATTCTCAAAGGTCTTTGGGCCTCATTCCGACCATGGCGCTAAGTGAAAAACGATGGCGGTAAATGATTACCGCCATCGTTTTCCGCTAGGTCCGATTATGACCCTTGACCGTTAACTACGATGCCATTAGTGGCATCGTAGTCAACGCTGCCGCTATCTGCGCAAAGGACGCGTGCACGCAACCTCCGACACCGTACTTAGCGCCATGGCGGAAAGGTACGCGAATGCCGACCCAAGCGGACATGCACCTAACGCCATCACCCAGCCCGTTAAGTACCTTACCGCCATGGCGCTAAGTACGCCATCGCGAACCAACCGTAAATGGCCATGTAAAGTGAATCCAGCTGCCACAGGTGCACAGAAACAGCACAGGTGGAGGCAATACAGACTCAGGAAGTACAAAAAGAGCACACCCCACCCCTTCCCACACCCAGTCACACTCCACAATGATACCAATACGACTTGCAATGTTGGGGCTGGAGGACCTGATAGCAATGCAAGTGCTACTACAACAACAACAACAACAACAACAACAACAATAACAGGCAGCACAGAGGAGACGCAGGAGGAGAAGGAGGGCAAGGCAGGGCCAGCAAGCCCCACCAGCACAGCCAGTGCCACCATGCAGGCAGCCCCCAATCCCACGCATCAGAGCCAGTCCATTCAACCTCACTGCTGAGCAGATCCGCACCCTGTACCGTTTGGACCGGGGCACCATCAACGCCATCGTAGACATGACACACAACGACATCGTCAGCATGATAGAAAGTCCAACCGCCATCCCACCCCTACTGAAGGTAGTGTCTGTACTCCACTTCCTGGCCACAGGCACCTACCAGCACACAGTGGGGCACTTGCATGGCATTTCACAACCATTATTCTCACGTACACTTATCCAAGTGCTCGATGCCCTGCTCAAGCACACAGACGAACACATCTCATTACCACGGACTGCCCAGGAGATTGCAAACACCAAAGTGGGTTTCCATGCACTAGCCGGCATACCTGGTTGCATTGGTGCCATTGACTGCACCCATGTGGAATTGGTGGTTCCACATGCCATGGAGGTACCGTACCGCAACCGGAAACAATTTCACTCAATCAACGTGCAAATGGTCTGTGACTCCAACAAGATCATCACACATTGTTGTGCCCGATTCCCCGGATCAACCCATGATTCAATGGTCCTGAGGAACTCCACAATACCACGCTACATGGAGCGACATGCAGGCCCAAGATCCTGGCTACTCGGTGAGTCTAATGTCATGACCATGGAAATGTGAAGTGGGTGATGCATACTCCACCTGGCTGAAAGGGGGAGGGATGATGCATACTCCACCTGGCTGAAAGGGGGGGGATGATGCATACTCCACCTGGCTGAAAGGGGGGGGGAATGATGCATACTACACCTGGCTGAAAGGGGGGGGGTGATGCATACTCCACCTGGCTGAAAGGGGGGGGGTGATGCATACTCCACCTGGCTGAAAGGGGGGGGATGATGCATACTCCACCTGGCTGTGAGTAGCAGAGAGAACGGAGACAGATCATACCCTAAAGCAACACAAACTCCACCCAACACCAGTAAAGCCAATACCCAATGTATGCAGCCCTACCATGTGAATGAGGTTGTTTCCCAACCATGACACAACCATCTGCAAGTGCATTCTACCAATTCAGACCACATTGTCAACAATGAAATGCACCTACATGCACATCACCAAACACCATCAACCGAAAGGCCTGTCCCCCATAACTGCCCACGAAGGAGGCACATGACGGACAGAAACATCAACACACCATCACACAGACAGCAGGGCCCCCAAAATGTCCCTATCAACATCAGCATTGCTCACTGGGGTCATGATGAGGCCCACAGCAATGTTGCAATGATGTGCGCATTGACATCACAGGACACGTGCCAGGCCAACAAAACAAACGGCATGAACGGACACAGTGGATGGGCGCTCACAATGCACTCCACCCCTCTGCATACATTGGGTGATGGCATGCAAAACAGGCCATGAGAGCCATGAGCATATACTGGTTGCATTGTGTGAATCAATTAGTGCATTTAGAAGTGGTCTAAAGTAACAGTTGGATGCAAGCCATGGTGGCACATCATGTTCTTGATCAGACGTCATGACTGACACATACATTCTCGACTACATACAGGTGATGCAGGCTATCCCCTGAAGAGGTGGCTCCTTACACCAGTCCGGAACCCGCAGAACCAGCACGAGGAGGACTTCAACCGTGCACATACACGTACCCGTGTGGTCATTGAGCAGACATTCGGCCTATTGAAGGCACGGTTCCGCTGCCTCAGCAGGTCTGGTGGGGCACTCCTGTCCCGCCATGAGAAGGTGGCAAAGATGGTCATGGCATGTGTCATGCTACACAATATGTGCGTCAGACGAAATGTGCCCGTACTCCCTGATGTAGAACTGCAACCACCTGACGATGAGGATGAGGAGGGTGCAGATGGGGCCGCACCTCATGGAGGAGGCGATGCACAGGAGGGGCGTGAAATGCGTCAAAATATCATCGACCAATGCTTCTAGCACACACGGCTGGTGTGTATCACATGGAGACGGCACTTGGGGTACTGTGTGTCTCTGGGACATGCACACTGTGGACTGTACACCAATAAAGCACACATATGCAAAGGAAAAAGTGTATTTTAATCATAAATTGTGACACACACCCTCCTCCCTCCCCCTGCACACCCCAACACACCCCGTCCCCCCTGAACACCCCAATACTCCCCCTCCCCCCTTCCCCCTTCCCTCTGCACACCCCAACACACCCCCTTCCCCCTCCCCCTCCCCCCTGCACACCCCAACACACCCCCTCCCCCCTCCCCCCTGCACACCCCAACACACCCCCTGTGAGTGTCTACAGATGCCTGTAACAGTGGGCACAGGCTATTACAAGCCCCCTCTCCCGGCCCCAGGGGCACCCCTGCCTGTGGAGCGCAGGTTCCGTCCTGAACGTTGGACGTGGCTGCTCTGGGCAGAACTGGCAGCGGAGGATGTCCCTGCCTGCTCCCATGCATACATGGCCTGTAGGGTGTGGGAGAGCTCTGAGAGCACACGGCGCACCCCGGCAAGTTCGCCACAAATGTCCCTTGACGTGGACTGCATTGCATCCCTCAGGGTGTCAGTGCTCCACGCAATTTCGGCCCTTAGGGTCTCCGTAGCCTGTTCGATGGCTGCCCTAGCCCCCACACATTCCGCAGCATGCTTGGTGAGTAGCGTGGACAGTTGTTGCTGCCGTTCAATGATGTCCTCAAGGGACTGTTGCCCCTGCTGGGCCATGCCCATTGCCGGTGGTGTGATGGAGGGGCTGCTCCCCTCCTGTGGACTTAGAGCTAGGCATGGGGTAGATGGCCACTCCTCTTCCTCTGTGTGCCCCTGTGTGGGATCCTCATGGGGGCTGGCATGGGACAAACAGGGGAAATGTGGAAGGTCAGTGGGGCGTCTGACGTCGTGCTCCTCAATGTCTGAGTCAGAGCATGCTGCAATGGCAGCTGATTCTCCAATGGTGCTGCTGGCCGCAGAACCGGTGCCTTCTGTGGCAGGCAATGTTGGAACATGTGGTGCTGCTGCTGCTGGCCTGCTGCCTACTGGGGTGCTTGCCGGTGGGCCATCCTGTTTGCTGGCAGTGGATTGTGCTTGCTGTGGGGTCTCGCTCACTGCAGCTGAGGTTGAGGGTGCGTGAATGGTCGTCTTGGCCTTCTTGGCTTTTATTGTCGCAGGGGTGTCCTCGTCCTCGGGGTGTGATTCTGAGCCTGTGGTGGAGCAAAGGAGGGAGAGCGTTATTGATGGGTCTGAGGACATTGGAATGACAATGATTGACATGATTTTGGTCAGTAGATGAGGCACATTTGAGGCAGGGGCATGCAGGTTGTCTCCTTTTTGTGTGGAATAAGGATGGAGGTATGTGGGTGCCGGCAGTTAGGGTGTGCATGCTACATGTATACAGGGTGGAGCTCGCATGTGGCTGTGAGCAGTGTCCAGCTAATGTGTTGCATTTACACTCTAGGGCAACATTGTGCTACACATGAATAGACTTCAGTGACTATGGCATGTCTTGATTTGAGGCACCTACCTTCATCGCCTGATGCCGGTACTCCTCTTTCCATCCCTCCGACGCCTTCGATGCCTTCCATGCCTATCGTGCTGGCACATATTTCCTCCCACGGTTGGAGTTTCAGTGGGGATTCAGAACCTCCACCGGTAGCCAGGGCAAGGTTGCGGTTAGCAGAGATGATGCTTCTTACGCGTAGCCTAAGGTCATCCCACCGCTTCCTGCACTGCTGTGGGGTGGGGGGTACGGTCCCCACCGCGCTGACACGCTCTGCCACCAGGGCCCATATGGCCTTCTTTTTAGCTATCGCCGGCCTGGTCATTTGCGTAGCAAAAACTACGGCTGCATTGTCTTGTAGAGTCTCAGCGAGCATGCTCAGTTCCTCCCGGGAGAATCTGTCCTGGCGCTGGCGATCGCATGCCTTCTTGACAACTTTGGGCATTTTCGGGTGGTTAAGTGGGTGGGTGATGGGTTGGGACAGGTGTCAGGGTTGGATCTGGTGTTGTTGGGAAGGATGGCAATGGATTGTGTTTTTAAAGATGGCCGCCGTGCTGTTTCCCGTTCCGCCGCGATGACGCTATTTCCGGTTCCGCTTTTTACGGTGACCGCTAATTACGGCCACCGCTGATTACGGTGGCCGCTAATTACGGTGGCCGCTGAGATGGGTGGCGGTAGTGCACCTTGCGCGGCCTACGATGCCGGTAGGGGCCCTTTCCGCCATGGCGTTATTTACATTACCGCCATGGCGTAATGCTCGTGCGCGATGGGTCGGAATGTGGCGCTCTTTCCGCCATCGGTCCACGGCGTAAATGTTAATTACGCCATGGCGGTAATGTCGGCTACTTACCGCCAGGGTCTCAAAACTGCTAGTATTGTTAAGTGCATAGGGATACTCAATGTACCAAGCACTGTATGTGTGAATTTGCTTTTGAACACAGAAAAAAGCAATTGTTTTAAATCTGAACCTTATCAAGTAATATTTATGTTCTAGTAAAGTGCCAACATAGTATTTAATTTTGACATCAAAGGGGTTCGTGGGACAAGAGTTTTCACCTGTTTGTTTGGCCTGTGTTCCATGCAACTGAGACAAAAAATGCGAAAGTGTGTTTATTGAAGCTTTGTTTTGTGCCACAGCGGATGTGGCATGTGTAACCATTCAAGGCAAATATTAATTGAGCTTATAATTTAGATAAATATTTATTCTTTTATACCCGGCATGGCTCTTAGCTCATTGTTGGCAAAGGTGTAGGGATCTACTTGGCTCTATATAAGCCATATACAGGGCTAGCTGGACACAAATAATCGATGTGCTGTGTGTCATCTTGATTGGAGGGAACAGACTCCTCATGTTCAGCGTCGTCTCTCAATATACCGTTACAGATCAACCTGCCATGATATTAACTCACATATTTGCCAGCTGCTGTAACTGAATGTATAATATACAATTACTATCTTTCATGACTATTGTGGAGAACATCCAAGTGTGATTATTACATGGCATATACACATATAACATGTCTTGCCAGTGGCTACTGAGGTGTTCAATTCCAATCTTGGTTAACTACAGTAGATAGCATTGCTTACATATAAATTAGTGTGTAACACACAAGCCAACAAGGTGTGGCTTTTAAGAAGAGAATTCCTGTGATCACCTTTCAACATATGCACACCCACCTGATATTTCCCATTAGTGATTACAGAGTAGGAGAACCGCCACAGTTGGCTAGCGGCAGGAGAGCATTTTAAGTGTTTTTATTGGGTGTCCAACATCCATGCTATATTGCTGTTTTGTGAGTACTAAAAAGCATGCAAACACAGTCACCATCTTACCCCAGGATACAGATATTTGCATTTGTTGTCAGTGACTACTTGAGAAGAGAAAAGAGCAGAGATGGCAGGATGTAGGAGGATACATTATGTAGCTACATTTGCGTGTGCAACACAGGCCATCTTCTGTTTATTTGGGTTGAGGTTGTTTGGTACAATATGTTCGAGATTTAGAAGAGTTTGGCTAGTCAGGTGTGAATGCGAGTATTGCAGGGAGCTCCTGTATCTGCTGATCCCCAAATATGAAATTGAGATTGTATTCTGAAAAGAAAATAATCAACACACATTACTCATTTGGACAAAAAGGACAAATAATTAAGGGGAGAGTTTCCCTACACTGGCCAATTGCAGTACCTACTGCCTGTAAATATAATTTGAAGTTTAATCATATGTTTTCTGCTAAATCAAAGTCATACATAGCAAATAATTATTGATCTCATGTCGTCCTACTATTTCTGCTTGAGCTCTGTCATTAGCACACTAACTTACTTTCGTAACTTAATTTTGGATAAAGATCACAGAAACGTTGGATTTGTCATGCTTATTTGTTTTATGCTTGATGGTACACAGATTTTTAAAATGGTGGGCTGCATTCATACTATTTTGTTCTCTTTTAATATTAGCTAGCACATTCCCCTTGCACATATGTCTAAATCTATGACGAGGAAATGCTGATCTTTCCTAGTGCCAAATGAATATGCGTAACAATACTTGTTTATTTCTAATTAAACTCATCATGCACAGCCAGAATATATACTGTGCTTAGTAAGCCGCAAGTATTTTATGAACTGGTTCACAGTCCCGTGGATAGAGTCACCACTTTTAGGCCCCAGATTCAGAGCCATATTTATTTTTATTGATCACATTTGTTCTCATATATATGGTTCATTTGGTTGTCTAGGTGCCTTTCGAAGGGATTTGAATAATTTAAAATGGTTCCATTAGACGGCTTTGTTGCCACAGCGTACTTCCAAATGCACCTTTACTTATATGAGCCGACTGTCATTCTTATGGAAATTGAAAGATTATGTTCCTTTTGCTCCTACCACCACATTCAAAGATGTATCCTTATTTAGGGTTATGCCACTGATACATGCATGACGCATTGACGAAGGCTAGTGGTGTTCCGTCAAGAAACACGGATTTATCCACTTAGAACATAGAGTGATCTATTTTTTACACAGTTTAAACAGTTTAACAGAGCAGTATTAACTTGGCTCTACCTTTTTAGCATTTCATTAGTATAAAGGTTGAATAATAGTGGTCTCCACATGCACCTTGGCTACTCCACTTTGAATTTCAAGTAGCTCAGTGCACTCACCAGCTTTACCTTTTGGTGCAAACCTTTAATGAGTTCACGGAGTGGGACTTTAACAGATATACTCTGCATAGTTTCCAATCCCCTACATATTGGGGTTGACCCAGTCAAATGCCATGAAGACCAGAAGTCCATGCAATACCAAGGAGGCTGGGTATCCTTTTACAAATACATATCTGGCTAAATGTGCGGTGTCGACTCCTCCTCTGAACACATAATGTGGATAAGAAAGTATTCATTTAGACTCTACCCACTCTGCTAAGCATTTGAGCATTACTCTGCAATATAACACCATATATTTCCAATGTACCAAACAATAATGAAATGGAATATTATGACATACAGCCTCATTTTAAGGAAAATGTAATTGCATGCAGGTGGGGGCCCCTGCATACAGTTGTCAATGTCCATGAGGCGGAATGGCCAAGGAAAGAGTAAAAAGCCAGGCAAACTGGCTTTTACTCATTAATGTTTCAACTCGCTCTCGATCAATTAATAACGCCACATGCAAATATGCTTTGTAGGCACTGTTTACATTGGAATTTTATGGAATCTACCTGCTCATTAGTGGGAGCTAATGCAGAGTGGATTTTATAGGAATCCATTCATTGCACGCCTCAAAGCTGAACCGAAAACTGCCTTGCCTTTATAAAAGTTCTCAAAACCCGTCTATTTGCTGCATAATCCTGAACTTCCAATTCATGTTCTGAACTTTGAAACACTCTGCACCAGGCGGCGCCAGCTGAATTTGCGACAGGTATTGTGCATGTATGAACTATAGGATGGGCAGTGCATGGGAAAGGTAACAACTGAAAAGGTTCAATAAACACTTGTAATCTGGGTAGACTCATCACAATATCTGCCCAGAAGAACGTTCTCCTCTTGTTGCAAACAGTTGGAGCATAGACTGCCACTGTCACTGTTTTATCGCAGCTGCACAAATCACCAGAAGAAGCCATTTGCAGGAGCACTAACACATCACCACCAAATTCTAATAGATACATATAACGTAACACTCCGGTGGACACTGGCTACAGGCATAGCTACCCGCACACATCAGAATACAGCAAGGACTATGACAGCATTTGGTCGTGCTTTTCACATAATGTTCTGCCTACCTACACCAGACTACACCTCAACACTGCTGATATCAAAATGCAGCACAGAACTATGACAAATTCAGGCATGCTGAACTAATATCGAGTGCTTTTGGCACCCATCTTCATGCCTGATCTTATGGGTTGCTCTGTACTGGAGCCTGACCAGCCCTGCCAAGCCTTATTTGGCCAAATGCACACACAAATCCTAATCTTACTCCATGACCTCCAACACTCTGGACTTCGGTCCTCTGAGGGCATTCCCACCAACAGCGCATTGAGACTATGACAATGGTAAAAGGCACTATATAAATGACAAGTACAATACAATACAATACATTAAAATCAAATGCAGGCATATCATGAATCACACCCACCAGATGATTGAGGAATACACAGATGCAATCTTATATCCACTCCATGTCCCTCTTCCATCTTTTCAAAACACCAAAATGGTGAAGAGCGTTAAATAGGGTAGAAAACCATTATACATTGTTTTCATGTCTCCATTTATTGCACCTCCCAGTGCAAAATTAGGCTGTTTAGGTTGCACTGCATTAAGCAAAGGAGAGAGAGACTCCCTTCATCAACTAAATCCCTTGAATAGTCTTAACCTTGATAGGCAGTATTAGGGGATGGAATTTTACATTGTGTTGTCGTGACATATTGTCATGTGGCAAGGGTGGAAAGCCCTGGCTTCTTTATTTTTATTAATTAATACAATTATGTGGTTAATTCCATCTCTGAAAGGGTAGTCTGCTGATCAGATTCCCCTTTCCAAAACTCCATGCCAAAAGCATAGTGCATGTCTGTGCCATGCTGCATCTGTATCTGATTTGCAGCACCTGCTCTACTGATGGCACCAAATAGGTTCAGAGGTCACAATTGCCCATTTGACAGCAGCAGTGAAAGCCACATCTCTTCAGTGCAGGGGCTGCATTTAAGATATACCCCCTGCACCAAAACAATGATTATCAAAGTTGCCATGATGGTGACAGGATATACTCTAAAATAAAGCTATGCCTGAGATAAGGCATGGTGCATGGAACCACATATGACCATTGCCTTCACATCCAATTTGATATCCCGCATGTGCCAGCTCCTATGAGTCAGATCAGCTGTGAAATTTGATGTGTATTCTGGCCAGATGTCTAAGCCTGTCAAATGATAATACAGGAACCTGAATGGTCATGCATCGTCTTTATGATCTCTTTATGAGGGCATATAACGCCCTTGCCAGAGACAACCAACAAAACAGGCTGCTGTCCTGTGCACAGACATCAATCGGATTTTACGTGACCCTGCTGAGAGAATAGTCATTTCTGTGGTCCTCGAGTTGTGAACTGAAGGTAGGTGTTCCAAGGCAGAGCTGACCTCTGTCACCTAACCATCCTCAGGGACCCCTGGGTGTGAACTCTGCTGCTTGACCAAGGCTGCATCTCTGCCAGCCATCCTGCTGCCTAGGACCTCACTGTGTTGCAGGACCCCTGGAGCATCCTCTTGTTTGGTAGCCCGCGAAAAGAACTAACCTTGGCCCTTGAGATCCTGGAGTGGGTCCCTGTCTTTATGCGGCTGTGACTCATGATTCCAGTGCGTTTGATGTCGAGCGAACCTCCAGAACTATTCATAGCTGCCTTTGCCATTTTAAACTGTCTGAAGAGCCGTTTGAGGTACAACTCTGTTTGCCACTGCGTCACACCAGCTGAAGCACGTTGGTGCCGTGGCTCAAACCAACAAAGTTTAGTTCATCGCTGCACCTGTAAGTTAATCAACCCAACCCTGATTTCCCCCAAACTGCAACCTTCGAGCATTCACATTGAATGGAGTTCTCCTGCACATCCTGGAACAAGCTCAACTTCTACCGAACCCCGATCGCTTACTGAACCTGGTGACTGCCCGATCCTCAAAGCTCAAGAAGATGCTTCGAGACTGCAGCTACCTTACGTTTGACCCTGACTCAACGCCAGTGTGTCAGTGGACCATTGCAACAGCTGCATCCTCGGACTGAAAATAACCCACAATCGAAACTGAGAAGCCGTGTTTGATGTTGTTGAGCCACCGATACGTTTGAAAAGTTATTACAGTCTGATATCTGCCCCTCTAGTCCATCCTTGGGCCCTAGCAATTGGAAAGGCCATGCTAATCCTGTTTGCAAGATTAATACATATCCAGTTGTACATTGTACTTTTTTAATTGCATTTTTACATTGTTCTCTAGTTAGTTCTTATTGTGCATAGTGTGTCTGATTAAAGTAGTTATTTGAATAGAACCTTGATTAGACATTCTTTTATTTGTGACTGTTATATTTCGCTCTTTGGTTTGCCACTGAACCATATACACACCCCTCTTGGCAGAATAGCATTGCCTCAGTCCATGTTGCCACAAAAGGCCTAGGAGGTATATCTCTTAACTCTGTCTGTTTTAACTGCATGATTGTGTTGGCTCTTGGTTTGTAGAAGTGTGAGGGCTGAAAAGACACTTTAGTCTCTTCTTATGCTTGTACTCCTGCTAAGGCCAGGTTACAGAAACTTTGCATCAGTGAAAGTGCAAAGTTCCACTATGTTAGCACTAGTAACGCAAACTAGAATAGTGTGGCTATTGAGCACCTATGCAAATCGACTTCATGTATGTAGATGACTTCCATTTTCAGAACTTTCGTTAATGGTAAAGCGGGGTTCACAAATGCACTCACCACCTTATGATTGCTTTTCTGCTCCGCAATAAACTCTGAAACCGTCCCAGCAAGAACTATACTGCAACTGAAAGGCAAGGAATTGGTATGAGATATGTTTTACCTGCATTTTGTTGGTAGTTGAAGTGCGACTTCTGGCTGTGGTATTATGCAAGGATTAGCAAATAGCGCTTCAGTTGATCCGACAATGATTACTGCCAAGGTCTGTGCTGAAATGGGAACGTGAGCAGAGAATGCACTGCAGAGAAATAGGATTGTCATCATTTCACAAAAGAAATGATGAGAATGGTGGTAAGTAAAAACTATCAAAGCACCATATAATAATTAGGATTTGATTAAAACTGACTTCACAAGATTCATGTTCATTTCTCCACATTCATGTTCATTTCTCCACATGCGCATTTTAAAAATAATGCGGATGAATACATTGGGAATTATATAGAGGCATTGCGAAAGAGATTAATGTTCATTGAGGCATGAACAAAGATTAACTAACTGCAGACATGCCCATTAAAGCAAATCTTGATGCAAAAATAGACATTCTCATGTAAAACCCGGGATTGGAATATGCATTATTTGACAGTGGCTAATGAGTCGTCATCATAATAACCAACAGGGTGGAGAGAAATTCATGTAGCAGAATGGCGCGATAAGACTTTGACGCCATTGTTCCAGCCTTTGACGATTTAAAGAGAACCGTGAGTGAGTGTTATTTGCCACTAAACGGTTCAGGCGTTATTGCGAAATATGTATCATCACGAAACTAATTGAATTTGAGCTTTTCAGTTGTCAGACTGTCAAAATGTTTTGTGTATCTTTCCATATTAAAAATGTTAGCTTCGGATGTGGGTTGTGAGCTACAATTTTGCAATGTTGGTTACTTGTTTTGTTTGAGGTGGGAAATTGTATTGGAGATATTACTGCACTTACCTTCACATTTGAAAGAAAGAACTATTATAATAATTACTTCACATCTTTCAAGCATGACCCAACCTTCTAATTTAATTATAACTAATATTTAATTATAACTAATGTTTGTAGCACAGTTGACCCCACTGTGTCCTCAATGCAGGGTAGATAGGTTGAACCAGGTCAGGTTTGTTTAATAACTATAAATAATTACGTTGGCAGAGCGAAGAATCTTGGGTCACACTGCATTAAACATAGTCAAATATCTAGGATGTTGAGTCAGACCTTCACATTATCAAATTCACTATCTATATCATAAAATACTCCTTACTAAATTAAAAATGTAGATTCTGCAATCACATACTCTCATGTTCAAGCTATGGAAAGTCAATGAAAGGCAAAATCAATCAAACAACAGATTAAATTATAATACAGGGTCTACGGTAGTGGCCCTGTAGTTGTGGATATGTTGCTCAACCCACAGGAAGAGCACTTTTTGGGTGACTTATAACTTCACCACCCCCTCCCCGATGAATCCTTACGAAACTTTGCAAAAAATGTATATGACCCCATCAGATTGATCCTACAAAGTTTGTTGAGGTTTTGTTCATGGGGGGGCAAACTTATATGGGGGTCCCAAAATGTGTGGTTTTCCCCATAGACATAATGGAAAGCAAATGTTGCTCACGCTTTCAGCCCAAACAGCTGGATGGATGTTCACCGAATTTGCAGCAAGAGCGGCAGCTTGGTCCCGAAAGCATGCTTTTATAAATTTGTTTTAAATCTGTCCAGTATGTTTTTTTGAAACAACTAAAAAGAAGGTAAAAAAAGAATGTGTTATATCTAGGTTTTGTCCATGCACTCACTTCCCTGTTTCGTCCACGGACAGTCCTCCAATTGGCCCAAGGGACGACATGATGACTGCAGGACATGATGACCGCAGGACATCAGATGTGTCCAAAGATTGGATGGTGAAAAGCGTGAGGTGTGTCATATTTTTGGGAAACGCCCGGCATGTTGGATTTTCGACAGTCACCGTTTTCTGCAGACATCGAGGTGAAAACATATGAAAAAACACAACACTGGACTTGTGAAACTAATGAAACAATCTCTAGGTAGTTGAGGGGTGATGAGGATGGGATGTGATATGACCTTAAAATGCTAAAAAAACAGGTGGATTTTGAACTCCAATGTCTGCAAACAGTCAGTATGTCCAGGGCAGTCCTGTGATGTTCGCAAACATCTGAGATGTTTGGGGGCATTTACGCCTATTTCTGGCTTGCAGGGGTGGTGAAAAGCAGTTTTTATAACTTTTGCACCATTCAATAAAACTGCATGGGACGTTGGCATTTCATTCTAGACCTGACTCTAGATGGTTCTGCAAAGTGTGGTGCTGTTTTGTCAAGAGGGAACAAAATGATTAGAGGGGGGTCCCAAAATATTTGAATGGCTTATAAATGTGGTGCCATTTGGCAAATCTGCACAAAAGTTTGCAAAATAATCGTAGCCCGAGATATGAGTATTTTTGTAAAGTTGGTGGGATTTTATCAAGAGTTGGCAAAATTAGACAGGGATCTCATCATTTTTAGATGGTTTATAACTTTTCGCCGTTTGATGAATTTGAACAAAGATTTTCAGAAAGATTATAGACCCAACCTTGAATGTCTGTCTAAAGTCTGAATGGATTCTGTCAAGTGCGGGCTAAGTTACAGGGCTATTGTATGTACGTAAACGTTGACACTTTTGAAAAAATAAAACAAGCAGATTTGCAGCAAAACCATGTAAGGAGCCTTGGCAACGGCCTTAAAGCATGGTTTTGCAAATGTGTCAGTGTTTTATTTTTCGAAAAGTGTCATAATGTAGTTACAAAAAAAGTGATATACCTTTGGTGACCTAGGTATAGCCTGTGGCCATGGGCAGTGGCCAGATTTTCCAATCTGGCTACTGGTCATGACTACGAGGGACTAGCAATAGGGTTACGTTTTTTGAAATTGGGATAGGTTTAAATGGGAAAAAACAATCTGCATGTGAGTACAGGTTGAAGTGGTGGATGGGATTGCAGCAAATATGCACGAGAACGGTCAGCAAGAACATGAAAGCATGGTTTTGTAAATATGTGTTGTTTTTTTTAGTTTTTTGTTTAAGTGTAAAATGTAAGTACACAACACAGTGATATAACATTGGTTTGTGGGTAATGGGCCTGGCCATAAGCAAGGAGAAATGTGTACGTTAATTTGCTTATTGGGCATGCAGCAAAGCCAAAGCGGTAGGTTTGTATGGGAAAAAAATATGCTGCTTGCGGTTAAAGCCTGAAGTGGTGGACTAGATTATAACAAACTTGCGTGATGAGCATTAGCAAGGGCCTAAATAAATGTTTTTGGAAATATGTTTTGTGGTTTATTTTCTGAAAATGTAACAATGTAAGTAGAAACACTAGTGATATACATTTGGTGTCTGGGTAGGGGGCCTGGTCCTTGGCAAACGCAAATATGTACTCTGATATGCTTATTGGGGAATGTGACCTGTCCGAAGCCTATGCCCCATGGATTTGGAGACTGGCCATGGTTTCAAACCATGAGCACTGGCCATTTGTTACATTATTAGGGTACAGTGAACACTGAGCTAGGATGCAGGGTAGGTGCAGTGAATAATAGGTGTGGCTTGGTTGGGCTGGTGTTATGGGAGAGCCTTATTTCGCAGGCTATTGAACAATGATTTGCATCCCCAGCATGCACTGCTGATAACGATAGACCTAAGTATATTTTGAAAAAAAATGTGTTTCTTAAAGGAGGTTTATAGTTCTTTCAAATATATGAAAAGAGGAATTTATATACAGTGATCTAAAACCATGAACAATGTTCACTTATGAAAACCTATTAAATTGATTGAAAAAACGTTGTTAGTGGAATATTACGGTTAAGATGCATCCCATCCTTGGGACCCGTCTGCTCCAGTAGTTAGCTAGTGGTGTCTCACCTTGGCATCCCTTGGCATTTCCCTCCTGGGTTCTAATGAGCACTTGCCCATCTGTACTGCCCCTTCTATGTATGCACTTCTCTCCCTGCACACTGCATATGTGCATTTACAGGTGCTCTTTGTACAATTTGTTTGTATCAGTGAGGGAAATTCAGATGCAAAAGATGTGTAGAAGATTGTTAAGTGGCAGTTGGTGTGTGATAGCTTAATATGGTCACAGGGTTACATTTACAGTTGTTGGAAGTGATTGGTGGATGGATGTGTGACTGTTTGAATGCAGCCATTGAGGGAGTGATACAAATATAAAATTAAAAAGGGTATAAGGGCTGTCTTGTGCGATGGTGTGCACGTGCTATCCAGTCTTTTAATGATCCATGGCCTGGAAAGTGGATCCATGGGGCTTGGCCTTCGGCCATGACGTATTCCTCAATAAGCAAATCAGAGTACACATTTGTGTTTGCCGAGGGCCAGGCCAACTACCCAGACACCAAATGTATAGCACTAGTTTTTCTACTTACATTCTTACACTTTAGAAAAATAAAACACAAGACATATTTCCAGAAACATGCCTTTAGGTCCCTGCTAATGCTCATTCCACAGGTTTGTTGTAATCTAGTCCACCACTGCAGGCTGTAACCGCAAGCAGAATATTTTTTTCAGAAAGAAACCTACCTTTTTGCCCATGCTGCATGCCCCAATAAGGAAATTACAGTACACATTTCTCCTTGCTGAATGCAAGGACATTTGCCCAGACACCAATGTTATATCACTGTTTTGTGTTCTTAAATTTACACACTTTCCAAAAAATGAATTACTGGACATATTTGCAAAACCATGCTTTGAAGTTAATGCTAAAGGTCCTCGTGCAAATTTTTTGCAACCCCATCCAGCATTTCAACCTGTACCCACAGACAAAATGTATTTTCCCCATTCAAACCTATCCCAATTTCGAAAAACGTTACCACATAGCTGGTCCCTGGGGGTCATGCCCAATTTAATCCAATTGCTAAACCCTTGTGGTCATGACCAGTAGCCAGATTGGACAATCTGGCCACTGCCCGTGGACACAAGCTATTTCTCAGTCACCAAAGATATATCACTTTTTTTTGTACCTATATTATGACACTTTTCAAAAAATAAAACACTGACACATTTGAAAAACCATGCTTCCGGGCCGTTGTAAACGCTCCTTGCATGAGTTTCATGCAAATCCACCCATGTTTTATTTTTTGAAAAGTGTCCAAATGTACTTTAAGGACCTCATTGTGGCAACAATAAAGACAGACACAAGTGATCATAGTTCAAAGGTGTTTATTGAACTTTGTAATGGTGAGATAAATGCCTAATCTAAACCTAAATCTAAGATGGGAGCAAGCTACGACCATCAAAAGAAAATAAGACAGTCCTATTGGCATGTTGTCAAATAGAAAGGACCTATACTAAAAAACCTATTGCCAATCCTTACTACAAAATTACAAAAAGAGTGTGGGATAATATTCACCAGAAAAGAAAGAAGTGTTCACAAAATGATACATCAGGAAGGTATGGCTGGGTCTCCCTTCTCCACGTTTGATGCACAGGATAAGACGGGACTCTCGAGCACAGCACATTCCTTGGCCTCATCAGCATGAGGTTGAAAGTTCCAGTTCAACAATATCAAAATCTTCAGAGGCTAAGTCTCTTTCCTGCAAAGGTTTCTTGCCTGGGAAGGCTTGCTTATTCAAAGTAACAAAGGACAAAGAAACAAAAGTTCCTTCGGTACTTGTGTACCTTGGGCGATTGCTCTTCGTCCCTTGGATCTCCCTCCGCCAGGCTCAGATCCCTCTTACAATGTGGGCCTCCCTCTGTCGGGTTCACTATGGCCTTTCATAGAATGGTTTATATATCCTTTTAAACAACTTCCTGATGTGGACAACCCTCAACATGGTTTACTCTTGTCAGCACATTGTTCAAAGGTATAAAGAAACAAAAACTGTAACAAACAAAAGTTCTCTCTCTGGTCTTGCACCTGGGCCATTGTTGTTTGCCCCTAGGATCTCCCTCCGCCGGGCTCGGATCCTTCTTGCAAGAATGGGCCTCCTTCTGTTGGGTTTACTACAGCCATTCTGCAATACAGTACATGTATTCCTAACACAGTTCATGTATTGTTTAGTTTTGTTAGAAAGCAGAGATTTCCTTCTCCTAGCATTCTTGTGGCATCCCTCTGAATGGTTCATACTTGCCGTATTTCACAGTTCACAATCCTTTTGGAAAGCGGGGTTCCCTTCCCCAGGTTTTCCCACCAGCAATGGGTCAGAGACATTTGTTTGCACAAGGGATTTGATGTAACCCTTGTAGGACCACTGTGAAACCATCCTTTTCTAGGGCCTTCTAGTTCTTCATGTCAGATAAATGGCTATGGTGTTGGTCTGTTGTTTGTTACAGTGTAGAAAACTGCTGGTGTGGGAAAAGGGGGGGGTGGAGATTCAAAATAACCCACAGGGTAGGATGGGGAAAAGGTGTTACAGGGAAGGGGATACCATGTCTCAACCCTCAGTGTCCCACTTTCACTCCCTGAAGACCCCCTTACCCAGGTGAACCTCCCCCACTGGTCCATCGCCAGAACTGGATCCAATAGCGATGACCGTGCCCTGTCCACCTGGTCGTCAGATCCCCAGGGACTAGTAAGTGAGACACCTTTGGGTTTCTCACAGTACATACATAAGATAGACATATAACTTAGCACTCACTTAATCCATTCAGACTTTATACAAACATTCAAGGTTGGATCATTAATCTTTCTAAAATCTTTTCTCCACATTTGTCATATGGCAACAAAGTTATAAGTCATAGAAAATGCTGTGATTCCCCTCTAATTTTGCCCCCTCTTGACAAAATCCCATCATACAACATTCATATCTAGGTCTAAAATTATTTTGCAAACTTTTGTCCAGATTTGTCAAATGGCACCAAATTTTTAAGACTTTCAAATATTTTGAGACACCCCTATAATTTTGTTCCCTCTTGGCAAAACAGCGCAACTCTTTGCAGAACCATTCGGAGACAGGAATAGAATGAAATTCCAGAATGTCATGCAGTCTCTTTGAGTGGCGCTAAAGTTATAAGCCATCCAAAAACTGCTTTTCACCAACCCTGCAATGCAGAAATAGGCGTAGATCCTAGGTGTTTGCGAACATCACAGGTCTGCCCCGGACATCAGGACTGCTTGTGGACATCGCAGTTGAAAAAGCAGCCATTTCTTTTTAGCTTTTACGGCCATATCCCATCCCATCCACATCACCCCCCTGCTCCCAAAGATTGTTTCATTAGTTTAACAAGTGCAATGTTTTGTGTTTTAATATGTTTCTATTGCGATATTCGCGGACAATAGCTATTGTTACTGAATCCAAAATGGCGGATGTTTCCAAACAGGGAAGTGAGTCCACGGACCAAACCCAGATATCAATATTATTTGTATCTATATTTTGGTCTTTTTAAACAAAAATACTGAACGGATTTACACCAAATTGACATTATTTTGGGACCAAGCTGCCGCTCCTGCCGACATCTGGTGAAAATCCGTCCAGCGGTTTGGGCTGTAGGCATGAGCACATTTTATTTTCCATTGTGTCTATGGGAAAAAACACACGTTTGGGACCTCCCTATAACTTTGCCCCCCCCCCCTTCACAAAACCTCACCAAGCTTCGCAGAATCAATTTGGCTGGGCCATATACTTTTTTTGAAAGGTTTCATTAGGATTCATCAAGGGAGGGCAAAATTATAAGCTGCCTATAAAGTGCTATTCCTATGAGTTGAGCAACTTAACCATAACTACAGGGCCGCTACCGCAGTCCATGTTATATACAAGGAAAACAACTTTAGGTGCTGGGGTGTTAAGGTAAGAACATAATGCAACAAAACTCTTAAAATTTAGTTAAAGCCACCTTAATTTCGCACCCCCTGTTGCACAGCATATGACCACAATGAGGACATCACAGTTTACAGAGGCTCCATATTGTGTTAAAATATACACTGGGCACGGCCAAAAATCATTACCACTGCCCATGGCCAGTTAGTGTTGTAGTGTAATCATTGATTGCATCAGTGATGTCATCAGTGATGCCACAGATAATTTAATTAGAGATGTCATCAGTGATGCCAACAGGAATGTCGACTGTGAAGTCATCCTTCTGGTTATATTGTGGTTACATCACTAATACCATCATGTATGACCATACTGATGGCATCACTGGTGCCATCATTAATAGCATCATATATGACAACAATGGTAATGGGGCTAATTCTGTGCCATATAGGGGGACACACCTACCAACTGCAGGAGTAAAGAAGACGCACAGTGGGGGTGGCCACATGGGAAATAACACAGATACTCTGAGCCACAGACACACTCTATACAGGATTTCACTGGGAATGGTATGAGTAACGATACATTTGATGTAAACGTGCTCCAACAGATTGCTCTATAATTAGCTGAAGGAGGGGAGGGACAAAAACAGCACAATCAAAAATACAAGTAGTAGGAAATCCCCCAGAGCGGGCTGGATCTGGGAAATGTTCAATTTAAAACACGTGAGCACAATGACAAGGATGTGCAAAAGGGGGAGGAGGCTCAACTTACTCATCAAATGGGAATTAAGACAAGTGGAATTGTGTGAGATAACTGCATGGCCGGCAGCCAAACAAGTCGCCCTGCTCAATAGCAGGGAGGTTGGCTCTCTACCAGTGTGATGGTCACATGACCACCAAGGCCCATTGGCAGGCGGCAGTGGGAAAAGTACACTGAATGGAGTGGTTTTCCTGGGAGGACCAATCAGATGGTAAGTTCCTAAGCTCTGAAGAGGGGGTCAGCCCGCAAAGTATGTACCACAGAGTCTGCAAAGGTCATTATCTAAGAGGCATCGTGTGACTGTCCCCTTTCCCACCGGCTTCCTGGTGTCTTGTGTTCTATTAATAACAAGATTTTAAGGGGTGGGTTGTGCATAACATGTGGTACCACATGGGGCGGTAAAATGATGGGAAACTATGGAACTCGTTGCTCTAATGACACTTTCACTAACTAATGTAACTATCGAGGAGGAGGAGGAGATTTAAAACCAATCACATCCCTGGGAAGCACAACTAAAACTATTCCTCCAACTTCAAAGTGTTTCTCCTGATTTCCAGCTATTGTATTTCTTGTTATAAAACTGCTGTTCATAGTACATTGAGATATCAGCCTCTCAATCAGAGCTAATCTACTGTACTGTTTGATTTGTGCTCACCCAGCTGTAATAAACAGTGTTGCTTCTTGCCCGGTTTGTGCTCCATTCTTTGAGTACGCGGTTTTTATTATTCACAAAATTGGTAGACCCCTGACTACAGTTACATCGCTAATACCATCATGTATGTCTTCAGTGATAACATCACTGATGGCATCACTGATGACATCACTGGTGCCCTCACTAATAACATCATATATGACAACAATGATTATTAATCTTATGACATCAGAAATATGATCACTTTAGGTACTTGCACATATTTAGACCACTGTTATGTTTCTATATCTGTTATTTTAGCATTTTACAATAGTTCATAACAATGAGTAAGTACATTGTGATAAATAGTCAGCAGCTATACTTACATCATGCCACTACTTGTGAAGCTTTCATTTGTGGTAGTTTGGTAAAAGATGATATTTGAATTATAAGTATGAAGAAGTGAGAGGTTGAGGAGGCGCACTGCCACCAAGAGTCGTATCCCACAACCCACAGTAAGATTAATGGGAGTAGGAGAGTTAAATGGCAATGGAGGACAAACTGAGTCCCACAGCAGGGGAAGAAGCAGGGTGCAGTGGCGTAATGGCAAGAAGCATAGAGTCCAACATAGAGACAGCACGGGCTATCCAAGGTCAGGGTCTGAGATTGAAGGGCCATCAATAATCTGAAAGAAAGACACCTGTGTCCATGTGCACAAGTTCTACTCTGGCCGCTGCTGAGTGGAGAGCAGATGTCACCAGTGATGACATCAGGGATGTCATCTCTGAAGTCATCATTGTGATCATAGGCTGCACAACATGGGGCATGAAGCTAAGGTTGATTTAGCTGAATTTCAGGGGTTTAGTAGCATTAGGCTTTCACCTTAAGGTCCCTGAACCTAAACTTTTTCCTTGAATGTGAAAATATATATATATATATATATTGTTTTTACTTGTTTTCATAGCCGTGGCTGAGACATACCATTGCATAACACAGCATAACATAACATTCATGGTTGCTGTGGCTATTGTCATTACTGTCATTGTACCCGTGGCTACTATAAAGGATAGCCATGACTACAATAAAAACAAAAGTATATGTGCTTTTTTTCACACACACTGGGCCTCATCACGATTTTGGCCTGGCCCCTTAAATGCAACGGTAACAGTATTATCTCTACATTTAAGGGCTGGCAAAATCACGAGTCGGACGAAAAATGGCATTTTTACGTGCAGCTTTTTGCTGGAGGTAAAAATGACAATGTTTTGGACGTTTAGGCCATTTTCAGTGGTAGTACCACCAGTGTAATTACCGCTAGCAGTAATTGCGCTCCTCAACCCCAACTTGTGATGATGCCCACTGTATTAAAAGGACCAATTAAGGATTATTGGTACATTCATGCAGCATGTGTTTTTTGTTGTCTACTTTTATAACTGAAAACGTGGCCATGAAAAGGGCTGTTTTGTGGGAGAGAGAAGGAGGAGGATGGAATTGGGAAAGAAAAAAAAAACAGGATTCACACATGTAACAAAAGGTAATAAAAAGAACATTTATTTTTCTTTCCATGTTTTGTTTTGTGAGCTTTTAGGTGTTTTTTGTCTTTTTTTTTTAAATGGGGTAAACAAATTGGCACTTAAAAAATATTTTGTGGCATCAATTGGTCTGGTGTTCTAAAATGGCCCTTCTCCAACTATCTACGGTGGCACCTCCGACCACAATACAGTTGTGACAACTCAAACACATTGCCTTGCAGTCCTACAGGATGGGATGAGGTTGCGTGGTGGATGAAGCAGATGAAGCAACAGAAGGGCAAGGCAGTGGTGCAGATGTGCTTTTGGCCAGCAGATACCGGCGTGCAGATTGTGCACTATGGGCTCTCACCTTAGGATGGAAATAAGCCTTCGTATAGGCTTCCTGCACATTGTCACAATGGACTGTAGGTGCTGAATCAGAGCTTCCCAAACCCTGTGATGGTTTATTTGAAGGTCCCCTCCACAACACCTTCCCACAGAAGACTCACTGAACTTCCTCATCCTCCTTCCTACTCAATTGCTCCTCCACACGAAAATACTGCCAGCTATCAGCAACACTTTTCTGAGCACACTGCTTCTTCCGTGGAGGTAAGACAGTACATACCCACATTAGCTCTTCGTCACTGCTGGTGCCAGATATACTTAAAATGGGGGGACAGGGGAGGAAAAAAGAAACCGTAAAACAAACACAACACAAATGGAGGCTGTCACTTAAAATGAAAAACATTAAAAATATATACAATGATCTCAAATAAATAAATAACAAAAGCTACAAATGAATGGACAAAGGAGAAAGATATAACAACAAGAGTGGTAAAAAAGGAATGGAAATCTGGATACCGTTCTTTAAAAGTTCCTGGAGGCTCACAAGCAAGTTCATCCACCAAGAGACAAAAGTAATGAGAAAAAAGAGAGTTGTCTTTGGGTGCGATAAATAGCCATGGTTACAAAAACAACCAATCAATGTGCAACATTTATACATGCGCTACGCCCAGGCGCAATGATCTAGTCATACCTTAATCTTCAACCAATCGGATTCCGTGCCCTGCTTATGCGCCTATGGATATTCATAACCGCGTCAACGAGAAAGACCGATCAGGTGGTGTGGTACATTAATAAGGCTACGTGCACTCACACCTTTCATGCCAACCAATCAGATTGCATGAACTATATAGCCATGTCAATGACAGGGCCGAATCAGAATGCATGCTGTGGTAAAGCATTGACACATTACTCATAGCCACACATACAAACAGCATGTCTCATTGGTTGCTGGCCATAGCTGCGAATATTCACCACACGCAAAGACAATTCCTTTAATTGTCCTCATTGCTTTTTTCAGACTACAGAGCAGCTTGACTGTAAAGGATAAGAAGGTTTTCAGCAAACTCCTATTTTTTCCCATCCTTCTTTGCCCATTTACCACTTTCCTTTGTCGTGTTATTTTGTTCTATTTGTCAATTCATTTGTTTTAGTTAGTCATTTTATTTTTTAAATATTTGTATTTTTACTAGTCCTTTTTGTTGTGTCTTTTTTTGATTGTATTGCATGTTTTCACCAGGTCTGACATTGCATGATATGTCTGACCACAGCAGTAGCAGCGATGATGTGATTTGGGTTTCAAATCCATCCACCTGCAAATAAGTATGGAGCAAGAAATAAACTGCAGACAGCTAGAGGTATGTTAATGTAGAGCAGCACCACTCCATAAAAGAGACAGAACAGGTGCAATGCAAGATCTGCAAAAAGAAAAGCTGTGCTGTGGACCATCTAACTTAAAATCAGAGATTGGGGACATCTGTCCTCATACAACACTTTGTCTGAGTCCACTGGGACACCTTTGATGAGGACTACCAAAAAGCCCATTAGAAACACAAAATACAGGGACATGGGCCGAACTCTATACATCGTCCAACAGCTGCCATGACATTAACCTCTACAGCAGCAACCATCATGGTAACCTCTGCACCATTCACCTCCACCACAATACCTACCACGACCTCCATCGGGCCCCAACCTCTCTCACTGCTGCCCACACCAACCTGAATGACTACACAGCTTTGTGCCATCAATATCACAATTGTGTCACGGTGGGAGATGTCACCCTAGATGGCTGGTCACAGACCATTTCAAACACCACGCCCACTGCCCCAGGACTATATTTTCTATGTGGCAATTTTTCCCACTTTTTGTAAAAAAATTAAAAACCCAGAAAACTCCAAAAACAACAAAATAGAAAAAAATAAATGTGCCTTTTTTTAACCTGTGTTACATGTGGGAATCCTATTGTTCTTCCCTTCCCAGTTCCACCCTCCTCCATCCCTCTCCCCCAAAATGGCCCTTTTCAGGGCCACCCTCTAAATTATAAAAAAAATAGACAAGATAATGGCCCACATCACAAGTTGGGCAGTATTCAAGTGGTAAATCTGCCTGAAAACCACCCAGCGCAATCACCATTACCGCCACTTAGTCCGGCGGTATTACATAGGACACAATGGGGCATTTTCACCACAATTAATTCAGCGGTAATTGCACCCCAGTAATAGTGCTGAAAATGGGCAGGAAGTCAGCATATTTACCTCCAGCTCAGAGCTGGAGGTGAATCCTCCAACTTTCTGCCCAAATTATAGTTGGGTGGTGCCGTAATGCAGCAGTAGCACTATTACCGCCACATTTTTACTGCAACGCCCAGCTTGTGATTAGGCCAATTATTTGTTCACAATTGTCTCTTTGTAGCCATTGGTGGGCAGTGCTTAGTCTTTCATTAATATCCACAGCTACCAATGGCTCAATTATAGCCATGGGTAAAATATGCATTGTCCCACTAGTCTGAAGATAGCTGCGCCTAAGTGAGCATCCTCAGGATAGCCGGAACTAGATCTGTCGAGCGGCAATTAGACATAACGCAAACACGGATGCAAGCTCCAGTCATTGCTCTGATTAACTGCATCTCAAAGCTCGCCATATCGTTGGATGCTATGGTAGCTGTGGTTATGAATTTATGTTTAAAATATATTACATTGCCTGCGGTAGCAGCCACGTAGTTATGAGTTGCTTCACTCATAGGAAGACCACTTTTTGGGCTGCTTATAAATTCCCCCTCCCTGGACAAATCTTCACCAAACTTTGCAAATAAAGTATATGGCCCGCTCAGAAATCTTTGGGGAAGTTTAGAGAGGTTTTGTCAAGGGAAAAAATGTATAGGGGGGTACCAAAAATGATGTTTTCCATAGACTGACTGGCAAAGAATTTGCTCATGCCTACACACCAATCCACTAAACGGATTTTCACCAAATTTGTGGCAGGAGCTGCAGCTTGGTTCTGAAAGTGTGCTTTTGTAAATTTGGTGAAAATCCATCCAGTAGTTATTTTTAAAACAGGCCAAATGTAGGTAGAAAAAATAGTGATATCTGGCTCCGTCCGCTGACTCATTTCCCTGTTCGCTCCACGGACAGGACTCCGAATGGTACAGAGGACCGCGTCAGGTCCGCGGACATCCAACGCACCCACTGATTGACTAGACGGAAGCGTGATGCTCGTCATATTTTTCTGAAATGCCTGCCATATTGTATCCACGGAGATTCGCGTATAGCGCAGCGCCGAACAGGGCTGAAAACATGTTTTGGGGCATCTGGTGTTGGGTAGAGGGGCTGTAAAGGGTGGAGTGAAACATAGTTAATATGATGTATTTTTTTAGGTGGAAGAAGACTGTGTTGTGTCCGCGGTGTCCGAGGACACCACGGCAGTGCATGGATGGGCCCTCAGGCGAGCAGCTTATGTGGTGACTGCAGGCAGACTTTATTTGGGTAGGGGAGTGGAATATAGACGATATGAGGATGTTTTTATGGGCTGTATTATGCTATAGTGTTTGTGTCCAGCTCCTAGACTCTTGGGTGCATGAGATGCACCCAAGAATCTGCCCACTGGTTGAAGTACTGTAATAGTAGTGTTATAGTATGTGTACAGAAGTGGACAGAAACTGGGTTATTGGACTGTCCTGAGGGTTGTGGCCACTGGGAAGATTCTTGGATGAATAGCTGTATTATGCTGTGTTAATTGTGGTCAGTTACTAGAGTCTTGGGTTCATGGCCAAGAGTCTGTCCACTGGCTGCAAGTAGTGTAATAGTATGTGTACAGAAGTGGATAGGGCGTGTGGCAGGTGACTTATGGGACAGCCCTGAGATTCTTGGGTGTATGAGAGTCTGTGCAGTGGGTCTACATAGTGTAATAGTATGTGAACTGAAGTGTGCAGGGCCTCAGGTGGCTGCCTTATGTGTGTGGGTTGTGGTCACTGGACAGATTGTTGGGTGCATGGCCGTATCATACTGTAGTGGTTGTGTCCAGGCCTTAGAGTCTTGGGTGCATGGCTGGCGGCCATAGACCATAGGCCATACAACCAAGAGTCTATGGCCTGGCCTCAACCACTGCAGCATAATACTGCCATGTACTCAAGAATATGACACTGGCATATGGATTGCACAAATATGTGTATAGAAATGCAATTTGCTGATTACAAAGAAGCATGACTCCAATAATCGTACACTGTACACCTGTCTTGAATGCAGTGATAGAATACCATTGAAGTGGCAATAGCAGATTTGAATATTGTGGCAATGTGGGCACATATTGTCTTTATTGCATGTGGAAATGCAGGAGAAATCTGTGTTTAATTGTCTGTGATAAAAGAAAACATAACATGTTACGGAAGGTACTTCATAATGTCATAAAGCATTCAATTTCAGACATTTATGTACTTTGTGGACCCTCATAATTAGTACATGACAAGTGCTATGATTTAAAGTGCTTGCAGTTGGATACCAGTTGGCGTATTGTAAATGTTTATCTGTTTCTTCTTTTTAGCAGTATCTGTTTATGCGTTTGATTGCTCTTGGTGTTTTCTATGTACTATAGTATTGTAAAATAATATTGTAGGATTGTGGGGGTAATTAGCTACCTGTTGGTGTAATCTAACTGTTGGTAGTTTGAAAGTTGTTGAGGGTATGTTTGTAGCACTTTGATTGCTGAAGGTTGATTTTGGCAGTCTGACCGCTGGAAGTAATATTGTAGTACTGCGGATGTAGAAAGGTACCAGTTGGTGTATTCTGGTTGTTTATACTTAATAAGTGTTGGGGGGTATTCCTCAGAAGAACTTTAATTTTTGCTGGGGGATTTCAAATTGTGTAGTAATGGGAAGTAATATTGTAGTATTATGGTTGCAGTTAGATACCAGTTGTTGTATTCTAACTGTTTACAGTTCCACAGTTTTGCAAGGTATGTCTTCAAGCACGTTCATTCTTTTTCACGGATTTCCATTGTTCGCTATTATGAAGTGCCTTTGCAGTATTATGGGTGTAGATACATGCAGTAGCATATTTATTGCAGTGGTCTGGGCATTGTTAGACAGCTGTTGCCTTAGTCTAACAGTTGGTGGTTTCACAGCTCATTGAGGACATTTTGTAGACCCTCATTCTCAGTACTTTTCTTTTTAAGTACTATGTGGGAAACAATATTAGTGTGTCCTTTCCACAGTTGTTGTTTCTGTGACTATAATCATTGGGGAAAACGCTGTATAGCAGCACAACTGATGTCCTCATGGGCCAGTTGGTGTATGCTAAATTGTTCCCGTTTCATAGGGTAGTAGGTTATTTTTTTTGTTTGCAGTTACATATCTGTTGGTGGGTATTGGACAGTAGGCTATGCTCCTTTTGTAGATCAGTGAGTACATTTCGGTTTCAAGAATATTAACTAGACATCTGCAAGATTTGCTGGTAATCTTCAGAGTAATGGAAGTGTCATTGCATTCAAACCACCCACATTTATTTTTAATGTATGCAGTATAGTGACCTGCAGTGGTTGTGGAGCCCGTGTGGTAGATTATGCCTACTGTTGTGAAGGTTTTCTTGCCAAGTGATCATTGCCCATGTGTGAAGCTAGTAAGCTTTCAGTTGTTTTTGGTACTATCTGCATTGTATCATAAAAGAATTACTATTATGTATTGGCTATGTGACTGTGTCTGGAAGGTGAAACGATTGCCTGAATTGCAAGTAGTACATAACATGCCATGATTTGCATTTTGTACGAGCTGTTGAAATGGAATGGATTCACAGTTAGGTACAGATACATACACAACACACTCATTAGGGACTTGTTCCTGCCCCCACAAGGCTGCAGCATGTTTGCACATGTATGAAATCTGGACAATTTCATTTATAGGTATTTTTGCTTCCCAGTACTTGCAGTAAGTACATTAGAAATTCTTGTGAATCTTCGTGTGTGTTTATAATGAATCTCACCATTCCCGCACAGTAGTCCAAGTCCTGCCTTATCCCTGAGACACTGTAAGTGTTGTCAGGATTGTTTGTTGCATTTCTACGAAGGAGATGCATTTGATGGAAGTCCACATGTTTTTTTTTGAAGAAGTACTTCTCTTTGTTTGTGCAGTTGGGTATGCATTTGCCTTTTCAGGACATATTCTGTGGTTGTGGTAATTGATGGAGTAGCAGCTGCCTTCAATTTCTTTGGTGGTTCTGTTGGGAGATCACGTATAAGTGGCTTTGCGCTGTGAGATCATACTGTATGAATTTATATGAACTAGTCAATGTCAGTAACTACAATATTATTTTATATGTGTTGACCTCAGCATTTCTCTTCTTTTTTAAATAGGAAATATGTAATTTTAAACTTTGTAGCTATGACACATCTTATAACATGTTAATTTGAATGATTAGATATCTGTAGTCTGCATTTTGTAAAGCTGGCAAATTCTGGCACTATTTGTTGTATTAAAAATTATCAAATTTGTTTGTGATGTAACATTGAAAAGTTGATCTGATCAGCTAAATCAATAAAACAAATAAAAAATAAGTTGTGTTTGCACTAGTTTTCTTTTACAAAGTTTCCCTTTTTGAGGAACAGGGTACATTTTGAGATGGGGTGTGTAGAGTGCACATAGTCTGTTGTACTTTACAATGCAAGGAATGTCAGCCTTGACTTTGCTTGCATCAAAATTGACTAGAAATACTCCTTCAAGTGTACTTGGGCGTGACAGTGCTATGTAACTAATGCCTTCTTTAAAGACTGTGATGCCAATGTCAATCACTGCTTGATCTAGGGTTAGACCTTGCGATTATGAATAGTGACTGCGTATGCAAGAGATAGAGAAAACTGGTCTCTGAGTACATACATGTCTTTAAAAAGAAGGAATCGGGCTGCTGAGCATTCTATCCTTTTAACTTCTGAAAGTTTGTCAACGTGGATGTTGACAAACTGAATGCTGTTGTCACGTGGGTATGTCTGGAAGCCAACAACTGTACCAAGTACTCCATTAACTAAACCTTGCTCCACGTCAAGGTTACACTTTAGCATTACTCTATAGTTTAACCAAAATGTCAATATTTTTTCCAAACCAGCTATGTTGAAGATAGAGTTTTCTAAGCTATTTCGTCGTGCTGTGGCTTGTTGACACATAGGTGCTGTCGTACCATGCACATCCAGTTTGTTTATGGAGTAGATGTGCACTATTGGTTGCATTTCTTTTTTTCAACATTGTTTCATTGAATTGCGCACAGCTTGCTAGGGTTGGCATTAACGACATTCATTTTACATTTTTGTGTGCTAATTGTTCCATGACATCAGTAGCAGATGTGTTATGCTTGTATAGTTCATGGATGTGTCTGCTATTTAAGATAGACTGTGCTTCCTTAGAAAGCACACCAATCAGAATGCTTTTCAAAATTTTAGCATAGGTGAGGTCTGCAGACTGACACATGTTTTCAGTTCATTCTCTGTATTGGACATGTTTCCAGAGATTTACATTTCCTATGCTGCCAAGTGTATTATGGCACAGTTTGTGTCCTAAGGTTTTAAAAATAGGTTCACCTTTCACTGGGGTTATTTGAAGAAGATCTCCAAAAACAACAACAGGTTTTCCTCCAAAGAGTTATTTCTAGCCATTTTAAGGACCTTTTGCAATCTGACGTGAATCAAAGCCAACACTGGGTTGGAGACCATGCTCACCTCATATATTAGGAGCATTTTCATTTGTTTCAAAACTCTGCATAGCTCATAGCAGCTTCTGCTGAAAGTGTGTAGTAGTCTAATTTGTTTTGGTGTTCTACTGGAAGGAATACCAATCGGTGTAAAGTAACACCGCCTATGTTGTAGGCAACAAAACCTGTGGGGGGAGTTACAACATCTGAAAGCTTGTTGTTTATTGATTGTTGGAGGAACTTGCTGATGATTTTTATTTAGAATGTTTTGCCTGGACCAGCTTGACCACTTACATACAGGAGTACAGGTGTATTGTTTTGACAAGTACACATTTTAGTTTTGTGCTGCAAACTATGTTCAATTTATTTAGTTACTTATCAGAAAATGTTACACTGTTCATCATTCAGTTGTGATTTCAGTAGAGCTAAATCTTCTTCACATTCCTCATACAAACACATGGTGTTTTCTACTTCAATCATGGCTACTTCTGCCTCATTTACTATGAGTGGCTCTCCAAGTGGTTTTTGGCTTCCTGTAAGAGAAGGTTGACTGCTTTCAGGAGTGTCCACATTTAGTTGTGCTTAAAGTTCTTCTTCTTGTTGGCGTTCATTGTCTACCATGTACTTGTACTGTTTAAAGTTTATATCTGTTATAGTGCTTTAACTTGCATTGAAAGCATCTTCATAGGAGGCATGGGTGTCCAATAAATCTTCTTTTATCCATGATTTAAACAGTTGGAGTAGGGACATGTAGTAAAGTTCTCTATATTGAGGAGCTTTTAATGATAGCTTCATATGATTAACCAGAATGTGTTTGGTAAGTTTAACCATGCTGCCCTCACAACATTTGACTATGTAGTTACCTTTTTTCTCATCTGGTTTAATATTATTTTTGTATGACAAGTTTTGGGTTATGTGGTATAGGCACATGGTTTCCAATTAGTACTCCTGTTTGGGTAGTATGTGTTCAATATATTGTTTTTCGAAATGTCCTGGCTGTTGGGATCTTTTTTGGCTATTGTTTTTATGTCTTGGTACAAATTGAAAACTCTTTTTCTGGATACAGAAGGACCAAGGCTTATCCAAAGTATGTTTTCAGATTTCCCATGCTCGGCTGTGCTGGTTTAACGGTCTGTGGCTTCGTTTCAGCCACATTCTCTATGGGAGATCATTTTTATGCCAACGCTTATCATTTTTGTGACAGTTTTTTGTCAGATGACATGTGATCTCAGAGGTCTTTTAGCTCTGTTTTCTCAGCTTTGGTTAAGTAGGCTGTGACATGTCGTGCAACTGCAATGGAATTGTCTGCAATGTACTTCACATCTATGTTTGCATTCCACTGGAGGGCATTGATTGCATTGTAATCATTGATGTACTTTGTTGCTTTGGTTCTTTTTATGCAGTTTGTGTTCTTAGGTGATTTGCCTTTCACACTGTGTCTAACAGAAGACATGAAGCTGTTTACTTGTCCTTTTGCTGAAACTGGTCTAGGGAAACTAAAGCAGCATTTGGTGTAGTATTTGCCTTTGTTTTTATATCCGTGCCGACAATGCTTGTCACATTTGTGTCTTTGAAACTACAAAATTTGTGTATGTAGGTCACTAGGTTCCCATTCTGAAGGTATTTCGCAAGTGACATATTTCTGAATGAACTGCAAAACGGTGGCATCACTGTCCTGACCAAATGTAGGAGTATCTTTAATCCACAAAAGCATGTGAATGTGTGGTGCTCTTCTGGATTGATATTCTTTGCTCCAAAAAAAGTGTTGCTCCTCTCCAAGGCTAGGAATTGTTTTATTACAGATGAAGTGCAGCATGGCAATAAAGCAGTGATGTACATGCTCAAGAAAGCAGAGTTCTCCTGGTGTTTTCATGTCTATCCCTGCTTTGATTATATTTGCTGTACATAGGAAATCGTGCAAGTCTTCCCATGCATACTCTGCACAACTTAAAGTGACAAACCATGTGGGTGGGCCAAGGTTGCATAGCATACACCATACATCTGCGTGACGTCGGAGCCAGTATTCTTTCGTACCACACATTTTTTCCAAGAGATTGGTAATACTTGACTGTAAAACTTCATCTTTCTCTTGCACCTTTTGAAGTAGATGCGTAGCAGACATGTTTAAAAATGTTGATCCTGTTTTCATTGTGTGTGCATCTCCGTAACATAGAGGCGCTAGTTCACTTTCAAAGAGGAGGTGCAATATGTATTTAGCGTTTTGTCTGAATCTGGTGTCTTCAGAATACATTCATAAAAAGTGGTATTCTGATGCTGTTATTTGTCTGCATCTTTCATCATGCCTTCCACCTTTTTCAGTAGGAAAGAGTAGAGGAAAGACTTGTGCTTCTACACTTTTTTCCCATATGCTGATTGGAGATCCTTTGGCTTGCCGCATTTGATATGTTTCTAGTGGATCATCATTGGTGTCTTTAGATGTGCAGTGGGTGAATTGTATACTGGTCTAAAATATTGGAGGCTGTAATAGAATCTGGAAGTTCAAATTGGCCAGTTGATGAGGAATCATTAATTATTTTGGTGGTTTCTCTCAGGTTTTCGTCAATGTTTATTTCTTAGTAATATTCATTTTTTTTATTAAGATATATTGCAGGGCTTCTCCAACTTTGTTTAAGTCTACTACTTGTTGCCAATTTGTTTTGTCTTTTGTAGGTACACCATTCGCTAGGATAATCAAAGATTGATCTATTGGCCGCTACACTCCCAGAGTGTCTGCATTTTCTTTGATGGACATTTTTGGGAAAATACATTTTTGGGAATGCTTACTTGTGGCTATGTTAACGTTGGTAGCTGTAGTGTTACCATTGATGGTGGTTGCATATTTCTTAATACATTTAGTTTTAGTTTTACATTTTGGAAGAGAAGTCACACTTTTTTCCTGCTACCTGGTTCTGTGTTGCTCAATGACTGTATAAGCTGTTTTGTATGAACTTTGTGTACAAAGGCCCTCATTCCTAGTTTGGAGGTAATTAATGTTCCTTACCGGCATGGCGTAAATAGCGTGTCCGGGCTGTCACCAGTCCGCTATTAGAGGACTATTACGACTTTGCGGGCACAAGCTTTACGCCATGCTGGTAAGGTATTTTGCGCCATGCCATTAAAGGCACCCAAAATGCCCTTAACGGTATCAAGCATAGCGCAGCTAACACTACCAACATAGTTCAAAGCGGCATTAGCGGTGACCGTAAACAGCGGTGACCGTTATTAGCTGTCACTGCTATTTACGGTCACCGCTAATAAGCGGAACCGGAAGTAGCGTCATCGCACAGGAACGGGAAGGAGCACGGAGGCCAGCTTTAAAAACACAATCCATTGCCATCCTCACCACACAGGACATCTGGGACTCTGTTGATTTTTGCAAAACATCCACCTCCAACACCACTATGCCTAAGGCCCTGAAGAAGGGAGCTGCCTGCCTGCGGAAAGAACGGTTCAATGAGGATGAGCTGCAGATGCGGGTGGACACACTGCAGGAGCATGCTGCCATTGTGTTCTCCAACAACATGAAGAGAGAGGCAGTGCTAAAGAAGAAAGAGATCTGGGCACTTGTTGCCCAGAAGGTCAGTGCTGTGGAGAACACACCAAGCACAATTAATGACTGCCGCAAGTGCTGGAACGACCAGCGACTAAGGGTACGAAACATCCTCTCTGTGAACCGCAGCCAGGCCATGGAAACAGGAGTAGGTCCCAGTTCCCCGATCAAACTCACACCATGGAAGGACATCTGTGCCAGGATGATAGGGATGGAAGGCATTGAAGGTGTTGGCGAGATGGAGTGTGGTGCCACAACATCGGGCGATGAAGGTGAGTGTCCAAAGTAAACAATGCTATGCCAATTCTGATGAAAGTCAACCAATATGTCAGTTCAAAGAGTCAAGCCATGTTCGCCCACACACACACAGACTTCCTCCAAAGTAGGCTGATGCATTAGAGACACATGCAGATGCCTGGTGCAAGGCAATATGGTACATGACACATACCACACAAAGTTGGAAATGCCACAAGTCACACAGCGTGCATGGCCAAAATACTATGCATGTCAGATAGCACTACTCCTGGGCAACATGAGTGACTCTGACGTATGCCTGCATTAACCACCCATGTATCACAGAACGTGCTCATCCAAACACAAATGCCTAGTACCCCCAATTGTGTGGATGAGCAATTGTCCTAAAATATGTATGAAGCCTATCAAAACATCACTCATTCCGTCCCTCTCTTTGACACCCACAGGCACTGACCATGACAGCGATGGGCAGGATGCAACCCCTGCACAGGCCACATCCTGGAAGAGGTCCCGGGACAGCAACCAGCCTTCAACCTCGAGGGTCCAACCCAGGGGGCGCCGTGTACCAACATGCAATCCACCCAAGGTACCCTTGCACTGGTGCCACCAAGGTCCATGGAGGGTGAAGCACCACCTCCACCCATTGGTCAGCCTGATGATACATGCGAGGCACCACAATCAGAGGAGTCGAGTTTGGCTGGGGAGGTGGCAGCCACGGCACCCCTGACTGTGGAGGACACACAGGAGGACATCTGGGTCCCCATGGACGATGATGTTTCGGATCTGGTCCATACCCCAACTCCACCGGCATCCCCCCAAGTATCGTTGCTTGATACAGAGCACGCCACCACCCCGGAGCAGTCTGGTCATGAGCAGACAGAGGGACACGTCAGTCCAATTTTCAGGGCTAGGGTAGCTGAGCAGGCTGGGCAGGACAGCCAGGGGCTGAATACCTCCACAGGTGCAGCCGCAGGGCCTCTGCGGTCTGATCTGCTAACTGCCCTTGTGCATAAGTTTGTCTAGGACAACAGGCTGGCCAGAGAGGAGTGGCATCAGGACTTAGCCGCACTAGGCAAATCCATCATGGACAACCCTGCCTCCATGGTGAGATCATTCTCTGATAACACTGCCTCCATGGAGAGATCACTCTCTGACAACACCAGCCGCCTCTGCGAGGAGGTCTGGGCCCTCCGGCAGGTGTTAGGCCGCATAGCGGATGCCATTGAGGCAGGGCATCCCGCTACACAACCACAGCAGGTGGCCACACCATCTTCCTCCAGTTCTATGCAAACAAGCCCGCTCCTCAGGTCGGCCCGTACCCAGCAGCGGCAAGACATGCCACCCCCTGGACAGGGAGTGCCAATTAATTGTCAGGGAAGCCTCATGTAGGCTTTGGGGACTCAATGGGACTTGTGTGTGGGAGTTGTGGGGGGAGGAGGAGAGGGGTGAGGGTGTGTCGGGGAGTTGTGGGGGGAGGGGAGTGAGGGTGTGTGGAGGATTTTTGGGGAGGAGGGGTGAGGGTGGTGGGGGGATTTTGCACTTACAATTACATTGTTATAGTTAATACACCCGTTGTGTAGAAAACAAGAGCTCAGTGGACATTCTTCATTGCGCATGTGTCATTTATTCTTTTACAGTGCATAGTGTACATGCACCCCCACACCCAGTGCCCTCTGTCCAACCATCTCGTCCCCTCTGCTGCCATGTGTGTCAGAAATATTGTGCAATCACTGACTGGCGCACAGCACGTTCCTCCTGTGCATCGGCACCGCAATGATGTCCACCCACATCTTCTTCTTCCCCTTCATGATCTCCAGGTGGTAGCAGTTCTATGTCAGGGGGCAGGGGCACGTTCCAGCGGATGCACTTGTTGTGCAGCATGAGACATGCCATGATGATCTTGGCCACCTTCTCATGCCTGTAGAGGAGTGCCCCACCCGACCGGCTGAGGCAGCGAAATCGTGCCTTCAATGGTCTGCTCGATGACCACACGGGTACGGGTATGGGAACAATTGTAGTCCTCCTCATGCCTGTTCTGTGGGTTTCGGACATGGGTGAGGAGCCATGGCTTCAAGGGATAGCCACTATCACTGGTATGAAAGGCAATAAAAGGTAAATGTTAGTCAATCCATGATGGACAGCTGCACTAGTCACACATGCCTTCAGTTTATCGTTGCCCACATGCACATGTTCATGGATGTATTCATGCCATCTCCAGCCTCTCAATGTGTCCTGTGGCATGGACTAATGGTGTGGGCTGCATCTTCAAGAAGGTACATGGTGTGCACTGACGTCTTGTTGCACATGCATCGTGTACGCATGCAGCTGTGTTTGTGACAGAATTGTGATGTGTTGTGTTCTGTGAGATTTACTTAGAGGGTCCTTTGGAAGTAGTCTGTGCAATATTGGGCAATCAGCGCTGATCATTCCCATGGTGACATGCAGCACTCCTGTGGGTGTGCCAACCCTGTGCCAGACAGTGGATAGATACCCTAGTTGGTTCAGTTTGATGTACTCACAGGGATGCTTGTCATGTGTGGTGATATGCTGGAGACAGCAACATAGTGCATATGCACTGCATGGTGCAGGATGGTGTTACGGAGGGTGAGGGCCGCAGATGAGTGGTGTACGTGTTGTGGGATGTGGGGTATTTTCCAGTAAGTCATGTAGTGATAGGTGTCAACCTTACTTTGGGATTTGGGTGTCATGTACCATTTGTGCTGCTTTGGGGCACAGTGTTCGATGATGTGCACATCGTTCAGTCACCACACCAATGACACCAGGGTGGTGTGTGCATCTCTCCCCTTTCAATGCCATGTGCTGGTCATGTAACTTACCAAGCAGCCAGGCACGCCACCCAGCATGTCGCTCCATGAAGCATGGTAGCATGGAGTTCTGCAGGACCATAGAGTCATGAGTTGATCCGGGATATCGGGCACAACAATGTGTGATGATCTTTCTGGCGTCGCATACCATCTGCACATTGATGGAGTGGTATTGCTTGCAGTTGCGGTACACCTTCTCCATGGCATGCGGGACCACCAACTCCATGTGGGTGCAGTCGAGGGCACCTACACAATTTGGCATGCCTGCTACTGCATGGAGGGTGACTTTTGTATCAAATATCTCCTGGGGAGTTCATGGTAGGGATATGTAGTCCCTTGTGTGCTTGAAGAGGGCATCCAGCACTTGGTTCAGAATGTGAGAAAATAAGGGTTGTGATATGCCATGCATGTGCCCCACTGTGTGCTGGTAGGTGCCTGTGGCAAGGAAGTGGAGCACAGGCACTACCTTCAGTAGAGGGGGATGGCGGTGCATATTTCAATGAGGCTGACAATGTCATCGTGTATCAGGTCCACTATGGTGGTGATGGTGTCCTGGTCCAGATGGTACAGGGTGTGGATCTGCTCAGGGGTTAGGTTGAAAGGACTGGCTCTGATGCAAGGGATTTGGGGCTGCCAGCATTGGTAATGGTGGCTGCACTGGTGGGGCATGCTGGGCCTGTCTCACCCTCCTTTTCCTCCTGCGTCTCCTCTGTGGTGCCGGCTGTTGTTGTTGTTGATGTTGTGGCAATGCAAGCATGTCCTCCAGCTCCAGTAATGCTACTACTATTGGAATCATCTTAGTGTGGGAGGGGGTGTGGTGTGTGGGTGTGCTCCTTTTGTACTGGCCCAGACTCCATTGATTGATTGATTGATATTTTATTTGTATCGCGCTTGCACATAAGTGTTTCAGAGCGCGACAAGGCAAGGGGGGGGAACAGGGGAGAAAAAAACAGTGATCTTACTAGGCCCAGTGACATTGAGAACGCGCAAGTGCATGGGAGAGGGGGGAGGGGAAAAGTGCATGGAAGGGGGGAGAGGTGGAAAGTGCGAAGCAGAGGAGAAACAGATAAATAACAATAAATAAATAATAAAGGCAACAAACAGTGGTAATGCAGCCAGCAATTTGCAAGTGCTAGGTTTAAGGCAGCAGACAGGGTAGGTCCGATAAGTGCAGTAAGAAAAAGGGGGGGCTGTATGGGTACAGATACAGACCCCAGTGTAAGGGGTGGCCCGGAGGCAGTGCGGGAGGGTGGCAGGATGAGCAGGTACCTGGGCCCAAAAGACAGAGGGTGGCCAGGTGCACGGTTCCAAGAGACAACAGATCAGCAGGGGAGAGGGGGAGCGAAGGTAGAAGAAAAGAGGAAGGTCTTGAGGTGCTTCCGGAATGGGAGATGGTTCTCCTCAAGTTTTAGAGTGGCAGGGAGGCTGTTCCAGAGGGAGGCCCCAGCCAAAGACAGAGATCTACCCCCAGCTCGTTTCTTAGAAAAACGACTGACCCTGAGTGAGTTGAAGGTAGAGGAGCGAAGAGCTCGAGAGGGGAGGTATTTGCGGAGGGATAGCTGAAGGTATTTTGGACCCAGGCCCCAGAAAGCCTTGTGGACAATGCAGAGGGTTTTGAATTTAATCCTTGCATCCACTGGGAGCCAGTGGAGAGATTTCAGTGCTGGAGAGATACGATCTCAGGGCTTGAGGCCAAGGACAAGTGTTGCAGTCCTGTTCTGGATTAGTTGCAGAGGGCGGAGAGTAGAGGCAGGTAGATTTAGAAAGAGGCAGTTACAATAGTCCAAGCTAGAGAGAACCAGAGCTTGAGATACCATGAGCTTCTGGGGGAAGGAGACGAAAGGCAGAGTACCTCTGAGGAGGTGCAGTCGGAAATTTGACTTTTTAGAGACCTCAGAGATGTGGGCAGAGAAGGAAAGGGTGGAGTCAAAGATGACCCCGAGGTTCTTAGCCTCGCAGGTGGGGGTAGGAGGAGGGCCAAGGGAGGCCGGCCAGAGAGTGAGGGGAAAGGATGGTGAAGGTGTGCCGATGAGGAGGATCTCCGTCTTGCTGGCATTCAAACAAAGATCATTGGCGGCACACCAATCTTGAATGGCAGTTAGGCAATCAGAGATGAGAGAGGGAGAGGAGGTGGCAGAGGGCAGCCTGAAAATAAGTTGAGTGTCATCAGCGTAGCACTGGAAATTTGAGCAGAAAATGGCAATGCAGTGGGCGAGAGTTGCCAGGTATTGGTTGAAAAGCCAGGGCGAGAGGTTAGACCCCTGGGGAACCCCACAGGTAGAGAGGAAGATAGATGAAAGGAAGGACCCAAGTTGGACCTGGGAGGGTTGATCTGAGAGGAAAGAGGTCAGCCAGGCCAGAGCCTGATCAGTGATACCCAGGTTTTCACGGAGACGGTTGAGCAGGATGGTATGGTTGTCCGTGTCGAAGGCAGAAGAGAGATCGAGGAGGATGAGGACAGAGGGAATGTTAGAGGCAAGGTTGGTGAGCAGATCTTCACGGATGTTTAGGAGAGCAGTTTCCGTGCTTCTGGCAGCTCTGAAGCCAGCCTGGTGGTCATGGAGACAGCCAACAGAATTGGAATGAAGGGTAAGCTGAGAGCTGGACAACTTTTCAAGGAGTTTGCCAAGAAAGGGAGTAATGGAAATTGGCCGATAGTTAGCTGGACAAGAAGGGTCAGCTGTGGGCTTCTTCAGAAGAGGATGCACAAAGGAGTGCTTCAGAGGGGAGGGGAAGGATCCAGAGGCAAAGGAGTGGTTGCAAAAATCAGCAAGGGCCGGAGCGAGGGTGTCAATGTGGTCCTTGATGGTTTTAGAGGAACAGGGATGAACCTCTTTTGAAGAGGCTTTCATAGATCGGACTTGTCTAGAAACCTCGTCAGGGGTGAAAAGAGGAAAGGACGAGAATGATGGTGGGAGGGTGGCTAAAGGAGGGTCAGCAAGCACAGATGGCGAGGGAAGAGGAGGAGTGTGGGTGGAGAGGGTGGACAGGATGTCCTGGGTTTTTTAAATTAAGTGAGAGGCAAGGGCATTGCAAAGAGCCTGGGAGGCAACAGGAGGGGTAGAGACTGCAGCAGGGTTGGCCAGCTCCTTGCAGATTTTAAAGAGTTCAGCTGAGTTGTTAGATGCCGCAGAGACACGAGCTTGAATATGGACTCTCTTCTTGGTGAGGACAGAGAGACGGTATTGCCTTTGTAGCAGGCGACAGCTTTGCAGGCCAGTTTGTCAGAGGATGAACAGGAAGTCCTCCATTTCCTCTCAGCTGCCCTACACTTATGTTTAAGTGTAGCTAGGTCAGAGTCATACCAGGAATTGCACTTGTCTTTGGACTTCAAACGGATCCTCATGACAGGGGCAAGAACATCAAGCGTATCAGAAATTGAAGAGTATAGCAGAGACAGGGCTGTATCAGGATGAGAGACAGACAAAGGTGGAGGGGGGAGAGAAAGTGGTGGCAAAAGCCTCAACTGACACACGCTTCATGGGCCGGATGTCTGAGAAGGTAGGTGGCAGTGTTGGGGTAGGCTTGGCTTGGGGGCAAGAGAGGGAGAGATGAGATGAGAGGAGGGAGTGATCGCTCCAGGAGAGAGGAGTGGTCAGAGGGATGGAGAGGGGGAGGTCAGAGGAGATCTAGACATCGAGTGTGTGCCCTGCAGAGTGAGTCAGGCCAGAGGGGAGGATGGGCAGGGAGAGGGAGTCGCAGAGGTCACAGAAGAGTACAGAGGAGGAGCAAGGAGAGTCTAAATGTATATTTAGGTCACTGAGGAGGAGGAGTTGCGTGGTAGAGGCCAGGAGGGAGGAGGAAAGGTATTCCCACTCAGAGAGATATGAGGTGATTTGACCAGGAGGCCGGTAGATCGTAAACACAGTAAGAGAATGGGTAGGCGAGCGAGAAAGCCTACAGACAAGGCATTCAAAAGAGAAGTAGGTCTGAGTGGGAATGATAGAGGCAGGAATCCACTCAGGAAATATCAGGGCTACCCCCCCACCGGACCGGGAGGATCTGGGTGCTGAGAGGATCTTGTAGCCATCAGGGAGGAGAGTGTCAAAGCTTGTAACAGAGCTGGCCTTGAACCATGGCTCAGTAAGACCAAGGACATCAATGTCTAGTTCTTCAAGGAGGTGGCAGATGTCAGAGGAGTGTTTGACGGCAGAGCGAGAATTGAGAGTGGCAATATGAAGAAGGTTGCCAGCCTTAAAGACCTTCCAGGGAGGGGTACAGATCAGAGGTACGCCCTGCGGAGGAGAAAGAGCCCTAGGATGGGCAGAGGAGGAGGAGGAGAGAAAGAGAGGGCAAGGTAGCCAATGGGGGAGAGGAGGGGACAGCAGGAGATGAGAGGAAATTGATGAGGCGAGGGAAGCACCTATCAAAGAGGAGGAGATTGGCCTGAGGGCCTTGGACCATGACAGTGCCATTTAGGTAGACATTAATGATGACTTTAGAGGAGTCGAAGGAAGCCATGAGAACTTCCCAGCGAGTGCCACCATTAATGGGAGAGGAGGAGATAGCGCAGAGCACAGAGACCATATGAGGAGTCCATAGATCTGGCGAAGGAACGACAAAGAGGATGTCGGTAAGGGTCAGTCTGGCGGAAGCATTGGAGTAGGTGTCGGCGATAGGAAGACCAGGATTAGAGGCCAAGAAATCCTTTTTGAACTTCTTCCTATCAGACTTAGTGAGAAAGGAAGGATAGTCAATTTGCTGATTGTGTGCACCTGTGGCAGTTGGGAACACTGCTCAAGGAATTTTACGGTAGGTCGGCGATCTACTCCACTTTACGGCATGCTGCGTGCCCGCGCCCAGACTGCTATTATTGGCACTGTACATTACGATGCCGCTAATAGCGGTCAGGCTTGTCAGAATGGCTCATAGTGGTAATCGATGCCGGTATTCCTTTACCGGCATTGTTGTTCCCTTAGCACCAACCACGGAATGACCCCCAAAGTCTGCTAGAGGTAGATGGCCATGAGTTTTATCTGCTTTATTTCTGCATTTTTTTCTATGGAGTTGATTTTTTGGTAGGCATTATCTTATGTCTGTTGGAGAAAAAAGGAAAGTGTGAGTTTGATAGTTGTGCAATGTGTTTGTGTGTATTATGCATGAGTGTCTGAATATGAGTGTGATTGTGCAAAGGGCTGTTACTTTTGGTTGGGAAGGTTGTACTGTTATGTGTGTGTGTTCCTGTGGGAAAGGTTTGCTTCAGTGTGTATGACAGTGTAATGTACTAGAAGAAGTAAGGACATTACAATGTTTTTATGAACCTAGTTCAAATTAACATACTGGTGTTCTGATGACAATAGAAACAGTGGACTGGGCAAGGTACAATGAGTAAGGGTGAAGCGAGTGCTGTGGGTTTGGATGAAATTGTATAGGCTACAATACAACAACACTGCACTGTCTGAGTAACAGGCAGAACACTACAACAGTACTGCACTTACTTTGTTGGATGTGAAGAATGGGTTTATTCTGGGTTTTATCTTCCAGCAGAGACGTCACTAGCTTTTAGAAGGCGGTTCTTCACTGCAATTGCAAAAGAAGGAAGTTAGTGGGTATGTGTGTTAATGGTACAGTAATAGCAGCAGGAGAACACGTTATTTTAGCTCGTAAGAGAATTTGTTGGCAGGAAGAGTTACTGTGTGTTTGTGCAATTGTACAGCACTACAAACGAGTGGGAAGTATTAGCATTGTTGGTATGGGGGTACATGCTGCAGTAATAACTGTGCCCTTTGGTGCTGCACTTTTGAAGTGTGTGAGATGTTGTTGCAAAACCTGCTTTGGACATGGATTAGTGAAAGTCATAGTAGAGTGATAAAAAGGGCAGAAACAATGAGAATTTTACTGTGTGTGGAATTTTGTTAACTTTCTCACACATAGATGCTTGCTGCATGAGTGCAGAAATCCTTTTCTGTTGTTTCATGCATTTATCCGAATTTACAGACAGCACTGTGTCCAATGTACACATGCATTTGTTTGCTTTCCTCCCAATTGTGCATTATGTCAATTGTGTAATCTATGTACTTACCATGCTTTCCCAACATACATGCAGTTACGCTTTTTTGTATGCATTCTGGCCATTTCACATAGGATCTGGAACTTGAATGTGCTGTGTAAATGTTCCCAATGTGTTTTTTTTTCACAATCACAGGTAGTGCTGCTGAAATTGAAATATGTGGTTTGCAGCTGTCTTGCTTATGGGTAGTACACGCAAACTTTGAAAGCAAACAGCTTTCTAAGTAACGCTGCCGCATTAGCAGGATCCCGAGCTGCGTGCTGCTGGATGCAGCATTTAGCTTATTAAAGCTTTCCCTCTGTGATTACTTTCCTAATACTTTGAATGTCTCTATCGTGCTAACGAAAAGGCATCAGGGCCAAGATGGCTGCCTGATTTTTCATCGAGTCCTACGTTCAGCCCAACTCTTCATTGCTATTACCCACGAGACCCCTGATGCTCGACCCATATATGAGTCAATCACATGCCGGATAGGCATGAGCCGGACCTCGCTGCAAAGAACCTCCAGGATAAAACCATCAACTGTCCTGTGCCTGTCCAGAACTCTGCTGCCCCTCACTCAGACCAATCCACTCCAACAGCAAAGAGATCCTCATATCCACTCCCCGCCGCCATTACCGACTTGATACACCCACTATGGATGCTACCGACTGCCATAGACCTTCAGAGCTCATCTACGGTAAGGAGCTCGACACCAACCCACCCCATATCCATGCTTACCTAGCAGCAAGACTAACAAGGCTATGTGCCCGTACAAATAGAGTCATACTCAACTCCCTTCCACCATCTACCTCTATTCAAAATACCCGCCTACAATCCAGACTTATGATCCATGCCCCTACTGCAAGAATGCCCCTCCCCAAGCCACCAGCCCAGCACCAAGCAGCAACAACAACCTTCATCACATTTGACATTAACTCACCCATATCAAGCAATGTATTGCTGAGTGCCACCTCTCTGGTGTCCACCACTCTAGAAAATGGGACCCCTGATTAATTACTGTGATGCCACATACTTCCACCTCAAATGTTAATTGCAATATGTTGAATAATACCTCACCTGTGCCCACCACCCCAGAAAATGGGACCACTGATGTAATTACTGTGATGCCACATTCTTGACCTCCAATTTTAATTGCAATATGTTGAATATTAGCTCACCTGTGCCCACCACCCCAGTGGGTAAAAAAAATATCAACACTGACAAGGTTACAACTACCCATTCACCCACCACCCCCATCTCCACACCCCCGCACCCCTCACCAAAGAACCACATCTCAAATGTGCCATGGTCAATACCAGATCTATGAATGCCCATGCTCTAGACATACACAACCTCATCTCCACCCACAACCTCGACCTTCTCATGGTCACAGAAACCTGGCTATATGAAGCCTCAGGCCCTGCACTCTCCCTTGCACTCCCCCCGGCTATAGAAATAATGGGGAGTAGAGTCAACGGCTGCCCAGGCCAAAGTCGTGACAGGGGGCCTTCAGTTACTCCACTCCCCCCGGCTATGCCATCATCAGACAAGATCACCCATCCAAAGGTGGAGGTGTAATAATAGCCAAAGACTGCCTAGCCATAAGAAAGATAGAGAAATAAATGAGCAATAACAGCGGCTACCTCCAACTCAAACTTAACCTCTCTCACCATTGTACCATTGCCATATACCGTGTCTACCACCCCCCAGGTCCCCTAGGCGACTTCCAGTCTGCACTCACTCACCTCCGCACCAATGATCTCAAGAAACCTTCCAAAGTTATCCTTCTCAGTGATCTCAATCTAGGTTTCCATGACACAAAGGATCCAGCTGCCAAATCCATCAACTCAGCTCTTGGGACCCTAGGATTCAAGAAAACCATCTCTGACCCCACCCACTCTCTAGGTAGAACCCTGGATTGGATCACCCAACACAACTGCCCTATCACCATCATGGGAAATACCCCCACCCCATGGTCGGACCACCATATAATCTCTTTCAACATTCCCATAACAAACTTCTCTATACCATCTCCTCAACCACTACCACTTGCCCTTGCAAGAAGCTCTTGCCAGCTAACTAAAGAGAGATTATTACCCTTTCTCCAAGGCCCAGCCTTCAGATCACCCTTCTCAATGGATCCAGAAACCCCACACTCTCATATGTAAACAAAAGCCCACGAGGCACTCCAATACCTGGTTCACCCCCGACCTTCTGCGAACAGTTGCGCGCTCCACAGACAATTTGAACCCCAAGCTGGGCTCAAAAAGTTCCAAAAATTCTAGGTCTCTAGATAACCAGGGCATGGTCTGGGACCTCTGCAAGGGCAGAGTTCCACAGTAAAACACCTTGGATTGGTCAAAAAAGCACTTTTTTGCTGTATGGGGGCACAGACCCTGTTCGCGGATAAGGGCCAAATCTCATCACGAGTTAGGTAACAAGGTGACGTTGCGAATGGTCTCGAATGGGATGGCTGTCCGTAGGACACCTATTGTTTGTGATCCATTGTGCGCATGCACCTTGGTGTCCTACAGACAGTGTTGGGCTCTCCGAACTAGTTAAAAGTGTGAAACACGTGCACATGTGCCAGGTGTCCGCCGGACATGGCTGGGTTCCCCGAACTAATTATTGTACATCACTGCTTTGCAGACATTCCGGATAAACCCGTTGTGCGTAGGAACCGGGGGGAAGAGATTTGCATGTCCCCAAGTGTCCGCCGGACAGGGCTGGGCTTCCCGAACTAATTAAAAGTACACTACAACTTTGCAGACATGCCGGACAGGCACGTTGTCCCTAGGACACAGGCAATGTGATGCGCATGCACCCAGGTGTCCGCAGGACAGCGGTGGGGTCCCCGAACTAATGAAAGGTATGTCACAGCTTTGCAGACATGCCAGGCAGGAGCGGAGTCCTACGGACACCTCCATTTAGGAATGCAGACATACCAGACAGGCACGGTGTCCATAGGACACCTCCTTTTTTATTACGTACACGCCGGGCAGTCACGTGCTCCGCGGACTCCAAACGGGGCTTTTTGAAAAAAACTCACACACACACACACACACACACACACACACACACACACACACAGCAACAGTATACACATAGAACTGTATTTACACACAATTAGGAAATGGAAGAGCTAGCGGAAATGTAAACATAAACAGCGGAATTGGGGTTTTGTATAATCTGGTTCATTAGGGGAGGAAGGGATTGAGGTCTCATCGTAACATCTTTGCAACTGCACTGCAACTTTTATAAGTACAGAGTTTGTAGACCTACTTAATTTTTCCTTATAATTCACTTATGTGTTGCTCTTTAAACATGTTCTGTGTCTTTGCTGCACGCTATCCTAATGTAAAACAACCCCTGATCTTTTGGGCAGTGTGGATTCTACCCAATGTCCGCAAACTGTCGCACAGTCCACGGATCCTGTGGTTATCAGCATGGGGCCAGGAGGTTCAGTAATCAGCGCCTCGATGCCCGTGGGCTGTGTGAGTGCTTTAAAAATGTAAAATAAATAAATAAATATGTTGTATGATACATCTATACAAATTAATGGTATCCTGGTAAAAACCTATGAAATTCAGTGAAAAAACGTTGTTAAAGAGACGTTATGGTTAAGTGGCGCTAGTAAAAACCTAACAAATTCAGTTAAAAAACATTGTTAAAGGGACGTTATGGTTCAGTTGCGCTAATAAAAACCTATCAAATTCAGTGCAAAAACGTTGTTAAAGGGACGTTATAGTTACTTTGCACTGATGAAAACCTATCCATATTATGGTTTCAAGTGAAATCAAAAAACCTCAGAAATTTGCCAATTGTGCTAAGCTAACCAAAAATGACTCGCGCCATCACCGTGCAGTGCTAAGACTAACACCCATGACATCAAAAAATGAAAATATTATTAGTTAACATACTTTATGAAATGTAATTTGTTACAGTTGCACACATATGTTTAATTGTTTGACCCTCATGTGCAGTGCATCATAACCACTGTTTGATGCAATACGTGTGCGTACTACACTGTTGTCTTCAAATATCATAATCATTGTGTCATTGGGAAAAAATCTAAGGTGGATTAAAAAAATGCACTGTGTAAGACATCGATAAGGTGAATGGATGGGAGTAGACTGGGTGGGGATACAGTGAGTGGATACTGGTACAGAGGGCGGCCAGGTTGCAATAGGGTAGGTAGAGTACATAGGATGTAAGTACAGTTGGTGGGGAAACAGAGTAGGATAGGTTAGGTTAGATGGGAGGGATAGGATGGGCTGGATATAAGGAGTGAGGGTATGGTGCACATCAGTACAGAGAGTGGTGTATAATGCTTGGACAAGGATCGTGGGGTGGGTTTTTGTACAAAGTATGTGGTGGGGTAAGTAACAGGAGGTAGAGAGGATGGGGTAGACAGTGTAGGGTAGAGTGGGTGGGGGTAAATAAAGTGCATATAGTTCAGGTGGTGGAAGAGAGGATGGGTAGGGTGGTTGGACAAAAGTTTGCAAGTCCCTGATCAACACAAAATAAAATCACATGTTTTGATGCCACAAGGAAAGGGTTTCACCGGTCCTGGTGCTCGGGGTCAAAAGCTCAGTGATTTGACAGTGCAGAGAAGAACGCCCTGTTGTGGTGTGTCTTTATACCGAAGGTTATATTTGTGAAGTTCTTCCTGCTGATACGGAGAGAACCCTCTTTACAAGGAGCTCCAGTATTTTTGTAATTCTTTTAATTCTTTTCCTGCTCTCCCAAGACCTACTCCCCTCCCCTGCCCTCCTCTATTCCCCCTATAACACTTGCCATTTCTGTAATGCAGTTTCAGTTGAGATGTCATGTAGCCACGGCTACGAAACCACCAAAATTCATGGCATACCATTGGTCTGTATATAGCCGTTATTACATATCTCCCTGCGGATAGCCGCAACTACATATTCGACGCAGTGATTGGTGCATCATAGCAATGGTCACCATAATATTTTCACAATTATGATGTCATAATTTGCACTTTTTAGTCTGTAAATAAAAAGAATATATCATTAGTTAGAGAACAAAATCCCTCTGAAGAAATGTTACGCTGGCCGCCCATGTGTATCCTTTACTTGTACCCTGAAACGGAGCCACAATCATAGGAAAAAAACTGCACCAGTGTTCAGGATTGCAAACTCTCTGGCCACATTCCTGGCAAATAATGACTTACTTGCCCTCTCAATATTTCCCATCCTCACCCTCATGTCTGGCTTTCAACAATACCCTGCTTTATACAGATAACTTTAAAAGAACACATTCCATAGTTTCACTCAAATATATAAATCATTATAGAACTATGTTAGACAAAAAAGTGAAAGAAAAGCAGTGATGGCTGGAAGGTTTATAATAAATCTTAACCTCTGGCATTGCTCTGGGCAACCCTCCAGACCACTGTTCTTTGCCTGCCAATCCATTACAAAAGAGGAAAGACTGTATGCAAATCAGGATTGGTCCCACCCCAAAGGGGTAGTCCAGCCCAAATAGCTAGGTCACATCCCTTCTGTACGAGACCACAAGCATCCCCAGACATGTTTCAGCTTTGTTGGGCTTCATCAGTGAGGCATGGGACCCACGTCTGGGCATAACCGTCCCACTCGGGGGGACAATAGGAAAACAAAAGAGGTGATGGCTGGAAGGATTAAAATAAGTCTTAGCCTCTGGCATTGCTCTGGGAAACCCTCCAGACCACTGTTCTTTGCCTGCCAATCCATTACAAAAGAGGAAAGACTGTATGCAAATCAGGATTAGTCCCACCCCAAAGGGGTAGTCCAGCCCAAACTGCTAGGTCACATCCCTTCTGCACGAGATCACAAGCATCCCCAGACATGTTTCAGCCTGGTTGCGCATCATCAGTGAGGAGTATCTTGGGTCTCTAGGCCCAGCAGGAATGGAACCCACGTCTGGGCATACCCGTCCCACTCGGGGAGACAATAGCAAAACAAAAGAGGTGATGGCTGGTAGGTTTAGAATACATCTTAACCTCTGGCATTGCTCTGGGAAACCCTCCAGACCATCGTTCTTCGCCTGCCAAGCCATTACAAAAGGGGAAGACTGTATGCAAATCAGGATTGGTCCCACCCCCAAAGAGGTAGTCCAGCCCAAACTGCTAGGTGTACAATTGTGGCATTATTCCCTCAATCTTCGCTAGGAGACTATAAATAGGAGACTATATAAATCTTCGCTAGGAGACTATAAATACCATAATCCAATAGAGTAAAAATCCTGGATTTTCTGAAGTTTGGTGTAGTTTTGTCACAGGGGAGCAAAGTTATAGGGGGAGGTCCCAAAATGTTTGAATTCCTCATAGACAGAATGGAAAAATATTTTTCCCACACCTACAGCCCAAACCACCGGACGGAGTTTGACCAAATGTGTGCCAGGAGCATCAGTCTGGTCCTGAAAGGGTGCTTTTGTAAATTTGGTGTAAATTAGTCCAGTAGTCTTTTAAGAAAACGACAAAAACTAGGTAAACAAAATGAGTGATATCTGGCACCGGTCCACAGAATCATTTCCCTATTCGGTGTCTGCAGACACCTCCAGACCAATGAAATGGTGGCTTGGTGTCCGCGGACATTAAAGATGCATGGTGATTGAATGTTCAAAAATGTGAGCTTCTTCAGAATTTTTGAAAATGAAGACATATTGGATCTGGTGACAGCCGCCGCAGACCGTGGAGAGTGCGATGAAAAAAGGGTCTGGAAATCACATTTGGGGTTATGGTATAGCTGAAAGAGGGACAGCAAAGAGTGTGGGAAAGTGAAAAAAGTTAATAGGGAAGTGTTTTTATAGGTGAAAAAAGAGGTTTACAGATTCGGCCAATTCCGCAGACAACACCACTGACTACGGACATTGCGGTAAGGAAAAGTCTGGAAAAAATATTTGGGATTATTTGGTGACTGAAAGAGTGCCTTGAAAGGGTGGGGGAGTGCAATAAAGTTGTCATGGAGCTATTGTAATAGGTGAAAAAAACGGTGCTGCTGCCACCCGAACATATGTCAGCCGGGCGTCAGTTGGATTGCAGAGTTCTGGGTGAGTCTTGCTATTTGAAGGTCTATTGTACGTACTTGTTTGATGGTTTGATTGTATTGTAGTGTTTGCAACCATGGCCAGATTCATGTGGGCATGGCCACAACTGGTCGGAGCCGCTTAAGTAAATATTGTGTACACATGATGGCAATTGGAACAGAAGATTGATTGCCACATTTGCACAGCAATTTACTCCAGTTATGTTGCTAAATTTAAATGGACCAGAGAGTTGTGCCACTGTATCATTTGATGGGCCTGCAGTTGTTTTTTGAGAAGATACATTTGTCTCTTTGTCTTTTGATGGACGTGCAGTTTTTTTGGACTAGGCAGATTTGTTTGTATATTTAGTGGTATTGTTGGGAGAGCTGCTACATCTTCTGTTTGTATTAGTTTTCTTTTTAAAGGTTTTCTTTTTGAGTTACAGAGCACATATCTCGATGGGGTGTAGAGTGAAGATAGCCTGTTATATTCTAGGATGCTGTTAAGTGACTCCAATCAAGCACTCCCACTAAGTCAATGCCTTGTCTGGGATTGCTCAAGAGAAGCCCGTATTTATATATTTTTATAGCAAGATATACCCTGGATGATATACCCTTGTATAACACCCCTCTCTATGAATCCCCCTGATCTCACTGAGCCAAGAATTAGGTTTGTTTTGCAATTTAAAAGGTTTATTGAGAAAGTAAACAAGATATATATATATCACACTTTTATGAATAAATTAATAATTGATAGCACACTTATGAATATAATGTTGATCAACAATAGATAATCTGACACTAGCACACTTCTTTACAATCAATGAGGAGTTAGTATAGGAAGAATAAGGTAGCAGAAAATACTTTTATGAATTCAAGGAAAAGCAATGAGGGAAAAATGCAGCACAGAAATAAACTTGATATGATTTCAACAAAAGATAATATGATCACTTTTTCTTTGACTATTCCCTCCCCCCCTATGCAAGATAAGGAGATGGAAGGGGAGCACACAATTCTCAGGAATACAAAATGCAATACAAATTTCCAGTTCCCCCCAGCGAGCTTAGAGGAAAACAGGTATGATTTTAAAGCAGGCAAGATCCTTTTAAATGTGGTGGCAATGAAGTGAAAAATATGCTGAAAATGCTTTTAATTCCCTCTAGAGGTTCAGGGTGTGTGAGAGATACTTTAAATCAGTTCAGGTCAGCCCTACCAATGATTCAGGGATGGTTATCAGGTTAAAAACGGGATTCAGTAATGGAAGCAAAAGACAGATATTTTTACACATGGTTGAAATGAAGCAAACTGTCAATTTGCTGCACTTTTTTCCGAGTGCGTCAATCGCGATTACGGAGGAACTATAAGGAGTAACAAGTCGTTTTTAGAATGGACAAACGATTTCTTATGATGCAGTTCTAAATAGGTTAAAATAGTTTGAATTAGATTATTTTAAACTAATAGATTGGTTTTGCACAGTTCTGGCTGAGTACTCACACTATGAATTTGAAATAGGCCGTCAGGGTCTGCTCTGCACTTCACAGCGGTCTGGTCTGGGTCTCTCTGGTTCTGGTCTCTCTGGTACCAGCACTGCTTTCTGGGTCTGCTACCGGTTCTGGCAAAAGTTCTTGGCAAAGAATCCAACAGCTCGCCCGGCTGTAGAATAGTTTGGTTGGATTGCTGGATTCTGAAGGCCTGCTGAGAAGAGTTCACAGCTTGTGGGTTAGGCCTTTGCTTTAAGTTCTGTAGGCTATGTGGAGTCTAAGTTCTGGATGTTCCTTCTAGATGTTGTGTGGTCCGGCAAAATGCTCTGCAAGAAAATGGAAAATGAATGTCTTGCCTGTCCAAGCAGTCTCTTTTTATGTGTTTTGAAAATGGGTGTGTGCGTGGGTATAACTAAGCCTGCCCCTCACAACTTATCATTGGCCAAGCTCTCCTCTCTCCCTTGATTGGGGGAAGGAATGGAGTGTCATCAGGCGTTAATTTTATGACATACAGAAAGAACACTCCCCTTGTCAGTTTGTACCCAAATCTATTTTTGATCCAAATACATATTTATCTATGTACCATGTTTCTAATATTATATGTCCAGTTAACATATTTTCTGTAGCACCAAACCATCAGATCCCTGTCTTTGTAAGATGTTGTGTCTACTTATGACAGAATTGTGCCCTTTTCATCAAGAACACAACCTCTAAACTTTTCCAGAATTTACACAAACATGCACAAGGAATATGGGCATCAGATGATAAAGTGTCAGATTTTTAACATACAGACATTCGGAGTAATACCTTATTTTCCGCTACTACCCCCCAGAACATACCACAGAGTCCTAACACCTCTTAAAATGTGCACAGAAAAATCACAAGAATAATGATATTAATTATATAATTTTGACAAGTCCGTACTATGAATTATCCATCTTTTTTAAAATTATGCTCTGGCCGAGAGAGGTGTGGTTTCCCAAAGCACATGGTGGAATTTCTGGTTTGTCCACTTCCTCCAACTCAAGTTGCTCACAGAGGCACTGCCCCTCCCAGTTTCTCTCAAGAGGAAGCCATTTACGACCCCCCCTAATTTAACATTTGCTTGAGCCAAGGAAGGCTCATTGTTCTGTTTCCCTGCTCCCAGGTGCTCCTCCCCTGATTCAATCAGGGAGGTGTCATCTCCATTTGGTGGGAACAGCAGAAGGCAGCCAGGCCTGGAATGCTGTTGCGGGGCAAGTTTCAACTCCTGTCGAGGGTAGTTGCCAGGCAGAATTCAATCTCTTCACGCCCGGCTTCAGTTAAATGTCACTTTTGTTCCAGTTTTCTACATCCAAATCAAACTTACAATTTTTACACATGCAGCTAGAATGCTGATTCTAAGTTCAAAACTATGACCTTTAAACAGTTGCAACCTATGTGACACTCAACAGTAGGTCACTCATTTATTTTAAACATTTAGATTTTAGTGGCTTTCAGTCCAATTTCAGTTAAGCTGCTGACATCCACAGCTCAGGCAGTTTTGTTATAAACATTGTTTTGGGCTCTTCATCTTTCCAGATTTTGTATGTACACAAGACTACATTCTGCCAAATGTCTGCTGGTGTTCAGTGAGATTTTTGAATATCTTGCAATGTTTAAAATATGCATTTTTAGCTTGCATTTCAGAGACACAAAGGTGATTTCAAAGCGCTTTTCGAGTTAACCGGTACTGCTGTTTTTCCTTTGGCACCACGTTTCACTCATGGCGCTTCTGGCCCACCCCGCTCGCACTGGTGGGTGGCAGGTTAGGCGACCATTTTGGTGTGCGCAAACTGCGCGGTTTTCCTGGATTCTGGCGCAAATGTGGGCTTTTCGGCCATCTTTGATTTTCTGAGCCCACAGCACCAAATGTTGCAGTATAATAACTCGAACATGGGTCAAAACCCCTGACAATGCGAAGGATGTCAGCATTGACTTTGTTTGCATCAAAGTTCACTAGGAATAGAACATCGAGTGTATGGAGATGTGAAAGTGCTACGTAATTCATACCTTTTTTGAAGACTTTGCTGCCAATATCAATCAATGCGTGATCTAGGGTTAGACCTTGGGAATTGTTAATAGTGACATCATATGCAAGGGATAGAGAGAATTATTCTCTGTGTACGTACATGTCTTTGAAAATAACCAAACGTGCTATTGTGCAGCCTATGTCGACAAACTGAATGCTGTTCTCATGTGGATATGTTTGGAAACAACTGTACCAATTGCTCCATTGACTAAATCTTGTTCTATGTCAAGGTTATGTTTTAGGAATATTCTGCAGTTTAGACATAGTGTTAATACAATTTCTAATCCAGCTGTGTTGGAGATACATTTTTCTAAGCTGTTTAGTCATGCTGTTGCTTGTTATACTTCAAGTTTGTCTGTGGTGGTGATATGTACTTCGGTTGCATTTTTTTTTTCAACATTATATAGTTGAATCGACTACAACTTGCAAGGGTTGGCATTAAGGGCATGCATTTTATATGTTGTTGAGTTCATTGTTCTGTAATGAAAATGCAAGTTCTGTGCGGTGAAAAGGTGCGCACACATCAATTGCGAGAGTAGCACTGTAAAAGAGGAGGGTGCTCCTTTTAATCATTACACAAGTCAAACCCAAAATAAAAAAAATATTTACAGATAACAGAAATGTAGGGGAGCGGTAAGTATAACCACACCTACAGGTAGGCTAAAACGTGGTAAATAGGCCTTGTAGCATGCCTTTGCAGCCAACATGTAGAAATGTTCATTAATCTGCAATGAAGACACAGTGGCTGGTAACACATCACAAGTTCCACAATCCCAGGCTAGTACGGTAAGAAGCACCAAAACCGTTTTTATTTTTTGAAGTCACAGATTAGAACCCATGGGTCCTGATGACAGGCATGGAGGGCATAACCATTTAATAAGTCAAAATAATTTGCAAAACATGATTTTTAGATGGAGTTAAGAGAACCACAGCAGTTTCAAATTGCCCCTTGGCAAATGTTTCCAGGACGAAGGCTGAAGAGTTCTTGTATAGCAGTACATACATGGTTCAAGGATCTGGCAGTCTCATGGAGGGGAGCTCTTCTCACGAGAATTTAGATGAGATGACCGGGCAGTTGAATAAAGTTCTGCTGGTCATCTCAAATGTTTCAATGAATTGTTATTATGATTTCGGAAGTGGGGGTTGGATTGTGACATCACATATTATTATTGTGGGCAGTGTGGGAATATAATGTATGCTTTTCTATAAGGGTCTGGTGTACAAGCACCAATCACCTTTGTGTGGGGAGATTTTTTCATGTTGCAAAGTTACTAATGTAAAAAGTTATCTCAATTAATATAAAAGTCTTACATCTATGGGTAATTCTTTGACAGCACCTTTTCATACAGTTCTGTTCAATGATCTACAAAAAGACAAAAAAGGTAACAGGCGCCCCTCTCTGGAAAGAACATGGCATAATAACCTGTTCAGTGGTTTTTAACCACTTTGAGAGTTTGCAGCCATCTGCTTTTTGCTCACTGTAACGTTCAATGAGCAGGGAGTTCAATGATCTGTTTGAATATAGCTGTCCAAGCTCTGTCTGGGCCCTGAATAAACCTGCATTACTTCTTGCCTGTTTACACTCCTTTTTTGACTACTTTTGTAATTTTTATCAGTGAGTTTAGAGGCAGCCCTATAACATTTTAATGACATCAGGGGCAGATGTGTGTCACGATCCATGACCCTGACCCACTCAAGTATAACAACCCCCTGGCAGCAGTGGGGCTAAAACCCTTCACACTGGCCCCAAGGGCCTTAAAGCTCCATCGGAAACATACATGGAGTCAGTCCTGACGCTTTTGGCGCCAGGATGATTATCAGGAATAAAGCAATACCAGTTTTGGACCTTAATCCAGCATAGAGGCCTATTACACAGTTCAGTTCTTTAGAACCAAGCCATGCGGTCTAGTGTTTTGGGTGTGGCTGGGCCTGGAACTACTTGGCCTGGAACTACTTTACCTGTGCTATTTAAACCACACCCAAATAGCAGAACACGCTTCGTGTTATTCTGCACTCCTGCAGCGTAACGCTCACCGTGTCCAGCTCCTGCTCATCTGCTTCTCTGGCGGCCCGATCCTGAAGCCCTAGATCTGGATTCCCTTAATAACCTGGAAGAACAAGAACAGCATTAGCGAGCAAGAACACTTACCTATGAAGTAACTGGTCTTTAATCCATCCTGCGCTTCGCTTACCTTGCCCACCTCCGGAGTTCGGCGCAACCTGCAAAGGTAAAGAAACAAGGACAGCATTAATAACAATTCCTACCTGGGCAAGCAGCGAGTCCTGGCAGCAACCTGCGCTTCTCTTACCTCGCCCATCTCCGGGTTTCACGCAACCTGCAAGGGAGAAGGAACAAGGTCAGCATTAACAAAGCACTTATCTAAGCAAGCAGCGCTTCGATCGCTCATCACTCCGGAACATTACCGCAAGATGTACAAAGAAGGGAAGAGAAAACAGGTTAGCAATTTACACAAATGAACAGCACAGCGCTCCGCGCATCAATAACTCACCGTGGTCTTTGCCATCAGCGCGGCAACTCCGAGATCGCAACCATCCCTGTAAAAACAAAAAGAGACATTGGGCCTCATTACGAGGTGGGCGGTAAGGGATTACCAGCACCGGTAAGGGCACCGGTGCCGGTAATCCCTTACCGCCCTACTACGAGTTCCCTTTGCAGGTCCTCCTTTAATGCCTGGTTTTACCAGGCGTTGAGGACGGGACCCGCAAATGAACTCTAGAGCTAATAACGGTACCGCAATTTGCGGTACCGTTATTAGCGCCTTCCCCGTTCCCATTGAGCCCTATGGGGGCTCAAATGGGAATGGGGAATGGCTCTGGTGAATGGGGAATTACCGGTGCTGCCGACCTAGGAATGAGCCAATAATTGCTCCATTCACCAGGCCGGAGTCGGAAGGGTTTGGGAGGCAGCCATGGCACTAATAGCACCATGGCTACCTCCAACCTCGTAATGAGGCCCATTGTTAGGGAACAGTATAGTGGAGCAAGAAGCCGAGAAGACAGAGAAAACGGAGGGAAAGAAAGAAACAGAATAAAGACGGAAAAGACATTATAACTCACCTTGAAGACAGCAAGCAGAGTCGGAGTCACAGCCGGTCTGGACCCGACATAAGGGCACACGGACCAGTGAAGCAACTGGGTCCACGAAACGCCCGCACCAACCATGTGCCCTTGCACAGAGACGCAGGCCGGAGAGTTCAACGCACAAAAACCAAAGGTGAGCAATAACCCCAAGGGAGGGGATTTGGATCAGAGGGAGATGGGAGTCCACCCATCACAGAACCAGTATCTTAACCCTCCATTCTCCTGTTATAGGTGCTACCCAACGTGTGGCACATAACCAAGCAGAGAGGGGTCTGGGATAGCACTTAGACCTCCATCCAGTATCGTGTGGCGCCACCGTGGATACCAGGTGAGCGTAACAGAATGCGAAGCATCAATTAAAAACATCCACCTGGGCATCATGGAAACATCAGAGACTGACCAACTAGCCCAGTTACTAGGAGAATTACGGGCCGAGGTGCACTCTGCCCGGCAAGAAACCAACGTCGTTAGGAGGGAGTTGATGATCACCAAGGACTGCACAGATGAATTAGCCAGACAATTGCTCCAAAGACAGGCTGGACAGGCTCCATTGCTGGGAAGTATTCCGTCGGTTCCTGCCACATCTGTCAATCCAGTGCAGGTGCTCCTCCCGGGGGCAGTTCCTTAGGCCACACCGAAACATTTTCCGGGGGACCCAAGAAAAAATGCAGTATTCATGAACCAGTGCCACCTCCATTCTTTTGTAGACCCGGAGCCTTTCCTAATGATCAGTAGCTCGTTGCCTTTGTTCTGTCATATCTGAGTGACAGTGCCACGGATTGGTCCATATCGTTAGTAAGCCAGAATGACCCACTCCTGTGGGATTTCAAGGGGTTTCAACAGGAGATGGAGAAGCTTTTTGCCCGACATACCCAAGGCCAAGCTCTGGATGACAAACTCCTGTCCCTCCGCCAAGGCAGCCAAGATTTGTTAACATATATCACCACTTTTAACAGACCTGTCAATGAAACTGGGTGGCCTGAGGAGAAACAAACAACGTTATTTCTTTGAGAATTATGGGGGAATTGAAAGACGTCCTTGATCAGGTGGTAAACGCGACAAAAGACTGTGCAGAGTTCATCAACCTAGTGGTGCAGCTAGCCCACAGGCTACAAGATCGAAGGATAGATCGAGCCAGAACAGAGAGTCAGACTGTGTATGTACGCTCAAAGGAGAACATTCCGCGTTCATCAGAAAACACTTCGGAACCCATGAAAATTGGGGGGGTACGCAGCCCATTAACCAAGGCCGAAAGAGACAAAAGGAGACAACAGCAATTATGCCTGTACTGCAGGAAATCAGGTCACTTTCTCAGAGAATGTCCCGTAAAACCCCCTAGGAGAACAGTTGGAGCTACAAAGAAAGAAGGAGGAAAACAAGAGTCAGAAAACTTCCAGGCCTGGCAAGCGTAGAGGTCCGCTTGTTGAGTGAAGGAAAAGAGCCACTGACCTCACACCTTGCCCTGTCTGTGATTTTGATCAGTCACCAACAACCGTCTCGGATGCACGCTGTGGAGGCATACATAGACAGCAGAGCCATTGGTAACTACATAGACCAAAGCCTTACAACAAGGACGGGGCTTCCCCTCTGTCAGAAAATGACAACTGATAAGGTCACCACTGTCGACGGCACAGAGATAGCTTCTGGTCCTGTAACTCAACGCACAGCAGAATTGACCCTTCTGTGCCAAGACGGACATCGGGAAGCCAATGCCTTCAGGCCCCTCAGTTCCGGGTGATTCTAGGGATGCCATGGTTGGTGGCTCACAATCCTAACATAGACTAGCGAGCCAAATAATTTGCCTTCTCCAAAGAGCGTGCTCATGCGTGCTACCAAGTGAAAATGACATCGTCTGACACAGAGACACCTGTCTAAGATAAAGAGGCATTGGTACGAGGTGTAACAAGTACACTACAAAGAGAATACCACGATTTCCAAGACGTTTTCCAAAAAGAACAGGCTAATACCTTACCCTCTCACAGGCCATATGACTGTCAGATCGACCTCGTACCTGGTGCACAAATCCTGTGTAGTCGAATTTATGCACTCACCAAACCTGAAAATCTCCACTTGAAATCATATCTGGTCCAATACCTGGCAAATGGTTTTATCCGCCCATCCAAATCCCCACAGCCTTGCCCCTATTCTTCGTACCCAAGAAGGAGGGGGACTTGAAAACGTCCATCGACTACTGCACACTAAACCAGGTAACAGTTAAAAACCGTTATCTTCTGCCCCTTATCCCAGAACTGCTGGACCAAGTCAAAGATGCCAAAATTTACACCAAATTGGACCTCAGGGGGGCATACCATCTTGGGCGTGTAAACAAAGGAGACAAATGGAAGACCACCTTTCGTACTAAGTATGGGCTGTACGAATATCAGGTGATGCCCTTTGGGCTTTGGAACTCTCCCGCCGCGTTCCAGTACTTCATGAACGATGTACTACAGGAATTGATCGACGTATGTGCCCTAGTTTACATCGACGACATCTTGGTGTACTCCTCTTCTAAACAGGACCATGTCAGGCACATTTGCTCCATCCTTGCAAAACTCTGACAGCACCAGCTATGCGCCAAACTTGAAAAATGCTCCTTCCATGTCACCAAAGTCGAGTTCCTTGGTTTTGTTCTCACTCCCAGAGGCGTCCAGATGGATATGCACAAAGTAGACACCCTCCTTAGCTGGCCATCACCGTCTTCAGTCAAAGGTGTCCAAAGTATGCTCGGCTTTGCAAACTTTTATCGCCGATTCATCCCAGGTTTCTCCTAAATTGTGCACCTGATCACTTCTTTATTACAAAAAAACAACAAACTGTTCCAATGGACAGAAGAGGTGGAAAAGACCTTTCAGGAACTCAAGCAAAGATTTCCCCAGTGCTATGACACCCCCACCCAGATCTAACATATGTAGTGGAAATAGATGCCTCCAGCATGACAATGGGGGTTGTTCTTTCCCAAAGGGATCCCGAAACAGGCCAGTTACATCCTGTGGACTTTTGGTCGTGAACATTTAGTACACCTGAACTTAACTATGCAATAACAGACAAGGAACTTCTAGCGATCAAGGCAGCTTTTAAGGCTTACAATCATTACCTCCTAGATGCCAGAAATACCATCACAGTAATCACCGACAATTGCAACCTACAATACCTCAAGACGGCAAAGGCTCAATCATCCCGTCAACTCAGATGGGCTTTATTCTTCACATAATATGATTACATAATCACGTACCGACCTGGAGTCCAGAAAGGAAAAGCCGATGCCCTATCCCACATGGGTATTGATGAGAACACATATTCAACCCCAGACCCAGTGAACCTTATTCCAGGTGACAAACTACTAGGATTACAACAATGTTATCTCTGGAGGAACTCTAAAAGGAAATTCAGCTCCTAATGAACACCGAGGCTCTACAAGACTGGACCACTCAAGGTGAACATTACACAACAAAGAACCAACTCCTGTATTTCAGAGGGTGTTTATATCTACCGAATAAGGCACAACAAGAACAAGTTATTTCTGTTCATCACGACCCCCTGATAGAAGGACATCCAGGAATTGCCAAGACCATAGCCAAGATGAAAATAAATGATTGTTGGCCGACCTTGCGAAAGGACATTATGCAGTTTATCCTGTGATGTGGCATTTCTGCACAGAATAAATCACAGAAACAAAGACCTGCGGGGCGTCTTCAACCCCTGGAAATTCCACCTGCACCTTGGCACACACTCTCTTTCGATTTCATCACAGATCTGCCTCCATGTCAAGGTTTCCACACTATCCTAGTGGTTGTTGACCTATTCTCTAAAATGGCCCATTTCATTCCGCTTAAGGGTCTATCAAACGCATCCTGTCTGGCAAAATTGTTTTTAGAGCAAATCGTACGACTACATGGTTTCCCCTCCATCCTAATTTCTCACCGAGGGAGTCAGTTCATGTTTAACTTCTGGAAGAAAAGTTGTGCAATTGCCCAAATCGATATTCGTCTGTCCACTAGTCACCATCCCCAAACTAATGGCCAAACGGAGCAGACAAATCAGACACTAGAGCAATACCTACGGTGCAATTTACAGCAGGTGTAAGAAAGCTGGAAGGATGTGCTGTGGATAGCCGAATATGCCTACAACAACTCGCTACACACCAGTGACAGACAGAGTCCATTCTATACCGTATATGGAAGGCACCCACGTACTTCCAAATTAGAGACTCCCATGGTTTGGAAATGCCCGCGGTGAATACTTTGCGGGTCAAGGGCGCGGGGTGTTGGCGGCCCGCTGCGAACGCTGTTTGTCCCTGAAGGGGCTCCTTACTGGTGGCCACGCCCCCCCGTGTATTTCTCCCGCGACCCAAGCCCGGCAGGGTGAAGCCCGCGGGTCAAGGGCGCGGGGTGTTGGCGGCCCGCTGCGAACGCTGTTTGTCCCTGGAGGGGCTCCTTACTGGTGGCCACGCCCCCCCGTGTATTTCTCCCGCGACCCAAGCCCGGCAGGGTGAAGCCCGCGGGTCAAGGGCGCGGGGTGTTGGCGGCCCGCTGGGGTGTTCGCGGATCGGTGGGGGGGCTAGACAGACTGGCCTTCAACGATCTGTGCTGGACCGTGTCGAGGTGAAGAGCGCGGCGGGGCAAGGTTTGGCCTGTGGCGGGAGACCTGCCTGGTCCGGCTTGCAAATTCAGAAAATTGAGGACCACGAGTAAGTACCACACGAAGCCACATAAGAGACAGTCATCAAGCAACCACTAATCCAACTGCTGCCAAGGGGGGACAGAGACTGTTGACCATGACTCTCCTAAAGTCTCTAAGGTCCTTAAAGTCTCATGCTGTGCCAAGGAAAGCTCCCTCTGTTTTGTCCCCCCCCCCCCTTTTGGCCTCACGTCTGCTCCCCATGTGAACGGTCCTAAATCGGATCGCAAGATGCTGGTTGTCAGGAGGCAGCGTCAACAGTGTCATACAGTCAAACCCCCTAACTCGGCCCTCCAGAACTCTGATGAGGTCGAGCTCCCCACGCCTCAGCTCCCCACGATACCCAGCGCCTCAACTGGGATTCCTGTATCCGGCCAATCCTGTTTCGAGCAAGAGCAAGAGGGGGAACAAGAGAGGGAAGCGGCCGGGACTGTAACATTGGAAAGCAGCTGTCCTCCACTAAATCCTACCCCCGGATCCCTCAGCATGGTCCTCATCCCAGTCCCTTGTCCTAACCCTGGCTCTTGCACAGAGGTGGGCCCGTCCAGCTCCACCCCTGTCTGCTCACTCAACGAGGGCAGCCTGCATTTTTGCAGTCCGCCTATTGACATACCCCCGCTGAATATATCCTCTGACAATAGTAGTCTCTGGAGTGATTATATGTCATCGTTAAGCCCTTCAGTCAGCTCGCATTCTCATCTATCCTTACCCGGGGCTCCGAAGCAACAACCTGATGACCCCAATTCCGCTGCAAAACCAGCCACTGACCCCTCAATTGGGGGTGATTCTACAGCCAGGGTGTGCAAATGTGTATGCACCCAAGTGTTGGCTGAGTTGGCAGTTATGAAAAATCTGCTCTCAGTCCTCATAGGAATGCAGGGGGAAAAGCAGTGCAAGGGGGAGCCTTGTAACATTCTAATAGCTCGCAAAGGACCCAACGTCTCACCCCTGGCCCACCCCCTGGCACACCATCAGGAACAGGCCCCTGTGTCACCCACGTTCACTGAACCTTGCTCTAGCATGGTGCTTGGGAATCTACAAGCAGCCAAGGGTATCAACCCCAGTACTTGTGTCGAGCCTAGAGTGTCCAATGGGGATGCCCCAATCTAAGGCTAAACCTACATCTCGGGAGGACACTGCACCAAGCAAATCGGGCCCAACAAGCCTCATTCCTGGAGAGGGGAGAGCCTATGGCTCGTGGCGTAGAGAGAAGTTACCTCCACCCTATGTCCTAGGCCGGACCGCGCAAGCTACCGTGTACTTGCATGGCGTACCCGGGTTGGCAAGGGACAGGAAGGAGTCAAGGGATGCCCTCCTCAACAAAAGTCTACATTGGCTGCGGTCCGTAAGAGGCTGCTCTTTTGTGTCCAGGGAATCCTTGGCAGGGTGTCGCAGAATGCCAAGAGTGGACAATCAGCAGGGTGACATTGTGGAACTTGCATTTTGGGACCTGGGAGTGGCAAGGGCGGTCCTAGGACAATGTGGGGGGACTAGTTGGTCACCCTGGAGTGGTATTCTAATCAGTAGTCATCCTCTAATAGTCCTCGAGTGCCCCCCGGGGTTAACTATGAGACCCTCCCCCCTGTCTGGTGCTAACCTCACCCCTCTGGGACGTCATTGGTCAGGTTCCTTGGGGGATAGGCCCTTGTAATGGGGGACTTCTTGATGATAATGGGGCTCTTAGTTTTACTTATTTTCCTCCTCAATTATTTTTGATGGGGTGCATTCTGTTATCTCTTGGAATATTGAATGTAATTGTTTTTGTATGATGTTTTTTTGTGTTTAATGGATTTTCTTCGGAATCCGAATAAACTTGTTGACTGACTGACATACGACAATGACTCAAGCCTTCAAAAAGGCAGCAGATCATCCAAGCCAAAGAAAGACAGAAAAGATTCTCTGATCAACACCAAAGAAAAACCCCAGACTACCAAATCGGAGATGAAGTCTGGTTGGCGTCTCTGCACGTGCCCATAACAGGAACTCAAACATTTCGCCCCAGATATCTAGGGCCCTATACCATCAAAGCTATTATAAATCCTGTGGCAGTAAAACTAGCTTTACCACCAAATGTGCAGATCCATCACTATTCCACGTGTTCAGCCTGGAACTCAGGTCAAAACACCACCAAATCCGGTACTGGTTAACGGAGAACCCAAATTTGAAGTCAAGAACATCCTAGATTCTATGCTCACCAGGTCCAAGTTATATTACTTAGTGGACTGGAAGGGATACAGCCCTCAGGACAGGACATGGGAACCTTGCGAGCACGTCCATGCACCATGCCTGGTAAGATGATTTCATCAGAACCATCTGACCACACCAGGTCCAGACGGAGGAAATGCCTTGAGAGGGGCCTTAGGGGGGAGTTCTGTCACGATTCATGCCCCTGACCCCCTCAGGTATAACAGCCCCCTGGCAGCAGTGGGGCTAAAGCCCTTCACACTGGCCTCAAGGTCCTTAAAACTCCATCAGAAACATACATGAGTCATTCCTGGCGCCTTTGGCACCAGGCTCACTATCAGGAATAAAGCAATACCAGTTTTGGACCTTAATCCAACATGAAGGCCTATTACACAGCTCAGTTCTTCAGAACCAAGCCATGCGGTCTAGTGTTTTGGGTGTGGCTGGGCCTTGAACTACTTGGCCTGGAACTACTTTACCCAAACTACCATACCCAAACAGCAGAACATGCTTTGCGTTATTCTACACTCCTGCAACGTAACGCTCACCGTGTCCAGCTCCTGCTCATCTGCTTCTCTGGTGGCCCGATCCTGAAGCCCTGCGCTTTGCTTACCTCGCCCATCTCCGGAGTTCGCTGCAACCTGCAAAGGTAAAGAAACAAGAACAGCATTAATAACAATTATTACCTGGGCAAGCAGCGAGTCCTGGCAGCAGCCTGTTCTTCTCTCACCTCGATCATCTCCGGGTTTTACGCAACCTGCAAGGGAGAAGGAACAAGGTCAGCATTAACAAAGCACTTACCTTGGCAAGCAGCGCTTCGATTGCTCATCACTCAGGAACATCTCTGCAACCTGTACAAAGAAGGGAAGAGAACACAGGTTAACAATTAACACCAATAAACAGCGCAGTGCTCCGCGCATCAATAACTTACCATGGTCTTCGCCATCAGCGCGGCAACTCCGAGACCGCAACCATCCCTGTGAAAACAAAAGAGACATTGCTAGGGAACAGCTTAGTGGAGCAAGACGCCGAAAAGACAGAGAAAACAGAGGGAAAGAAAGAGACAAAATAAAGACGGAAAAGACATTATAAATCACATGGAAGACAGCATGCAGAGACAGAGTCACGGCCAGTCTGGACCAGACATAACGGCACACGGACCAGTGAAGCAACTAGGTCCACGGAACACCCGCACCCACCACATGCCCCTGCACAGAGACGCAGGACGGAGATTTCAACGCACAAAAACCTAAGGTGAGCAATAACCCCAAGGGAGGGGATTTGGACCAGAGGGAGTGGGAGTCCACCCATCACAGAACCAGTATCTTAACCCTCCATTCTCCTGTTATAGGCACTACCCAATGTCTGGCACATAACCAAGCAGAGGGGGGTCCGGGAAAGCGCTTAGACCTCCATTCAGTATCGTGTGGCGCCCCCATGGATACCAGGTGACCGTAACAATGAGTTTGCCCATATAGTTAATGGATTACTCTAGTTTTTAAGAAGTATTTTGCATCTTTAGTAAGCAGACCAGTATAAATGCTTTTTAAAATGTTAGCATAGATGAGATCTGCAGACTGAGGCATTTTTTGAGCATTTTTTGAGTGGAAATGTTGCCAAGTTTGTAACGGCTTTGTTTGTGTCCTAATGTTTTAAAAATAGGTTCACCTTTTACTGGTGTTAACTGTTGGAGGAAAACAATTAAAACAATTACGTGTTTTCCTCGAAACAGTTCTTCATAGTTGGTTTTCTGGACTTCTTGCATTCTGAGATGAATTAAATCCAACATGAGGTTGGAAACCATGCTTACTTCATCTTCATCTATCTGGAGAAATTTGATTTGTTTTCAGAATTCTGCATACTTCAGTAGCAGCTTCTGCTGATCATTTGTAGGATTCTAATTTGTTTTGGTGGTCTACTGGGAGGAGCAGTAGTCAGTGCAATGTTACACCTCTTATGTTTTAGGCCGCTAAACCTGTGGGGATGTTACAGCAGCTGACAGGTCAGTGTTCTTGTTCAAATGTGCCGATTATTTTAATTAAGAACATTTTACCAGAACCAGCTTTGCCATTTACATACAGGACTATAATTTGTACAACTACAAGTTTTTGTTTATGTTTAGACATGCTCAATTTCTTCAGTGACTTCTAGATGTTCATCATTTAAATGTGATTTAAGCACTAACAAGTCTTCGTCAGATTGTTTAGATTGTTACATGGTATTTTCTACCTCAGTCATGGCGATTTCTGCTTCATTTACAATGAATGCTTCTCCAAGTGGTTCTTGGCTTCCTGTACGGGAAAGTTGCCTGCACTCAGGAGTGTCTTTATTCAGCATAGCTTCAATGTCTTCCTCTTGTTGGAGTTCATTGACCAACATGTGTTTGTATTTTTTGAAATTGACATGTGTTATACCTCTTTCATTTGCTTTGAATACGCCTTCAAATGAGTCATGGTCAGCTAATAATTCATCTTCTTTTCTCCAAGGTTTAAAAAGTTGTGGTATGCCCATGTAATAATGTTCTCTATGTTGTGGAGATTTAAATGATAACTTTACATGATTAATTAGGGTGTCTTACGTTTTACTGGGCTTCATTTACAAGATGAGACTGAATATTTGCCAGTTGTCTCATCTGTTGTGACCTTGCTTTTGTATGAGTAGTTTTGAGCTATGTTGAATAGACACATGTTTTCCAAACTAGTACTTCTGCTTGGGTAGTATGCGTCAATGATATTGTTTTTTAAAATGTCATAGCTGTTGGGATCATTTGTGGCTATTGTTTCTATCTCTTGGATGGATTTTAGTACTTTTTTTGGGATTAAGCTGGGCCAAGGTTTAGCCACCTAATGTTTTCAGATTTGTCGTATAGGACTGTTCCTTTTAAACCGTCTGCAGCTTTGTAGCACCCACATTCCTTATGGGAGAGCATATATATACCAAAGCTGTATAAGTTTTCAGACATTGTTTTGATAGCTAATATGTCATCCCAGAGGTCTTTTAGCTCTATCTTCTCTGCTTTGGTGAGATCGCTGTGCCATGTCTTGCAACTGCAGTGCAATTGTCTGCAATGTATTAGATGTCTATATTTGCATTGTAATCATTGATGTACTTGGATGCTTCATCCCTTTTACTGTGGTATATGTTTTTAAGGGATTTCCCTTTTACACTGTGTCTAACAGAAGGCCTTATGCTATTTACTTGTCCTGTTGTGCAAACTGTTTTAGGGAAACCAAATCAACATTTGGTATAGTTTTTACCTTTTTTTCATATCGACGTCAGTAGTATTTGCCACACTTATGATTTTGGAAGAGTAAGATTTGTGAATGTAGGTCTTTTTCTGTGGTTTCCGAAGGTATGGCACAGGTAACGTATTTTTGAAAACATTGTAAAACAGTGGCATCACACTCATAGCCAAATTTAGAAGCATCTTTTTATCTACCAAAGCATTTCAATATGTGGTGTTCCACTGGAATGATATTCTTTTCTCCAAAAGAAGTATTCCACTTCTCCGAGTGCAGAGGTATTTTATGGCAATGAAGCGATGGTGGAGCACCTTGATACATTAACAGGGTCAAGAGAACAGAGTTCTCCTGGTGTTTGTATATCTAGGCCTGTCTTTATTTTGTTTTGCAGTGCCTAAATTGCTAGTTCAGTTTCAAACAGGATGTGGAAAATGTATTCTACATTTTGTCTTAATCTGGGGTCTTCAGAATACATTTTTAAAGGGGGATATTCTGATGCACTAATTTGTGTGGATCTTTCATTATATCTGTCTCCTTATCCTGTCGAGGAAAAGTACATGCTTCTACTCTTTTCTCCCATATGCTCATTGGAAAGCCTTTAGCTTGACTCATTTGACATGTTTCTAATGGATCTTCTATGGTGTCTTTGGAGTGTAATGGGTGAAGTGTATATTGGTCTAAAATGTTGGCTGCAGTAACAGGATCTACACATTCAAATGGGCCAGTTAATGGTAAATCTTGAATTATGTTGGTGGTTTCTTTTAAGTTTTCCCCTATATTTATAACTTTGTAGTATTCATTGTTTTCTTTTAAAGTATTTTAGGGCTTGTCTAACTTTGTTTGAGTCGACTAGTTTTTGCCACTTTTTTTTTCTTTTGTTGGTACAGCATTAACTAGTACATTCAAATATTCATCTATTGGCCATTGTACTCGTAGAGTTTCTACATATTCTTTAACATCTAATGGCAAATACTACTTTGCCACAAATGTCTTTTAGTAACTCAGATGGAGGCAATTTGGCCTTTTTCAGTTGAAGGCATATTATAGCTTGGGTCTACTGTTTGGATTATAATGCTCTCTTACAAGTTAAGTTTTTTGAGAGCCTTTGGAAGTGGGAAGATATTAGTAACAGCACATGATGGCATTTGGTTATTGGCCAGCTTTGTATTGCATCATGTGCAAACTATTGAGGGGTCAGTTATTTTGTATTTATTTTCTGCTGTTAAATATAAAGCTAACTGGAACCATAGGGATTCCTCATTGTCTTCTATTTTGTAGGCCATATCTACTATTTTGGTGCTCTTTTTATAAAAAGTTCTACAACAAAAGACACATACTTTGGACTCATCACGAGTTTGGCGGTAGCCCTAAACTCATGGGTAACAGAATTAGCGCTACCAATGCCGCTCCGACAGATTATAAATCAGCGCAAATACGTCATACCCAAAAATACACACAGCGCTATTCCAGCCGGCACTGTTCCACCTGGTGCTAATAGCTCCAGAAACACCAAGCTCAATCACATCCGTATCACAAGTGCATGTGCAGCAATATTAGTGCCTAAAACCAGCGCTAATACAGCTAAAGAATACCCCCAGCTTCCAGCTGGAGGTAGATGAACCCAGGTGCCCGAAATTAAGCAATAGGTGTACGCAATGCACACCAAACACTTTTTCCAACACCATGCTGCCATTATTTGATGCAATCTGGGACAGGCAGCGGATCATGCTGCGCCTGGACCTTGGGATGCAGGCCAACCAGGTGAGAGCATAGGGAGTCCAGTGGGGGGGATGAGGAAGAGGAGGAGGAGGAGACCAGTCCAAGCAAGGTAAGCACCCATCCCCAGTGTCACACCAACACCCTGGTGGGTTACTGAGTACCGCCTCAACAGGGAGACCATCACTGAGCTGCTGGCCACAATCCAGGAAGACATCGGGAGCACAATCAATATCTGTAGAGCTGTGCCCCCCTTGGTGGAGCAGGTCTAATTCCTGCAGTTCCTGGGTACATGCACCTTTCAGCACACTGTGGCCATGATGCATGGCATGGCACAGCCCACAACCTGTGCTGTCCTGGCACTGGCTGGATGCCCTCAAGCTCATTTCAACAAACAGTTTTGGACTGCCCGCCACCCAGGCCCAGGTCAACAACATGAAGGCAAGGTGCTATTCCATGGCCCAACTGCCTAATGTTATAGCAGCCTTTGACTGCACCAATGTTGCTTTGGTGGCACCCCAGGTCCATGAGGCTGTATACAGAAACCAGAAGCACTACCACTCCCTTAAACGTGCAGGTGACTTGCAGACCTATCCTCATTATCACCCACCGCTGAGCCCGCTACCCAGGTTCCACCCACGACTCCATCGTCCTACGCAACAGCACACTTCCAGGATACATGGAGAGGCCCAGAGGACAATGGACCTGGGTAGTGGGTGAGCAAAATCCCTGCCACATATGCACAGTGATGCACTAGGCTAAAAAGGGGAGGGTGTTGTAAGAGCCCTCCCCGTTTTAGACGTGTAAAAAGAATAAATGAGACACCGCTGACGGGGAATAAGGCTAAGAGAACATGTTGCGAGGGTTCAAAAAATATCTTTATGTAATTGGCATCCAAAGAACTCTGCTGCCTGAGAGCGCTCTCCCTCAAATATCTCAATTACATCACATGTTAAAGAGAAAAATCATCATAGGTGAAGCAATTAACGTAGGATACTAAGTCAGCGCAGGATTGGACAGTCATTATAGCACTATATAGTTGTGGCGGCGCCATTTCATCTGGATTGGTTGCTCCTTTGGCGGGAGGGTGAGCATCACGTGGTCCGGTTTTCACTGCCCGGGAGGGGTGAAGGTCAGGTTGCCATGAAGCGGGGTGGCCGCTAACTAAGCTAACATAATACATCTTTACGAGGCATGCACTAAATAATGATCATTGCAACTCTTTTGAACAAATCATTGTAAACCTATAAACTTCATTCATGTATTTACATCATCAATAACTGCGGCTTATATGGAGCATCAGATTAAGGGTTTTGACCATCATGATAACATTGATTGAAGCGAGGGTCTGGACTCGTAAAGAATCTAGGCACGTTGACATTTGTTAGTAGTGACAGACAATATACTGCAACAGAGGTCTAAATGTTAGTTTGGGGCCCGCTAGGTGGGCACCGTGGCGGGGTCGCATATCTGGCACATCAAGAGAATACCTTGCAGGGACACAGGGTTACATTGGCAGTCATTTTCCAATAGTGAGGGTGAGCGGGCATGGACAGATTTGTGGAGACGGATGAGCTACAGCGCCTGGCTCAAGCCGGTTCACACGCAGGGCAGTGATCTCAGAGGAAGAGTGAGATGTTAAATTTGTTCCTTGTTGCAATTACCTCCGGCTCGAGCGTGAGAATGGGGCTGCTGAGTTTTTCCAGACACAGTGAGAGAAAAGGTGGGGGCCATGTGCGCTGTGTGCGCAGCACAGTAAAAGGAAGAGAATCCTTTTTGTATTATCACATTGAGGCCTAGTTACCAAGATGGAGTCAAGGGGGCACAAAATGGATGTCCTGTGTCCTGCGCAACAGTCCCATACACGCAAGTGCCAGCCGATGCTGGCATCACATAAGAGCAACGGGGGCACTCCCCACCATTGGAGGCACATGGTCCAAGTTTGTATTAAGGAAAGGTGGATTGGGGGCCTATTGGCCCCTCACTCCCACACAGTGTCAACACTGATACACATCATGGCAAGATAAGTGGTTGTACTGGTAATATCCGGGCAGCACCTGCACCAATGACAGGAGCATCCAAGGGAGCATGCACACGTTGGACATACCTTTGTACACACGCTGATGTACACACACTAATGCCATCACAACGACACATTATACTGCGTGTACCACAATGCATCTGGAATAATGCACTGCACAGATCCACACAGCAAACCCCAACAGTATGTCCACCCGTGCCACAGCCATGTGCTTATGTGCAATCACCTGGGACATACCAAAGAACACCCGCCACATTGAAACAGGGTGCATGTACATACAAGGGCATGCATGTCACAATTCCTGAATGCTGAACAATCACCACACATACACATTACTTGGCTGGGATGCACACTGCAATGCCACAATACATTGTGAAAGTAGTCCCAAGTATGAGACAACTGACTGATGGGCACAATTCTGTTGCCTAGATCATGACAGTGGAGCCCTATTGTATGCCCCTGACTAAGTTGGGAGCATTGGCCCTCATTCTGAGTTTGGAGGTAAGTAATGTTCCTTACCGGCATGGCGTAAATAGCGTGTCTGGGCTGTCACCAGTTCGCTATTAGAGGGCTATTATGACTTTGCGGGCAAGCGCTTTACGCAATGCCGGTAAGGTATTTTGCGCCATGCCATTAAAGGCACCCAGAATGCCCTTAGTGGAATCAAGCATAGCGCAGCTAACACTACCAACATAGTTCAAAGCGGCATTAGCGGTGACCGTAAACAGTGGTGACCGTTATTAGTGGTCACCGCTATTTACAGTCACTGCTAATAAGCGGAACCGGAAGTAGCGTCATCGCACAGGAATGGGAAGGAGCACGGCAGTCATCTTTAAAAACACAATCCATTGTCACCCTCACCGCACAGGACCCCTGGGACTCTGTTGATTTTTGCAAAACATTCACCTCCAACACCACTATGCCTAGGGCCCTGAAGAAGGGAGCTGCCTGCCTGCGGAAAGAACGGTTCAGGAGGATGAGCTGCAGATGCTGGTGGACACACTGCAGGAGCATGCTGCCATTGTGTTGTCTAACAACATGAAGAGAGAGACAGTGCTAAAGAAGAAAGAGATCTGGGCACTTGTTGCCCAGAAGGTCAGTGCTGTGGGGAAAACACCACACACAATTAAAGACTGCCGCAAGCGATGGCACGACTTGCGACTAAGGGTACGAAAAATCCTCTCTGTGAACCGCAGCCAGGCCATGGAAACAGGAGGAGGTCCCAGTTCCCCGATCAAACTCACACCATGGGAGGTCTTCTGCGCCAGCATGATAGGGATGGAAGGCATTGAAGGTGTTGGCAAGATGGAGTGTGGCGCCACAACATCGAGCGATGGAGGTGAGTGTCCAAAGTAAACATTGCTATGCCAATTCTGATGAAAGTCAACCAATATGGCAGTTCATAGAGTCAAGCCATGGTCGCCCACACACACACACACACACACTTACACCAAAGTAGGCTGATGCATTACAGACACATGCAGATGCCTGGTGCAAGACAATATGCTACATGACGCATTCCACACAAAGTTGGAAATGCCACGAGTCACACAGCGATCATGGCCAAAATAGTATGCATGTCAGATAGCACTACTCCTGGGCATCATGAGTGATGCCGACGTATGCCTGCATTAACCACCCATGTATCAAAGAGCGTGCTCATCCAAACACAAATGCCTATAACCCCCAATTGTGTGGATGAGCAATTGTCCTAATGTATGTATGATGCCTATCAAAACATCACTCATGCCGTCCCTCTCTTCGACCCCCACAGGTACTGACCATGACAGCGATGGGCAGGACGCAACCCCTGCACAGGCCACACCCCGGAAGAGGTCCCGGGATGACAGCAACCGGCCTTCAACCTCGAGTGGACAACCCAGGGGGCGCCGTGTACCAACATGCAAGCCACCAAAGGTACCCATTGCACTGGTGCCACCAAGGCTGGTGGAGGGCGAAGCACCACCACCACCTCCACCCATTGGTCAGCCTGATGATACATGCGAGGCATCACAATCGGAGGAGTCGAGTTTGGCTTGGGAGGTGGCAGCCACGGCACCCCTGACTGTGAAGGACACACAGGAGGACATCTGGGTCCCATGGAGGATGATGTTTCGGATGTGGTCCATACCCCAACTCCACCGGCATCCCCCCAAGTATTGTTGCTCGGTACAGAGCACGCCACCACTCCGGAGCAGTCTGGTCATGAGCACACAGAGGGACACTTCAGTCCAATTTTCAGGCCTAGGGAGGCTGAGCAGGCTGGCGGGACAGCCAGGGGACGACTTCCTCCACAGGTGCACCCGCAGGGCTGCAGTGGTCTGATCTGCTAACTGCCCTTGTGCGTGAGTTTGTCCAGGACAACAGGCTGGCCAGAGGGGAGTGGCGTCAGGACTTAGCTGCACTAGGCAGGTCCATCACGGACAACACTGCCTCCATGGTGAGATCATTCTCTGACAACACCAGCCACCTCTGTGAGGAGGTCTCGGCCCTCCGGCAGGTGTTAGTCCGCATAGCAGATGCCATGGAGGCAGGGCAATCCCGCTACACAACCACAGCAGGTGGCCACACCGTCTTCCTCCAGTTCTACGCAAACAAACCCGCTCCACAGGTCGGCCCGTACCCAGCGCCGGCAAGACATGCCGCCCCCTGGACCAGGGAGTGCAGATTAATTATCAGGGCAGCCTCATGTAGGCTTTGGGGACTCAATGGGACTTGTGTGGGGGAGGTGTGGGGGAGGGGGTGAGGGTGTGTGGGGGAGTTGTCGGGGGGGTGTTTGGGGGAGTTGTGGGGGGAGGGGAAGGGGGTGAGGGGTGTGGGGGAGTTGTGGGGGTAGGGGGGTGAGGGTGCTGGAGAGATTTTGCACTTACAATTACATTGTTATAGTTAATACACCCGTTGTGTAGAAAACAAGAGCTGAGTGGACATTCTTCATTGCGCATGTGTCATTTTTTCTTTTACAGTGCATAGTGTACATGTAGCCCCACACCCAGTGTCCTCTGTCCAACCATCACGTCACCCTCTGCTGCCATGTGTGTCAGAAATATTATGCAATCGCTGACTGGCGCACAGCACGTCCCTCCTGTGCATCGGCACCACAATGATGTCCACCCACATCTTCTTCTTCCCCTTCATCACCACCAGGTGGTTGCAGTTCTATGTCAGGGGGCAGAGGCACATTCCAGCCGATGCACATGTTGTGCAGCATGACACATGTCATGATGATCTTGGCCACCTTCTCATGCCTGTAGAGGAGTGCCCCCCCCCCCGACCGGCTGAAGCAGCAAAATCGTGCCTTCAACAGGCCAAAGGTTTGCTCGATGACCACACGGGTATGGGAACGATTGTAGTCCTCCTTGTGCCTGTTCTGTGGGTTTCGGATAAGGGTGAGGAGCCACGGCTTCAAGGGATAGCCACTATCACCTGCATGAGAGGCAATACAAGGTAAATGTTAGTCAATCCATGATGGACAGCTGTACTAGTCACACATGCCTTCAGTTTATCGTTGCCCACATACACATGTTCATGGATGTATTTACGCCATCTCCAGCCCTTCAATGTGTCCTGTGGCATGGACTAATGGTGTGGGTTGCATCTTCAAGAAGGTGCATGGTGTGCACTGACGTCTTGTTGCACATGCATCGTGTACGCATGCAGCTGTCTTCATGACAGAATTGTGATGTGTTGTGGTCTGTGAGATTTTTTTAGAGGGTGCGTTGGCAGTAGTCTGTGCAATATTGGGCAATCAGCGCTGATCATTCCCATGGTGACATGCAGCACTCCTGTGGGTGTGCTGGCCCTGTGCCAGACAGTGGATAACCTAGTTGGTTCAGTTTGATGCACTCGCAGGGATGCTTGTCCTGTGTGGTGATATGCTGGAGACAGCAACATAGTGCATATGCACTGCATGGTGTTGGATGGAGTTATGGAGGGTGAGGGCCGCAGATGAGTGGTGTACGTGTTGTGGGGTGTGGGGTGGTTTCCTGTTAGTCATGTAGTGATAGATGTCAACCTTACTTCATTCCTATGGGATTTGGGTGTCATGTACCATTTGTGATGCTTTGGGGCACAGTGTTCGATGATGTGCACATCGTATAGTCACCAGACCAATTACACCAGGGTGGTGTGTCCATCTCTCCCCCCATTTCAATGCCATGTGCTGGTCATGCAATTTACCAAGTAGCCAGGCACGTCGTTCAGCATGTCGCTCCATGAAGCATGGTAGCGTGGAGTTCCGCAGGACCATAGAGTCATGAGTTGATCCGGGATGTCGGGCACAACAATGTGTGATGATCTTGCTGGCGTCGCAGACCATCTGCACATTGATGGAGTGGTTTTGCTTGCAGTTGCGGTACACCACCTCCATGGCATGCGGGACCACCAACTCCACGTGGGTGCAGTCGAGGGCACCTACACAATTTGGCATATCTGCCAGTGCATGGAAGGAGACTTTTGTAGCAAATATCTCCTGGGGAATCCGTGGTAGGGGTATGTAGTCCCTTGTGTGCTTGAGGAGGGCATCCAGCACTTGGTTCAGAATGCGAGAAAATAAGGGTTGTGATATGCCATGCATGTGCCCTACTGTGTGCTGGTAGGTGGCTGTTGCAAGGAAGTGGAGCACAGACACTACCTTCAGTAGAGGGGGCATGGCAGTGCATATTTCAATGAGGCTGACTGTGTTGTTGTGTGTCAGGTCCACTATGGTGGTGATGGTGTCCTGGTCCAGACGGTACAGAGTGTGGATCTGCTCAGGGGTTAGGTTGAAAGGACTGGCTCTGATGCGAAGTATTGGGGGCTGCCGGCGTGGTAATGGTGGCTGCACTGGTGGGAGATGCTGGGCCTGTCTCACCCTCCTTCTCCTCCTGCGTCTCCTCCGTGGTGCTGGCTGTTGTTGTTGTTGATGATGGTGTGGCAATGCAAGCATGTCCTCCCGCTCCAGTAATGCTACTACTATCATAATTATCTTGGTGTGGGAGGGGGTGTGGTGTGTGGGTGTGCTCCTTTTGTCCTGACCCAGACTCCATTGCCTCCACCTGTGCTGATTGTGTGCACCTGTGGCAGTTGGGAACACTGCTCAAGGCATTTTACGGTAGGTCGGCGATGCCGTTATTTATGGCATGCCGGTAAGCACTTTTTCTGCCTTCATGAGGCCGACTTCGCTTGTGATCTACTCCAGTTTATGACATGCCGCTATTGCTGGCATGGTGGGTCGCGTGCCCGTGCCCAGACCGTTATTAACGGCACCGTACTTTACGATGCCGCTAATTGTGGTCAGGCTGGTCAGAATGGCCGTAGCGGTAATCGATGCCGGTATTCCTTTACCGGCATCATTGTTCCCTTAGCACGAACCTCAGAATAACCATTGTTCTGGTGTGTGCAATGCTACACAACATTTGTCTGAGGATGAATGTGCCACTACCCCCCAAAGCAGACAGGCCACACCCAGAGGAAGATGCAGAGGATCAGCATGAGGCAGGAGCCAGAGCACACACTCACAGGGATGACGTGCTGGAAGGGTGACTGGCCCAGCAGGCACTAATAGACAATGGGGGTCATTACGAGTTTGGAGGTATCCATGGTGCAAATAGCACCATGGCTGCCTCCAAACCCGTGTCTGGGTTCACTGAATGGGGACTTACCAGGTCATTCCAACCTTGGAGGACCCGGTAAGTCCCCATTCAGAAAACCATTCCCCATTTCCATTCGAGCCCCCATAGAGCTCAATGGGAATGGGGAAGGAGCTAATAAGCTATTAGTTCCATGGTCCCTTAACGGGTCCCGCTAAAACAGGCTGGTGAAACCAGCCGGTACTGGTGGGACCCACTAAGTGACGTCGTAATAGGGTGGTAGGGGGTTAACGGCACCGGCATCCTGTAATGACCTCAATGTCTTCTAGAACAATCCCCTACCTCTGTCTACTACCAGCACTGTGAATAAACTGTACATGCATACAATAACGAATGTCCACGTAGTATTGTTGTTCAACATTTAATATTGTGTACCAAATAACCCCCTCCCCATGCCCACCACCAATACCCCAGCACACAATCACCCTGCTCACCACCAGCACCCCAGCACACAATCCCCCAGAGCCCCGCCCACCACCAACAGCCAGCACAAAATCCCTATTCCCCCAGGCCACCACCAACACCCCAGCACTCAATTCCCCCCTCCCCCTGCATCCCCCAAGTGTCCATGGCATGGCCACTTGGGCCAACAGTCATCAAGCCAATCACTGTGGCCGTGCCCTCTTTCTGCAATTACCAGCAGTCAGTGATCTGGCGCACAGCTGGTGCAGGAACTGGCGCCTAGGGGCGCTTCACTGGGACTCCTCGGTAGGTGTACTTGACCATGCAGGGATTGAGACTGCCCCCTGCAACTGTTGCCGTTGGAGCTCATTGCTCTGACGGATCTGCTCAGCAAGGGAAAAGACACCCTTCATTATCTCACGCACCCTTTGACCAAGCTCTGTCAGTGTAACAGTGCATGCAGTATTGACCCTCCAGGTCCTCACAGAAATTTGTTAAGTTATCTCTGTTCCCATTGCCCATGTTTTGAAGTACTTTTTGTAATGTATTGATTAATTTAGTTAGTGGTTTTATTCTGTTTAATATTAATATAAACACCTTTCTCTTTAGTAGAAATGTGCTGTCAATTAGAGCTTTGCGGATTCGTTTTCTGCAGTAGTTGTTAAGGATAGATTGTGACTTTGTAGCCGTTTTTATAAGATTGTTAAGAACTGTACAGTGATAGATTGTTTTTAAAATGTTTGCTTTACCGTTACTACGCTAATATTTGCAGATATAGGGCCTCATTACGAGGTTGGAGGTAAGGAGTTAACGGCGCCGGTAAAGGTGCCGGTGCCGTTAACCCCTTACCATACGCATTACGAGGTCCTTTAGCGGGTCTTGCTAAATGCGGCTGGTTTTACCAGGCGCCCTTAGCGGGAGCCGCTAAAGGACCAGCATGCTAATAACGGGCCCGTTTTTAACGGGCCCGTTATTAGCATGCTCCCCATTCCCATTGAGCCCTATGGGGGCTCGAATGTGAATGGGGATGGGTTCCCTGAATGGGGAAATACCAGGTCCTCCAAGGTTGGAATGGCCCTGTAATTCCCCATTCAGGGAACCCGGACCCGGTATGCAGTAAGGGGGTAGCCATGGTGCTAATAGCATCATGGATACCTCCAACCTCGTAATGAGACCCATAATATTTGGTTTATTACTTGGTCTGTTTTTGTGTGTACATGTGTTTTCACTTTCAGATTTTGCAAGAGGGATGTTAGCCTGGGTACCGGCAATTAAAGCTGCTAGAGGCTGCCCAGCAGCAGACTTACTAATAGCAACAAAGATTCATTCCCAAATCTATCTTCAAGATTGGGCCAGACCTCACCCAGGCATCCAGCTAGTCAAAATATCTCCCTCAAACTCATACCACCCCTTATATCTGCATACAGCCATTATAAATATATATTGGAATCCGATAGCACTAGACGAAGACTTATTTCTACAACACGCAGAATCCATGCTGGAACTCACTCTATTAGATGGTCATATACATACAGTAATCATAGCGGGTAACTTCAACACCAACTGCTTTGCAACTACTTCCAAGCAACACTTGTATGTGAGCAAGCAAATGGTTAACACTAAAACAAAACAGACATTTCACCATGCTTAACGACACTTCTGTTTATGATAATCCACCAGTTCCCACCTGGTCGAGGGGGACCTTATCAGCAAACCCTCGACTGGCTTTATTTCCACTGTTGCCTTCACTCAAATTGCAGACTTTAAAGTCACTCCAACCTTATCAAGTGACCATAATATTCTTGAAGTTCACTGGCATCCTCATGATGTACTTCCTGCACAATACAACAAACAGTCACTATCCCTCAATCATGCGAGAAATTGCCTTTTCTAGCAACCACCTAAGATACTAATACTTGGGAAACATCTAGCAGCCTCTGCTTGAAATTAAACAGACATGGTTCTGCGACCTTTGGTCGTCGAATTTTTAAACATAAACATAGACATGACTCATCAATAGTAAAACTTAAAAAGAGACTATGGGCCTCATTACACGGATGGCGGTAGGGATTTACCGGTACCGGTAAAATACCGGTACCGGTAAATCCCTACCGCCTTACTACGAGGTCCCTTTGCGGGTTGGGGGATTTAACGCCTGCTTTTAGCAGGCGTTAAAATCCAACCCGCTAAGGGACCTCAGAGCTAATTACAGCACCGCAAAATTGCGGTGCCGTAATTAGCGCCTTCCCCATTCCTGTAGAGCCCTATGGGGCAGAAATGGGAATGGGGAAGGGCAATGGCGGAAAGGGGATTTACCGCCCCTCCAACCTTGGAATGGGGCGGTAAATCCCCTTTCCGCCAAGGCGGTGCCGGTATTTTACGGGCATGAGCTATGGCGCTACCGGGTAATGAGGCCCTATACCAAGCTTTGAGATCACTTTCTCCCCTCACACACCTCCAACATAGAACTAAGCTAAAAATGAATTATAAAAACACTATCAGACAAATTATAGCAAATAAAAACCAAGAAAGAGGAGAGCAAATGTCAAAAGCACTAGCAATGAAATCGGCCACTCAGATATGGAACTTGTTTAATGACCCAAATGGACATGCTAATTTCTCACTCATACCGAATGTAATAGATGAACAGGTGTAGAATAATCACTTTAATGCCCTACTCAAGATATCCAACTAAAAACATGTATGCCGTCTTCCCTGATACCTGATCTATCAGAAATAACCTTTGATACACTAGATAACATACTTCTAATAAAGAATTTGAGCTTGTCAAGAGCCCCAGAGCCTGACAACTTAACCAACATCACCCTTAAAGCCCATCCACTGGAATGGGCATCTACTTCAGAGATCATATTTAATAACATCATCCGAATGGGCCAAATCCCCCAGTCATGGCGGGAATCTATCATAATACTTTTTTTCAAAAAAGGAGCTAGAAATAATCCCATGAATTCTAGGCCTATGGCCCTTCTGGATGTGCAAGGTAAGATCTTTGCAAAGCTAATACTATGTGATCTCTTGGCATGGCTTAACTCTAACAACCTACTAGATAAGGACAGTATTTCTCATGCTCCTTGATTACAGCTTCAAAAGCACTGTGAAATTGCTCCCCCCTGCAGAGTGGTGTATTGCAGTATATACAGAGGGTGGGTGTCTTCGAAAGATATGGATCAACAGCCTCTTTTATCACTTGCAAAATAGCTGGTGGGATTGTGTGTCCCACAAAAGTAGGCATTGTGGTTACAGTATTGGTTGAGTAAAATGAGGTGGAGGAAGACAGCCTACTTCTTGCAAAGAAAGGAACAACCTTTCTGAGTGCAGTGCAGTGGTTGGATTGGGTGTGGCAGTGCATGGAGGTAGTCCCATAGGAGTACTGTCCAGGTAGTCCGCAACAGAATAAAATGTTGCACTCAGTGCATTTCACTTTAACAGCTTTAGCCTTTGGTACATTCCCAACACTGGTAAAGAACTGCCACACCCATGATTCTCTCTGGGTGCTAGAGGTAGGCACTTCCTCTACCTCATCTTCTTGGTGGTCCTCTTCAATGTCTTTGGAAGTACTGTTTTTGTTTGTTGTGAAGGTCCTCCAGCTGGTGGTGGTGGTGGTGGTTCTTGGGGAAGATGTATGGCAATAGCTGCTGCTATTTATAAAATAAATACCAGTTTTGCTACTAGCCTTCAAGCATGTGCTGTGTACTAGATTGTTAAAGGATAATGAGTAAGAATAAGTGTAGGAGCTGTGCAAAGGTATATTTTGAGCTTGAAATGTGCTATATCAGCAGAAAGTGCAGTTCCGAACTGTCCATGAAGCACAGACCCGATCGCAAAGCATGGACGTGTTCACGCACATGACATTCGCGGTCATCGATGGATGCAAAAGCAGTGGAAAAGGTCGCAAAAAGTGTATAGAAGTGTTATAAATGATGCTAGAAGGTGGGGAATGGCAGTTGTAATGTGAAACTTTGTAAATTGGACAATAGTGTTGCTATATTGTGGTAAGTATGATATTTGTAAGTTGTAAGAAATTAGCATGCACTGGTAAAACCCATGAAATTCACTGAAACATCTTTGTTAATGGCACGTTATGGTTAAGCTGCACTAATTAAAACCTACGAAATTCACTGAAAAAACTTTGTTAAAGGGACTTTATGGTTAAGTTGCACTAATACAAACCCATGAAATTCACTGAGGATCTTTATTAAAGAGACGCTATGGTTAAGTTGCACTAATAAAAACCTATGAAATTCAATGAAAAAACATTGATAAAGGGATGTTATGGTTACAAGTAAAACCTCTAAAATTCAGCAGTTATGGTAAGCTAAGCAACCATAACTCGCTCCACCACCATGCACTGCTAAGACCAATATCCAGGACATTAAAAATGACATCACTAATGGCAATGATGACATTACTGATGACATCACATGTCTAGGCCACTTGGGAATCCCCACCCCCTTCAATTGGACATGATGTCCAGAGCTGGAAGCTGAGGTGGAAGCAGTCTGGTGCAGTCTGGTGCAGTCCCCCTGTGCTGTGAAGTGAAGTCTGTTACCCATTTCTATTGGTGCCGGTGGGAGGAGACTACCTTACATAAACCACCATACACCGCGGAGCGGCCGCGGAGCTGGAAGCTGAGGTGGAAGCAGTCTGGTGCAGTCCCCCTGTGCTGTCAAGTGAAGTCTGTTACCCATTTCTATTGGTGCCGGTGGGAGGAGACTACCTTACATAAACCACCATACACCGCGGAGCGGCTGCGGAGCTGGAAGCTGAGGTGGATGCAGTCTGGTGCAGTCCGGGGCGGTTCGGTGCAGTATGCCCGCCCGCTGGAATGGAGGACGCTGGGCGCCGCCTACGGAGCAATCAACCATGTCATGAGGATTCCGGTTTAGATTTGAGGAGCCCTCTTAAGCAGCTCCCTAGAAAGCACCAACGTCGCCCTGCACCTGCATCCCCTGCGTCTCCACCTGTGCTATCAACGGACATATTATCAGAGACAGGTACGCTTCAAACTGCCTTTTCTTTTCCAACAGTTATACCCATCTGCGCTTCCAACTCAACCTGTTCTGTTCCCTTGACTGTCGCCTTGGTATATTGTGGCAAAGAAAATGAAAATGAAAGCTCATTAAAGGAAGCTCTCACTTTGACGGAGATTGAGAACGAGAACTCGGAGAATCCGGAAACTGATGTCATTAACCATGATCCAGGCTGCGACCAAGCCTCGTACTTAGACCTGGATAATCAAATTTCTCCACAGCCCCCCTAGCCTCTGCCCCCGCCCGTCCGTCCTGTTACCCCTCTTACTTGATGATGGATTCGACGAGCGGAGGACGTTAGCCGCAGAGCTCGACTCTCTCCCTGACGTGGCTGGAGCCGGGCGGCGTGGCATGAATGGGAGTGAAGCCGTGCAGCAGCCCCTCCCGGGAGCATTGCCGCCATGCTCGCGGGACTCTCCGAGATCCGGGGCCGTGGAGGTTCCCGGTCGGGAGGTGAGGGGAGAACCGGAGAATCTTTCCACGGGGGCAGTGGGGTGGAGGGAGGGGACAGTGGACCTGCCAGTCGAGACTGGAGGGGCGGAGACCCCATGTCGAATGCTGCCAGTGGTAGCTGGGGGAGGGGCTAAGGCAACTAAATCAAAGGCTGTCTCGGTAGAACTGGAAAAGGATTAATTCACGTACGAGCCTCAGGAAGCTCAAACAGTGCCTGAGGCAAGAGTTAATTCAAAAACCCTGACAAATGTCAGTGTGCTGATCCACCCAGTAACGTCAGGGCAAGATTTGATTAGCCCATGTGAAGATACTCGGATGGAGATTCCTACATTGTTAACTGATGTACAAGCTTCAGAAGTCATGGAAATAAAGGTTTTAAACACTGACAAAATAAACACGGAAGACAAATGTAATGTGGATGGGACCGGGGAAGGCCAGGAGGTTAACATCCCCTCTCTGGGAGAGGGAGAACCTATGATTGTGCCCCCCTCAGACAAACATACCCGGAAAAATTCTGTAAAAAAAGCCAGCACTAAAAGGTCAACAACGTGGCCACACAAAATATATCAGCATGAAATTTCAAAACTAATAAGCAAGATTGCAACACGCAAGAATATTGCAAGCCGAAGGTTAAAGCTTGTGGGCACAAATTCTGTGGCTAGATTTTTCCAATAACCGTCAACAAGACACCAAACACAGATGGAGGAAGTGTCTGATGCTGGCCTATTAGATGGGGCAAACATCCCCTCCAATGAAAAATCATTTGGAACAGACCTTGCACGGTCAGGGACAAAAGAAAACTTGCCTCGCACAGTCCTAAGAACAGGGATTTGTTATTTTAAGGACCCCGAATTACAACTTAATAGGAGCCCCCAGACCTTATCTATGCAGACATTTAGTTCAGTGGGTAGTATCAATAATATGGGAAAAAACCGAGATATGGCTATGTGTGAAAATACCATGACAAATACAGATAAGATGCTGGAGACAAACCCCATCCAGGAGGCACGTGAGTCTCCAGTACGCGGTAATGACTTTCCTTGTAGCGAAACAAATTTGACATCTTCTGCAAAGGAATCATTGACCGCGAACGAACTACAATGGAAGACACCAACTAGGGCCCCACGGGAAGAGGACAGCTGTGTGGAAAATCACACACAGAATAAAGAACTTGGAGAGAACTACATAACCGGTACTCAGCTGCCTTCCCCGCTGCGAAGCAGAAGATCTTCAATCATGACTTCCAATAATGAGAAAGAAACCCCCATAAAAAAGTGGACATGTTTTCAGTGATGTCAGCTATAACTATTGCCCTCACTCCCTTCTGTAAATTATATGAATCAATTCATGATACCTGATACCAGTCTGGTGCAGTCTGGGGCGGTTCGGTGCGGTATGCTCGCCCGCTCGAATGGAGGACACTGAGCGCCGCCTACGGAGGAATCGACCATGCCATGAGGATTCCGGTTTAGATTTGAGGAGCCCTCTTAAGCAGCTCCCCAGAAAGCGCCAACGTCGCCCTGCACCTGCATCCCCTGCGTCTCCACCTGTGGTATCAACGGACATATTATCAGAGACAGGTACACTTAAAACTGCCTTTTCTTTTCCAACAGTTATACCCATCTTCACTTCCAACTCAACCTGTTCTGTTCCCTTGACTGCCACCTTGGTATATTGTGGCAAAGAAAATTAAAATGAAAGCTAATTAAAGGACGCTCTCACTTTGACAGAGATTGAGAACGAGAACTCGGAGAATCCGGAAATTGATGTCATTAACCATGATCCAGGCTGCGACCAAGCCTCGTACTTAGACCTGGATATTCAAATTTCTCCACAGCCCCCCTACCCTCCGCCCCCGCCCGCCTGTCCTGTTACCCCTCTTACTTGATGATGGACTCGACGAGTGGGGGACGGGGGCCGCAGAGCTCGGCTCTCTCCCTGATGTGGCTGGAGCCGGGCTGCGTGGCATGAATGGGAGTGAAGCCGCGCAGCAGCCCCTCCCGGGAGCATTGCCGCCATGTTCGCGGGACTCTCTGAGGTCTGGGGCTGTGGAGGTTCCCGGTCGGGAGGCGAGGGGAGAGCCAGAGAATCTTTCCACGGGGTCAGTGGGGTGGAGAGAGGGGACAGTGGACCTGCCAGTCGAGACTGGAGGGGCGGAGACCCCATGTCGAATGCTGCCAGTGGTAGCTAGAGGAGGGGCTAAGGCAACTAAATCAAAGGCTGTCTCGGTAGAACTGGAAAAGGATCCATTCACGTACGAGCCTCAGGAAGTTCAAACAGTGCCTGACAAATGTCAGTGTGCTGATATACAGGGAAGTTAGTGATCATTCTCCTTGATCCAACAGATGACATGTGATCTAAAGCTTGAGTATGGTAGGTCGGCCCTCAGGGGTGGGAGGAGGGAGTTCCAGGATTGGGCAGCTTTAACCGGGAAACTACTCCCGCCAGTCTTCGTGCGTTTATACATGGGCACAATAAGAAGGTTGCATTAGAAGTTCTTGTAGGTCGGTTGGCGAGTTGTCTAGTAAATCTATCTGTAAGATATTTTGGGGCAACTAGGTGAAGGCATTTATTTGTGTGTGAGGGATACTGTTTTGAGAAAGATTGTATCGTTCGTAGTTAGCCAGTTATTAGATCTTCTGTGGTCAGAAATATGTGCTTTCTTAGGAATGCATAGGGCTGTTCTTAAAGCGTTGTTTTGCAAGATCTGGATCTTATTGGTGATGTATTTATTGCTCCTTATGTAGAGGGCATTACAATAATCCTTTTTATACAGAACAAGGGCTCTTGCCAAGGTAATGCAGTTGTTGGGGGAGAGGAAGGGTTTAGCTGCTCTAATTAGTTTGCAGGTGTAGGCTGTGGATGAGGCCATGGAGTTAATTTGCTTTTTGAAGTTTAATGTCGAGTCTAAGTAGAAGCCAAGGGTTTTGACTTCCTTGGCTACTGTGATGTTATTGTTATCTATTAGAAATTTGGAATAGTTAAGGCCTAGTTTGTTGAGATTTGCAGGGGTGCCTAGGATAAGGAGTTCCGTCTTGTCATTATTCAGGCATAGACCGTGAGAGGCCATCCATGCCTGGATGATGAGGTACACTCTATTCACAAAGGCCAAATCCTTGTTGTAATCGCCCATCAGCGGGATGAGGATCTGGGTATCATCCGCATAGTTAGTGTAGGTGATACCCAGGTCATCTAGATCATCAAAAACGGGCTTTGTGAAAATGTTGTATAGAGTAGGGGATACGCAAGATCCCTGTGGCACCCCACAGATGATTGGTATGGGGTCAGCTGCTGCTATGGGTGAGAAGACGTGCATAGATCTATTATCCAAAAAGGATTGGATCCATTCTATCGCTTCTGTTGAGAAGTGGGTGGCGGAATCCAAGTAGTTGCTTAAGATCTTGTGGTAAACTAGGTCGAACACCGCTGAGAGATCAAGAATGAATAGTAATGCTGCTTTACCACTGTCTCTCAGCGCATCAATCTGTGCCTTGAGGTCTATGAGCGCAGTTTCGGTTCCGTGTTGCAGTCTAAATCCTGACTGCCGTACTCCTAGTAGAGTGTTGCATTCCAGGAATTGATGGATTTGGAGGTAAGCCACCTTTTCCAAGTTTTTAAGCAGGAATGGGACTGTGGTGATGGGGCGGTAGTTAGTGGGTATGGAGGGGTCAAGGGTTTGTTTTTTAAGTAAAGGGAGAACCCAAGACTGTTTCAGATTGTTAGGTGTGGTGCCAGTGGAGAAGGAGGCGTTTATGAGTTTGGAGATGAAAGGTGAGAGGTCCCGTGCAGCGTCTTTTATAATTTGGGCTGGACATGGGTTGCCGTGGCAGTTAGAGGGTTTGAATCCAAGGATGATTTGTTTGACTTCTAAGATGTATACTGTATTAAAGTTGATGCAGGATATGTGTTAATCAGAGGGGGGTGGCGGTGGTTGGGGCAGAGGCTTGGACATATTGTTGGGCTTAGGGGCCAGGAGGAGGGTCTCTTTCTTGTTATTGATCTTAGCATGGAGGGTCGCTATCTTATTTGATAGGGCGCTCTGAATGGTGGCGCACCATAGTTTGTCTTTGTGACAGGTATCTGGCGCTGTGATGGGTGATTCTATTTCTTTAAGCATAGTGAATAGTTATTTGGTCCTAGACTAGGCTTGTGTGATGCGCAAGTTGAAAGGGGATTGTTTGGCAAGTGTGATTTCTTTTTAGTAGAGGGAGGCTATTTTGCTCAGAGTGTTTTTGTTAGCTCCGGAAGGGTCTTGTCTCCAAATGTGTTTGCTTTTACATTTTTCTAGTCTCATAGCTTTCAGGTGAGGGGTTATATTTACTCTTTCTAGTTTATAATGGTGCTATTGCGTCTAATGATGATAACATTATTTTGTTGTATTCCTCTACCATAGTGAAAGGGTCAGTGTTAGCAGGGAGCGAGTTTAAGGTGGGAAGAATCAATGGGGTGAGTTTTTCAGCTGTGACATTTCTTTTATTTCTCGTGGGGATGGCTGGGGCCATGTTAGTGGTGGGTGGTGGTGGTGTCACTTCTAGAGAGACGGAGATCAAGTGGTTTTCAGGCCAATGTTCAGGATTGATGGACGTAATGGAGGTCTGGCAGTTGTGAACTGCTACCCAGTCAAGGGTTCTCCCTTTGGTATGGGTGGCACCTGTCACTCTTTGGGTGAAGCCCAGTTCCTCAAAGGAGTCGTTGATGAGTGTGGCATTGGTGGCAGAAGGACCATTAAAGCCTAAATTAAGATCTCCTAGGAGGAGACAGTGAGAGGTGTTTTTGAGATTATCAGATAAAATGTTAGTTAGGTCTTCTTCGAAGGAGCCTAGGGGACCAGGCGGTCTGTATATAAGGTGAATAGACAGGGCCTGGGAGTCCGAGGTGGTTAACTTGGCCGTGAGGGATTCGCAGGAGTCTAGGTTTTGGGGTGTGGAGGGTCTCAGTGATAGGCTAGTTTTGGAAATTATGGCGAGGCCTCCAACTCGAGACTTAGTGCAATCTATTCTGAGGAGTGTGTAGTCCTCGGGAATGGCTAGCATGATTGCCGGGCCAGCTGCTGAATGAAGCCATGATTCCGGGATAGCAAGGAAGTCCAATTTTTCTGTCTGGAGCAGGTCTGCAATTTCTGTTGCGTGGGCTGCCATGGAGCAGGCATTTATATGGGCCCCTCTTATGCTGGTCTGGGAAGGTTCCTTGGATAGTGACTGGGGATCATGGAAGTTTTTAGGGTGGAAGTTAAAGTCTCGGGTAAGCCGGCTATTGAGCTGGAGTGGGTGTCTGGTCTTGAGGGTTTTGTCGAGGGAGATGTTGGAGTTAGGCTGTAGGATACTAGAAGTATTGTTTATGAGAGGGAGGTTCATACATTTAGGGGAGTCTAGCGTGAAGTTTAAGGTTTCTTTGCAGGAGACTACACAGACCGGTGTCCAGATTGTACTGGCTTGGGAGTTTGTTGTTATGTGCCACTGGACAGTGTGTAGTGACTGTTGAAGGCGAGGTAGCTGATAAGGTGTAGAATAGTCCTTAGCAGGACAGTATAGATCATTGGCCGGTGCATGACTTGCTCGTGTAATTACCGATTTGGTGGAATGCTTAATAACTTAAATGACATTGGTCGGATACAATGCAAAGATGACTAAATGCTGCTGGGAAAGTAGGATCCAAAGATAACCCAGGTAGATAAGGATGCTGGTTCAGGCAATTGGCATTAGATAGGTAAATAGCGACTTCAGTACAGATAGTGCTAGGCAGGTAAATGCCAACTTCTATGCAATTGGCACTAGACAGATAGGCAGCAATTTCTATGCAATTGGCACCAGGTGGATAGGTAGCAACTTCTATGCAATTGGCGCTAGACAGATGGGTAGCAACTTCAATACAGATAGTGCTAGGCAGGTAGATGGCAGCTTCTAAGCAATTGGCAATAGACAGATAGGGAGCAACTTCTATGCAATTGGCACTAGACAGATAGGGAGCAACTTCAATACAGATAGTGCTAGGTTAATGAAAGGCATTACAGTTGGGTTGTATTAGGCAGGTAAGTAGCAGGGATCTGTATGAAGTGATAAAGGCGTTACTGTGCACCAGGAGCGATTGTATTGCAGCAAGAAGCAGCTGGCTTAAGTCTCATGTCAGGGGCTGCAGTGCATAGTGCAATTGTACATAAGGTGATATTAGTGCTTTATGAGTCTCACCGTAGAAGCCTTAGCAGGCTTGTCATCCAGGCTGGGTTGGCTAGCTAAGAGCTAGGGAGAGAGAAGATGCAAGGGTCGAGGAAGCAGTAGTAAGGGACCTAGAGCATCAGGCAGCATGGCCAGGTCAGTCAGGAGCCTTTTTCCATGTGCCTTCTTTCCTGGGCCGGTGCTCGCCTGCCGGCGAGAGGTGATTGGTTAGAAATGATTCTGGCAGGCAATCCGGGTACTTCAGGGGTCAGTGGCTCGTGGAGGGGAGGGTTACAACAAGTCCTCATGTTGGGCAATGGCGGTTGCACCTTTATTCCAAAAATAAAGGGAAAACTTTGCTTTTCATTTAAATAGGCTCAATTCTATTGCAATCTAGGCAGGATTGCAAAGCTGACGGTGCAAATATCACGGGATGCGGCTCATCCGCGAAAATAGCTCGGGCTAATGTGGAAATGCCCATGAGCTTAACTTGACACCCAGCAGGGTGAAGGTGAAGGTAGTGCTGCTCCTGCAGCACAAAGGGGAGCAGCCAGAGCTCCAGCTCTGAAGAAAAGGATCTGTTGCTGTAGGCTCAGTCAGGAGCCTTTTTCCGTGTGCTTTCTTTCATGGGCCGGTGCTCGCCTGCCGTGGAGAGGTGATTGGCTAGAAATGAGTCTGGCAGCCAATCCGGGTACTGCAGGGGTCTGTGGCTCGAGGAGGGGAGGGTTGCAATACATGGGGCGGCCATGTTTGAAGATGGAAGTCCTCATGTTTGGCAATGGCGGAAGCACCTTTATTCCGAAAATAAAGGGAAAACTTTGCTTTTCATTTAAATAGGCTCAATTCTATTGCAATGTAGGCAGGATTGCAAAGCTGACGGTGCAAATATCGCGGGTTGCGGCTCATCCGCGAAAATAGCTTGGGCTAATGTGAAAATGCCCATGAGCTTACCTTGACACCCAGCGGAAACATGACTTAGTGAACCAGTTGATTTTGATGGGCGTGTAACCATCTATAAGGCAGCGCTTAAAGGGCCCAGAGGTCATCCTAAGGGAGGGCTGCAGATATCGTTGGCCTCCCCTTGGTCCATGAAGGAAATTCATAGACCAGTATTGACAGTACAAGCAGCTAATTTGCGTCCCTGCTCTAGTCGTCTGGTACTGATAAATGTGTATAACCCCCCCTAATAACAGTGACACTAAAGAAAATGTAGCTGCAGTTAGTAATATATTGAAAATATAGCACCAATCATTTCCAATTATATTAGTAGGTGACTTTAATGCCCTAGTTCATCTTACTAGTTTAGGCCAGTGTGAGAATCCTTCCTCTGAGCCGAGTATAGCACTTAGTGCTGCTAGCCATCGCGGGAGCAAGTGGGTGTCTCTCCTGGATGAGTACGGTATGACGCATCTTAATGGGTAATGTACAGGAGATGCAGCAATTGCTTATACCCGAGTAAGTGGAAAATCTCCCTTTACCGTAGGTTTTTGTTTGTGAATGCACTGGGTCTGCAACTAGTCAAAGACACGGCAATCATCCCATGGAGTGAAAGCGCTACTTTCCCTTATGTCTTTTATCGCTACCTTTAACTAGCTCTAAATTACGAAATATAAAAGCCACCAATGGTGAAATCACCACTAATTTGCAGGGGCAATAGAATCTGATGGAATGATTCTAAAATTGAAAAGGCAACTGTTTCGCGTATACTGCTTACCTCGTTTAATAGATGTTATGAACTAGCTTCTGAAGAACAATCTGAGGACATAGCCGCAGCTTTAACAAAGATGGTTTTGCTTATCAAGGATTCTATGATGGATCATTGTGCGTATAAAAGCATTGCAGAAAGTAGTGACAGAACGACTGACAAATGAGTAATATATGATCCCGTGATAGCGGCGACAAAGCGTGAACTAAGAAAATCCTTAAGCAACGTATTCTACCATCACATTAGACCTCTATCTGCTAGTGAAGTCAGTGACCATATAATATATGTTAAACAGGCAAATCTGATTATCGTAATATGTGCAATTTGAACAAATGGAAAGAGATTGCCCAGCTAGCCCTTGAAATAGACAGTGGGCCTCATTCCGAGTTCGGAGTTAACAACGCCGCTATTTGCGGCATGGCTGCCTCCGAACTTTTCCAAACTCCGGCCTGTTGAATGGAGTAATTACCGGTCCATTCCGAGGTCGGAGGGACCGGTAATTCCCCATTCACCAGGGCCATTCCACATTCCCATTTGAGTCCCCATAGGGCTCAATGGGAAGGGGGAAGTCGGCAATAGGACTCGCAATGGGAACTCGTAGTAGGGCGGTAAGGTTTTAACGGCACTGGTCTAGTTACCGGTGACCGTTAACCTTTACTGCCCTACTTGGAATGAGGCCCAGTATCTGATTTTGGAAAGTCTTTTGTGGTGCTCAACCGCACAGACTTCTAACTATTGGAGTCACTGAACCAGATTGGAGGATACACATTGCTAAGACACTTGGCCTCAATGAGCTTGATGATGTCCCTCTGCCTCTTCCTGTTGTAACTTGGAAATGCAGGTCAACTCCATATGACCTTGCTAATATCATCAGGCACCTTAACAAATCTCAGGCTTCAGGCCCTGATGGCATTTGCAATGCATTGGTAAAATCTGAACCTGACATGTAGACCGTCTGTTTACATTCATTTTTTTCTCTTAAACAGGCATGACACCTTCTATGTGGAGTGAAAGCCAAATCTTGCCAGTCCACAAAAAAGGACTGTGGAATTTGGCGACAAATTATCACATGCTTGCAATGTTAGACATACCATCAAAAATATTAGCTAAGCTCCTTCTGATTGAATTGAATGAATGGATTAGTGCTAATAAGATACTGCCCCCTAATCAGATGGGCTTTATAAAAATATCCAATACTGCCCACAATCTGTTGATACTGGTTTCTTTGATTCGAATATGCCTGGGAACGTACAAATACAATGGTAGTGTTGTGTAACCTATGGGCTAAAATAAAGTATGAATTAGAGTGCCCAGATAGCTTACTCTCGCTCACTTCCCAATACGCGAGCAGATATGAAACAAGTAAATGGTTTAGTGACTTGGAAACCAGAGTGACAAAGTACATGGTCAAAATTGGTATCACAGAAACCCCAAAGACTTGGTTGGAATTCAACCTGGCGAATATTCCTGTTAAAGCCAGGGTCCATAACATAAATACAGCTCTGGTACTCGCTGAAAAAATTTGGGGAATATGTTAGACAATTGTTTGACAGAAGCAGCCCCAAGCTTTATCTGATAAAGAAGCGTTACCCTGCAATGATTGGGTTTATGCTGTCAGTGAGGCTCCAAACTATCAAGGTGTTAGCAAACACCGGAGCATGGAGAGGCATTCCTTGGAATCAAAGATTATGTATACTCTGTGGAAACACCACAGAGTCAGCAAGACATGTTCTAACACAATGTGAAGCATTAGAAACTACATACAAGCGGAGACATATAACGACCCTACCTCTGATGTTTTTTGGAGTTGCATGTTTGGAGCTGATTCATCAGTATTAAACACAGCAGCAATGCATGGATTGGAGGTGGCCTGTAAAAAAATAATGACTGCTAGTGGTGACAGTTTTTAAGATTGCTTTTCTTTTTAACACTGGTTTTATATGATGTTAGTTCTATGAAAGGCTTTATTATGTATTTTAAAAGCATAAATATAAACGCGTATTTTGTATATGTTAGTGTGAAAAGGATGTGAGTCATCCATAAATGCATTTCAAATAAATACAAAACATTTTTTTTAAATGGTTTATGCAGCTTTTATAGATTGTTCAGCTGCCTTTGACCCTGTCCTCAGAGGTAGACTCTGGAAAAAAACGTATTGCATGAAACATTCCATTGGGACTTAAGAATATGCTGATGCTTCTTTACTCTGACTCATCCGTTAGGATTAGTTTGGATGCAGATGGCAGTCTCTCTGCCCCTTTTTTGACGCGACGAGGTGTCAAACAGGGGTGTATAGTTGCTGCTGCCCTCTTCAACCTATACCTCGCTGACTTGGGGCTTGAGTTTACTAGCCCGACATTTGTCCCGTAAAGATGGGTTGATACTTTACTAGTTGGTTGGCAGATGCTGATGATTTAGTTTTGATCGAACATACACCCGGAGGACTACAAAGCCTAGTGGAAGCGTTGGGCAAATATGCAGAAATGAATGGGTTAGCCATTAATATCAGGAAAAGTAACACAAGGGCATTTGCTCCAACTGCTCGCAAGAGACGTAAACTTACCTGTACTTTGAATGGGGCGAAATTAGAGGTATTCACCTTCAAAACATTTTGAAATGGGACACTCATTGGAAAGACATTAAGCTGAAATACAACAAAGTGGTTAATACGATCAGACACCATGTAGGCAACAATGTGCAATGTCTGGAGAGACTGTTCTTCTACAGCATTGAAATATGGGGTGAAGCATATGATACCATACTTAGATGGTATGAAGCAGGAGTCCTTCGCAGGTTCATATGTTTGCCACCGTCACTCCCAATTGAGTATTTGTACCTTGAATTTGAGCTTTTCGGAATCAGTTTCGATGCCATTGCGAAGACTATTTTGTTTTGTGATCAATTGCTAAAATCAGAACCTGACAGAATGATAGGTGCATTTGTAGACGCATTCTAATGTGAAATTAATAACTATAACACCATGGGCATCTTGGGGAATATGCTCAGAACCTGTATTAAATGGCAAGAAGGATGCTGTGGCATGCTGCCCAATTGAACAGTCTATGTAAAAAAAGACTTGTCTTAAATCAAAAATACTACAGCATTGTAAAGAAAAGTATCTTGTCAATTTATTATCTGGTAATCATAATACAGTCCTTTGTGAGTACATTTTCTGCCATGATATTAAACCTACTTTTTTTTATTGATTTTAGTTGAATTTAATCAACTTTTTCAATAATACAAAATATACTTTTATCAAACATATGAAACATAAAAACAATTAAAATTATTTAAAAAACAAAAAGAAAAGACATTTTTACATTCCATTCCTGATGTACTCCACACAAGGAGAAGGAAGAGGACCACAAGTGCTCGTAAGATAACTTCACAATCATTAATATCAAACAATATAAAATTAGAATCATACAAAAAACGAGGAGATGAAGAAAAATTGTTCAAAAATCTTAATCATTATCAACCTGGCAAAACTTAAAACAACTATACATTTAAATTCTAAATTTGTGTAGACAGTCTAGAAGCAAGATCCGCACGGCAATTCTTTAGTGTTCCTTCTCCAGCATAAGATTTAAATTAAATTTAATGATAACAGAAAATTAATGGTTGCAATTCTTATGCTCATGATGTTGGTAGAGGCAATGGCAATCCATCTATGTTCATGTCTCATCTGGCCAAAATATGCCAGATGTTTAATAAAGTGAATTTGCCTTAGGTGCATAAGATCTGGGCAATCTACTACAATATGTTTCAAAGATTCAACAACAGTTACATTTTTACAAAAGCGACACCCTTTAATTTCAGGATCAATCTCTTTCCTACGAGTTTGAATTTCTCGAGTGTTACATAGATTGAAACGGATGCGTAGTATTGCGTTTCTAATAAAAGAAGATGGTGCTTTACACAGATAGGATGCCATTTCTCTATATCTCTTCAGAGCGAAAACAGATGGATCAAAATCTTTGTACTTCAGACAAGAAGATCTAGTGTCAATCCAATCCATGAGGTAGAGCTTTTTCTTTGCTCTACTCGGGTCAGAGACAAGAGTTTCAATCGAGATTTCTGCATTTACCATTATGAATAAAACATTTCTGGGCCAAGTTTTAGGAAAGTCCTGTGCTGATGATAACAGATAGCTAGATACGGTCACTAGAGTAGAGGCATTCAATCCAGACAGGAGACATTTTCTAAATAGGGTACATAGACGCCAATTGTACATTGCCGTGAGGGATGTTAGTCCTACTTCATAACGAATTATGGCCCCGGGAATACATTGTGGGAGATGAAGAATCGCCCGCCAGAATCTTGCTTCTAAAACATCCAAAAAAGTTGGAGGAATCGAATTATAAGTCTCTAAACCATACAGTATAGTGGGAATAACATTCTGATTCCAGAAAATAAGTGCAGATTTGATAGAAAATTTCCCATATTTAGACATGATTAATTTTGTCTGACGAATGGCAGCGATCAATTTCAGTTCGATTTTAGTTAATTGAGAGTGAAGTGAAGCAGAACCATCAAAGATGAGGCCCATTTTTCACTCCATTCTGTTTCTGCGGGAACCCTTTGGAGTATACACCACAACTTGGGTTTTCTTGCTGTTTATAACCAGCTCGTTATCTCTAAAGTACCTGCACAAAGCTGACAGAAGTTTTTGAAGACCAATGGGCGTTTTTGAGATCAGCACTAAATCGTCAGCATACCACAATGCCTTCACCTCAATACCCTGCAACTTCGGAGCATCTGCACAAAGCCCATCGAAAATATATTTAACATCATTGATGAAGAAATTAAACAGTGCCGAGGCAAGAATACATCCCTGTTTAAGACCACGTTCAGTGGTCACTGCTGCCGATAGTTATCCTTCTGAGTTCAATCTTATTCATACCGAGGTGTTAGAATTTAATGCAAAGATGATATCACTTAAAGTGGTGGGACAATTTGCCTTGATCAATTTATTCATCAATAATGGTCTTGAAACTGAGTCGAAGGCAGAGTGGAGGTCTACGAATGCAAAGTAAATAGGTTGTCTAGAGGATTGTGCACGATGTTTAATAGCATGCAGAGTGACCAGGTTGACCGCAGTTCCCAATCCTGATACAAAACCAGTTTGGGCGGGGTCACGCTGATTTGCTTTATCAGTCCATTGATTAAACTCTTTTAGGACTAATCGAGTAAAGATCTTACTGGGAGCATCCAGAAGAGCAATTGGACGATAGCAAGTGGGATCTTGCCGGTCACCTTTTTTGTAGATGGGAACTATTAAAGAGGTACACCACGATTTAGGAATTACTTTGGTCTGCAATATATGTTGAAAAGAGTTGTTCAATATAATCGTCCTTTGTTCTGGATTTTGTTTCAGCATATAATTCGTGAGGCCATCTGGCACGCAGCTCTGGAGGAAGAAGATTTCATTATAAAGGTTTGCACTGTATCGATGGAACAGTTTAGATTCCAGTGCAGCATGGTCTTGGTGGTATAAATGAACTCAGACATTTTCACATCGGCGTATAACTTACTGAAATGCAGTGTCCACTGAGCTTCTGTAACACCATTTAATTGAGATTCTACCTGAGAATTGGAGTTGCATCTGTTTAGGAGCTGCCATTATTGTGTGACGTTTTTATTTTCACAGGCAGATAGAACGTTTTCGCCATCTATTTGAAAGAGGTGGGCTTTCCTGGATCGGGTCCAGTTCCGATACGAACATCTCGCTATTTTAATTGCTCTGAGTTGATCACCCAATGGTAATTTACGTAATTTGCGTATTTCTTTTTTTAGGGCTGCTTTACGTTCTTGTAACACAAGATCAAAGCCATGAATATGTGTACCAGCCCGTCCATTCTTTGATGGCAACAGATTTCTAAATGTATCTAAGAATCCACATAAGATGCAACATCACTATTTCTTTGGTTTTCCAAGATGGCAGCGTTTAAAGATGCCAGCTTATCATGGGACCAACTGAAACGATTTTTGCTATTGTTAACTGACAAGACCTGTTGTGTCCATTTTTGTGATGGCATATAAGCTTGAATAGAGTTGGACCAACTTAAAGATAACAGATGATGATCACTACGTGTCTGTTTAAGAATTTCAAATTTACTGGTATTCGAAAAAATACTTACACACATAAAAATGTAGGCGATAATTGACTTGGACTCTCCCCTTTCCCAGGTCTGTTGAGGTGGAATATCGCCCTGGATAGCTCCATTTGCCATTTTCAAATTTAAGTCTTCAGCAAAGGTAGCCCATCTCAACCCTGCTCCGGAAACATTCTTACTGCCTAACTTAAAGCACGAGAGGTTCAAATCGCCTACCAACAATGTGCCCGAGATCTTATCAAGCGCAATCGTTTCAAAAATCAATGATAGGGCACGATAGAAGGCATCATCAGTAATGCCCATTGGATTACGATAGATATTGATGAGGGCATACACTTGTGGTCCATGAGTGATCTTGACCAATTGAATGAATCTGTTTGGCGACAGCCACTCCGCAATTCGGAAATTTCTGCTGGATTTTACTGCAAATAATAGACCAGCAGTAGGTCGACCTTTACCCGATGTCACAGCTGGCAGCAGAATTAGTTCATGATCGTCCCAACTGGGGATTTGTAGCATCCAGGTTTCTTGCAATGCAACAATATCAAAACTATTCAGCTGTTCATTAGAGGTCCATTGAAGATGTAAAAAGCCTCTTGTATTCCAGCTTGCCAGCGAAATGGTTTCAGACTTCTTAACCATTGATGGTTATGAATGATTATTAGAAGTCATGGTGTTCTGAGGTCTCGAATCTGTGGTACAGAATTGGCATACACAAATTGCGTCTGGTACTGAGACTGCCTTTGCAGCCTGTACATTGGTCTCTTGAAGCGAAGAGCGTGCTGGATCTAAAGCGAGCAGGAAGCCCATATTAAAGAGTTCCATTTTCGCTTTCCACAGTGTATTTCGAACCAAACCCGATTTGATCCAAAGTCTGACTATTGAGAGATTTTTATCACAGAGGAACTCAATTTGGTCAAAGTCACTCGAGGAGACATCATCTAATGATTGAATTTCAGACAAAATGTTCAAAACACTCGCACAACACAAATCGTATTTTGCATATGGTCCATCACGACATTTCAGGATCAAGGTATGAAAGGAATTGAAACGTTGCATATTAGAATTACTTTTTGTGTTCACCTGTGCTTTGAAGTGTGATGTAGAACTGACATCAGAATTCATTTTGTCAGGATTACTTGGCTGATTGTTATTAAATGCCTGGGCTGAAGGAGCATTTTTTGAGCAGGCCAGGGAATATGTTGTGGCAGAGTGCTTGCTTTGGGACTGCAGATTACAAACTGTGGAGGCAAGGGAGAATTGGGCCTTCACTTGATTGTCTTCTAGAATCACCTCAGATAACCTTGTGAGTAGATAGGCATCCACCGCCGATTTCAAAGTGGACAAGCGATCTTCAAAAGTCGCAGACATTAAGTGTGGCTGTTGACCACCAGCGTAAGGCAAGGCCACTCGAGTCGGATTAGACGGGCAACTCTTGGTTGATACTGAGTGCTGCTGTGACGGTGCATCAGGAGGATCTTGATTAAGAAGTTCTATCAGCTCATTCAAAGGAGCATGGTAATCAGGTAATGGTTGCGTAGTACATGCAACTAGCGGCACAAGGGAAGACATTGCAGTAGGCTCCTTAGGCAGTAAAGACTGCTGAGTTACAACAATTTGTGTCCTGTCTTCTGAGACCGCAAACAAGATACCTGTTGTCTGACCGAGCAGAGAGGTCTGAATGACTTTGGCATTAAGTTTGCTTGTTTTTCCTCCCCCCAACAATTTATTTGTTGAACATTTCACTCTTTTAAGAGACATACGTTTTTTGATGCTTTTTGAGCACTGAATAGGACATCCTTCACTAGGGATAACCTTCTGAGAAGAAGTAGAAACAGTTTTTTGCGGAGAGTCGACGCTGATCCAGGACTCATTTTTCTTATCAGTCAAGTCATCAGCGATTTCCACAGGACGAATAATATTCGAGAATGTGGGTAAAGCTGGTGGTTGGAAGGGAGCAAACTGAGGACACTCAACATGATTTTGATCTGATGTTAACAATTTCCTAGTGAGGTTAGATCGATGCATTTCAGTTGTCCCATGACCAGAAGAATTTAAATTTTCTAAAGCAGTGAGTCTCTGTATAATATTCTTAGTTGTTACTGGGACAATCGATGCAAGGGAACAACGTTTCATCCACTCCTCAATCTGGTCAATTTTTGAGGTTTGGGAAGAAATTTTGTGATCCAAAGCCTCAAACAGTTTAAAGAGACTTCTAACGTTGTATTTATAGCCCCTAATGTAATTTCTAACAGAATCAGATTCGCCAGAGGTTGTTCAGGCGATTTTGATGGTAAACAGCGCCGCAGCGTTGGTTGTAGGAACGATTCATCAATTGCATGTCCGTAGAATCCATGGAACATGGTAAGTTGTAGTTAGTGATTACAGACAGCCTAGAACTTTCTAAGTCAATGTTATCCTGATGTGCCATAGCATAAATCATAGAAGTCTCTTTGGCACTCACATTAACTATTTCAGTTACATCTTCGCACACAAAACTTTCAAGAGGAATATTGGTGTTTTGTGGTGCGGGAGCTAAGACAGGTTCTACCACGCAACATTCATTAGAAGCGTCATATATCTCAGGCAGTAATGATTCTTCTTCAACAATTGAGACCAGTCTTTTACTCAATATTATTTTTGTCGGAGATTTTGGCATCGTAAGCAGTGTCTGATCAGATATGATTGTGGAGGGGTTAGACACACTAGGCGTCAGGTCATTTTCGATTATAGGCATTAATAAAGACATGTTCACATGTTGGTCGACTTTTTCTAACCCAACTGGAGATTGCATCGCTGATCCCACATCATTTACTTTATCATAAAAATGTCTGATATCTCGATTCAGTGAGGGAGAGGAAGAGACTGGAGTCAACGTAATAGCTTTTTTTGAAATTCGAGAAAGATGTTTCTTCCCCTCGCTCAATTTAGGTGTCAAACGGTTTGAAGGTGTTATGCATGTGTTATTTATTAGCGCCCCACCAAGAGGGATGCATTTAGTCAGAGTACCAGTATCTTTATGTATAGAGTGGGGTTGGGCAGGCATTTCCGGCATGTCTGATTTGAGAGTGTACGAAACTCTCGTGCACGAAACAAGCGGTTAGTAGTCAAGCCTTGAGATTAGGCCTGTTGTGCACTAATAGAGCACAATGGAACGGAGTAGGTGGAACAAGAGCTCAAGAATAAACGGAGTAACAATCGAGTTAGGAAGTAGTCAGACTAAAATGCCACTAGCTGGAGAATGAATGGTATTTTTTTTTTGTTTTGTTTTGTTTCTCGTCTCACCTGTGTGTATCAACAGCAAGGGATTCGTTAGAAAGATTATTTTGTAGGACACTTCCTGCTCCCCGTTCACTGTTAACAGTGAACAGTGTACTTAATTGTACGTTGTGCGCGCGCATGTGCGCTGCATGCTGGGTATTAGTGCACAAGGGAGGAGGGCCAGGGGGCGTGAGTTATCCACACACCAATCAGCATGGCTCTAAAGAAGGAAAAGAAGAATGGAAGGTTAGTGTGAATACACAGGAGTCGGAATAAGTAGAATTCAGTTCAAGGCTAAAACTACAAAGTAAAACATATATAAACATGAATAAGGCACACGTGGCCGTGATGTAGAAATGTCCGTAATGAGGAGGTAGTCACAGGTAGTCACAGCGATAAAGTCTCTTGATTCAAAGTTAAAATTACCTAAATCAGGCAAAATTCTGTGTTGCACTGACGGAAGTCCTCCTTCACTGTGTCTGTCCTTTGTTTAATACGGATCACAGGCAAACACACAAAATTCACAAAGAGGTCCTCGGAAAAAAGCACACGCAGGTTGAACACACTGTCCCCAGTGAACAGTGTACTTAATTGTACTTCGCTGTGCGCGCGCATGTGCGCTGCATGCTGCATGCTGGGTATTAGTGCACAAGGGAGGAGGGCCAGGGGGGTGTGAGTTATCCACACACCAATCAGTATGGCTCTAAGTCAGGCAAAATCCGGTGTTGCACTGACGGAAGTCCTCCTTCACTGTGGCTGTCCTTTGTTTAATACGGATCGCAGGCGAACACACAAAATTCACAAAGAGGTCCTCGGAAAAATTCACACGCAGGTTGAACACACTGTCCTCAGTGAACAGTGTACTTAATTGTACTTCGCTATAAACCTACTTATATAGAGGCATTTCCAAATAGTGGGATTGCTAGTCAATATCTGAGAATGAAATTCAATGCAAGTATCGCACTCATGACCCAAGGTGCCCAGATAACAATCCCGCGCCATGCGCGATATTGCAGACTTTGTGGTGTTGATGTACCAGAAACTCTTGAACATCAATTACTGGGTTGTGAACGCCTTGAAGGGCTACAATGGAGCTACTTAAAAGTAAACAATAATACCATTAATTTGGAAGATCTTTCTTTGGTATGGACTGTGTTTTTAAAAGGCTGTGATATCAATATGATATTTTATCTTGTTAAATTCTTCTGGAAGTGTGTGGAGCCAATTCTGGAGAACAGGAGTTACAGGTAAGCAACAAACTCCTTCTCCAGCAATTGATCTTTCATGTATTCACAGGCTTCGAATAGATTGCCACAGCAGTTAACATTGTGTAATAGGAGTTGTAACGGGAGAAGGCATACCTTATTTGCACAAACGTTGAAGGACGGCGCTTCTGACCCTTATGTCAACTTCTCCTTGTTCCTCCATGAAGTAATGCTTGACAAAGTTATGTGGGACTGCCCAGGCTGCGCAGCTTATATCCGACAGGGGAACCCCTGCCCATAGTGCTATCGAAGACCCCACTTCCCTAGTGGAATGAGCACAGACGGGTCCTTGTTGCGGTCGATTAGCTTGAGTCTGCACCAGTGAAATTAGGTCAACCTTTGATGGGGGAGCGAAAGCCACCAATAGTTGAGACATTCCTCGAAAATTCTTGGTTCTGTCTATGTAGAACTTTACGACTCTTCGAAGGTCTAGTGAGTGCAGAGATTGTTCAACTGGTGTGGACGAGTTAGGGTAGGGTTACGGTTAGGATCGGTTTGCAGGTGGAAATTGGACAGCACTTTGGGAATGAACTTAGGATTCATTTTTAAGACGACTTTGTTCTTTTCAAATTATACATATGGAGATTCAACAGATAGTGCATGTATTTCCAAAACCTGTCTGAAGACGTGATTGCTAGTAGAAAGGCAGTCTTCCAGGAAACCAACTGTATGTCTGTAGTCACCAAGGGTTTGAACAGGGTTTTCATTATGGCTGAAAGCATGGTGTTTATGCGCCACTGAGGCAGCACTTTCTTTTGAGGGAGATAGGTGCGGAATAGGCCTCTCATGAAGTGTTTTAAGATGGAGACTCCAAAAATGAGAGTTTTACCTTGCTGCCTGGTGTATCTAGAAATTGCAGCTAAATGTACGTTGATGGATGAGTGTGACAAACCTCGTTTTGCAAATTTTAATAGGCATGGTAGAATTTGGTGAGGTTACACACTTAATGGATTCAATTGTTGTTGAGAACATCAAGTGAAAAAATGATTCCACTTGTATACTTATGATCTGTTTGTGGAATTTGCCCTGGCGGCCTTTAGGAGGTTTCTGCATTCCTGCTTGAGTGGGACTTGTCTGAATTTATTGAAGTCAGGATCCATGTCTTTATGTTGAGCACCCCCGGGTTGTGATGTCACACCTACTGGTTGCACATGGACAGCAGGTCAGGGTCCTGTCACAGAGGGATTGGATTGTCTTGGAATAGTGAAACAAGCTCTTAGAACCGCAGTTGTCTCACCCATGTTGGCGCTATGGGAATGACCATGCACCTGCATGTCGCAATCATTTGTAGGAACTTTCGTATTACTGATGTTGGAACAAACACATAGGCGAAGATTCCTTCCCATGACATTGTGAACACATCACCTAGAGATAGATGGTGCAGATATCTGCTCGGGAACGGAAGGCATTTGTTGTTCTCCCATGTAGCTAATAAATTGATGGTTGGTGTTCCCCACTTGGTGAAGATTTGTAGGAGCTTTGTAATGCTTGTAGTTGCATGTTGTTTTTGATGGCCCTGTGCCACAGCCATTGGGCTTCTCTGGAGAGTGCCCTTGACCTGGTACCCGTGTTTTCACACATAATACATTGTGGTTGTGTTGTCTGTGAACACTCGTGCCACTTTGTTCTTGAGCACTGGTTAGAATGAGTGAAGGGTATGTGCTGCTGTCTTCAGCTCCAAGATGTTGATGTGAAATTTAGTCTCAGCTAGGGACCAATGGCCCTTTACTGATAGCTGGCTTGCATGTGTTCCCCATCCAATCAGTGAGGCATCTGTGATCAGGGTTTTTTGAAAGATGAATCCCTGAATGGGACTCTGTGTGATGTGAGATGGCATTAGCCACCACTACAAGCTGACTTTGAGTGATTTTGTCACTGTCAACTTGTCGTTCCATGCTCCTGTTAGCTGGGATCACCGATCTGCTTGGAATTCATGTAGCAGTCTCATTTGTAACCGGCAATATTGTATTAGGGGAATGTAGGATGACATGGTGCCCAGTAGTTGTATGACGGTTCTGACTGTGTTCCTGGTGCCCGGGTAGAATTTCATGATTAGATGGTGTATTGACGCTGCCCTCTCTACTGAAGGACTTACCCAGCCCCCAGTGTTGTTGTATTGTGCCCCTAGGAAAAATAGCGTGTTTGATGGCTTGAAGCAGGATTTGTTTGAATTTATTGAGAAGCCAAGGTGTAAAAGGGTGTGGACACCAGCTGGATCTCCACTTCCGCTGGCCGGTGTGATGGTGCTTGTACTAACCAATCATCGAGATATGGATACAAATGGTATCCCTTTTTTCTGAACGACGTGACTATTGGAGCTAGGCATTTTATGAATCTTCTTGGGGCTGAGCGAAGACCAAATGGGAGGACTTTGAATTGATAGTGATTTGTTCCCACGTCAAATCTTAGGAATAGCCGAAGCTATAATAATCGCCAGGATTCACTACAGCAATGCACTGCTACTAGGAGATGGTTCAAGTTACTTTCACTTTCACTTTAAAACTGTATGTCTCCTCTAAACCAATCACTATCCTCTGGGTCATACTACCCCCATCCAATGACAGTCCTTTCCCTAGGCCCTGCCTCTTGCAGCCATGTTCAGATTTGATAAGCAAGTATAGTGGCAGTATGACCAAGAAAAGCCGCAGAGGGGCTGGAGGGAGGGATCACATGTGAGGCCATAATAGGCCCATATTGGAGAACAATAGTTACAGGTAAGTAACTTAAACTTTTTCCAGCATGGGGTATGGCATTGATTTAAATGCTCATGAATATAAAATACAAAGCAGTACACATTAAACAACCAGAGGAGGTGGCAAGGCTCAACAGAAGTAATCAACACTGGAACAGACTCACCTCAAGCAAACAGGCTGGGTAGCAATGCTTGGCTGTCTCTCGACTCCTCCCTGGAATCACTGTTGATGCAGGAGAATTTTGTGAAGTTATGCATGGAACTCCACGTTGCAACACTGCAGATTCTGAGCAGGGGCACACCAGAAATGAATGCTGTCATTGCAGTGATCGCTCTGGTCGAGTGGGCTTTCATATGGCCCAGCAGCGGCCGGGTCGCCAGCCGATGACAGTGTATCATGCAGCCGCTGAGCCATCTATAGATGGAAGACTTGGACAACGCTTTTGCATGGTTCACAAGTCCAAAGTTCGGAAACATCTTTGTGCGTGCAACGTAGAACTTCAGAGCAAGAGCAACGTCCAGTGAATGAAAGGCCCTCTCCAGCCTCGACAAAGGTTTTGGGAAGAAGACTGGCAAAACCAAAGACTTGTTGAGGTTAAATTCTGACGGAACCTTTGGCATGAAAGAGCAGTGCATATGCAGTATCATCCTCGATACATAGAAAGTCAGATATAGTTGCTTGCAGGATAGGGCCTGGATCTCACCCACACGTCTGGCAGAGGTGATGGTCACAAGGAAAGCTGTTTTCCATGAGAGAAACTTGAGTGGGGTTTGATACATAGGTTCAAAAGGTGCTCCCATGAGCCTTTTTAGAAGTTCCCATGCTGGGGCGAGAGCCTTCACTGGTGGGAAAGATTGGAAAAATCCCTTGAGGAACTCCTTGATGAGTCTGTGGGACCACAGCAAAGATTTTCCTAGAGACCTGGTGTAGCAGGAGATAACCACCAGGTATATCTTGATAGATGCACGAGCCATTTCAGCTCTTTCCAAGACAGCAAGTATGGAAGGATCTGTGGAGCTGTGACTCTCAGAGGGGTAATCTTCTGTGACCAGCACCATGTGCCAAAAAACTTCCACTTCTGGCCATAGCACTTTAGGGTCAATGACGCCATGTCATTGGTGAGGACTTACTTGCAGTCTGCCAGCAGCTCATAACCTCCAAACTCTAAGGCTGCAGGAGCCATGCTTTCAGGTTCAGCAATCCTGAGTCGTGATGAAGGATTGCTCCTCCCTCTGGTGAGCAGATCCGGAAGTACCGGCAACTTGCCTGGAGGCAAAACTGACAGGCTGAGCAGGTCCGGATACCATATCTGTCTCAGCCATGCCGGGGTGATGAGTATCATCTTGCATAACACTGTCTGAGTGCTTTGATGACATGGAGAAGGAGAGGAAATGGGGGAAAACGTACAGAAACAGACCTTCCCACAGGAAAGAGAACACGTCCCCAAAGCTCCTCGGTTGATCAAACCTGCTGGCAAACCTCTGGCATTTGGAGTTTGCCGATATGGTGAAAAGATGGATTGGGGGCCTGCCCCATTTGACAAACAGGTTATCCACCTGATCCTGACAAAGTTCCCACTCATGGCAGGAGGGCAATTCCCTGTTGAGGAAGTCTGCAATGGTATTCTTGATGTGTGCAAGGTGGAGAGGGATGAGGAACATCCTCTGTCTGATGGCCCAGTGCCACAGGTCCTGAGCTTCCTTGGAGAGCGATGTGGAACTAGTGCCTCCTTGCTTCCTGATGTAAAACATGGTGGTGGTGTTGTCTGTGAAGATCCTCACCACCTTGCCCTTCAGAGACAGTAGGAAAGACTTGAGGGCCCAGATCACTTTCCATAGCTCCAGAATGTTGATGTGCAGAACCTGCTCCTCTGGAAGCCACATATCTCTGGTGTGTAGACGTCCGGTGTGAGCCCCACCAAACATCCAGAGAGGCATCCGTGGTGACCGTCTCCTGGTGTGGCGGGATTTGAAATTCCATTCCCTGGCGATATGGGAGTGCAACCCCCACCACTCTATAGCCTGCCAGAACTCCTTTTTGAAAGGGATCTTGTCCGTAAAACCTCTGGACACTTGTATCCAACGTGCATCCAAGAAATCCTGTAGGGTTCGCATCTGCAGAGACAGACAATTTAGATGCAGGACGACATCACGCCCAGCAATGACTTGATGACCCATACCATGGCCGTCTTCACCATTGAAAGTCGTTGAACCTTCCCCTGGGTGGCCTCTAGCCTCTCATCCAAAAGCAATGCCAGACAAGACACTGTGTTGAGTCTGGCGCTGAGGAACAGTGCATTCTGCGAATGGGTCAAGCAGAACTTCAGATAGTTCACAGAGAATCCCAGCTCTGTCAGTAGTCGGAAGGTCTCCATCGTGTGCTCGTCGGCCAGCTCCCAAGACCGGGCGCATACCAGCCGATCATCCAGGTATGGGTATTAATGTATGCCCTGCAGACGCAGATGGGCTGCCACCATGGCCAGGCATTTTGTAAACACCTTTGGGGCTGATTTCAAGCCGAATGTCAGGGAATTGAACTGGTAGTGCTGGCCTTGCATCACAAACCATAAGAATTTTTGATGTTTTTTGGAAATTAGGATATGGAAGTAAGCATCTTCCAGGTCCAATAACTTCAAGAAATCCCCTTCTTCCAGCTAGCGGAGCATGCCCTGCAAGGTGACCATCCTGAGTTTTTGGGACTTCAGGTAATTTTTCAGGTGGTGTAAGTCCAACCCCCTGGCTCCTTTTTCACCAGAAAGTATCTGGAATAGACTCTGGAGCCCCATAACTGTTGGGGAACAAGCTCTATTGCTTCTTTCTGTAGCATGGCTTGCACTTCTTCCAGGAGCTGAGGGATGTGAAGCTCCTGACGGGGAACTAGTAGAATACATGGGCACCTGTGTTGGAACTCCAAGGTGTGCCCCTGAGCAAGCGCGTCCAGCACCCATCTGTTTGTAGTGATCTTCTTCCACTTGCTGATGAACCTCGTCAGTCGGACTCCCACTGGGTGCAAGAGTGGGGGCCCAACGTCTTGGCCGGTTCAGGCCTGCTTGGCCACTGGGGCCCTGACCTCTGCTACCGTAGACCTGGGAGCGTCCCCTGTAAGCCTCCTGCATGGAGGATCGGGGAGGTTGCCTGTAAGATGTGGAGAAACCTTTGGATGATCTGCTTGACTTTCCCATGTGGAGCGAAAAGAAGACGCGCGATGCTGCTGATGGGTGGCCTGGGAGCGTGCCATCTCTGTATCTGTTTTATGGGTTGGAAAGACTTGTCGAAAGGCCTTCGCAAACAGATTGTGGCCATCAAAACCCATGTCCAGCTCCTTTGCATGAATGTCCTGTCGAATGTTAGTGGCCTTCAACCATCCCTGCCGACGGAGGCAGACTCTTTTCCCCTCTGCCGGAAACCCATATCGGTGATGTCCACTGACACCGAGATGGCATGGTCCGATGCCACTTTCCCTTCCTGAAAGAGGGCGAGAGCCTTAATTTTCTTGTCGTTGGGGAGGAACTCCAGGATCGGGCCCAGCTTGTACCAGAGCACCCTGTCTACCGGGCCAAGATAGCCAGGCGTTGGCTGCCTCAATTGTGGAAGACATTGTGTAAATGACCTTCTTCCCCATGGTGTCCATCTTCTTTCCCTCGCTATCCGTGGGACTGATAACGATGAGGCCAGGTAAGCCGAATGATTCCTTGTGGCAGCTGACACTACCAAGTCCGCCGACAGACGAGACCTCAGGCACTTGGGCACGATGTCTGGCACCCTGTAATACTTCTCCAACCTGGTTCTTCATGAGGGCTAGACCCTCCTCACAAATGTTGTCAAGAAAAGGTACCACCATGATTGTCTTCCTCTTGGATTCTGGCTGCTGATACAAGAAACCCTCCTTTGTCTCCTCGGGCACCAGCTGGAACAGCTCAGATGTCCTGGAGATCATGGAGTGGAATGGTCCCACCTCCTCCGGTGGAGAAACTCTCTGAGGAGCATCCAATTGTGGCAATTCATCTTTCACTGGGACTAAGTCCTCATCATCGTTGGTTCCGGTGGATGTCTCTGTACCAGTGTCCAGTGTCTGCTGGAGGAGTCGGGTACCAACGTGGTGGCAGAGGCTAATACGGAGGCATCAGATGATGCTTTCTCTTTTTACATGGAGGCTGATCAGGAGCCTTTGGTGCCACAGGTGCCAGTGCTAGTGGTCCCCTCTGTTGAATCTCCATCACCAGGGTGTGGAGAGTCAAGAGAATGTCCATGGAAATGTCCCTTGGCTGAGTATGGATCAAGGGAGCGCTAGGCCCTGCGCCGCCCTCACCATCTTCATTGTCGTCCTCATGAACTGCATGAACGGACTCTTGGTTGTCATCATCCAAGGAAGAAATGTTCACGGGTTGAACGTCAACCTTGGAGGGGTGTTTTTCTAGGCCTCCTTGCTCCCCCCCTTTTTTCCACCCTGAGGGCCGTGAACTGGGACCTGAACCAGTGCCTTTACCCCTCCAGATGTACTTGAAACCTTCAATGATGCCTCTGTGGTCATGTCCCGCTGAGGGGGCAAAGATACCCTCTGCAATGCAGGAGCCACCTTTGTAGGATCAGCTCCCACTGCTGTGGTGGTTGTACCCGTAGTTGTCAACAAAGTGGCTGATGAGGACTTTGGCTGAGCCTAGGGAGACTGTTTGGGCTGCACAGCCTTCTTCTCCTCCTCCGGCCTAGGCCTGTCTGACTTCTCCCACAACTTGGCCACGGTGGCTGACTTCCTCTTTGAGGAGGATCTCGATTGGCACCTGGTGATGGTGACGGACGGGTACAGTGACTGTGGTCTACCCACCATGGGACCCGCGGCAGCGGTGAACCCAGTGGACTCAGACTTGTGGCTCTTGGCCTTATCTTGCACCCCCACAGTTGGGGCAACCTCAAAGGACTTAGAAGAACACTATTCGGAACCGTCGGTCCCGGGTGAGGCATGCTCCTGCTCTGAGCACAGGGCAGAGGCCTTGTCAGAATTGAACCATGCCACCACCCTGTCTTTCATCGTCTTCTTCAAGAAGCCCAGGCATATCTCCCACTCCACCTCAATGTGGTCCGAGTGTAGGCAGTAAAGACACTACAGATGTTTTTCTTCCACAAAAACATTCCGTAGCTCGCATTTGGTGCAGGACCTGAAGGGGGTCCTTGCATCCTTCTTCTCTGCCGACATGGTTGGATGGTGCGAAGTAGGCTCAAGGTGGCCTTCTGGAAACTTTGATGAATCCTCACCTTTGAGGGGCGTGAAACTTCCCCGACAACAGATTCCTGTTGCTGTCCGATGAGGAAAGGAGCACGAGGACTCTTGGACACAATAATTGAACTTTTCCATGTACAAAATCTGGAAAAACGTACTAAATAGCTCAGAGAGGAAACTCAATGACTCCCAACATTGAAGTGTGCGATAAAAATCTGAAGATGGCTGCCAGAGGCCGAGCTTAAGGAGAGGGCTGTTATTGGATGTGAACAGTATGACACACAGGACAGTGATTGGTTTGGAGGAGGAATACTGTTTTAAAGTGAAAGTGAAACAGTTTTTACTTTTACCGAGGATTCCCAGCCTGACGCCGGGGAATATTCATGAGCATGTTAATGCATACCAGACCCCATGCTGGAGAACATTAATATGCGCTCGGCCGCTTACACAGAGTTCATAAAAAGACAGCTAGAATTGTAACGAGTACACTGCATAGTCTATGCATTTCACTAGTTCCAAAGAAACAGCACTGACTGGCCGTCACTGCACACATTTTTAAGTTTAAGGCACTTATTTGTGCATTTAAGACCCTTCACGGAATCAGTCCTAACTATCTACATCACAAATGTCAGTACCACTGTCCACCCTGTAACCTCCAATCTACTCACTCTCAGTCCCTAACTGGTATTTGTTCCAAATGGACCAGGGCAATGGGACAATAATTCCATGGTCATGCATTTAAGCTATGGGGTGCTCTCCCTAAAGATCTTCAACCCCTAGAACAACTCATGGATTTCAGACGTAAGCTTAAAACACATCTGTTTCACAAAAAAAGTTGGCATCCGATTTGCAGCACTCAGATGCCTTTTGGTTGTAGGCGCATTACAGATACACAAAGATAGGTAGATAGATAGATAGATAGATAGATAGATAGATAGATAGATAGATAGATAGATAGATAGATAGATAGATAGATAGATAGGTATATGTTTAACAAATTAATGAATGTACTACTGAAATTCTTCAAATTACACAGTGACTGTATTTGGGGCAGCTGCAGACTGTGTGACAGGCCTTTCAATATGTTGGTCGAGGTGTTTAGTGAAATTGAGAAATAGTTATGTAAATGCCATCTTATCTCTTCTCCAAACAATGATGTCTCATGTCCATTACTGTATCAGTCTCTAAGGCTGCAACTCATTGGATTCACATGGGATTCTTGTTTGTAATTATTTATTATCCATTGCTATCAATTGGTTTACTCCTGGATTGGCATGTAGCTCCTTCAGGGTGTTAACCAGCAATATGATATGTTGTCACCTAAAGGAATGCATGTGGTTAAACATTGTTCTTTTTTATGAATCTGCGAAGTCCTGTACAATTTCTAACCAACACAGATCATTTAATGAAGATGTGTAATTTCCATGATAAATATTAATAATAATAATAATAATAATAATAATAATAATAATAATAATAATAATAATATTCATAATTTCAAATGTTAATCTTCAAAATAAAAAGCTCAAAATCTAAGAATAAGCATGTCTTTATGCAACAAAGTATAACATTAATTTCTCTATGCCCAACAGAAATTTCATGCATATTAAAGGAATGGTCTAGTAAAAATTTTTATTTAAAAAATAGATAGGCCACATAAAAAAGAAAATACTAGCATCCTCCGTTTTAAAACTTCCTATGTAAAATTTTGAGCTATTCAAGCTCAAAATTCGAAAAAGCAAGCACAGGGGCGCCGCCATTTTGTGAAATGGAGGCCCTCCTGTGCTGGCTTTTGCTTTTGCGGCACTAATGAAGGAAAAGCCAGCCACCTGTAGTAAACAAAGTCTACCGCTGGGTGGCTTTCCCTTCATTAGTGCCGGGACTCGGAGGACGCGGACCGGAGACCAGAGCAGGAAAGCTGCAGCTGAATCTCGGTGAATCTGGAGGAGCCCGGAAAACTTAGAAATAAAACCACAGCTTTAAAAACGTTGTATTTATGTTTGCGGTCGCTTTTGAAGCGACCGCAAACATAAATACAACGTTATTGTGTTGGAAAACGCTGCGGTTTTAAAACCGCAGCGTTTTCCAACACAACCGCGTTGTGTCTGCCTGAATCTGCTTTACCATTTGGGGCTCTCGGGCTCCCCAGGGGGAGCCCGAGAGCCCCAAATGGGAAAGCAGATTTAGGCAGACAACGCAGCATTTAGCATCTCCAAGGGGAGCCCGAGAGCCCCAAATGGGAAATCAGCTGCAGGTAGAAACACTACGCGGCATGTAAACATAACCGCATGTGTTTCTGCCTGCTGTGGCTTTCACTTTGGGTCTCCGGTGCTCCGCACCGAAGACCCAAAGTGATAGCCACAGCAGGCAGAAACACACGCGGTTGTGTTGGAAAACGCTGCGGTTTTTCTTTCCAAGTTTCTCAGGCTCCTCCGAGCCGGAGGAGCCTGAGAAACTTGGAAAGAAAAACTGCAGCGTTTTCCAACACAATAATGTTGTATTTATGTTTGCGGTCGCTTCAAAAGCGACCGCAAACATAAATACAACGTTTTTAAAGCTGCGGTTTTATTTTTAAGTTTTCCGGGCTCCTCCAGCCCGGAAAACTTAGAAAAAAAACCGCAGCTAGTGCTTATTTTTTGTAAATAGCACTTACCGAGATTCAGCTGCAGCTTTCCTGCTCTGGTCTCCGGTCCGCGTCCTCCGAGTCCCGGCACTAATGAAGGGAAAGCCACCCAGCTGTAGACTTTGTTTACTACAGCTGGCTGGCTTTTCCTTCATTAGTGCCGCAAAAGCAAAAGCCAGCACAGGAGGGCCTCCATTTCACAAAATGGCGGCGCCCCTGTGCTTGCTTTTTCGAATTTTGAGCTTGAATAGCTCAAAATTGTACATAGGAAGTTTTAAAACAGAGGATGCTAGTATATTTTTTTTTATGTGGCCTATCTATTTTTTAAATAAAAATTTTTACTAGACCATCCCTTTAAGTACAGGCGCTGTTTCTGTTACTGATAAGTAACGACATATTCAAGGGAAAGTGTGAGATATCACTTCTGTCACAATTTGTCTTGACTTAATAAAGAGTGTAGCAGCGATGAAATATGATTTAATATGTGCCATTGCTTCTTGATTAAATAAATCAGTGTATTTGGAGAATGGTTCCAGGACTACAGTTTTATCATTACATGATTGTCTGTCCGTAGAGTGATGTGGGATTTTTATCAGAGTTAGATAGAATGAACATGTGGATGTAATGGGTGTTTTTGTACACATTTTGGCAATTTTCTCTGTTGACTCAACAACATGAGTGATCATCTATAGGACTCCTTTGATTGGATTTGTGCCATTTTTATTACATTGAATACATCTTCCTACCACATAATCACTATGATTCATTACAAAAAAGCATACCTACCAAATCAGAATGTTTTCAGTGCCCCAGTTTAGTAGCTATCCAAATTGTTAACACCTTTCTTCATTGAGCAATAATAATCTGTTTTGAGATCCATACTAGGTGGTATTGGCCCAAGGAGGTCTACGTTACTGTGGCCCAATGACCAGCCTGCATCTCATGAAGAGGGTGGTTTCATTGTTATATGCACCTCAGGTGCAAGGGGTCAGTACCGTATTTGTATTTGGGGTGCTAGGAGCCAGTTCCACCTAGAGGCCAGTTGCCTTTTGGAAAGTGCAGACATTGGAATAAATACTCAATTTTGACAATATGATACTTAAAGATCCATCCCTGTACAATTTTGCATTCATTAGGAATCCAAAAATGTAATTTGCTTGATAGCGGCGACCACAAGTTGACTTTCACCTTAGTGTGCTTATGGATATCCAGGCAGATACCTTTTTTATTATGGGTGTGATCTTAACCCTCTTAGACAAAACACTCTAAGATTCAGGTCTACAATGATTGTTCAGCCCTCTGCCAAGGATACCGGCTGAATGCCACCAGGTGGTATTCTGTGTGGAGATGCGGTAACGCACCAGAGAATGGAATGGGTATACTATTAAGTAACTAATGGGGGGAAGGAGTGTGGGAGAAGAGCTCTGGTGATGTGTGGGGATGCCTGTGTGTGCACTCTGCAGGAATGTAGGAGGGATAGATTGCTTGTGAAGATTGCTATGAATACGAGTTGTGCATGCAGTGTGATTTTCAAGACTCCTTTGTGTTGTTTATTGGTTGTGTGTGCAGAGTTATAACATGAACGACAAGTGACCAGGGTGATGTGTGTTATTTTGCATACTGTTTTACAAATACAGATTCTCTGCTCAGGTCATGGCAAGGCAAATAATCATAAAATGAGCTCACTTGAAAAATCCATGATATTTGTACTTGTATGATCACAGGAAAGAATACAAAGTCTGCCTTCCAAACGGGACATACACAATGAAGTTTACTCCTATACTCAATTGGACCTGTGTCAAGCAGACAGCATACTGTTATTGAACGCCCAGTAGAGTAGATGGTTTTACAGTACCCTACCATCCTCTCAAAGTATAGCCAAAGTCTCTGGCAGCTTCCCTCAGCAGCCACGAGCAAATTTGTTATGTTCTGTTATCAGCATTTATACAACACACATTCACCCCAAGGGGCATTTTGATGCTAGGAACCAGATTGTATAACCCCACCATTATGGCCTAGAATAGAAATGTTTTTAAAGATCGATGTAACAGATGATGACTCTCAATGTTCCTTAGAGCAACAGGAAAGTTGTTCCACACCGAAAAGGTGTGGCCTCCCCCACCAGAGCAAGACAGGCATTCTCAGAACAAAGAGACCGTCCCAGGACATAGGTCAGGAAGTTATCATGAAAAAAGTCAGCCCTCTAATTGTGATAGGCCTGATGGACTAAACAGAGGGATTTAAACTGAATCCTTCTAGTCACCAGGAGCCAGTGGAGAGACCGCAGCAGAGGACTAATGTGAGCACCATACGGGGAAGAAGCAGCTACTTGTGCTGCAAGATTCGGCAAAGGTTGCAATCGATGTATCAACCCCACACAGTGGCCAAGAAAAAGGGCATTTTAATAGTCAATCCGACAAGTAACTAATGCAGCCACTACCAAAGGTTGCAATGGAACCGACAGAAATGGCAGAATGTGGTTAAGCACCACTAACGAAAAAGGACCCATCTTACAAACTGTACCAACCTGGGGAATTTGGATACACAAAGGTTGTAGCAGCATGTAGCATTCAGCAGGCAATCCAAGAGGATGATCCATGGGGTCAATACGTCTGGTGCTCAGACATAAGAAAGTTCTGGCTCTAGATCCTTGAGATGGAGACGAGGCATGGGTATCATACAGGATGTCTCAGGTTCTCCCCAGGATCTCAGGGTGGCAGTCTGGTTGTGGATTCCAGATCCTGTACTCAGCAGGTACACTCTAGGTGACAGAGTATGTCCCAGCATATTCATGGATGCCTAGAAAATTCATAATCATCAGCATAGCCTATAATTAACAAATGAATATCCTGCATACACAAAAGTCATACTTTGGCATTGCATGTTTTGTATTGGTTTAACTGGTAATTAACCACTTCATGTCACATTGAGGGCCCACATGCCAATGGGAAATGCTGGTCATCCCTGGATAAAGGTGTATTGGTCATGCTGGTAGTTAACTTTGCATTGTGTTGACATATTGCCTTTTATGTGGTGTGTGGTGGAGGTGAATTACAAAGACTCATTGCAAGTGAAGAAATGGTAGGCAGTTGGAGTACAAAATGTGGTCACCAACTGGGGATAAAGAAGCAGTGTCTAAATGTATACCTGATAATTGCCCATTCTTTAAACAAGAACCAATTTATCTAGTATTTATGGATTGAGCACTGCTTTCGATAATGTTAATTGGAATAAGCTATGGCATGTGTTCAGGTCATATAATTGCCCAGCTACTGTCTTGGATATCTTGGAGTTCCTGCATAGAGGAAATGAGGCCTTTATTCGATCTGGTAGTGAGGGACACTGTACAAGTTGGTTCTAGGTTAATTCAGGGGTTAGACGGGGTGGGGGGATGTTTTGGTACCCCTGCTCTTCTCCCTGTATTTTAATAAGCTCTCGAAAAAAAACTGTTGGAATATAATACAGATGTACCTAGGCTGGGAAATATGTTGATCCAAGTTTTAATCTATGCTGATGATGCAGTGCTCATTGCACAGACACCCAAGAGCATTGCATATCTCGGTTAACACATTCTCGGCTTACATGAGAGATTTGGACCTGTATTTTAACACTATTAAATCAGCTGTAATGGCATGTTTTGGGAAAACATTATTGTGCAAATTACCAAAATGTGTTGGGTTGGTGATCCCTAGAGTGAACCAGTTTGACTATCTTGGGGTTCGTTTCAAGGAGAATTTTACTCTGAATGCACATATGCAGAAACCGGTCCCAGTTATGAAAATATCTGTTGGTGGAATTTACATATTATAGCATAAGCAGCAACCGCTCTGTATTGTGAAAAAGCATTATAGGGGCAATTAAATATAGTGCTGTTATTTGGGGGTGGGGATAATGGTGCACTACGAAAAGAGGAAAAGTGCTTTGTGAAATCACTCTTTGGCTTACCTATGTCATCTCCAAACTTTGCATCACACAAAGAGATAGGTCTGGCCTTTCTTGAAGATCTATTGGTCCTGGAGCCATGCAAATTATGGTTGCATGTTAGGTCTAATCCGAGGGCAGCGCTCACACAGAAAATGATAACGGATCTATTGGGGAAAAAGTGCTGATAAAATTGGATTGCTAGAAAATGTTAAGAAAATTATGAGGAATGTAAATGCCATCAGCATGATCGCAATTTGTAACTAGTGTACATTAGTAGGTGCCGTCTCCTAAGGTAGAAACTTGTGGCATGGGTAAATGATGTTAGAGAGACACGGGAGTTGCTGAAGACAGCGAACAGACAATTGATGAGAATATCGACAAATACAATGAAGGAATATCTTGTCTTGTCTATTTTCAAGTACCAACGGGCACCTATTTCAAGCGTGCGCTTTGGGTGTATTGTGCTAGGCGAGGATTTAAGCCAGATATCGGGCTGGGATTTTGATCCTAAATGCTGGACATGAAGATCTACCACACCTTTTATTCTTTTGTGATATAAGGAAAAAGTATCTGATACGCCTGTCTCTAGTTAGAGGCTTGACTCAGCACAGGCCAGTTCTCTATTACTTGCTGAATGCAGCCTCGCCAGCTATTGCTTGGAATTTGTCCCTATTTATAGGAAAAGCCTGGCGAACACGAGAAAGGAGACAAATAGAAGGACATACAATTATAGGAAGACGTGACAAATACTAGATGAGTCGGTTTCATATGTTCTATTCTTGCTCAGGCTAGACAATTTTTATGAGTGTTAATTGAATTATGTATGTGAATTTGTAAATACATTGTTGCCCTGTGTTTTTATTGTTTGGGAAAAGCTTTTGTCTAATGGTTTTGTATGATGCATCTTTTATGGAATTTTTATATAATCCGAAATAAAGAAATTAATACTGCTACTATACAATACGAGTGTTACAGGTCTGATGTTTCACCTGACAGTATCTAATAAATATGCAAAGGTGAAGCACTGCGGCCCACCTAATTACCTTCTACCCTTGCTTTTTGCTCATGGGACACCAACGTAGTCACCAACCATTTTTTTATTTTATTGTCCTAATCCTCCACTTCACCTCCCTCATCATATTTAGGACTTAATTACAAGTTGGGTGGTGTGGCTCAAAACGATGGTATGTGGTGGGTACGTAGTTACTGAAACATTACCACTGCATTACCCAACTATGGTTTTGGCAGTGGGGTTGAGGAAAAACCTCCAGCAAAATGCTGGATGTAATTCCTCCACCTTACCACTAAAATCCAGCCATTTTGGTGGAATAACCACCAGCAGAATTACCGCTGGTGGTAATTCTGCTGAAATCAATAAACTTGAAATCCGGAAGTAATTCCGCGGGACCAAGTGGTGGTAACGGTAAATCTGTTTGGTGGTATCTCACAGGATTTACCACAGAGCTACCACCAAACTTGTAATGGGGCCCTTATTATTCCTTGCACATCACACTGGGAAATCCAGGCTATATGTTTTTAAAGAGGATGCTGCTGGAAGTAAACTATGTTTATAATTACAGCGTTTCCAGTAGCACTTAAAAGTCTTTTATGCATTTTATTTGTATTTTTTTTTAGGGCATAAAAGCTCTGCTACTGATGGGAATGCATTTGCAGCATGATTAAAACAAATGATGGAAGAGATTCAATTTATTTAATTTCCTTTTCATAATATAATTGATTGCCATTTTTTTATGCGGAAAGTTGGTTTACTTTCTTCTTGTATCTATTTCTCACACTTCAGGAATGACATTTGAAAATACAGTGCTTTTTAAATTCAGTAAATAAGTGAATGCAACCTCATGGCATCTGATCTTCCAACAAAGCCACATTTTGCACTTTCAGCAACAGCGCACTGGCAGCCATTTGATTATGCCATTTCTCTGCTACATGAAACGGTAAAAGCAGATTTTATTGACTTACTATTGATTCGGAGAAATTTGCATAATGCTACTCTCTGAAAAGAGGAACACCACTGTAAATTAAACAGTAAAATGTCGGTCTCCGGCATTCCTGCACTGCTTTATATTCTGTCTGAACTCTGTATGGACGCAGCCATTTGTCAGTGGTCCACAATCCAGAACAAGTACAGGGACAATTAGAAGGGTTACACGTCCACCTTGGTGGGATAGAAAAACACGCATTAATGGGAGCGTATTTATTTCAAATCAACTCAATTCAATTCAAGTTGTTTGAATTTCTAAGTTCGCTTCAGAAAACCATCCAGTACCTTTCAGTGACATTGGCACATATACCTTTTTTATCATGGGAATTGGCCGCATTGCCCACACATTTCAACCATATTGTGGGTCCAATAGATCTTCCATATACATCCTGGGGAGGCTTTCAAGGCTCTGCTTATCATTTCACCATTAGGTGGCGTCATACCATTTAATGGTGGTGGGAGCCCCATCTCTTCTGAACTTTAATTTGTTGAGGGCCATCAGGGGATAACTTTGGAGGGGGACTAAACTGAACTAAACAGGATGCTGTGCCAACATCAATTAGATTGAACCATTACTTCCTACCACACATGCCACCCATGTACTCCTTCCTTCTCACCATCACCCACTCAATAACCTGCTTACACCACACTTGCTCACACCAGAGTGTTCCTGATTATACACAACTAACCCTAGCTAGCAAACTCAGGTCTTCTCCACACCCACAGCGACCCAAGTTCAACCATCTAATTTGGTACCGGTGCATTCCATGTCCTTTTCTGTTCTATGATCTAAGAAGGAAGAGACTAGGGGCCTGATTCACAGAGCGGTTTCCTATAGGATTGCACCATTATAACACACTTCTGTGAATCAGGCCCTAGGCATCTACTTGCCCGAATTTGCACTGAAAACAGTTACGACAGAGGATAAGAAAGTTAATATTAGAATATGTAAGGGCTGTATAGGCAACATAGTCCAGACACCTTTTAAACATTTGGCCTTTTTTTTAGCAGTATGTGCACTGGTAAATTCCAGGCAACTTTGATGGATTCAACAAAAAAGCGGGCCTTCCAGCTTTTCTGACAACCACCATGCTTGCCTTTTCCACTACATCCGGCACAAACGGCCCCACTTCAGTATGGAGCGAGCCCGTTGGGAGGTGGCGCGGACTGAGCTGCAGGCTCTTATATAATTTTTACAAAAAGAAAGGACTGGCTTTGACAGGGGGCTGTGGTGTTCCCAGAAAGGCTGGTGGAATGGACTGGGCTGGTTGTCTGGGTGAGCTGAGCAGTGTAATAGTCTGTTTCTATCTTGCTGCTGCTGTGCATTAAGATGCACTATGACTGATGTCTGCTGTCCGGCCGATCACTGTATTTGGCCACTTGAAAGTTACACCACTATTTTGTGAAATAGTAACTTTGGTTACTTGACTTTGGATCAACGTATACTGCCTGAAACTGTCTGTGCCCGAGTGGTTAATTACAATTGTGTTACCATTGTATGCCCCCCACCTCCCTGCACCATCTGAAAACCTCAAAGACTCCTCTATTACTCTCCATTTGTTTGAGTACTGTAGAGTTTTAATATCATTAGTCTTGCAAAGTTTAATTTGATTGACCTTTATTTGTACCGTATTATTGGTTTGCATTTACATTTTATCTTTTATGGTTTTCTTCTCTTCTTACTATTCTCTTCAGTTGTTAACTTGTCATCATACCTATTACTGTACCAATTTACTAACTATGTACAGTACTTAGGTTTAAGTGCTTTAGAAGTAAATACAATACTAATACAATGCAAGTTTTGAGGGTGATAAAATCCAGCTTTGTAATTCTACAATAAACACATTCTTGCATATGCAGAGGCATACAAACTATTGTTGTACCAATTCACTAACTATGTAGAGTAATTAGGTGTAACCACTTTAGAAGTAAATACAATACAAATACAATACAATGCAAGTTTTGAGGGTGATATAATCCCGCTTTGTAATTCTACAATAAACACATTCTTGCAGATGCAGAGGCATAAACACTGAGCCCTCTCTCATAAACACTGAAATTAGGTCCCCTTACCTCAGGATTCCCCTCTGTGACACCTGTTAATTGATGTTTACATGCAGCTTCTATTAGGGTTCATCCAGAAATGTCTCATGCAGATCCATTCATACGCTGATGATACCCAGCTGTACATCAAGGCATCTGGCCCAACCATTAAAGGTTGCTCTTTGGAGAATTGCTTGGCTGATGTTCGACAATGGATGTTCATTAATGGGACTTCTAAGCCCATCTAAGACAGAATTAATGTTGTTGGGCCCAATTTACCTAATAAATAAAGCACAACGTTTGACCCCTCCTGCAACTTTTGGCCTTTCCACCTCGTTTGTCAATAAGAGTAAGAACTTGGGGTTGTTTGGTAATGGGATCCAATCCTCACTCTTTAGTTCAACAAAGTAGTGAGAGCTGCCTTTTTCTGTCTCCGCCTGCTTAGGTACATGCTTCGTTTTTTGCCTAATAAGGACCACACCTTTGTGACTGATGCTTTAACAATTGTCTTCTTGTTTACGCCAATTCTCTGTATGCTTGTATATCTGGCTTTCTTTTGATCCACCTCCTGGCTGACCAAAACGCAGCCATATGGCTTATATGTAGAGTACCTAAAATCTTCTCAATTTTCCCTTTTTGACATGTGTTGGATTGACTTCATGTTTGTCAAGAGACTGTTGTATGCTCAATATTTAAGTGCCTCCATAGTTTACCCACAACCCAATACTTTGTGTGTAAGATTCATACGCCATTTAGAGCCCTGAGATCGCAGGCTAAACATCAATTAATTACTCCAAGTTATAGTTGCAACGCAAGAGGAGAAAAATGCTTCTGAGTTTTAGGTCCCTGCTTGGGGATTCAGCACCCTTTGGTGTTTCGGCAGGTGCATAACTCAGTGCACTCCGTAAAAGAACACTGAGAACATGTATTTATCAGCCATGGTTTTCTTTTCCACCTTCTATCCCTTGATATCGCATGTGCCCATATGCAGGATATCTTGTGTGGTACCAACGGGGTATGCACATTATAAATACTTCAAATCAAATAAAATCAAAGTATGCTTATTCAGAATAAGTCATGGTTAAAATAAAAGAAATAAACAGACATTTACCTTTTCTGTTTTCCACCCGAATTAAGGAACAAAAGGTCAAGGGAGGCCTACAGAGTCAGAATAATGCATGGTTATAATAAAAAGAAATGAAAAATATCCTGGTAACCACCCAAACATATTGAACATTAGGTTAAGGGAAGTCTTCAGAGTCAAAATAGTATACATGAATATGACAAAGGAATGAACACTGTCCCTGTTACCAGAGAGGGACAGCGGCATAACGGCCACCTAAGGAGTTGGACTAAGGGTGATAATTACATCATGTAATGCTGTCCTGTTTACCATGCAATCACAGGCAAAGGAGTGAAAGAGAAGCACACACATACAGAATAAGGCATGGTTAGAAACAGAGCAGAATCTGATCTTGAATGTGACGCTGCATGCACCAGCTCCCAGGCAGTGTGATATTCAGAAAGGTCATGTGACAGACCTGTAGTTCCTCACTTCCAACCCAGTGCACGGTAGTTTGCACCTCTGCCAAACCTGATAATGTGATCTCACAGCTGCATCAGCTTTAGCTGCCACATTCTGCTCTAGTTGTTTTGTTGCAGCACCTCATCTATTATCGTGCACACATGTCTAAAGTGGACACAGGCTAAACATATGTAACTACACATCAGCAGCTGTGGCGTGCGAGCCAGAATACACTTCTCTGGTACTGTAGCTGTTATGATTCACTCAATGTTCGAGACTGTGTAGATCGATTGTGCACTACAGCACTGAACATAAGAAGTATATCAGATAACACATAAAAAAGGAAACACCCCTACTACATCGGAGAGTGGAAGAACAAATATATAAACAATGGCAATATTTGTGGTCTTAAAAATAGGTAGCTCACCCTCCTACAATGGGACAGTTGGCATGTATGGACAACACAACCTGCTACAGTATAAAGAGCAACACCCTGCAATAGCCCTACCCCTTATAGTGTACAGTACGTTACAAAGTGTGTACATCCTTATGCTTAAGTCTCCACTCTGTTGGTTGCACTGTCACTGGTTTGGCAGCAGATGGGAAAAATCCCAAAAGCGAAGAACAACCAGCACGGAAAAATGACTTCAGCTCAGTACTGATCTCTAAGCTGATCAAACAAGTGGAGTGGTTAAATGAGGTAGACAGGACAAGGAGGGGAACTTGGAAGTTGCTTTATAAAGGAAGAACAAGTTTGAAGGCATCTGTCATTTATCTTATTTTTTAAAGGAAGCATATGTTTAACAAATAGACATGTGTCTTATTTTTTGGAATGGAACTTTGGTTTAAAACGTAAGTTATATGTGATGCCTGGAGAAATATATCCAGAATTGTATCAACGTTTTGACTAATTGGAAAACAAAAGTCTGTATTTTCCCACACAACACGTGATGATTCTATAGGGAGTGTGGGTCCATGGGATATGTTTCTCTTATATATATATTTATGTATATATATATATATATATATATATATATATATATATATATATATATATATATATATATATATATATATATATATATGGATACACGGCATTGTAGCATACATAGCTCCGACCCAGCAGCAAGACAACAACTTGTAGGGTTAAGCGAAGTCATTCGGTTAAAATATATCTTCTGTTCCGCTACTGTAAAATGTGATCTCAAAAGTAACATATGCCTTGCACTTTCGATCGAAACGCTATCACATTCAGAGTGTGGCATCACCCAAACCATTTTGCAACCAGCAAGTTTGATCAAAGCTGAGAACACAGGTATTATCAGGTTATGAGCCTGTTTGATTTCCTGCCCAGAAAGCTGAGTAGTATGGTCCAATAGATCAGCTACCGTTAAAAGAGAACAAGTCCTGTAAAGATGACAGAGAGCTAGCAGGTGGTATCATTAATTCAGTTGCTTCACTATTGAAGTTGCAGACCGATTGAAAAGCTTCATTGTTAGTAACAGACCGGCTACTGTCATTAAACTGGCTGCAACATTTGGCAGCTTGGTTCTCCCTTGTGCAGCCGAGTCTGAAATAACATCATCAATGCTTTGATGTGATAAGCTTGCTGCAAGTTTCACCTATATTTCAAGCCACAGTTTCAGTGGATTACTGGTGAATATGTCTTTAATACAGGGAATCTGCAGGAATGTATGCACCATCTTCTTTTAGTGGTCATGTGGACACAAAGAAGTAACTTGACAAAATTAGTTTCTTCCTTTTCAATCCACTTCTCAAATCCCAGTGCATAATGTATTAGGTCATGTGTTTTGGAATGATATATAGATAGCACACGTCCAGGTTTTATCTCCATCACTTTCCTACATTGTTGTAATATCCTGCAGCATCAGTTTGCAGCTAAAGGACTATTTCTTGTACTTGCTTGACAACCAATCTGCAGTAAAGCTTTTCCTCAGGTAATCACATTCTGTTACCGCACGATTGTTCAGGCAGTGCTCTTGTATGGGTCTTTTCAAATGTTTACCTTCCCTGAGCCAAATTATTGCAGATATACCATTTATTTTTTGTGGCTATATGGTTAACGAATTTTGAGAGCACCTTCTGCCTTACCATAGTTGTTTGGGCCAAATGTTTGCCTTCACCTGCATAAAGGAGTAGGATCAGAAATGTATTTTTAACCTTAGATGCATATGTTATCAAAGTCAATAAAGATATGTCCACGTCATTTAGGTGTGATTAAAAACACAGTGGGGCAAGTACACAACTCTGTCTAATGCCACGGATCACTCTAAAGTAGTCAGTTGTCTCACTGTTAAAACGGCTCAGGAAAGTCCCAAATTACCCACAGGACTAGGACTCATCCAAACTGGACTCAAAGACGGAGTAGACAGAGTGCAATGCAAAATACAGATTTGTTATCACCCAAATAAACCAAGGTTGGCATACAAGCATTACAATCTTGTGGTTCTCAGAGGATACATATAAAAACAATTAGTTAAATACTACAAACTTGTCATCAATGACATCATTACATAAACTCGATTACAAAAAACCTACAGGGAATGATGATGGTTAGTGGTGGGGGCTGCATATAGACTCTTTGAGTGCAGAACATTACATTGGGTTACAATAATCTGATGGCTCCTCCTGAGACCACCTGTATATTGATAAAGGTAAAAATACCTAATTTGTACAATAGGTGATTGGTTGGCATACTAGTTCATGGATGGCAAAAAATGGGGGTTTCTGATTGGTTGAATTCCTGCTAACGAACCTTGGACACTTGAGAGGCCACAAAGACATGAGCCAAACAAAGGGCACGGGGAGAGAGGCCCATAGTTTGTTCATTGGTCATCATATAAATGACAATCCCTTATCCCTAGGCCATGAGCCAGTGTGATGTCTTTGTACTTGGCCTTGTGCAGCGTCTTGTGTCTATGTTGTGTAGGGAGTACGGCATGTGTCTTATCTATTTTCATTTCTAATCAATAGGCACTGTCTTCCAATTATGAGTCACATGTTACGAGACCATTTATGAAATGCAATGATCTGCTATTCATTGGGATTTATTCTAATCTTACCATGTGTGCTGTGTTTTTATTGCTTCTACAGACACTATTGAGTTTTTTTTCGGCGAGTCTTTTGGATTAATGTGTCCTTGCGCCTGGCTCACAAAGGTCAGTTGTGCTTTTCATAAAGATTAATTATCTAAGAGTAGATTTAAAACACATGTGTAAATGGCATGGTGGGCAGGAATCCCTTGAAATTGTGAATTCTATCATCTATCTGGGGGTTTGGTTGAACCAAAGCATAAATGATAACACTTGGGTTATGGAATTGAAAGCTAAAAGTTTGACATCCCAAGGTTTATCATTGTATCTCAGGTATGGTCATTTTACCATTTTGCCACTACAATCTTTCTATCTAAGGTTGTTCCAATTCTTTCATATGGAGTGGAGGCCAGTTTACATCTCCCCTGGCAGATTTGGGATACGCCTGAAGGAATTTTTTGGAAGAGAATACACTGCCTTCTGAAAGGGTATCTTTGGCCCTTATCAGATATGATCTAGGCCTCCACTCATTGTACTCAGGAGACCTGTGTAAGTCATTGTCCCTGCTGCGGAGATCCATTTTGATTAATGTACCCCTCCCTCTGGAGATCTTAAGGAGTGGTAATAAAGGGGACTGGGAGTGGCCTCTGGACAATTGGGAGGCTAAATGTGTGGATACCCTAAATAATGTGGAAATTCAGATTGAACATTTGATAGCAAATCCCATCGCTGTGAAAAAGAAATTGCAGCGACCGTCTTGGATTGATACACAGGAGAAAAGAGGGAAAAATAACTGATGAAAAATGTTAAGATTTAAACTAGACTGCCTGGCTATCATACTCAATTCATGAGGATAAGATTATATTTGTATCTCACTAAATAAGTATTGGTGGGTCACACACAAATTAAAGAGAGGGATTTAACGTTTAGATTTTGTTCAAGGAATGGTTCAATTGAGTCATTGAAACACATAATTGTGGTATGTGCAGGATTAACAGCACCAAGAACTGGGTGTTTGGGCCCTTGGGTTGAAAATGCTAGTTCACTCTCAGCTGATGAATGGTGAAATATGGCTTTGGTGAAGTGGAAACATGTGGTCTGATATTTGCTTTAGTGAAATTCTTAAATGAAGTGTTTGATCAACCAAAATGATGTTGATGTGTTTTAATTACTCTCTGTGAACACTGTATGAGTTACTTAGAGATGGAAGTTTAAAGATGAGGTATTGTTGGATAAATTGTTTTATGTTCTATACTTTGATGAACATTGTTAACATTGCATGAATTAGGTAGAGATGGGATTTTAAAGATATGGTAATGTTGGATTCATTGTTTTATGTTTCATATTCTGAAAAACTTGTAAAAGGTTTGTAATAAACCAGAACCATAAAATAAAAAAATAATAAAAACAATTTAGGAATATACTAGGCGGAATAACTACCTCATGCCTCTGCTTCACCATTCCTATCTTCCCTTTTTTCAGAGCAACCTTGGCTTGTGGTTGATGTTTGAGTTCTATCAAAGTCTTCAATTTTTAAAGATGGCTGCCCAATTACACTCTTGAATCTATGTTTATGAGCTATAGTCACGTATCTCTTATGTTGCATTCCCCTTATACATTAGGCATGTTGGTGTTCTTCTTGTTTTATGGATGCTATGTTAATATTCGTTGTATATAAATGCATATTTTACATAGTATCTGTATTTCTTCATGTGGAGTGCATGTGTGCTTCGCGTCTAATGCATGCGCTTGTTACTGTTACATTGTTAGTTTTTTTTTGCCCTCTTCAGTTTCAATTGTCTCTATGTCTTGCTGAATCTATCTGGGATAAGGGTGGTATGGTTGCCTCAGTGAGTAACATTTCTCACCTGTGCGGTATAGGGTCAGGGTAGGGGCAGAAGCTATGGATGACATATTCATCTGCCTCTCAACATCAACTCTTCTACCAAATATGACCAATACCTTTACAATCCAACTTTTTTGTTGGCTAACACATTAGCCAAGCATAGGGCAATTTGGAACTCCTACAAATGAATGCAGGACTGTTTGACTGTGTAGTGCATATAGACAATGGCAACAATAATATACAGTGGCTGGGTTTAGAAACAATACCATATTTGTCTTGTGATTTCATTACCAGCACTTACTGTTCAATACCTACAAGGGACTTGTGTTCCTTAGTGGTTGGGGATTGGAATATCTTGTAAGAATTTCACTAGTGCTATCTCTTGGTGCTGAATGTTTTCTGTCGGTTTACTGCACAAATCTACATATTCAGGTTTGTGTTTATCTTCTCCTTTATGGGTCCTTCTTTCCCAAGATGGTAGGTAATTGCAAACATTTAGACTTGCACACTTCTTTGTGTCTGAGGATAATGGGAGGGATTGGTCTCTTTAAAAAAGAATTCTAGTCTGTACAAGAACCATAACTGCAGCCACACATATCAACTAGAGTATTAACGCAGTATAGTGAGTGTTTTGGGTGATCCTACAAAAGCAAATCTAGGTGGCCAATCATCCTGAAATGGTTATGTTATGTTAAATGTTATTTATACTGCACACTCTCACCACCTGCATAGTCCCCTGGCACTCTGGCAGATCTGTTAAGCAAGAGGGTGTGGTGGGGGTAAGTTAGTATTCAATAACATTTCTTCTGAAGGTATTTTTATCTGCCTCTAATATATTTTGTGAACATTTACCATCCCTCGATTTTCAGTGGACACCTTAAACAGGTTGCTGGGCCTTCATCACTGGATTTCTGATACCATACTAAAGTTGATGTTTTATTGCATCTAACATGCAGCACATGCTGTCTGCAAGCATAGCTCAATATATTCAGGATTCGTGGTAAAGTGCCACTCAAGTAACCACGCATTGTATAAAACAAAGGGCATTGATCACACCAAAGTGGGGACAGAATGAGATAGGGGTATTTGTGAGGTGCAGCGAAAAGTCATACACCATATTTTCCCGCACAGGTGCGGGCTTAACAACAGAGCACACAAAATGCAAGCACCTAACATCATGCACCACTGTTTCATGAGAACCATTAAATACGAGCTATATTTCAATTCCACTGGAATTGCTTTAAGAGTGCTTGAGTCTCTGAGCATGATTGACTAAAGAAATAAATGTGAATTTCAATGGGTCACTTTAACACGGTACCTTCACCTGATAATGGACAAGATTCCTCTTAACTGGATTCAGACTCACCAGCAAAAGGAGCTGAGCTGATGAAAGGATCTTCATTGGTTCTGGGGTACAATGATATGATATGATAGTTTATTTATATGGTGCCTATACACAATGTGTTTCAAAGTGCTTCAAGGCAAGGTAAGGAACAAGGGAAAATACAATGGGGGTCATTACGAGGTTGGAGGTAAGTAACTGTCCTTACCGGCATGGAGCAAATACCGTGTCCGTGTAACAAAGAGCCCTTCTATTAGAGGGCAATTACGACTTTGCGGGCACAAGCTTTGCGCCATGCCGGTAACAACCTTTCTGCCAAGCTGCTAAAGACTCAAAAATCACCCTTAGCGGCATCGAGGGAAGCGCAGATAGCACCACCGCCATCCATGCCTCCGCCATTATCGGTCACCGCTATCAGCGGTGACCGCTGATAGCGGTGACCGTAAATAGGCACAACCGGAAGTAGAGTCACAGCACAGGAACGGGAAAGAGCACGGTGGCCATCTTGAAAAACACAATCCATTGCCATCCTCTGCACCCAGGATCCACATCATCACCACACCTGTCCCAAAATAAACCACCAGCATATTAGAATGCCCAAGACACTGAAAAAGGGAGCTGCGCGCCTGCTCAATGAGCGCTTCTCTGAAGAAGAGCTCAACATGCTCGCGGACATCTTGGCAGAAAATGGGGATGTAGTGTTTTCAAATGATATGCATCGACCTGCACTGTTGCGCAACAAAGAGATCTGGGCGAAGGTGGCGCGTAAAGTGAGTGCGGTTGGCACCACCCCACGCACGGTGAAAGATGTCCGGAAGCACTGGGATGACCTGCGCCTACGCGTCAGGAACATCATGGCAGCAAACCGTAGCAAGGGAATGGCAACAGGTTCGGAGGTGGCTCACCCATTAAGACGACTCGCTGGGAGGAGACTTGTGCGAGCACCATCGGAATGGAGGCAATTGAGGGAGTGGGGGATATGGAGCGTGGAGCCCCATCATCGGCTGATGCAGGTAGGTGTCCCAAATAAACCACTGTAATGCAAACCATGAAGATGTCCCCCGAACTGACAGTGAAATGATGCAAAGCAGGGGTCACCAGACACATGTACGCAACCCTGCCTACAGGCAGTGCACAGCACCATCTCGTCCACATGAATGATGCACCCCATACATGTGTCAGCCCAGACGCATCCCTGCATGACTCACCCATAAGGCAAGCAACCCGTATGTCACTACTCCAACGGCAAATACCTGCCATTCCATAGAACTGCAGCTACCCCAATGCATGCCTGATGCACGTAAGCCCATCACTAATGCTCTCCCTCTCTTGGTCCCCCACAGGCACACAATCTAACAGTGATGATCAGGACCCCACGGAGCAGCCCACAACTCCAGTGGAAAAGTCCAGGGGCATGGAGGGAGCAAACAGGCCCTCAATATCAAGGGGAAGAGTGAAACCAGGACTACCTCACAAGCCCAACACAACCCACGAAGCTACAGCACCAATGTGCAATACGGCCACCACCACAGCACCCTCACCAGCCACCAGCACACAGGAGCCAGTGGCTGAAGGCTCTGTATCCACTGCCAGCAGTACCATCAGAGAGGCAGCTGCAATGGCAGCCATCTCAGATGATGAGGCACATAGTCCGACACCCGGAACACCTACCGCTACAGGCCCCCTGCAGTCACCCCACCTCTCCCCACCCAGCATACACAATGCCAGCAGCCATGAGCCGTCTGCTGTGGAGTCATGGCCAGGGAGCTTCAGCCCCACGGGGAGCATGCATGAAGCACCAACCATGTTGCATGCAGCTTCGAAAACCACCACTGTCCGGGACAGGCAAGAGGGGATCATGGTAATCCAAAAGTGCCACGAGGAGCTGACAGGGCTAGTGACCCAGCACATCATTGAAAGTGGCCAGGCAAGGTAGGATTTGAGGGAATGTGCAGCGTCCCCCAAAGCTGTCATTGAGTCAACTTCTACAAACATATGCAACACATTGGCGGCTGTGAGGAAGGTCCTCACATGCATGTTGGAAGCCTTGGAGGCCCTGAGTCCCGCACAGGTGGTTGAACAACCAGGCACCTCCTCAAATGCCAGCTCCACACAGACCAGCCCCCTGCGCAGGTCCGTGCGGAACTTGCACAGGTCGGACAGGGGTCCATTCGATGCTGGCAGTGGACAAGGGATGTAGGTGCAGCCTGCCATTCCGAACTCTTGAAGACTAATGGTGCATGGGGAGGAGGAGGGGGGAGAGGGTGTGTGAGGAAGTTGAGGGGGGAGGGGGAGGAGGGAGAGGGTGTGTGGGTAAATTGAGGGGGAGGGGAAGGGGGAGAGGGTTTGTGGGGAAGTTGAGGGGAAGGGGGAGAGGGTGTGTGGGGTGGAGGGCTTGTGCACGATCAATGTTCTATTTGTTCAATACACCTGTAGTGATATGAGAATTCACATGACCGGACATTGCTTATAGTGTACATGTGCTTTATTGGTGAACAGTGTACAGTGTCCATGTCCCCGACACTACCAGTGCCCTGAGTCCCACCTACATGGCACATTCCGCATCCATGTGTGTTAGAATAATTGGTTAATCAAAGCCTGTCGCACAACACGTCCCTCCTGTGCATCGCTACCGCCCTGATGTGCAGCCCATCTCCTCCATCCTCATCCCCCTCGTCAGGTGGTTGCAGTTCAACATCAGGGGGCAGAGGCACATTCCGTCTGATGCACATATTTTGTAGCATGACACATGCCATGATGATCTTGCCAACCTTCTCATACCTGTACAGGAGTGCCCCACCAGACCTGCTGAGGCAGCGAAACCATGCCTTCAAAATCTCAAATGTCTGCTCGATCACCACACGGGTACATGTATGTGCACGATTGTTGTCCTCTTTGTGCCTGTTCTGCGGGATCCGATAGGGGTAAGGAGCCACCTCTTCAAGGGATAGCCAGCATCTCCTGCATGTGTGCAACAATGGTTATGTGTAAGTTATTACACCAAATGTGAACTGTATCAATGACACAATAGCATGCATTCATTTCCTGTGTGCATCCACATATCCATGCACGAATTGAGCTACTCAAAGTAACTGGAATGTGTGAATTCATATGATCGACAGGTGTGCGTGGCATCGTCTAGTGAGCGCAGGGGTGTCCTATTCCTTATGAGTGCTCATGCACTGTGGTTGCCCACACCGGTTGTTCCCATGATCTAGGTGATGTGTAGTTGATTGTATGCTTTTATCCTGTCACCGTTGAAGCCAGACTCTTAATGATCTGACTTTCCACGCCTGATGTAGCCATGCTGGTATGCTGGAGGTCTGTGGTGGTGTAGGAGTGAGATTATGTATTTGGCCTCATGTGACTTCTTTGTACGCATTAATGGACACATGTCCATTGTGGTGATGTTATTCGGTCATTTGCATTGGCCATACTAACTGCATGTTGCTGCATTGTGTTGCAGGGGCTACGGTCTGATTAGGTGCAGTGTACATGTTGATGGCTATGGAATGGTTGCAGCACTGCCTCATTTTCATAGTAGTGCAGCTTACGTCTTGCATTTAGTTGTCAGGTGTCAGGTCCAGTCTGGCCTGCTTTGGGGTATGAGCATGGTCCATCCTCTCAGCTAATCTCAGCCAGGTGAAGTATGCACCCCCCCCCCATCTCAGCCAGGTGAATTATGCATCTCTCCCCCCCATCTCAGCCAGGTGAAGTATGCATCTCTCCCCCCATCTCAGCCAGGTGAAGTATGCAATCCCCCCCCATATCAGCCAGGTGAAGTATGCATCTCTCCCCCCCATCTCAGCCAGGTGAAGTATGCACCTCTCCCCCTATCTCAGCCAGGTGAAGTATGCACCCCCCCATCTCAGCCAGGTGAAGTATGCATCTCTCCCCCTCCCCATCTCAGCCAGATGAAGTATGCATCTCTCCCCCCCATCTCAGCCAGGTGAAGTATGCATCTCTCCCCCATCCATCTCCCCACATCACACTGCCATGAGCTTGACATGCAACTCACCGAGTAGCCAGGATCGTTGCCCTGCGTGTCGCTCCATGTAGTGTGGTATCGTGGAGTTCTGCATGACCATTGAATCATGGGTTGATCTGGGAAATCGGGCACAACAATGTGTGATGATCTTGTTTGAGTCACATACCATTTGCATGTTGATGGAGTGGTATAACTTACGGTTGCGATACACTACCTCCATGGCATGTGGGATCACCAATTCAACATGGGTGCAGTCGATGGCACCGATGCAACCTGGAAAGCCTGCCAGTGAATGAAAGCCAACTTTGGTTTTGGAGATCTCCTGGCCATTCTGTGGTAGGAATATGTGTTCGCCTGTGTGCTTCAGGAGGGCATCGAGCACTTGGTTCAGCGTCCGTGAGAATAATGGTTGTGATATGCCATGCACCTGCCCTACTGTGTGCTAGTAGGTGCCTGTGGCCAGGAAGTGGAGCACAGACACCACCTTCAGTAGAGGGGGAATGGCGGTACGGATGTCTATGGGGCTGACAATGTAGTTATGTATCATGTCCACAATGGTGGTGATGGTGTCCCGGTCCAAATGGTACAGGGTGTGGATCTGCTCAGGGGTTAGGCTGAATGGGCTGGCTCTGATTCGAGGGATTGGGGGCTGCCTGTGTGGTACAACTGCATGCACTGGTGGTGCATGCTGGGCCTGCCTCACCCTCCTTCTCCTCCTACGTCTCCTCTGTGCTGACTGTTGTTGTTGTTGCTGGAGTTCCACTGCAATCATGTCCTCCAGCCCCAGTATTGCTACTAGTATTGGAATCATTTTGGTGTGTGACTGGGTGTGGGTAGGGGTGGGGTGTGCTCCTTTTGTGCTGGCCCAGTCTACATTGCCTCCACCTGTGATGATTGTGTGCACCTGTGGCAGTTGGGAACACTGCACATGGCCGTTTACGGGTGGTGTGCGATGCCGGTATTTCCTCCATGCCAGTAAGGTACTTTTCGGCCTTCAGTAGGCTGTTATTTGCATGTCTGCCTGACTTGTGTTCAGCTCCTGTTTACGCCATACTGCTATTGCCGGCATGTAGGGTTGTGTGCCCTCGCCAATGCCGCTATTAGAGGCACCGTAAATAACGGTGCCGCTGATAGCGGGTTGGCGGGTCGTAATGGACCGGAGCGGTAAGCGATGCCGGTAATCCTTTAACGGCATCGATTTTCCCTTACCTCCAACCTCGTAATGACCCCCAATTACATTCTTACAGGCCATGAACAGTAAGGATGTGAAATTAACTATCATAACCGGCCTGATGACATTTCAGATAACGCAAGTGCAGTTCTTTCTGGTTTTGTGAACCGTTGGCTTCACAAACTGATACAGTGAGGGTGGTCGTAGTTGTGATGAACAAGATGTGGATGCACTTACTGAGGAGAAGCAACACTGCAGTGGCAACAGATGTCACATTCTTTCTGAGTTTCTGGGTAGGTCAAGGAATGAGTCTTGGTGTATGTGTTGGCTTTACCCTGGATTTAGCTCAGTAAGTGTTGTTGCCAGGCATTTCAGCATATATACTTAGGAAGAAAGAAAGAAAGAAAGAAAGAAAGAAAGAAAGAAAGAAAGAAAGAAAGAAAGAAAGAAAGAAAGAAAGAAAGAAAGAAAGAAAGAAAGAAAGAAAGAAGGAAGGAAAGAAAAAAAGAAAGAAAGAAAGAAAGAAAGAAAGAAAGAAAGAAAGAAAGAAAGAAAGAAAGAAAGAAAGAAAGAAAGATTGATTCACTGCCCACTGATGATTTTAAGGTCCAGCCCTTTTCTATCATTTAGCTCTGATGGCGCAAGTACTGTCAATTATCACTGCTCTTGTCTTATTATCCTGCCTCTTAGTATCGGGTCTGCACAGAGATTGGGCAACAGGAATTTCCTGTGAGCAAGGGTGGGGAGTCCTCCGAGCTAGAAACTAGGTTGATCCAACCAGATTAATAGAAGACATAATAAAAGACACACTGTGGGCCTCATTACGACTCAGGCGGTAAGGGGTTTACGGCGGCGTAAACAGCGCCGACCCTTACCGCCTGATTCCGAGGTCCCTTAGCGCCATGGAAGTTTTAACACCTGCTTTTAGCAGGTGTTAAAATCCATGGCGCTAAGGGACCTTGATGTTAATTACGCCAGCATGAACGGTGGCGTAATTAACGCCTTCCCCACTCCCATTATGCCCTATGGGGCAAAAATGGGAATGGGGAAGGGTAAATGGGGATTGGGGACTTACCGCCCCGCCAAACTCAGAATGGGGCGGTAAGTCCGCCAACCACCATGGCGTAAACGTAGTTTACGCCATGGTGGTAAAGTCACGGCCCAGGCGGTAACTTACCGCCTGGGTCGTAATGAGGCCCTGTGCCTTCTTCTTATTCTGCTCAATTGAATTCTGCAGTTGGCAAAATGCAGGGTAGTTAGAAGTATTATTCTGTGCTGCAGGAGTTGTTCCAAGAATCAGACATACAAGCACACAGACCCTCTGATTAAATAGGTGACAGAGCATTGGTGAGGGTGTAGAAGTCCAGTTTTTCTGATTTACATTATATAATACACTTATGTGAGTAATGCATCTCATAAAGGGTGGTCTGCTAATCATACCCCTCTTTCTTAAAGTCCCATGCCAAAAGCATAGTACACTCATGTGCCCTGCTGCTTCAGTTTCCTGATCTACACCACCTTCCCTTCTGTGGCACAGGGCAGCTTAAGAGATCACATGTGTCATGTTTGACAGCTGCTGTGATGCAAAGTCACTGCAGAAAGAATTTGTATTTAACTCCTGCACCGCTAATCTAAAAAGATGATCATTGTTTGCATGTCTGCCTGGTAGCAGGGTAATCCCTAAGAATAAGCAGTACCTGGGTTTGGTATGGTGACTGATAGTGCACATAATTATTACAGCTACATCGTATTGGTACCATACTCATGTTAACCCAGTGAGCTCAGAGCAGGTATGGAAAAGCTATGTGGACTATGGCTAGACTGCCTTCTTTGGCTTCAGAAACTAAACACATAGGCAATATTGCTGCTTCGTGCTGCCTTAGAGGTTGAATAACACCTCTCTCCATCCCAGGAATCAAGCTTCAAAGAGACACACCATTTCGAAAGTCGAGCTTCCCGCTGGGGTGTTGAATACTGGTAGGTCTTTGAAGTGCAGTCCTGGGAAGAGGGAAGGATTAGAGTATTCAAAAAGGACAAATAGTTTTTCCATATTGATTCTCTGTGGGTATAGCTCTCCTTTCTTTCCCCTCTATTTCCTGCAGAAGCAAGGACTCTGAGTATGATGTAAGAAGGAAGCAGTGACTTCTCACAGCAGCAAGGGTTGGACCAATTGCAACCGGCTGTTGTCCAATGCCCTGTGCCCTTTCACCTTAATAAGGAAGTGGGACCCCACTATCGGCCATCAAAAGGGGACCAAGGCACCTCACTGAAAGTGAAGGACTCCTCCAGGTGCCAAGTAGCTTCCCTGGACTGGGAGTGAAGAAGAGAAGGGCCTATTTTGTTTTCCTGGATTGGAATTCAGTAACAGAGAAGCACAAATAACTGAATTCCTGTATTCTACCAATTTGAACCCTCTTAGAGACCAATTCGATGGCATGTGAATGCACCTGAAGCATTGAAGACATGCAGGGCTGACATTGGCCCTATCTTCAAACTTTGAACCACTGTGTTGCTGCATCATCCAGTACACTGCGGTATTATGCAAACAGAGTGTGTCACCTGCTCTGGCATGAACAAGAAGCTTCCAGTGACAAATTGACGTCTGTCCTATATGAGCACAAGGATGACCAGTGGCTAAAGTTCCTACTCAGCCCTAACACTTCTACAAAACAAGAGTTAACCCAATCATAGATAGAGGTAAAACAGGCACAATTAAGAGATGTACCTCCTTCACCTATTGTGGTAACGTCAGTGGAGTAACTTTACTGACAATGTAGGGGGAAATGACATTTGAAGCAAAGGGGTGAATTGGAAAAAGAGTGAAGAGGATTAATATGTAACCACTAGACCACACGTGTCCTTGGCTGACACGTTGTCTTGCTTCCAACACAAATGTGTTGCCCCTGAGCTTTCTTTCATCCTCAGCTAACACTTTATGCTCATCATTGGATGTGGCTGTCTAGGTTTTACAACTCCCTAGCTGAACATACCTATTGTTAGATCGTCAGCACACTTAGGCTATGTTTGTTTTTATAGCAACCGTGGTCTGGTGCAGGTAAAGCACTGATAATAGCACATGTTGTGCTACAAAATAAAGTATATATACATGAAGGTTTATCAACTTCAGACGTAGGAAAGGCTGAGTCGTCCTTACTGGAATTTGGTACTGTAATCTTGCATATGAGCACAGATCTCTGCAATGGGTGTTTAACAAACTGAGCTATATTCTGAACCATTGCAGCACTCAAATGTATCAATATGCATTTCAACGTTGGCTATTGCAAATGATCAAACTACCCCACAGAAAGGTGCACATTCTACAGATGTTGTGCCATAGTGGACACACAAACTGTGTATGACACAGTGAACACAGCAAGCATTACAGAATTAATTGATCAGAGAAGAATGTACTTGTCAACACGATGTAGAAAATAGGTTTACAACCTAAACAGCATGCCATAAAATATCCTGACATGCTAATTAAGCTTGGTGAACAATGGAAACTGATGTCATTAGCTCAGGCAGCCTTGTGGGGGCCCCCACCCAGGTGGGGGCCAAGAGAAAGTGCCCTGTTTGCCCTCCCATAAAGACGTATCTGACTCCAAACCTGCACTTCAAGGCAGAGAACTGCACACCCTTGCCCACAAATGTTGCTGATTGATGATGCCCAGTACAAAATGTCATGACAGACAGTGACACAGTTAGAGATGGCTAGACTAGCTGCACTAAAATTCCAGTCTAGTCACACTTACCATGCATGCTTTACCATAGATGACCAGCATAAAATGTTATGCCACCATATGAATGGCTGGACTGACTGCACTAAAATACCAGTCTATACGCATAATAACACATATCATGCATCATGCATGCTTTAAGATAGAGGCCTGGTATAAAATGTTATGCCGCAGTAAGAATGTGTAGCTGCACATAAATGTCAGTGTATATATTTAATAACTATTATCATACTTTGTATACTTCCTTAGTCCCAAGCACCTCCTGTGCACACACACAGATAACCACAATGCAATCCCATCCTCCCTGTCACACCTGAACTTTTCTATATTTTACATGCACACCAGAAGCTACAAAGTTACATTCACACACGTTATTCTTCACAAATTGATTACACATCCCCAACATACAAACACACACAATGCATTCTCATTCACAGACAGGCACAACACACATGTGCACTGCATGCTCACTCACATCCATGCACAATATTCACCTGCACCGGACACAGAGAACATGTATATTTATATACATACACATATTACAAACACATCCATTTTCAAATGTTTATTATAAAAAAAGAAAAACCACCTGTCTCTTTGTTTCTTATGCTTGCTCCATTGACTCAAGGCTCCACCTTGCCCTACTCTCCCGAATCCCGACAGGTGCGCACTGCATGCAGACAGAACCAGGAAGCAGTAGTGCTTCCTAGTACCTGTTGCACATGTGCTGCGCAAGCGAAGGGTGATGCACTCTGCAACCGCCAGGCAGGTCCCAGCCCAGCATCAGTAGTCAGCTGCAGTGGGTCACATTACCCAATCCAGCACCTCGGTTTGTGACTTAAGTCAGTCCTGCCAGGTTGAGGGCTGTGGCAGAGGGCCGAATATGCCGACCCCAAACTGAGGGACTCCGCGAGCCTGGGTGGTGGGTCCCCAGACCATGCCTCATGTAACTGAGGGGGAGAAATTGGTGTGCAAACCAAGTTGGGGGGACAAACACACTTGTCCCCAACTGAAATTCCGCCCATGGGTAACATGTGCTGAGAGAAAGAGGATTGTGAATGTGATTCAGTGGCAACTCAAACAGCAAAGTACAACAGTTCAAAGTAAAGGGAATGCTCAATCAAGGTTCTATATTTCACAGAAAAAACTTGTTGCAGGGACGTTAAGGTGAGAATTTAGCACAACAAAAACCCTGAAATTCAAACTGATTACATCAATAATATCATTAGACATAACATCATTACTAAATTAGTTTATACAATCTTTGAGTATCTTAATAACAATTTAGAACATGAACTTGGCCATGACATAGGCTGTGTTCACTGGCCGTAACAAAAAAACGCACAGCTGGTGGCCAGTTATTGTTGCAAAATACCACTGTGCATGGTTAAAAGCTATGCCTAGTAGGCTGTCACTGTTTTAAAATATACAGTGGGCAACCTTAAAAGCTGTAGTCAGTGGTCATGGCTAAAGGCCATAGCTAGTGCCCATTAATAAGTTAAAATATACAGTTGGCACAGCCAATGGCTGTGGCCATTGGCTAGTATTGTTTTGAAGACCATGGCTAATGGCTGGTTAGTGTCTATAATATATAGTGGGCATGACCAAAGGCCATACTAGTAGCATGTTAGTATTATAAAATATACAGTGCACATGTCCAAAAGATGTGCACACTCCTCATGGTCAAAGGTGGCTCATTTATATGTTAGAATATGTCGTGGGCACAGGCAAAGGTTGAGGACACTAGCCAGTATTGGGTTTATGCCCACGGCTAGTGGCTGATTAGTGTATATAATATGAAGTGTACACAGTTTAAAGCTGTAGCCACTATTGAAGGCCAAAATCTATGGTTGGTGGCATGTTAATGTTTTAAAATATACAGTGCATATTGATGAAGGATGTGAGCACTGTCCATAACTGAAGGACATTATAAGTACCCATTGATGTGTTAAAATATATTTGGCCATGCCCACTGACCATGGCCAAGCTTAGTGTTGGTTACTATTGAAATGTAATTAGTGATGTCATCAGTGATTTGATCTGTGATGTCATCATTGTGATCATAGGTTACGCAACAGGGGGAAAGTTAATGAAGCTTAGCTGAATTTCAGAGGTTTTGTTCTCACCTTAACGTCCCTGCAACTAAAGTTTTTTCTTTGAATTTCAAGGTTTTCGTTATTTTGTAGATTATTCTCCTGTCACAATAGTGATAGTCTTTAGCCATTGGCAATATGCACAATCCTCACCAATCTCAACTATATTTTTAGAACACTACCACTATACCAGTACAGTACTACTGGAATAATCCAATACATAAAAAAATATTATCAGGGTAATTCATAGAATTTCGCAGAAAAGTGTCGCAAGCGGCTGGCGCAGAGTGTCCGCGTGCGATTGACTGCGCCAGGCACGTGCGCTAAAACCGATTTCCGCGCACAGCGTATTCATGGATTTTAGGCTTCCAAACCAGCCGTGGCGCAGAGAATCGCAGCGACCCTGCAGCAGCGCCAGTAACGCCCCCAAGAACGCCCTCGCGCAAGGAAAAGCCATCAAAATCGCTAAATCATCGCAAAGAGCTGCGCTAACCCTGGACCAGTTCACCGGGCTGGCAAACAGCAAACGCCAAGCGGGGAACGTGTATTGCAGGGGTGCGCGGGAAGTTCCACACGCGATTTCAGCAGGGTACGTGTATTTCAGGGGTGCGCGTGAAGTTCCACACGCGATTTCTGCAGGGTACGTGTATTTCAGGGGTGCGCGGGAAGTGCCACACGCGATTTCAGTAGGGTACGTGCATGTCAGGGGTGCGCGGGAAGTTCCACACGCGAATGGGCCAGTGCGAGCAGGGTAGGGGTATTCCATGGGTGCGCGGGAAGTTCCATACGACGCAATTTCATCAGGGTACGTGTATTTCAGGGGTGCGCGGGAAGTTCCACACGCGATTGTCCCAGTGCGAGCAGGGTACGTGTATTTCAGGGGTGCGTGGGAAGTTCCACATGCGATTGTCCCAGTGTGAGCAGGGTACGTGTATTTCAGGGGTGCGCGGGAAGTTGCACACGCGATTTCAGCAGGGAATGTGTATTTCATGGGTTCTGGGGAGTACTACACGTGAATTGGCAGTGTGGGTCCTCCCAGGTGTACGCTCCACAACCTCCACGGCCCCTGCAGGCAGCCCACACCACGGGGGACTACCCTGCACCCATGCTCATGTCCCGCAGGCAGCCCATCCACCATGGGCATGCCCCCCAGCCAACCCACATGTCACCTTGCACTACTGATCAACAATGCATGTCTCCCACCACCCCCACCCCCCTGCATCCAGGGTCACCCTCCACCAGGCCCCCACTCATGTCTCCCACCACCCCCACCCCCCTGCCACCATGGCCACCCTCCACCAGGCCCCCACTCATGTCCCCCTGCACCCCCACCCCCAGCATCCAGGGTCACCCTCCACCAGGCCCCCACTCATGTCTCCCACCACCCCCACCCCCCTGCCACCATGGCCACCCTCCACCAGGCCCCCACTCATGTCCCCCTGCACCCCCACCCCCCAGCATCCAGGGTCACCCTCCACCAGGCCCCCACTCATGTCTCCCACCACCCCCACCCCCCTGCCACCATGGGCAGCCTCCACCAGGCTCCCACCCATGTCTCCCACCACCCCCACCCCCCAGCCACCAGGGGCAGCCTCCACCAGGCCCCCACTCATGTCTCAAAACACCCCCACCCCCCTGCCACCATGGGAAGCCTCCACCAGGCCCCCACCCATGTCTCCCACCACCCCCACCCCCCAGCCACCAGGGGCAGCCTCCACCAGGCCCCCACTCATGTCTCCCACCACCCCCACCCCCCTCCCACCATGGGCAGCCCCCACCAGGCCCCCACCCATGTCTCCCACCACCCCCACCCCCCAGCATCCAGGGTCACCCTCCACCAGGCCCCCACCCATGTCTCCCACCATCCCCACCCCCCCAGCAGTGCAGGGGCAGCCTCCACCAGGCCCCCACTCATGTCTCCCTCCCACCCCCACCCCCCCAGCAGTGCAGGGGCACCCTCCACCAGGCCCCCACTCATGTCTCCCACCACCCCCACCCCCCCAGCAGTGCAGGGGCACCCTCCACCAGGCCCCGACTCATGTCCCCCTGCACCCCCACCCCCCAGCATCCAGGGTCACCCTCCACCAGGCCCCCACTCATGTCTCCCACCACCCCCACCCCCCTTCCACCATGGGCAGCTTCCACCAGGCCCCCACTCATGTCTCCCACCACCCCCCAGCAGTGCAGGGGCAGCCTCCACCAGGCCCCCACTCATGTCTCCCACCACCCCCACCCCCCTGCCACCATGGGCAGCCTCCACCAGGCCATCACTCATGTCTCCCACCACCCCCACCCCCCAGCAGTGCAGGGGCAGCCTCCACCAGGCCCCCACTCATGTCTCCCACCACCCCCACCCCCCAGCAGTGCATGGGCAGCCTCCAACAGGCCCCCACTCATGTCTCCCACCACCCCCACCCCCCAGCAGTGCAGGGTCACCCTCCACCAGGCCCCCACTCATGTCTCCCACCACCCCCACCCCCCTGCCACCATGGGCAGCCTCCACCAGGCCACCACTCATGTCTCCCACCACCCCCACCCCCCAGCAGTGCAGGGGCAGCCTCCACCAGGCCCCCACTCATGTCTCCCACCACCCCCACCCCCCAGCAGTGCAGGGGCACCCTCCACCAGGCCCCCATTCATGTCCAACTCATGTTTCCCACCACCCCCACCCCCCTGCACTGTGGTGCACCCTCCACCAGGCCCCCACTCATGTCCCCCTGCACCCCCACCCCCCTGCATCCAGGGTCACCCTCCACCAGGCCCCCACTCATGTCTCCCACCACCCCCACCCCCCTGCCACCATGGGCAGCCTCCACCAGGCCCCCACTCATGTCTCCCACCACCCCCACCCCCCAGCAGTGCAGGGGCAGCCTCCACCAGGCCCCCACTCATGTCTCCCACCACCCCCACCCCCAGCAGTGCAGGGGCAGCCTCCACCAGGCCCCCACTCATGTCCCCCTGCATGTCATGATCTCTGCTTCCAAAAGGTCAGGGTTTTCCCAACTCCCTTGGAAGCAGATCCATAACCCATGTTCCGAGTGCCAACCAGTCCCAATTGGGACCTTTTGGACCCAGTCCTGGCGCCAGTGGCACCAGGCTCATAAATATGCCCAGTCCCAGCGCTGGAAGCGCCGGGCTCATAATGCTTGGGTGGACTTACCTTCAGCAGACCATGCTGCTTACTTGCCTGCCAGTTGAGCCTCTGATCCTCTTCTGTTTGGAACTACTTTTCCTGTTGGGTGGGGCTGGAGCCACTCCCTAGATTCAGAACACTGGAACTCTTCTGGAAGGCAGGAACTCTTTTCTTACCAGGAACTCTTTTCTTACTTAGGCGTGGCTGTGGAAGGAGACACCTAAGCACTACAGGAGGCTATTTAAACCACACCCGGTGGATGAATCTTGCTTTGCGTTATTCTGCAACCTCTGCAGCAGAACGCTCATCGTGTCTTCTGCATCCGGTCCTGGGTCTAAGGAAAAAGGCTTACCATCCTGAATCCAGTCTTCAGCAACACCTATAAAGACAAGAAAGAACAGGTTAGCATTCCGGCATCTGAAAGGCAAAGGCTTACCATCCTGAATCCAGTCTTCAGCAACACCTATAAAGACAAGAAAGAACAGGTTAGCATTCCGGCATCTGAAAGGCAAAGGCTTACCTACTCTTCGTGCGCTCCGGAGGTCTTCACACTGCATTCCGGCATCTGAAAGACAAAACAAGGTGCGTTTAAAGACATTGGGGAACTTTAATACTCACGTGCCATTACTCCTTTCCACATCTAATCCAGTGGGTATTCCGGCACCCTGCAGCCTCTCCGAACTCGTACCTGCAAAATAAAAAGACAGTTAGAGCGCATAGTGAAGCAGGTAACAAGCGCTTACTTACGTGCTTCCAGGCGCTTCTATTCATCACACGGGCTCCATCTTCAACTCACTTCAGCCCGTCATCCGCCATTGCCGGAACCCTGCAAAACAAGAGACATCATTACTAAAGACTTTAAAGACATTTGAATGACTCGAAACTTACCGTTCGTGCAGTAAACGACGGACAGCAGTCCTCTGAAGTCAAGAGGCCTGCGCTACCTATCCAGTGAAGAAACTGGTTACAGCACCCTGCCCCGAGGCAGATGGAGAGCTCGGCATTCACTTACCTAAGGTGAGAGCGTTAACCTTTGGGGGTCTACAGGAGAGGAGAAGAGGAAAGAGATAGGGACACCCCAATAACCCCAGTTCATTAACCCCATATTTTCTATCTGCAGACATCTTACTCTACACGTCAGGCATACAGTGCACAGAGGTCCAGCCCAAAGAGCCAACCGGGTGCTACACATCACCTTTGAAGATAGGGTAGTCGCCCAGTCAAGACCGGCGCCTCTGCGAGAATCAGGTGAGCGTTACACTGCACCCCCACCCCCAGCATCCAGGGTCACCCTCCACCAGGCCCCCACTCATGTCTCCCACCACCCCCACCCCCCTGCCACCATGGGCAGCCTCCACCAGGCCCCCACTCATGTCTCCCACCACCCCCACCCCCCAGCAGTGCAGGGGCAGCCTCCACCAGGCCCCCACTCATGTCTACCACCACCCCCACCCCCCTGCCACTAGGGGCAGCCTCCACCAGGCCCCCACTCATGTCTCCCACCACCCCCCAGCCACCAGGGGCACCCTCCACCAGGTCCTCACAATCCCCAATCATGTGCGTTATGGTCAGCCTCCACAGCCAAAAAGCCCTACCAAGTAACCCATTCACCCACATGGAAATGGAAATTACATGTCACACCCCCAATGTTCATGAAGCTAATGAACCCATGTCCGTCACACACAATGTTTGCAATTGAATGGGAAAACACCCAACATGACATGCATGAAACCAATGAGATGATACCACACAGTGAAGCATGAAAACAAAATTGTATTGAAAAAAAGAAAGAATGCAAAGAAATGAAACAAACTACAATGGGAAGTAAAAAAAACAAGCTGCATGTCTGCATAAAAATAAAGAACTGCAAATCATGATCCAAAAAAATTTCCTCCAAAGTCAAATGTAAAAAAATTATCCATCAAATCAAGAACTATGTAAAAAACTCAAAAGGGTCCATGAGCCCAACTGAACAAAGGAAACCTAAAAAAACACCTAACTAAAAAGCAACTATATACAAAAAGTGGAGCAGTGTCCATCGACTCCAAATCATAAGAAAAAACAAAGGAAACCTAAAACTAAAGAACTATATACAAAGGCGGCGGGGAAGTCCAGCGGCTCACTCCGTGGTGTTCCGGGCCAGGGCATCATCGAACTCCTGTTCGATGTCCCAGAGGCGGTCCAGTTCCATGGCCCCGAGGGTCCGCAGGGACGACGCTGTGTCCTCCTCCAACCCCCTGCGGATTGCCTCGAGGCACTCGGCCCGCCTCAGGGCCCTCCGCATGGAGTTCTCCGCCCTGACCATTGTGAGCCGCGCCTCTTCCGCCCGCCGCCGCTCCGCACCTATGGCGTGGCCCAACCGCTGCCACACGGAAGACACTCTCTGTCCTGGGTCCCCCTGCCCTCCGGCCGATGCCTGCCCCTCCGATGTCGAAGGCCCCGAGCCTTCATGGCTCCCACCATGTTGCTGCTGCTGCTCTGCCCGTGCACTGCCTCCTGCTGCCTGCACATCCTCCGCCGGCTGGGGTGCAGTTGTTGATGTGGCCACCCCTGCTGGACGTCCGACTCCCGACTGTGGCAGGGATGCCTCCTCCACCAGCCTGGCCGCACTGTCAGAGGCAGCTCCACAGGACACCCAGGTGACTGATGGGTGGGAAGATGGCACAGAGGACGACTGGCGCGTAGGGGGTCCAGTTGAGGAGGGGGTCGGAACAAGCCCCATCAGACGGAGGAATCCGGTCTGGGTGACCTGTCCCAGCAGGCTGACGTGGTCAACGAGCCATTCCAGATGACGTGCAGTCTCTCCATGAAAAGACTGCAGGTCACCTTGCATGGCCCGTTGACGCAACGCCACACCAGCCAGGACAGGCTCAACCCGGACCTGGATAGCCACGTCCGCAGGCAGAGGAAGGCCAGTTGATGTCAGCTCATCCCCTGCCTGGAAACGGGTCTGGACGTAGGCATCCCTGCTGGTGCAAGATGATGCAGGGACAGGATCGGGGACAGGATTGCACACAGGCACCTCCGCGGCCGCCTGTGCTGCCTCCTGTCCCTGGTCCTGGACTGCACCACTAGCACCAGTGGGATCCCCACCTCCAGACCCCGTCTCTGGTGCTTGCACGGCCTCCTCCTCCACCAGACCCCCCACCAACCTGGATGACTCCGTGCCATCTTCCCCTGTTGGGCCCTGTGGGGTCCCAGCTGCCCCTTCTGCTGCCGAGGAGTCCAACTCCAACCTCCGCCTCTTGGACCTCCCCCCGGCAGCTGCGGCCTGGGACGCGGCACCGGACTCCTCACTCCCCGACGAGATGACAACACGGGAGGGGAGCCGGGCCTTGCGTCTCCGGCTGGCGGTCGGATCCCCGCCGCTGTGCTCCACGGCACCTTCTCTGCCCTCTTCATCAGTTGACGCTGCAGACAGGGAGAAACAAAACACAGGCATCAGGGCACTGTACAATGGACACATACACACATGACAGTTGCACATGAGTGGCATTGGAAAACCTCAGACATGTCATCACAATCCCCAACACACATGTCATTGCAACTCGCACACATGAGCCATACCACAGCCATATCGCAACTGCCACCACCATCCATACACATACAACAGCATGAGCAGCCAAAGGTGACCCAGACATCACATGCAACACAGGAAGTGCACCACACATGTACACACACCACCACACTTGCATGCATGTGTACACCTCTGCCAAGTGTCGCACTGTTCAGACGGGCATCCATGTCACATCTGCCAATCAGGCTTACACATACCGCAGTCACATGCATCCATGTTGCATCACTGTTGCACCCTTGTCAAATACACACACATGCACATGTACACAGTGCTCATACATGCAGCCCAAAACAACATAAATGCGTGACATCACGGACATGTCTACTTACATACACATACATACAAACATGTGTGCACGCACAACTGCATTTGCCATGCAAGCCTACACACACAAGCACCATCCATGTCTCACACATTACAGCCCTCGCATGTGTCAGCCCCACGGCCATGTACACCCCCACCCATACTCGACCCAATACAAACAGATGTGCAACCTGCACAATACCGAATAATCACCACACGCACTGCTCACAATCAGGATGCATGTACACTCACCGCTCGACTCCAGACGGGTCTGCTTCTCCAGGACCTGGACGTGGAGCGCTGGGAATATGCGTTCCAGGACCCCCATCTGTTCTTCCGACAAGTGGCCCCGGCGCCCCTTGGCATCCGCTGCCTTCAAGAGGCGCCGGGCCTTGTTCAGGGTCCTGGACCTGAAGTCCTCCCAGCGCTTCCTGACATGTTGTAAGTCCCGGACTGCCACCCCCTCCGCGTTGATGGCAGTCACGATGTCAGTCCAGATCCAAGTCCGTCCTTCCTTGTCGGCGCGGGAACTTCAGAAGAGGGCATCATACTGCCCCAGGACTTGCTCCACCAGGACACCAACTTCGGTGGCACTGAAGCTGGTGCCCCTCTGCCTCTCTGGCCGGGGGTTGTCAGTGGTCACAGTTGGAGTTTGTCCCGACATGACAACCCCAGAGGCAGGAGTGGGTGGGCAACTGGGTCCTGGGGCTGGGCTGTGGAGTGATGGAATTCCAGTCGGGAGTCTTCGGTTCCAGCAGGGGTGGTCACAGCAACAGCACCCCTGGCTGATGTGCAGGCAGCAAATGGCAGTGCACGTGGGCAGCAGGCAGTCAGGCAGCAGCAGATGGTAGGTGGGAGCGTGCTCGGGGCTCTGGGGGGCAGTAGTTCGGCCTTCTGGGCAGGAGCGTGGTCTTCCGTGTGCTTACGCGTGGCCAGCTTGGTATGGAGTGATTTGGCACGTGAAAATCCTGCACGTCAGCGTGAAAATCGAGGAAAGGCCCTTAGCGCGTAAGCGCGTCAGCAAGCATACGCGATTCTATTGGACCAAAGGCCCTCAGCGCGTAAGCGCGTCTGTGACGTGACCCGCACGGGTGTTTCCCACACAGCACGTGATGACAGAGCACACGTGGAAAGACTGCACGTCAGAGTCTCATCGCGTGTGATTGGTGGAAATGGCCCTACACGCAGAAGTGACAAAGCGTGTAATTGGTGGAAATGGCCCTACACGCAGAAGTGACAAAGCGTGTAATTGGTGGAAATGTCCCTACACGCAGAAGTGACAAAGCGTGTAATTGGTGGAAATGGCCCTAGCGCGTACACGCCGCGTAAGTGACGCTGGACGTGTGGCCCTGTATAAAAGGTATGTGTAGAACACGTTTTCCTTGTACGTGCTTTTCGTGGAGAGCGAGTGGGTGAATTCTGTACTTCTTGTCGTTTCACACGCGATTTACTTCACGGCGTTTCAAGTTCGTATTCCCTGTTACCTCTGACAGCTTTTTCTCTTTTTTCGCTTTTACTGGTTTACCTGGGCCTGTTCCCTCAAATAGTGTTCCCTTCTACTGTTGTCCTGTCTCCTCAGACAGCGTACAAATCTTCTTTTGGCGGGGGTGTTGCCAACCAAACGTGCTCCTTCTACACGCTCGTTTACCAGGCAGACGGTGAGTCACGCACGTATCTAACATCTGTGCTTGCCCCGTGTGTAGCCTACCCCTTCAGAGGTCATTCTAGGCTGCGTGTGACACGCATACGTTTATTCTTGTGTTACTGGGTGCCACAGCGTAGTGCAGGTTTTTCTTTCTGCACACGTGGTCTAGGAGGGGTTGCGTGCACGTCATCTCCCTTTTTTGGGGCTCCTGTGCGTAGCGTGACCCGTCATCTTTCCCCAGGGGTTACAATCAGCCTTGCAAGAGCACTAGGGTACAATTACCATCTGGTACCCAACCCCTTTGACCCCCTATTGCCCAGGACAATAGTTTCCAGCTACTCCCATACACACATTTACATCAGTGCCATGGCTGGGAGGCGAGGATTCCGTAAGGGTGGCAAAGGTGGAAGAGCCACAAGTGGTGGCTGTGGTGGATCCGGTAGGGGACGTGGTCGTTACTTGCAGGGTGAGCCTGTCCCCCCATGTGTGGAGGACCAGTCAAGGGCACCCATAATCCCCCCCCCTCCCGTTGAGGCTGATGTGGCTGACACCATCCATGCTCAGCCCTTGTTGGACCAGCCCATTGTGGCACTAGATCTGGCTGACTCCATGGCTGACTTCCAGGTCAGCAGGCCTATGACACGTGCGCTGGTGCACGTTGATGTCACCATGCCACGTGCATCTGGGCCAGCAAGGTCATCTGCTGCACCAAGGAGGCAGGGCGGAGAGGCTGCAGGGGCAGCTGCGGCTCCACTCACCCCAGCCCTCACACACCCAGCCAGGACAGTGTCGGTCCTAGTCCATGCTGCTGACATTCCCCCTGACACCATCACACTAGAGCCAATGCCTGCACCAACTCCCATGCTGAGTGTGCAATCCCACACTCCTGATACAGAGTCCACCAGGGCTCCTGCCCCTAGTGTCCAGAGCGGCGCAGGACACTCAGGATCACCACCACCTTCCAAGCGGAAGAGGAAGAGTACTCGTCCGGCACTGGCTGATGCCCCAGACACGGCTACACAGTCCGGCCCATCCAGGAAGCCCAGCTTCACGGATGACGAACTGAATGCACTTGTCGAGTATGTGTCCGGACATGACAACGAGATGGTCATTGTTGCAGGATCCAAGACCACACCTGCACAACGCCAGGCACACTGGCAGACCGTTGCGGACATCGTAAGTGCCCTTGGAATCGTGAGGCGCACAGCCAATGATTGCTATAAGCGCTGGAATGACCTAAAGCGCAGGGCAAAGAGTAAGCTGGCCTCAAGTCATGCCGCAACTCTAGTGACTGGAGGTGGGTCTCCAGTAGTAGACATGGAACTCACTCCACATGAGTCAGTCGCTGGGACCTATGTCACGGAGGAACAGATCCAAGGCGTGGGAGATCTGGCTGATTACGAGGCATTGTCCGGTGAGTGCACATGCATGTGTGTGTCATCCATGTGCATGGTGTGTGTGTGAGGGCTTCTGTTTGTGTGCCAGGTGAGAGTGTGTGCGCCTGAGTCGTATGGGTCAGCCATGTGCTTCATGCAATACTTCCTGCGCAGCTGCATTTGGCCATAGCAGTATCCCTTCTGCCAACAGTAGACATCTAGCCCAACTGCACGCCAGTTGCCCTTGAAGTGTCACCTTGCCACAACATAGTTGCTTATTTTTCACTGTTCATTCAGTCAGTTTGTTTGCATTCCACCACTTTCACTATGCATGTCGCTGTCCACTAGTCACATGTCTGACATGGCTATGGTAAAGTGGAGTGACTTTGTTACCTGGATATCATGTGTACACACATGTCCCTGTGCAATTGGACCATTTCAGACTGGCAGCTCCAGGTGAAAAATCTGACCTGTTAGAATTAGAAAAGCGATTACATGCGGGAACTGGACTGAATGAATAGGTGCTTCCCTCCTCTCCATCTTCACTCAATAGCAATGGTACATGCCATCTGTGTGATGGCATGTGTGTTTCACCTGGCAATCACAGGCCAATGTGTGATGCCACTGCCAGGCAGCATGCCGAAAATGTGTTCATCTTCCATCTTGGTGTCATCAGTGTGTGCCATTTGCCTGCACTTCATACGCAGTGAGGGTGCATGCATGGGAGGGTTTTAGTCATGTGGGACATGTGTCAATCAAGTACTGGTTCTCTTGCTTCTCAGCCCTCATTGTGTGCCATGGTGCTAATGCCTGTTTCCATTTCTTTGTGTTCATGTCTTTGCAGGGGAAGACGCACCTGATACTGCTGGGGTTGTGGAGATGGTGCAGACCCAGGAGGGGTCCGAGGGCCGACCAACCACCAGTGAGGGACGTAGTGTGGTGGTGGGGGAGAACCCACAAGTGCTGCAGGTCGTACTGTCAAGGGGTGTCTCTGGCTGCACCTCCCCCGAGCTGTACTCAGGTGTTGATTCGGATGAGACCTACGTGCCGTCACAGGTGAGTGTTCCAGGGAGGGATTCTGTTCTGTCTCACCCACCTGCACCAGGGTCAGAACCCTCCATGGGGATGTCAGTGTTGGCAGCTACGCCTTCGGTGGTTACGGATGCAGGGTCACACTCCGCGACATCTGATCCTATTCCTGGGCCAGCAGATCAGAGGGGGAATGCAGTCCTGCAGCCTCCGGCAGTGCCGGCACAGCAAGGCGCAGTTCGCCTTGCCCCAGACAGGTGTGGTGCCCGCCGACGTGGTGGCCGTACGCCACCCGGCAATACCGCATGGGAGCAATCCATTTACGGTATGGCAACCCAACAGGCTGCATCATCCGAGATGATGGCTCAGGCCATGGATAGGGTGGCCACTTCCATTGTCCCCCCAGAAAGGCTGATGGAGCGACTAGAGCAGGCAACCGACTCCATCTGCCAGTCACACAGGGAGGACATGTTGGGGTCCAACAGGGACAGGCGGGCGGCACTGGCGACTCTGCAGGAGGCCATCTCCATTGAGTCCCAGGGCCACAGGGAAGCCCCGTGGCAGGAGCTCCTTCACCTCAGGACGACTCTTGTTGAGCTTGAGGCTTCAACACACCAAAGGACAGAACAGCAGCTGGAGCGTCTCACCCATACGCTCTCAGCTGAGATGCAGGCAACGAGGGCGGAGGTCCGGGCATCCCGTGAGTTGTTGCATGGGGACCTCCGCACACTCATCCTCCAGAACCAGACCTACCACACCCGCATGCTTACAGCCATGGAGGAGCAGACTAGGGCCTTGCGTGGGCTGCCTCCCATAGTGCAACCACCTCCGGATGCAGCTGCACAGGGTGATAATAGCGACAGCAGTGATACTCCCACAATAGGGTAGCCGTGTGGGCCATGAGCCCATGGAGGTGTTTTATCTTCCCAGGATCCACACAGGTGGGTTCTGGTGTGCATCCTGTCCTCGGACCTCCTGGGTGGCCTCCCCAACCCCCCCGGGCCCATCAATGGCCATTATTGATTGTTTCTTATTTTTATTTTTATTTTTATTTCTTTTATTCCCAATTTTTTTGGGACGATTTGTTGGCTTCCGTGGTTCCTGTGGGCATACGCTGCATTGTGGCTGGGCACATGCAGGCTTGTAATGTATTTGGTTCAGATGCTTGGGTTTGAGTCACACACACCCCTCCTGCTTCCCGTTTCCATGGGCTTGCAAAGGGTGTGCCCAAGTGACAGTGAATTACACAGTGACGTTGGACTCCCATGAGCTTTGTGGGCAGTCTGTAGTCAATACTGTGTATACATTCCTAGTGCATATTGCTGTTGTGTTGTACACTGCATGTTGCATTGATGTGTAACTCTTCTTCTGTGTCTACCTCCCAATTTGCAGGTCCCTTCCTCATGTCTACACAAGGAACTCTAGTCTGGAGATGGGGTCCATGTTGGCAGCAGTGCACCTACAACTCTACATGGCGCCAACACTGCACAGTTGGTAGTGGTGGGAGTGCAGGCATTTCCAGGTGGTGAGACTACTAATATGTAACATTTGTGATGTCATGTTAATGGTAGTACGTGCTCAAGTATGTTGTTGGTCCGGCATTGCTGTGAGCATTTCAGGTGTTGCAGGTTTCTAATAGGGACACTGTACATAGTGAGACTAGTGTCATGTTGTGGGGATTACTTTGTTTACCTGCAATTAGCATGACATGGCACGGTGTGTCGTGTGGCGGTGCTGGGGTGTGGGGGTGGTGGGAGACATGAGTGGGGGCCTGGTGGAGGCTGCCCCTGCACTGCTGGGGTGTGGGGGTGGTGGGAGACATGAGTGGGTGCCAGGTGGAGGCTGCCCCTGCACTGCTGGGGTGTGGGGGTGGTGGGAGACATGAGTGGGGGCCTGGTGGAGGCTGCCCCTGCACTGCTGGGGTGTGGGGGTGATGGGTGACATGAGTGGGGGCCTGGTGGAGGCTGCCCCTGCACTGCTGGGGTGTGGGGGTGGTGGGAGACATGAGTGGGGGCCTGGTGGAGGCTGCCCCTGCACTGCTGGGGTGTGGGGGTGGTGGGTGACATGAGTGGGGGCCTGGTGGAGGCTGCCCCTGCACTGCTGGGGTGTGGGGGTGGTGGGAGACATGAGTGGGGGCCTGGTGGAGGCTGCCCCTGCACTGCTGGGGTGTGGGGGTGGTGGGAGACATGAGTGGGGGCCTGGTGGAGGGTGACCCTGGTGGCTGGGGGGTGGGGGTGGTGGGAGACATGAGTGGGGGCCTGGTGGAGGCTGCCCCTGCACTGCTGGGGTGTGGGGGTGGTGGGAGACATGAGTGGGGGCCTGGTGGAGGCTGCCCCTGCACTGCTGGGGTGTGGGGGTGGTGGGAGACATGAGAGGGAGCCTGGTGGACGGTGACCCTGGTGGCTGGGGGGTGGGGGTGGTGGGAGACATGGGTGGGGGCCTGGTGGAGGGTGACCCTGGTGGCTGGGGGGTGGGGGTGGTGGGAGACATGAGTTGGACATGGGTGGGGGCCTGCTGGCAGGTGCCCCACAGTGCTGGGGGGTGGGGGTGGTGGGGGACATGAGTTGGACATGGGTGGGGGCCTGCTGGCAGGTGCCCCACAGTGCTACGGGGTGGGGGTGCAAGGGGACATGAGTTGGTGTTCATTAGTTCAAGGAGACATGTGCCTTTGCTGGGGGGCATGCCCATGTTGGGTGGGCTGCCTGCGGGACATGACCAGGGATGCAGGGTAGTCCCCTGTGGTGTGGGCTGCCTGCAGGGGCCGTGGAGGGTGTACAGGGTACACCTGGGAGGACCCACACTGTCAAATAACATGTGGGACTCCCCGGCACCCCTGAAATACACCCCTGAAATACAGAAATTGCGTGTAAAACTTCCCGCACACCCCTGAAATACATGCGCACAGGCTATTCACGTGTGGAACTTCCCGCGCACCCCTGAAATACACGCGCCCAGGCTATTCGCGTGTGGAACTTCCCGCGCACCCCTGAAATACACGCGCACAGGCTATTCGCGTGTGGAACTTCCCGCGCACCCCTGAAATACACGCGCCCAGGCTATTCGCGTGTAAAAATTCCCACGCACCCCTGAAATACACGCGCACAGGCTATTCGCGTGTGGAACTTCCTGCGCACCCCTGAAATACAGGCGCCCAGGCTATTCACGTGTGGAACTTCTCACGCACCCCTGTAATACACGTAGCCCGCTCCCCCAGGCCCGATCGCGTGAGGAACTTCACGCGAACCCCTGTAATACACGTAGCCCGCTCCCCCAGGCCCGATTGCGTGAATGACTTCACGCGCACCCCTGAAATACACGCGCCCAGGCTATTCGCGTGTGGAACTTCCCGCGCACCCCTGAAATACAGGCGCGCAGGCTATTCGCATGTGGAACCTCCCGCGCACCCCTGAAATACACGCGCCCAGGCTATTAGCGTGTGGAACTTCTCACGCACCCCTGGAATACACGTAGCCCTCTCCCCCAGGCCCGATCGCGTGAGGAACTTCACACAAACCCCTGTAATACACGTAGCCCGCTCCCCCAGGCCCGATCGCATGTAAAACTTCACGCGAACCCCTGAAATACACGTAGCCCGCTCCCCCAGGCCCGATCGCGTGAATGACTTCACGCGCACCCCTGAAATACACGCGCCCAGGCTATTCGCATGTGGAACTTCCCGCGCACCCCTGAAATACACGCGCCCAGGCTATTTGCGTGTGGAACTTCCCGCGCACCCCTGAAATACAGGCGCGCAGGCTATTCGCATGTGGAACTTCCCGCGCACCCCTGAAATACACGCACCCAGGCTATTAGCGTGTGGAACTTCTCACGCACCCCTGGAATACACGTATCCCGCTCCCCCAGGCCCTATCGTGTGAGGAACTTCACACAAACCCCTGTAATACACGTAGCCCGCTCCCCCAGGCCCGATCGCGTGTGAAACTTCACACGAACCCCTGAAATACACGTAGCATGCTCCCCCAGGCCCGATCGCGTGAGATACTTCACGCGAACCCCTGAAATACACATAGCCCGCTCCCCCAGGCCCGATCGTGTGAATGACTTCACGCAAACCCCTGTGATGCACGTACCCTGCTGAAATCGCATGTGAGACTTCCCGCGCACCCCGGTATACACGCACACGTATTTTTTGTCAGCGGGTGTCCGTGTTTGTGGGTACCCCTTTGCACGTCATTTTTCCTGGAGGGCCACAGTATGGGACATTCATCATGCCAGTATATAGGTGCTATTTTTTGGCGCACCTTTTGGCGCACATTTCTTACAGCCGCAGAGACGCTACCGCCTGCTTTCTTGTGGCGGTCGTGTTTGTGCCTGTGCGCTGGTTTGAGCGTGCGCTTTTTTCCCCTATTCTATTCCATGAATACGTGTTGTAGGCGAGCGTGTGGGCGTTCCGCGCACTTGTGCCCTGTACTTCCCCCGTGACGCCCACGTTTTGGCAAGTTCTTCCCCATTCCGAGTGTTACGCCCGTGTTCCGCCTACTTTTGTTGCGTGCGCCGCGCTATGTGCGAATTTCGCTGTGGCCTGTGCGATTTTCGCTGTGACCTGGCGCACGCTGTTAGATGGCCTGTGCGCCAACGTGCGCCGCGCACTTTTTTATCGCACATCCGCTGGTTTTCTCGCGCACGGCCTTCCATGAATCGACGTGCGCTGCTTTTCGTGCGATTTTCGCACTTGCACTGCGATTTTCGCTATTCCACTGCGATTCGCACGTTTTTGGCCGCTTGCGCCGCGCTAATTATTCCATGAATCGGCCTGTATATATGTAATGTTTTACCTAATATCTTCCTTGTATGTGTCATTTTATGTGTTCAATTAATGCGACATTTCTGAAACATAATAATATATATTTTATAATAGAAATAAAAAGAAGGTGTTTTTTTTTTGTAATGGTACTCTATCAATACTGAATGCATTCCTAGTACTCAACCAATTAAGTTGTACACATCAATCATTTTACAGAGGAACACAACTTCTCATTGGAAAGAAAAAAATCCTCACTTATCTAAAATGTTTACAAATAAATATATACATATATTCAGTGAAAACATTTTGTTAAAGGGACGCTATGGTTAAGTTGCACTAATAAAAACCTATCACATTCAGTGAAAAACTTTGTTAAAGGGACGTTATGGCTACTAGTAAAACCTCCAAAAAAACAGAAATTCACCAGTTATGGTAAGATAATCAACTGCTGTGCACTGCTAAGACTAACATCCAGGACATCAAGAATGACATCAGTGATGACATCACTGATGAAATCACATATCTGGCCACTTGTTTTTGTTCACTGACAGTCAGAATATTAAAGTTCAAAAGGTGCTATATATTTAGACGTTAACCTTGTAATATGTTCTTAAAGTACTTTCCTTAGTGTTTGGTCTCATACATGGGGCAATAAGCAGGCCTCAAACACACAAATCATTTGTATACATGAGGATAAACTAACTTTAATGATGATGCTGTTTCGATTCTTCCTTGCTTTGGTTTCCCTATATGTGGCTTTGATTTGTATGCATTGTATGCATTGTGGGTCTTTGTATGCATTGTTTGTACTAGCACAAGTGTGTACTAAGTCTTTAATTTTTAGCCAGTTATTACATGTTTAACATTGCTCAAAACTCTGATAAGGTAGCATTCATTATTTTATTAAAATTACAAGATTATAAATATTGTACTTCTACGGTGCATGCTGCAACCATTGCCTATGTTTATGTATGATTAGGTTCCTGTATTAACAACAACACTCCAATACAATGTTCTTTAGATGAGTACATTCTTTAATAGATTAAATAGTTCATAGTAGGTCCCTGAATCACTCTTTTACCAACATTATAATAACAACGCCTTGTAGGAACTTTTCACCAAATTTAATTTTACTTGTGATGTCAACAGTGATGTCATCAATCATATTTTTGATGTCATCTTTGATGTCCTGTGTGTTAGTCTTAGCAGTGCACTCTGGTGGTGCAAGTTATGGTTGCTTAGGTTACCATAACTGGCGAATTTCTCAGGGTTTTCGGTTTTACTTGTAACCAAAACGTCCCTTTAACAAAGTTTTTTCAGTGAATTTCATATGATTTTATTAGTGCAACGTAACCATAACATCCCTTTAATAAAGTTTTTTCACTGAATTTCATGGGATTTTACCAGCATACCTTTAATTTATATGCATGTCCCTTACATCATACTGACACCTCTGCCTCAACCTGGTAAAACACAGAGTCTGCAGACAGCGCCCATGCCCGCGGAGCACGGACAGCATTCACACTGCCCAAAGGCACAGAGGTTGCCTTACATTATTATATCCTGCAAACAAACACATGTACTTTGGCCCTCATTCCGAGGTTGGTGCTAGTCATGGTGCTATTAGCGCCATGACTAGCACCAATACCGGTACCGCCACCGACTTGGTGGTATGGAGACTTACCGGTCTATTCTGACCTTTGCGGGACCGGTAAGTCCCCATTTGAAAAGCCATTCCTCATTCCCATTTGAGCCCCCATAGGGCTCAATGGGAAGGGGGAAGGCGTTAATAACGGTAACGCAAATTACCAGTGCCCGGTATCCCTTTGCGCCCAGGTCGTAATGCCCCCCATTAAAGTACAAAAGATATATGTAGCACATGCAATCATTAAATGTATATACAAATTCTGTACTTATGAAACCAGAAGTACAATTTCATAGGTTGTGCAACCTAATGGAATGCACCAAGCACAATAGTGAACCGTGCATCTAACAATATTACCTCAGTGCAACCATGTGTACACTCTCTGAAGCAATTCTCAGAAGCAACTCCAACCTACTCAAAAGAAATCTTTACAAGAAGTAGTAAGTACACTAGATTTCTTTTTCCTGTAACAGAAGAGTTTGTTGTTTCTACATGACTTCTAAGAAATAGCTGTTTTATTTTTTTATACAGAAATGGCAAGCACTATGGAGTCGTTGGAAGAATGTTTCCCCCATGATCAAATGAGTGATGGAAACAACTCTAATGGTACAGAATGCAATTTTGAAAGTGGAATAATTAATGTAAATTGTTTCAAATGTCATTAAACTATGGTTTTCTGTTTAACAGTGCATAGTGCAACTGAAGACAGTGGCCCTCAATTACCACCAAATAAGCATGAATATGGCTACAGACAGCCCCAAAGTCCAAATGCTGCACATGACCTAAGTCTGTCTACAAAAATGGATTAACAAAAGGCTCTTTTTTCATATTGCAGACAATGCTTGCTACCACTGTCCCAGCCAATCATCCCCACCAAGTTCCTTCAATCAACTACGCTATGATGAATCCTCAATCCTTTCCTCCCCTCATGAACAATATGTAGAAAACCCCAATTCCCCCATATATGTTTCCCATTCTCCTACCCCCTCCCTTTCCTAATTGACTGTATTTCTGTGTGTAAATAAATATCTATGTATGTACTGTTGCTGTGTGTGTTTTTTCTTTTTAAAAGCCCATTTGGAGTCCGCGGACAGCACGACTGTCCGACCTGTCTGCAACCAAAATGGAGGTGCCCCCTGAACAGCGCGCCTGTAAGGACATGTCCACAAAGTCATGACACACCTTTAATTTGTTCGGGAGCCCACCCCTGTCCTGCGGACACCTCGGCGCATGCGCATCTGATCCCCAGTGTCCTGAGAACACTGTGCCTGTCGGGAGTTATCCATAGACTCGTAACACACTTTTCATTAGTTCAGGGAGCCCATCCCTGTCCTGCAGACACCTGTTTACATGCACATCTCATCCCCAGTGTCCTATGGACACTGCTCCTCTCCGGAGATGTCCGTAAAGTCATGACAGACTTTTAATTCATTTGGGGAGCCCTCACCTGTCCTGCAGACACCTGGGCACAAGTGCACACGGAATCCCACGCAATGAGTGTCCTATGGACAAGCGTCCTATCCGCAAACATTCAGGGATGTCACCATGCGACCGCACCCGTGCTGAGTGTCGGAAGTATCAGCGGACACTGTTTGTACACTCAGATAACTCAAAAGCGTTTTTTTGGGCCAATCCAGGGTGTTTTAAGCAGAAACTCCATACTTGCAGAGGTCCTAGTCCATGCCCTCATCGATCTAGAGACTTTTTGTAACTTTTTGAGCCAAACCTGAGGCTCGAAGTGTCCGTGGAGCACACAACTGTCTGTGAAGCACACACCTATATAAGGCAACACCCCATTGCTGCTCCTCTTTGTGTTTCTGGCTGAGCAGGACTGAGCACTTGCTGGAGATTTGTGTTGTTGGATTCCTGCTTTTCCATACAATGGCATCCATGGCTGCTGCAGCTGCCTACTCACCACCACCACCATCTGGAGGGACTGGATATGGGAACGGGATGGTGATGCAGAGGAGGATAAAGAAAACAACAAGGATGAGGTGGTGGAAGTCCCTACTACCAGCTGCCAGCGTGAGTCTTGGGTGTGGAGGCTGTTTACCACCATTGGGAGGTACCCAAGGCGGGTGCAGCCAAGGTTTGATGCACTGAGTGGAATGTTGTACTCAGTCGTGGAAAGCCTGGGCTGTATAGCTACGGGACCACCTCATGCGGCGACACCAAAGGTCTAACCACAAGGCAGCAGTTTGGATGGTCATCCCTTTCGAAGGTGGTAGCTGGTTGACTTCTTCTGTTGCATCCTTAACATCTGCTCCTGCCACCACAAGAGACAGTACTGTGGGGCAAAGGATCCGTGAGGATGCCTCGCAGGCCATACATGATGCAGTCGACCCTTACCTATCGAGGTCACTGTACCCTATAGGTACTGTGACACAGCACTCTGCAGGGGGGAATAGTTTTGAAATTCCTTTCAAGGCTACAGTCCAGGAGCATGAGAAACAGTGCCCCCAAATCTAAGAAAGGCACACCCAACATCTTCCTCTCCCCACCTGCCCCTTCGTCCCTGTGGTGGTGCCCCTTCACTACCATGCCTGCCCTTCCCCCCATTGTGTGTCATGTTTAAAAAAGCCAAAGAAATCACAAAACACAAAAATAAAAAAAATAACTTCTTTTCAGAGCCACCTTTCACAGTTCAAAAATAGAAGTACAAAAAGAGTGCAGTCCCCTACGCAGCCTGCAAATTCTGCAGGCATCGCAGTAGTCTGCGGACATTAAAAACATGTAGCTGGTGGCAGCATCTAAAACATTGCACTATTTTGCAGGAGAAATTGGTGGCTCTGAAAAGAGCATTTTTTCCTCTTTATTTGGAAGATTTTTTTTCAAGCTTTAGAGTAAAGTAGGCAACACCTACTGCAAAATGCTTGCTATATTTGCAAAAAGGGTTGCACATAATTTAGGATATTTTGCAAAAAAAGCTGATTACCAGCACCAGTAAAATGTACTCCATAAAACACCTTTTTAAAGAAATGGTTTTGCATTTTCTCTTGTTTTTTGCCTTACAGGCTTACATGAACCTCTTCAGAGCACTCCTTACATTGTAAAGCAAAATGGCATTCCTAATGTTTGACAAATAAATTCCACCTGAAGTGAAACAAATCACCCTCAGAATGAATGTTCTAATTCTGAAAAGAGAACATCCCAACACTGCACAAAAAAGAAGATATGCCTCTGCTCACAAGACACCTCCATGCATCTTGCTGAGGACAGAAGAGATTGGGGCAGTTCCATAGTGTCCAGGTTGGTAGGTGTGAAAAAAGCACCTTTGCAGATGGAAAAAAGCAGCATCAGTGCCTTTAGCAAGGCAAGTACTTCAGGGCACTCTGCAAGCTTACTGCACTGATGTACCCAAAACACAGATCTCTACAGTGCACCACAAGAACATCTGGAGTATTCAAAGTAGCCATTTCTCAACAAAGTGTAAGCATACCTTGCAAATTGTGGCTAGGCACACCACACCACAAAGCTTCCACTCCCTTTAATCCAAGAGTGGCAGAAATGCCACTTATCTCTGCATACCTCTGCAGATCAGTCACAAAAGAATCTCCCGCCATCCACACACTAAGTCTCTCCATCTTCACTACACACAGCAATGGAAAAAGTATTACCCTCTCTTCCCATAAAGCACAACCTGAACACATGATTGGCTAATCCCCTCAGTCCCATTTCCATTAGAGGCCTGCTGAGAAGACCCGGATGTGGCATGCCCTGTCTGCCGACTACCGCGGACCCCATAACACAGGACATCCCTTCTTCCCTTTCTACTGCAATCTTTGCAGCACTCCCTCTCACCCTTCCACCAATCACATCCAATAACTCTACAACTAACCCTGTCATCTCAGAACACCACTTACTCCCAAGCATCAAAAAAAATTAAGATGTCTACTTCCAGATTCATCCACATCTGCATCCATCCACAAAAACTACAGGTATGCATATATTTTTAAAGTACATTTCCACACTTTTACAAATGCATGTAAACAGGGTTCCTGCTACTTACCCTGCATAACCTACTCAATAATCATACTCTAATGTTTCCCATCTCCTGACATCAAGTGCCAGTTACTTACAATACTGTGTGCTTAGAAGATTTTCTTTTAATGAGCACTTTCATAACAGTTTCAAAACACATATTTCAATTTTAGCAGCACTCTCTGTGATATTTTTTGTAAAACAAAAGCACATTAGGAAAATGTCCACAACATGTTTAAGTGCCATATCCTATGTGAAACTTCAATATATTATCACAACATGCATGCTTTCCCATATCACCCATTCTAATGTGCAAACTATTATTTTCTTCTTCCATTCTGTCAATCACTTTTAAAACCACTTCTCCCACTAAGAAATATGCACTAAAACTCCCACAATGCACACTGAAAATGAAAACTGGATGTATGTTACTGAAGCATTCATTGCACATGGATTGAAAAATGACAAAATCCAATGTGTTTAAAACTATTCATTGCAGCACCATTTGAGGGAAACCTAATAAATGCATGTGCACATTTACAGTAGTGCTGTATGTAATTTTTAATAAATTAATGAACGAAAATGGAAACAATGTTTCCAACATATTGCAATTGCACTCACATAGCAAGAATGCAAGTGTGGGAAAGTTAATAAAATTACAAACACTAACATTCTCCTTTCCAATCTGTACATGCTTCTTGGCGTCTCCATTTTTCTCGGCATACTAGGACTTGCAGTACTCAGTTTCTAATGCAAAGAGTGTGACAACAACTCTCACACTTTCAAAACTCCAGCCTCATAGGGATTCCTTATCATGGAACCACTGGCCCCAATACCAACACTGTTGGTGCTCCCATGTCCCCATTCCCATACAGTGTGATGCAACTGAACACAAATAGAAATTAACATTTACCACCACCTGACTTTCCAGGCCAAATAAATAAATAAACATGACCTGTAATGTCCTAGTGACACTGGGAAAGTAGCTGCCAAACAATTATTAGGAATCTGGTGGCAACCCATCTGCAGAAACAGCAGTGTTACAACTGACTCTTCTTCCAAACAACTCCTCCTATAGTGTACAATAATGTCTTTTTGGACTACAATTATTTTGCCATTAAGACACATACCCACTAATTTTCTTCTTTCACAATTTGCCATGAAGAACAGCCTCCTGGAAGACAGCAACATCTCCCCAAGAATGTAAAAACTGGAAGAAAACTACTTTTCACATCCTACAAAGTAAGTGCAGTAGTGTAGTAGTATTCTTTCTGTTACTCATACAGTGCAGTTTAACCGTATAGTAGCCTACACAATTCTATCCAAACCAACAGAATTTACTTCACTCTTAGTCATTGCACCTCAGCAAGTACCATCTTTCTATTCTTATCTGAACACCAGTATCATAACTCCTACTAGTAATTTGTAATTGTAATTGTAATTGGTTGCTGCTCCGCGTCGTCTTGCTTTCAAGGCGAGCATGTTGCCCCTGAGCTAATCCCCCAAGTACCATGAAAACCATAATGTCCCTACTGATTCATGCACAGTACACTGCCATACCCAGTGAACCAAGTCCCTCACACATCTACACACACAACTACTATTACAACCTTCCCAACCAGAACTAACAGCCCATTGCACAATCACACAGCCCTCTATTAATGCCTGCCATGATATTCACACACTAATTCACAATGGAAGCAAATACATTGCACAAATTTTAAACCCTCACTTTCCTTTTTTCTCCAACAGACAGAACAGAATGCCTACCAAAAAGCAACTCCGTTGAAAACAATTAATAAATAGTGCAGATAAAACTAGAAGCATGCAAAATATCCATCCACCTCAAGCAGAATGTATAGCAAATGTTCAAACAAAACAGCTAATACAGTCAATCAACACAACTAAACCAGCTAGCAGTACAGAAATGATGGCCCCTCTTTCAAAAAATAAAAATAAAAATAAATGTTTTAAGAAGAATAAAACTACTAATAGTGCTAGCACTACATCTACCAATTTTAATGTAGCCACAGTTTAGCATTCCCAAAAATGTATCTTACAAAACATGTTCCACTGTACAATACATCACAATCTTATAAAAACAGCAGAGGAATCATGCTCAACCCTTAAAAATGACCACAGAAGACTAATCCTAGAATCCTTGACAGTGCAATGCTCCCCAAAAGAAAATAGTTTATATTAATTTTGACCAGAATAAAACCACTAACAAAATTAATCAGCAGTCTACAAAAAGTACTTTGAAACGTGCAATATCAAAAGAGATACCTTTGCAAACTTCTGTACAGGTGAGTGGATTCACACAATCAGAACAGAACTATATTTCAATGAAGAGGCACACAAACAAGAGCAGAAAACCCTACTTGCCATACATGGCAGTGACCAGGGTATGAAATAGCAGACAACAACATTATGGTAGAAGAAACCCTCATGGAAAAAAAATCCCAACAAACTTACAATCCACTCTCAATTTCCACTGAACCAATCCGTCCTGTCTACAATTCTTACGCCAATTCCTCAATCATTATGTAAAAGTAAAAGAGAAAATTAGAATAAAAATTTTGCAAACCATGGACACAGTTACACTGGACTGTGAGGACATTCATTAGCCTTCATTTCAGGACCTGCTTGAAAAAGCAACTTGCACCACATCAAAATGTTAGCAACACACCATTCCACTCTACGGAATATTGTCCAGAGACTGTACTATGCAAAACATCCTGCTTTAGAACTGAAACATTTTAATAACATTCTCCTACATGGCAGAGCCAAAGAAATCCTTGAAGAAATAGACCACTTCGAAAGCAAATATTTTGGAAGTGAAGATCACTTAGAAAATCAAGTACCTTTCGAAAAGAGTAGCAAAATCCTTACAAATGCCAATCTTCCAATAAACGTGTACAAAAAAGAAATATCAAAGTTTAAAAGCACATCTGCTGAAGTACCAAACGAAGTATGTGTGTGCTGTTGCAGAACGTTTTATACAAATAGCACCAAAACTGTAGATATAAGGTACAAAATAGAAGACAATGAGGAATCCCAATGGTTTCAATCAGCTCTCTATCTTATGGCAGTAAACAAATACTAACATCTCAATACTTTGCACATACTGGAATACAAAGCTTGATAATAATCAAATGCCTTCGCAATAACCAAATGCTTTCACGGGCTATCACTAATAACTTGGAAATATTCCCACTTCCAAAACCTTTCCAACAGCTTAATTTGTATGAGAGCATTATAATACAAAATGTACACCAATTTCAAGCTATAATACGCTTTCAACCCAAAACAGCCAAATTGCCTCCTTCTGAATTACTGAAAGGCATTTGAGGTAAAGTATTTAATTTGCCTTTAGATCTTAAATAAAATGTAATACTCTAGGAGTGCAACGGTGAATAAACCAGTATTTGATTATCCTAGTGAATGGTGTACCAACAAAAGACAAAAGAATTTGGCATCAACTAGTAGACTTAAAGTTAGAGAAGGCCTACAATATCTTAAAGACAACGAGTACGACAAAGAAATAAACATTGAACAAAACCTAAGGCAGACCACCAAAATAATTCAGGATTCCTCAGCAACTGGACAATTAGAATATTTTAGACCAGTATACAATGTACCCACTGCACTCCAAAGACAGCATAGACAATGCACTAGAAACATATCAAATGGATCAAGCCAAAGGATCTCCAATCAGCATATGAGAAAAAAGTGTAGAAGCACAAGCCTTTTCTCTACTCTTTCCTACTGGAAAAGGTGGAAGGTATGATGAAATATGCACACAATTAACAACATCAGAATACTGCTCTTTACAAATGTAGTCTGAAGACCGAAGATTCAGACAAAAAGTTGAATACATATTCCACCTCCTGTTTTAAAGTGAGCTAGCAACTCTATGTTACGGATTTGCACACACATTGAAAACAGGTTCCTTTTTTATAAACATGTCTGCTACCTAACTAATTCAAAAGATAAAAGAAAAAGATGAGGTTTTGCCGTCAAGTATCACAAATCTCTTGGCAAACATGCGTGGTACAAAAGAATACTGGTTCCGACGTCACGCTGATGTACGGTGTATGCTACGGAAGCTTGGTCCACCCATATGGTTTGTCACTTTGAGTTGTGCAGAATATGCATGGGAGGACTTGAACGACCTCTTACGCAGGGAAAACCAAAACAAAGAAGGGATGCCCATAAAAACTCCAGGAGAACTCTGCTCTCTTGACCCTGTAAATGTATCAATATACTTTTACCACCGCGTTATTGTCATACTGCACTTCATCTGTAATAAAACAATTCCTCCCCTCGGAGAAGTGCAACACTTCTTTTGGAGAAAAGAATATCAATCAAGAGGAGCACCACACATCCATATGCTTTTGTGGATAAAAGCTGCTCCTAAATTTGGTCAGGACAGTGATGCCACTGTTTTGCAGATTATTCACAAATATGTAACATGCCACATTCCTTCAGAAAGCATACTTAGTGAGCTACATAAACAAATTATATGCTTCCAAAGACATAAATGTGGCAAAAATGTTCGACGCAGATATAAAAACAAATGCAAATACTACACTTAATTCATGGAACAAATGTGCGCCGAAAATCATGGAGCAAGGTGGCGCAAGCATGAAAAAGCAAGCATGCGATTCATGGAAAATAAGGGTGTAATTGGGGATGTACTGCTGGGAAGTAAACGGAACGCCCACACGTACGCGAACCACATGTATTCATGGAATCAAATAGGGGAAACCCGCACATGGCCAAAGACACACACAGGCCTAAACACGTCCACCACACGAAGGCAGGCGGTAGCGTCCCTGCGCATTACGAAAGTGTGCGCAAACAACAAACACGTATATACAGCTACGATGAATGTCCCATTCTGTGGCCCCCTAGGAGAAATGACGTGTCACACAACACACAGGCATCCCATAAAAGCAAGAGAAAGAGATAAGCGACCCCTGTAGCCCACGTGTGTGTAAAAAAACACATGCAGTATGCTGTGGCAACCAGGAACCCAAAAAATACATACGTGATCAACACACAGACTAGTATGGGAAAAAAAGGGGTACGTGACAAACAGGGACACCCGCAGTGGGAAAAATAGTGTGTGCGACTCACTGTCTGCCTTGCGTGTTGAAGAAGAATGCGTAGCCAACACCCACCCGCTGTGAAGTAATCGCGTGTGAACCCCAACGCCTGGAAAACACACGCACCGCTTTCCACAAAAAGCACATACAGAGCGATGGAAACCCATGTGGGACCCTCAACCCGTGCCAGTGAAATGCCCGCGCATGTAACGTCACATACGCGCTTATGCGCTAAGGGCCTTTCCTCAAATCACACGTGCCAAATCACTCTGTATCAAGCTGGCCATGCGACAACAAATGGAAGACTACGCTCCTGCCCAGAAAGCCGAATAACTGCCCCCAGAGCCCCGAGCAGCCTCCCACAAGTCAACTGCTGCCGCCTGCCTGCTGCCACCGTGCTCTGCCATTTGCGGCCTGCACATATGCCATTTTCTTGGGTCCAGTTGCTGTGACCACCCCTGCTGGAACAGAAGACTCCCGTCTGGTGTTCCATCACTCCACAGCCCAGCCCCAGGACCCAGTTGCCCACCCACACCTGCCTCGGGGGTTGCCATGTCTGACACAACACCTTCCGGCACAAGTGGCAACCCCCCACCACAGAGGCAGAGGGCTACCAGCTTCAGTGAAAAGGAAGTTGGTACCCTGGTGGAGCAAGTTCTGGGGCATTATGATGCCCTCTTCACACCATCGCATGCCGACAAGGAAGGACGGGAGAGGATCTGGAAAGACATTGTGGGTGCCATCAACACGGAGGTGGTGGCACCCCGCAACATCAAACACATCCTGAAGCGCTGGGAGGACTATAAGTCCAGGACCCTCAAGAAGGCCCGGCGCCACTTGGAAGCAGCGGATGCAGTGGGGCGACGGGCCCCGCTTACCACTCAGCAGATGAGGGTCCTGGAGTGCATTCGCCCAGTGCTTCACCACCAGATCCTCAGGATGCAGGCCCATCTGTAGTCGAGCGGTAAGTGCCCATGCATTCACGTTTGAAACAGTGCATGTTGAAGCATGGTGGTAGTTCGCTACTCGGCTGCATGTGTGACATGGTTCATGTATGGATGTGTGTGTGCAGGAAAATGATGGTGCTGCATGTGAGTCTAGCCAGGCGTGACCCACATGGATGGTGTATGTGTTACAATGCATCATGCTGAGCAGCATTTGGAATGCACACATGTATGCATGCCTGTGCCTGTACCTTGACATGTTTGGGGTGTGAGAGATGTGTGTTGCTGTCATGGACATACATGATGTACATGTCCGTGTGTCAGAGTAGTGTGTGCGTCATGGATGCATGACACATGTCTGTGACAATGTGTTGAATCACTGATACAGCCTACTCATCCTTGCATCCACTGTGTCTGTGGGCATGCGGGGCCAGATGCATGACCCTCTGGTGATGCGTGTGCATGTGATCAGCATGTCCCATTATGCATGTGAGTTTCAGGCCACCATTGAATGTTTCTATGGTGCGGTGGACATGGATGCAAATTATTGTTGCATGTGCCATGCCGGTTCCTGCATGTGTATTGCCTGCACTGACCCATGTGTTGTGGAGGGACATGATGGAAGTGACGTTTGACAGTGCCACTCATGTGCTATTGATTCCTGTCTAGGGGACTATTGTACAGTATCCTGATGCTTGTGTTCTATGTCTCCCTCTACACAGCGGCGAATGAAGAAGAGGGCGGAGACGGCGCTGTGGAGCAAAGTGGCGGGGATGCCTCCATCAGCCGGCGACGCAAGGCCCAGTCACCCTCCCAGGAATTACCATCATCCGGGAGTGAGGGGACTGGTGCCGCATCTGCCACTACGGCTGCAGCAGAAGGGACGGGTGAGCCCCCACAGGGGCTTGCGATGGGGGAAGACAGTGTGGAGCCATCCAGGTTGGTGGTGTGCACAGAGGAGGAGGAGGCTGCTACTGAGCTGCACATGGGGCCTGGTGGGGGTGGTACCACTGGTGCAAGTGGTGCAGTCCAGGGGTAGGGGCAGGAGGCAGCACAGGTCACCGTGGAGGGCCTTGTGCATGTCACTGTCCCTAACACTGTGACTGCACCACCATGCACAGCAGGGAGGCCAAATCCCAGGCCCGTCTGCAGGTAGAGGGAAGGTCCACGTCATCTGGCACTCCTCTACCTGCGGACAAGGGGACCTGTTACCGTATGGAGTCTGTCCTGATTGGTGTTGCGTTGCGCATGCGTGACATTCGTGATGACGTGCGTGCTTCATGGGGAGACCACGCACATCATCACGAAGAGCTGCATGCCAACGTGGACCAGTTGGGAGGGGCCATGGTCGGGGGTTTCCTACATGTGTCGGGCACCCTGGCAGCCCTCTCCTCCTCTGTGCAGACTATGCGCCAGTCATTCTCCATGCCGTCTTCCGGCCCAGATGCCACCAGGGACCCCTGTGGACCTGCCCCGACCAACACATCCAGCTCGGTGGAGATCCCATCTCTGCCACAGTCAGGAGTTGTGCTGGCAGAGGCCGTTGAGTCGGAGGTAGCAGCATGCTCAGCGTGGGAGGCATCATGGCTCGGGGCCATCAACATCCGAGGGGCAGGCATCGGCCGGGGGGCAGGAGGACCCTGGAATGGGAGTGTCTTCCGTGTGGCAGCGGTTGGGCCAGCGGATAGATGCAGAGCAGCGGCGGGCAGAGGAGGTATGGCTCAATATGGTCAGGGCGGAGAACTCCATGCGCAGGGCCTCGAGGTGGGCTGAGTGCCTTGAGGCAACTCGCAGGGAGTTGGAACAGGCCATGATTGCATCCCTGCGAGACCTCGAAGACAGGGAAGAGGTCCGCCTCCGGGACATCGACGTGGAGTTCCATGGTGCCCTGGCCCGGAACATCACAGAGTGAGCCGTAGGACTTGCCCTCCGCCATTGTATATAGTTCATTAGTCTTAGGTTTCCTTTGTTTTTCTTTTATTTTGGAGTTAATGGACATTGCTCCACTTTGTGTATATAGTTTTTTCTCCATAGGACTTTTTTGTAGGTTTCCTTTTGTTTGTCAATCATAGACCATTTGGACTTCCATTGTATATAGTTGCAGACTTGTACATACTTTCTTTTTCTATATTCCCATGGGTCAATGTTTTTTTTTTTTATTTGGATTATGTTTTTATTATGGACATTGAGAATGGACCACTTTTTTATTTTACATGATTTAGTTTTTTTTTAACTTCATTGCATTTACAAATTTGTTTTTCTAAATCTGTCATTGTACATTGATTTTCATTTTACAATTCCTCCAAGTAGTTCATTATGTTTGTAATACATTTTTTCTAACTTCTAAATTGGTGTTGTGTTCAGTCATTGGTTTTGTGCATGTCTCATTGAACATTTTATCAGTCATGGGTTGCCACTGTGTGGCTCCGTTGTGCATTCCTGCATGGGCATGGTGGTTCATTTAGACTATCATGGCATGGGTAATTTGGGAGTGGGTTCTGTGGATGGTTGCATGCTTGGACTGGGGGACAAGGGGGATTATTGGCTTTAGAGACATGGGTCTGTTTTGTTAGGACATGTTGTTTGTTGGGACGTGTGTCGGGGCCTGCTGGCAGGTGCCCGTCACTACTGGGTGGGTGGGAGTGCAGGGGGACATGAGTCAGGGCCTTCTGGCAGGTGCCCATCACTGCTGGGTGGGTGGGGATGCAGGGGGACATGAGTCGGGGCCTGCTTGCAGGTGGCCATCAATGGTGGGTGGGCCATGTGTTGGGGCTCACAAGTGCATGGTGCCATGTGGGCAGCCTGCGGGGCATGCCCAGGGTGGATGGGCTGCCTGCGAGGCATGTCCGGGGTGGATGGGCTGCCTGCAGGGCATGGCCAGGGGTGTAGGGTAATCCCCTGTGGTGTGGGCTGCCTGCAGGGCCTGGGGAGGGGCACACCCGGGAGCACCCAAGTGAATACATGTACCACTCTCGCGCTAGCGAAAATGCATGTAAAACTCCCTGCGCACCCCTCAGAATACACGTACCCCACTTGTGCTAGCGAAAACACATGTAAAACTCCCTGCGCACCTCTCAGAATACACGTACCCCGCTCGCGCTAGCAAAACGCGTGTGATACTCTCCGCGCACCCCTCTCGATACACACATGCAGCCCATCCACCCTCCCCATGCCCCACAGGCAGCCCATCACCCCGGTGCATGCCCCACAGGCAGCCCACACCACAGGGGGGACTTTTCCCACATGTTTTCACTAGCGCGAGAGGGGTACGTGTTTCTGAGGGGTGCGTGGGGAGTTTTACACGTGTTTTCATGGTTGGGGGGCTGTATGCTGGTCCACTGGCCTTTGCGCCATGTAGGGGATTTGTGCGATGTTTATGGCGCATGGGGCAGGGTTGGGGGCGTAACTGGCGCTGCTGCAGGATTGCTGCGCCACTCTACGCCACGGCTAGTTCTGGATGTTGAAATCCATGAATACGGTGTGCGCTGAAATGGGTTTTGGCGCAGGCGACTGGCACAGACAGCCGCACGCGCACACTGTGCACCAGCCGCGTGAGCCACTTGTGCACTGATTTCTATGAATTGCCCCGTAAATGGCGCTTTAGTTTTCCTTGATCAGTTTCAGCAAAAGGACAAGTAAACAGCTTCATGTCTTCTGTTGGACACAGTGTAAAAGGCAAATCGCCTAAAACACATACTGCATTAAAAGAAATGAAGCTTCAAAGTACATCAATGATTAAAATGCAATCTTTGCCCTTTTTGGAATACAAACATAGATATACCATACATTGCATACGATTCCACTTTTGCTGCATGATATGTCACAGCCTAGCTAAACAAAGCGGAGAAAACAGAGCTATAAAACCTCTGGGATGACATATCATCTGACAAAACAATTGTTGCATAAACTGGACAGCTTTGGCATAAAAATGCTCTCACATACCGAATGTGGATGCTTCGAAGCTGTAGACCGTTTAGCACAGCCTTATATGTCAAATCTGAACACATAGTCTGACTAAGCCTTGGTCCTGCTGCATCCAGACAAAGAGTGCTGACATAATTTATTAGACACATACAACCCAAACAGAACTAGTGCTTTGGAAACATGTGCCTAAACCACATAGCCCAAAGTTCTCATACAAGAATAATATTAAACCAGATGAAAGAAATGGTAAATATATAGTCAAAACTTGCAAAGGCTGCCTCGTTAAACTTACCAAACCCAGCCTAATTAATCATATCAAGCTATCATTTAAAACTCTTCAACACAGAGAACTTTACAACATGTCCCTACTCCAAATTTTTAAACCATGGAGAAATGAAGAAGATTCATTACGCACCAATGACTCCTTTGAAAATGATTTCAATGCAAATGAAAGCAGTATAACAAATATAAATTTCAAGCAGTACAAAAACATGTTGGACAATGAATGCCAACAAGAGGAAAAACTTCAAGCTGAACTTAATGAAGACACTCCTGAGGGCAGTCAACCTTTTGTTACAGGAAGCCAAGAACCATTTGGAGAGCCACATATAGTAAATGATGAAGCAGAATTAGCCATGACTGAATTAGAACTCACCATGGGCCTTATTCACAGAAGCATTTTATAATGGTGCAATCCCATAGGAAAACATTTTGTGAATCAGGCCCCATGTGTCAATATGAGGAGTCAGAAGAAAACTTGGTGTTGCTGGAATCACAAATAAATGATGAGAAACATAGCATTTTCCTGGAAGTAACTAAAGAAATTGAACATTGTTTGCAGCATGAAAGTAAAACGTATAGCTGTCTAAATTATACACCTGTACTCCTCTATGTAAGTGGTGAAGCTGGTTCAGGCAAAACATTCTTAATAAAAATCATAAGCAAATTCCTCCAAAAATTGAACAAACAACAGGCTTTCAGCTCGTGTAACAGCCCCCACAGGTTTATCTGCCTACAAAATATGAGGTGCTACTTTACACCGACAACTGATCCTTATAGTAGAGCACCAAAACAAATTAGAGTACTACAAACTTTCAACAGAAGCTGCTTTGGAGCTATGCAGAATTCTGAAACAAATGAAAATGTTCCTAATAGATCAGGTGAGCATGGTCTCCAACCTAATGTTGGCTTTGATTCACCTCACATTGCAAGAGGTCCTTAAAACGGACTATGACGATCTCTTTGGAGGAAAACATGCCATTGTTATTGGAGATCTCCTACAATTAACACCAGTGAAAGATGAACCTATTTTATAAACCTTAGCACACAAACAGTGCTGCAGCACACTTGTCAGCATAGGAAATGTAAATCTCTGGTAACATTTCCAATACAGAGAACTAAATCAAAACATGTGTCAGTCTGCAGATCTCACCTAAACTAACATTTTAAAAATCATTTGGATTGGTCTTATTTCTAAAGCTGTACAATCTATCTTAAATAATAGACTCATCCATGAGTTATATGGGCACGACACATCTGCTCCTGATGTCATGAATTAATTAGCACACAAAAATGTGAAATATATGTCCTTAATGCTAACCCTAGCAAGCTGTATGCAATTCAGTGAGACAATGTTAAAAAATGAAATGTATAAATAGTGCATATTAACTCCACAGACAAACTGGATGTGCACGGCATGACACTCCATATGTGTCAACAAGCAACAGCACAGCTGAATAGCTTAGAGAACTGTATCTGGTTTGGAGAAAATGTTAACATTGTGTTTAAACTACAGAGTAAATGTAAAACGTAACCTTGATGTGGAGCAAGGTTTAGTTAATGGAGCACTTGGAACAGTTGTTGGCATCCAGATGTATCCACGTGACAACAACATTCAGTTTGTCAACATCCACGTTGACAAACTTTCAGAAGTTAAAAGAACAGGATTCTCAACAGCACAATTCCTTCTTTTCAAAGACATTATGTATGCAGAGAACAATTCTCTCTTTCTCTCGTATATGCAGTCATTAATTGACAAATTGCAAGGTCTAACCCTAGATCAGGCATTGATTGACATTGCAGCACAGTCTTTAAAGAAGGTATGAGTTATGTAGAAGTGTCACGTCTACGTACACTCAAAGGACTATTTCTAGTCAATTTTGATGCAAAGTCAAGGCTGACATTCCTTGCATCGTGGATACAACAGACTATATGAACTGTACACACCCCATCTCAATATGTACCGTGCTCCTCAAAAAGGTAAACTTGTGAAAAGAAAAGTAATGCAAACAAAACTTATAAAAGATCTCCCAACAGTACCACCAATGAAACTTAAAGTAGCTGCTACTCCATCAATTAGCACAACTACAAATCTGTGTAATGCAAACGCAAGTGCATATCCAACAGCACAAAGAAAGGAAGATATGTCTTCTAAAAAGCAAGTGGAGGTCCAGCAAATGACACAGACACAGACCTCTGTAGTCCATTTATATTTTCGAACACAACTGGTGTAAATTGCTATGCAAATGTAGCAATCAATCTTCTGTTCCAATTGACACCAATTGTTCAAAACATTTATTTGAACGGCTCAAACCAGTTGTGTTTGCAAATGGTCCTCCTTCACAGAAATGCAACAAACAATCCAAAAACACTAACAGTGTCTCAGGAATAAGGCAAGAATTTGGCAACTATGTGGGAATGTTAATATTCACCATAAGCAAACAGGAAGATCCAAAAGAATGTATAATGTACTTATTGCAAGTACTAGAATGCAAAAATATCAGATATGTGGAAACATACATGCACTCTTTGCAACCATATTGCACAGGATCAAGTCCCTAAAGAACGATGTGTGTGTGTACCTACACCTCATTGTGAATCCATTCCATTTCAGCAGCTGGTGCAAAATGCAAATCATGGCATATTATGTACTGTTTGCAATTCAGACAATCGTTCCACCTCACACATAAACTTACATAGCCAATATGTAATAGTAATGTTTTTAAGGTACAACGCAGATGGTACCAAAAACAACTTCAAGCTTCACACACAGGAAAGTATTTCTTGGCAAGAACAACTTCACAACCATAAGTATTATCTCCACACTGGTGAAACAACCAGTGCAGGTCACTATATTTCAAACATTTAAAAAAGATGTGGTTGGTTTGAATGCAATGACACTTCCATTACTCTAAAACATAGATTGCCAGCAAATCTAACAAATGCCTACTTAATATTCCTTAAACCTACATTTAGTCACTGACCTGTAAAACTATCATAGGTTAGTGCACGATAGACACCAACAGCTATCTAAGTGCTAAAATAAATATCCTTCAGAACTGTAAAACTATAAAAACTAAGCATACACCAATTGGGATGTAACTACATCGATAGTGCTACAATGCTGGTTGTGAAATGGAAAACAGTTAGTTTAAATATGCCAACAGATGTACATGTTGTACATTTTTAACAATGCTATACAGTTTTTTCTTAATGATTATGCACACAGAAGCAACAACTGTGCAAAACATACACTAATGTTTTTTTCACTCATAGTACTTAAAATGTACTGATTACGAAGGTCTACAAACTCTAGTCACTAAACTGTAAAACCGTCAACCAAATTTGACAACTGCTGTCTTACTGCACCCATAACACTGCAATGTTACTTTCCATAGTAAATAGTTGGAATCCCGCAACAGAAATAAAAGTGCTGCAAAACATAATCTACAAAACTGTAAAAGTAGCATCAGTTAGAATACGCCAACTGGTATATAACTGCACCCATACTACTGCAATACCACTTTCCAATAGCGAAAGACTTGAAATCCACCAGCAGGATTGAAAGTGCTTCAAAACACAGCACACAAAACTGTAAAACTGTCAATAGTCGGAAAACGCCAACTGGTATCTGACTACACCCACAGTACTGCAATATTACTTCCAATATTAAACAGTTAAAATCCACCAACAGGAATGAATGTGCTTCAAAACATTCCCTTGAAAACTGTAAAACTATCAACTGTTAAAATACACCAACTGGTATCTAACTGCACCCATAGTAGTACAATATGAATTTCGAATACTAAAAGACTTAGAATACACCAGCAGGAATCAAACTGCATCAAAGGATATTCTTACAAATTGCAAATCTGTTAACAGTTAGAATATGCCATCTGATATCTTACCATAGCCATACCACCAGCACTTTCGAAAAGCAAAACAAATACACCATTTCAATTCTTCCTACTACAACAGTGCTTGTAACAGCAATTGCACTTATTTGTGCACCTTCCTATAGGAAGTGCCCACTTCAAACAAACATAGTGTGACACGTAACGTCAAATGAATGTACTAGTTTTTTTTTTATCCTACATGGATTTTTTCCCACAAACACAATGATTATGCAACCAAACACAGCAACCGTGCAAAACACACTCTAATGTTGTTTGAATCATAGTACTTGTAATGTACTAATTATGAGGGTCTAAAAAGTACATGAATATGTGAGATTATGTCCAATGCGACATTGTGAAGTACCTTATCTAACATATTATGATATTTTTTTCACAGAGAAAGAAGCATAGACTTCTCGTGCATTACCATGTACAACAAAGTCATTCGGTCCCCGCAATGGTACTTCAATGAAAAGTACCATTTCAACTTCAATGTTATTGTGTCAATGTGTTCCCAAATGTATACACTGCCTATTCAGTATGTAAAATGACTACACAGATATTATTGTAATGGTTCTTTCCAATGGCCAAATTACCTTTCTGTACACATATTATTAAAAGGCGTATAGCCAGTGGCCAGATTCTTGGGTGCATGGTTGTATTTTGCTGTGGTGGTTGTGGCCAGTCCCTAGAATCTTGGTTGCATGGCCTATGGACATTGGCCGCCGGCCATGCACCCAAGAGTCTAGGGACTGGCCACAACCACCACAGCATAATATGGCCATCCACCCAAGAACCTGGCCACTGGCCACAACCAACCGACAACAATTTGCCCTTAACTTCCCAATTTAAACACCATCTGCAGATATCAAAGTAGACCACCAATCCTATTTTTCACCAATGGCAATATCACCATATCATTTAGATTTCACATTGACCCTATATTCGACTGTTTGCCTCTAGGGAGTTTTATGTTACGATGTGTAAGGTACAAGATGGTCTCATTAACCAGTCTTGTGATTTATTGGAATTCTAGGGTGTAATATGCAGATTGGTCTCATTAGTAGATATAGTACCTACCATCAGGAAGTAGTGGTAGTCACCTTATTTGACGTGGAAGAATGGGTACGGTGAGTTTCATTATTCTTTTTTTTCATTCAGGCCCAATCCTGTACTTTTTGTTAGGAAAATGAGTTCCTTTTCTTCCTCTGATAACTTTCTTCTGTCAGCGTTGGTATCATTGGTGGGCCTCACTAAATAGACGATCGACCACCTGAGATCTTCAGCCTTGTGCACCATTTCTATGAAGTGTCCAACTAAGGGGGCGGAATACACTCTGTTCTTTATGCAACTTTTGTGTTCTGTAATACGGATCTTAATTTTTCTTTCCGTCTTCCCTATATAGATATTCTTACAGGGACACCATATGACATAAATCACAAAGCAGGAGTTACAATTTGTAAGAACTTTTTGTTTCCATGGGCTGTTCAGACCTAGATCTATCTCGGTCGATTTTTTAGTTTGTTGACAGCATACGCATGATCCACATGGATAATGACCTGGTTTTTGCATGCCCCATGTTTCTGTTAAGGTTGGCTGTGGCTGGATTTGTTTGGTAATGTCATTTCTCATGATCTGATCCTTGATAGACCTGCTCCTTCGAAATGCGATTGAAGGTCTTTGTAGAGGGGCTTTCCCTTTCTCCAGAATGCACCAATTCTGATGGACAATTTTTCAAATCCCATTAGATAGGTTGATGTACGTGTTGACAAACACTAGATTATCTTTGTTTTTAGCTCTAGGGATTTGTTCGAGAATTGCTTCTCGGTTGTTATTGTCAGCTTTGCCAGATACCCCCTTCGATGTAGGTTGGTTCTTAGTTTTTGGGCTCCTTCTTTATAATCTGCCCTGTTAGTGCTATTCTTTTTCAACGAAGAAACTGGCCAAAGGGTAAGTTATAGCGTGTATGGATCGGGTGAAAGCTTGTATAGTGCAACAAAGCATTTTGATCAGTAGGTTTCTTATGGGGTTTTACATATAGTTCTCCCTTCTGTGGGTCAACTTTGATTGTGACGTTGAGGTAATTGACTTCATCCTTACTGTAATTCTCTGTGAATTTTAGGTGTTGGTTCTGTTTATTAATCCGTGCAAAGAAAAGGATTGCAATGCTTTCTTCTCCTCTCCAAATGATCAGAACGCCATCTATGTACCTTTTCATAGTAGTATGTTCTTTTTAAATGGATTGGTATCACTTTAGATGCAGTTCTTCTCAAAAGCCTCCATGTAAAGATTTGCGATACTCAGTGCCAGAGTGGCTCCCATGGCCGTGCCCTGTATTTGTTTGTAGAAGGCACAGTTGAAATGAAAATAGTTTACCATCAGTGCCATTTCGGCACACCACATGATGAAAGTCGTTGCGGTGTTAGTAATGGCTCTTTCTGTCAGTAATCTCTCTTTTAGTACCTCAAGTGAGGCCCTCTGTGGTATATTGGTATAGAGAGCTACTACATCGAGACAGATCAAAATCTCCTTAGTCGTATCAAAGGGTCTACCCTCTACTTCTTTTATGATCTGGGTGGTGTCTTTTACAAATGAGGCCATTCCTCTGACCATCGGTTGCATAAAATAGTCTGTAAATTTTGACAGCGGCTCCAAAATCGAGTCACACCCAGACACTAGGTCTCCCTGGTGGCCTAGTGAGAGACTTATGTATTTTTGAGAGTATATAAAATTGTGGAATCCTAGGTCTGTCTACTACTAGGAAGTCTGCCTCTTTTTTCGTTAGCAATCCCCTTTCTTCTGCTTTTGTCACTTTTTGATGGATCAATCTTTCCAGTTTTTGTGTTGGATTACCTTCAAGTTGTTGGTAGTTGTTGATATCTCCTAGTTGGTTATGCACTCTCCTACATAGTCTTTTCTATTGAGGACCATCGTGGCACCACCTTAACTGCTTTTCGAATTATTATCGAATCGTTAAATAGCAGTGTCTTGAGTGTAGCCTTCTCTGCCCGGTTCAGATTTTGGAACATTTTTTCTTTTTCTGTTTTCTCTTCCAATTTAGCGATCTCTTGTATCACCGTTTTCAAAAACCCAGGCTTCAGCCGTTTGTGTTTGCAATGGTGGGCAAAATTCAGATTTTCCATTCGCCCACTATCTGTTTCAGTATTTTCAATGTTGTCGTCGAAAAATAGTTTCAGGTGGATTTTTCTCATAAATTCTGAGAATTCTTCTCGGAATTCGAAGCGATTGTGTATATTAGTTGTTACAAAACATAGGCCTTTTTTGAAGGGCCTGCATCTCTTCAGAGGTTAGTTCATAGTCAGATAGATTTACCACAGTCCCTTCATGCTGCAGGTCATTAGTCACTGGTCTGGTTCCCATTCTGGTTGGTCCCGTCCTAAAAAATGTTGTCCATTGGGGTTTCCTCTATTGCTGTTTCTTCTCATACCACCTCCTCTCCTTAATGCCCTTCCACCTGTGTTGAAGTATATTTCAAATTACATTTTCAGTTATGACTAGGGCTAAGGGCTGGGCAATATCTTAGCTTCTACAGGGCCTTGACCCTATATTCGACTGTTTGCCTCTAGGGAGTTTTATATTACGATGTGTAAGGTACAAGATGGTCTCATTAACCAGTCTTGTGATTTATTGGAATTCTAGGGTGTAATATGCAGATTGGTCTCATTAGTAGATATAGTACCTACCATCAGGAAGTAGTGGTAGTCACCTTATTTGACGTGGAAGAATGGGTACGGTGAGTTTCATTATTCTTTTTTTTCATTCAGGCCCAATCCTGTACTTTTTGTTAGGAAAATGAGTTCCTTTTCTTCCTCTGATAACTTTCTTCTGTCAGCGTTGGTATCATTGGTGGGCCTCACTAAATAGACGATCGACCACCTGAGATCTTCAGCCTTGTGCACCATTTCTATGAAGTGTCCAACTAAGGGGGCGGAATACACTCTGTTCTTTATGCAACTTTTGTGTTCTGTAATACGGATCTTAATTTTTCTTTCCGTCTTCCCTATATAGATATTCTTACAGGGACACCATATGACATAAATCACAAAGCAGGAGTTACAATTTGTAAGAACTTTTTGTTTCCATTGGCTGTTCAGACCTAGATCTATCTCGGTCGATTTTTTAGTTTGTTGACAGCATACGCATGATCCACATGGATAATGACCTGGTTTTTGCATGCCCCATGTTTCTGTTAAGGTTGGCTGTGGCTGGATTTGTTTGGTAATGTCATTTCTCATGATCTGATCCTTGATAGACCTGCTCCTTCGAAATGCGATTGAAGGTCTTTGTAGAGGGGTTTTCCCTTTCTCCAGAATGCACCAATTCTGATGGACAATTTTTCAAATCCCATTAGATAGGTTGATGTACGTGTTGACAAACACTAGATTATCTTTGTTTTTAGCTCTAGGGATTTGTTCGAGAATTGCTTCTCGGTTGTTATTGTCAGCTTTGCCAGATACCCCCTTCGATGTAGGTTGGTGCTTAGTTTTTGGGCTCCTTCTTTATAATCTGCCCTGTTAGTGCTATTCTTTTTCAATGAAGAAACTGGCCAAAGGGTAAGTTATAGCGTGTATGGATCGGGTGAAAGCTTGTATAGTGCAACAAAGCATTTTGATCAGTAGGTTTCTTATGGGGTTTTACATATAGTTCTCCCTTCTGTGGGTCAACTTTGATTGTGACGTTGAGGTAATTGACTTCATCCTTACTGTAATTCTCTGTGAATTTTAGGTGTTGGTTCTGTTTATTAATCCGTGCAAAGAAAAGGATTGCAATGCTTTCTTCTCCTCTCCAAATGATCAGAACGCCATCTATGTACCTTTTCATAGTAGTATGTTCTTTTTAAATGGATTGGTATCACTTTAGATGCAGTTCTTCTCAAAAGCCTCCATGTAAAGATTTGCGATACTCGGTGCCAGAGTGGCTCCCATGGCCGTGCCCTGTATTTGTTTGTAGAAGGCACAGTTGAAATGAAAATAGTTTACCATCAGTGCCATTTCGGCACACCACATGATGAAAGTCGTTGCGGTGTTAGTAATGGCTCTTTCTGTCAGTAATCTCTCTTTTAGTACCTCAAGTGAGGCCCTCTGTGGTATATTGGTATAGAGAGCTACTACATCGAGACAGATCAAAATCTCCTTAGTCGTATCAAAGGGTCTACCCTCTACTTCTTTTATGATCTGGGTGGTGTCTTTTACAAATGAGGCCATTCCTCTGACCATCGGTTGCATAAAATAGTCTGTAAATTTTGACAGCGGCTCCAAAATCGAGTCACACCCAGACACTAGGTCTCCCTGGTGGCCTAGTGAGAGACTTATGTATTTTTGAGAGTATATAAAATTGTGGAATCCTAGGTCTGTCTACTACTAGGAAGTCTGCCTCTTTTTTCGTTAGCAATCCCCTTTCTTCTGCTTTTGTCACTTTTTGATGGATCAATCTTTCCAGTTTTTGTGTTGGATTACCTTCAAGTTGTTGGTAGTTGTTGATATCTCCTAGTTGGTTCATGCACTCTCCTACATAGTCTTTTCTATTGAGGACCATCGTGGCACCACCTTAACTGCTTTTCGAATTATTATCGAATCGTTAAATAGCAGTGTCTTGAGTGTAGCCTTCTCTGCCCGGTTCAGATTTTGGAACATTTTTTCTTTTTCTGTTTTCTCTTCCAATTTAGCGATCTCTTGTATCACCGTTTTCAAAAACCCAGGCTTCAGCCGTTTGTGTTTGTACTGGTGGGCAAAATTCAGATTTTCCATTCGCCCACTATCTGGTTCAGTATTTTCAATGTTGTCGTCGAAAAATAGTTTCAGGTGGATTTTTCTCATAAATTCTGAGAATTCTTCTCGGAATTCGAAGCGATTGTGTATATTAGTTGTTACAAAACATAGGCCTTTTTTGAAGGGCCTGCATCTCTTCAGAGGTTAGTTCATAGTCAGATAGATTTACCACAGTCCCTTCATGCTGCAGGTCATTACTCACTGGTCTGGTTCCCATTCTGGTTGGTCCCGTCCTAAAAAATGTTGTCCATTGGGGTTTCCTCTATTGCTGTTTCTTCTCATACCACCTCCTCTCCTTAATGCCCTTCCACCTGTGTTGAAATCAGGGGCACGCCCTCTTCTCCCTTTGTCGGGACCAAGCCGCTGTTCTTGCCGCAAATTTGGTAAAAATCCATCCAGCGGTTTCGGGCTTTAGGCGTGAGCAAATTTTCTTTTCCATTGCGTCCACACCAAACTTGCCAAAATAATTCAGAGTGAGCCACTTAACCATGACTTAAGCATAACTACAGGGCCGCTACCGCAGGCCCTGTAATACACATTGTATTCTATCTCACTTTCAATAAGTACCTCTATATGACAGGTTTACTAAGAATATTAACATTCCAATAAAGGAACATTATGTCAAAAGAACGATTAGAAGAATAACACTTTCAAAGGGAAGGATTATCTAGAGTTTACATAGATAGAACAATTACTGCAATGTTACCTGAAATACACTTATGGCCTGATTCACAGAATGTTTTCCTATGAGATTGTGCCATTATAAAACACTTCCATGAATCAGGCCCTAGGTATTTAGGCAACTACAAACTTGGTTTCGCATCAGCACATTCTAAATATAATTGCCCACAAGGTCAATAGTCTGTGCATCTTTAAAACCATTTCAGTCAATAATCTTTTGAAAAAAGAAATGTAAATAATAATATAAAAATATAATTATATCAACTGTGTTTCAATTCTGTACAAACATTATTTGATATTAAATTATGTCAAATTGGCAGAGCATTTCATGCAACCTTAACCTGGAAACCAAGTCATATAACCTAACTATGTCTTCAGTTTTACAAATAAAAGTATGACTACATGCCAACTTGTAAGCTCATTGGAGGCGTTCAAGCCCATTCCAATATGGCTACCATGTATAGAGGCTCTGCAGAACACACAACATGTGTGTAATGATGCCATCAGTGGGACCAAGGACCCGGAAACATAAGCATACATTGGACTCTGTTTCCTCGTGTCGCATCACTCAGTTTTCTTGAGTGGACCCTTTTTCAGGTTTCCTTCTTGCTCTGTTCTAGTTTTCTCCTGTTATTTTCTCCTATTCCAGAGTCGACATGTGATTGAAGTGTTCATACCCGCGGTTTGTGGTTGATAGCCCTGGCTATATTATATCTCACAGGACACAATGTTTCATTGGCTACTATCGTAACCACAGCTATTTTAAAAAAAAAGGCATCAAAGGTATTTTCCTTTTCCATTATACTTGACAAATTCTCTGGGTGGCTCTAAAGAGAGCCTTTGTTTTCTTTTACCAACATATCACCCAAAATATATTTTCTATCAAAGAAATACTCTTCAGCTCTATAATGATTCAAAAATGTTTGAATAACTTGCCTGTGCTCTTTCTTTAGATGATTAATTAATTTTCCTTTCCCAAAGAGAAAAAAAACCTGTGCTCCCCGTCAAAAACATTTCTTCACAATCACAGCATATACCTCTCATTTCAAGCACTCTGTCTGAAATAATATTATACAACCAAAAAAGCCTTGCAAGCCAATGCTTTGAGAATTCATCACTATTAACCCCATTCTCAAAATCTGCACATTTTCCTGTTTCTGAACAAAGAGATTCCTCTCCTTCTGAAATTGACTCCATGGGGGTCATTACGAGGTTGGAGGTAAGGGAAAAATGATGCCGGTAAAGGATTACTGGCATCGATTACCACTCCGGGCTATTCCGACTTGCCAACCCGCTATTAGCGGCACCGTAAATAACAGTGCCTCTAATAGCAGCATGGGCGCGGGCATGCGGCCCTTCATGGCGGTAATACCGGCATGCCGTAAACAGGAGGACATCACAAGTCAGGCAGACATGCAAATACGCCATCAGGAAGGCGCTGAAAGTGGGTACCGGCATGCCGGCAATGCCGGCAGCCCAAACCACCTGTAAACTGCCATGTGCAGTGTTCTCAAATGCCACAGGTGCACACAATGAGCACAGGTGGAGGCAATGTAGACTGGGCCAGCACAAAAGGAGCACACCACACCCCTTCCCACACCAAAATGATTCCAATACTAGTAGCAATATTGGGGCTGGAGGACATGCTTATGATTGTTCTTGACACAACGGGTGTATTAACCATGAAGCGTATAGAAAGTGCATAAACCCTCCACCCCAAACACCCACTCCTCTCTCCCCTCCCCCAAAACTCCCCAAAACACTCTCTCCCTCCACAACTCCCCCAAACACCCTCTCCCCCTCCTCCCACAACTCCCCCAAACACCCTCTCCTCCTTCCCTTCCCCCCACAACTCCCCCACACATGGTGTGCACTTCAGTACAGCATTAGTCTGCAAGAGTCACCAATAACAGGCTGCCCCTATTTCCCACGTCCTCTACCAGAATTGGGTGGCTGCATGCCTGGCCGCCGCAAGGTCCACGTGGACCTGCGCAGGGGGCTGGTCTACCTTGAGCTGGCAGAGGAGGAGGTGCCTGGTTGCTCCAGTCTCTGTGCGGGACACTGGCTCTCCATGGCATCTGCGATGCGGCTGAGGACCTGCCTCACAGCTGCCAACTCATCACAGATGCGTGTGGTACTCGCTTCTATTGCGAGTTTAATGGCCATAGTGTATTCATGGCACTCCTCCCTTGCCAGGGCACCTTCGCTCACGTGCTGGCCAACCAGCACAGTGAGCTCCTCCTGGCGCTGTAGGATGAGGCTGATTCCCTGGCCTCTGTCCCTGACACCAGTGGATGTTGACACAGCGTGCGGAATGGTTCTGCCATCAGGTGAGCTCTCCCTGGGGCTCCATCTCCCTGGCAATGACTCACCACCAGACAGCTCATGGCTGCTGGCATTGGATGTGGGACGTGGGGTGAGGTGGGGTGACAGCTGTGGGCTGGGTGTGCCCTGTCCTACGGGTGTTTGGCATTGTCCCTCTTCATCCGACAGGGTTGCCGTGGTAGCTGCTTCTCCAACCGAACTGTTGGCAGCGGACAGGGAGCCTTCTGCCACTGGTTCCTATGTGGTGGTGGCGGCTGGTGTGGGTGCTATCGCGGTGTCAGTGCCCCTTTCACGCCTTGGTGACATAGCATCCTGAGTGGCGTTGGGCTTCTGCAGTCCTGATTTGCCAGAGCCCCTTGAAGTGGTAGGCCTTTTGCCTCCTTCCATGTCCCTGGCCTTCTTCATGGGTGTTGTGGCCTGCGCCGCGGAGTCCTGGTCCTCACTGTCAGATTGTGAGCCTGTGGGGGACCAAGAGAGGGACAGCATCGGTGATGGTTCTACGTGCATCATGCATATATTGGTATTGTTGCAGTTCTATACATTTGAGGCTATCTGGACTTTGAGTTGTGACATACAGGTTGCTTGCCCTATGGGTGGGTCATGCAGGCATACGTCTGGGTGACACATGTATGAGGTGCTGCATGCATGGGGATGTGATGGTGCTGTGGACAGCCTATAGGCAGTGTTGTGTACATGTGTGTGTGATGCCCCATGCATTGGCTCATTTCACTGTCACATTTGGGGGACATCGTCATGCTTTGCATTACAGTGGTTTGTGTGGACACTCACCTCTATCAGCCGATGACGGCGTTCCATGCTCCATTTCCCCCACTCCCTCAATTGTCTCTATGCCAATTGTGCTGGCACATGTCTCCTCCCAGTGTGTCATATTGATCGGGGAGCCTCCTCCGCCAACTGTTCTCATGCCCTGGCTCAATTGGCTGCAAGAATGCTCCTGACATGGAGGCACAGGTCATCCCAGCGCTTGCACACGTCCTTTACAATGCGGGGGGCGGTACCCACCACACTGACTTTGCGTGCCACCTCCTCCCAGATCTCCTTCTTTCTTATCTGGGCAGCACGCCGCATGTCTTGAACAAGCACAACCTCTGCATTTTCAGCAAGTGTGTTGGCAAGCATATTTAGCTCCTCCACTGAGAAACTGACCTTGCGCTGGTGGTAGGGCTGCTCTTGTGCTGATGCAGGTCCTGGGTGCTGAGGATGGCAATGGATTGTGTTTTAAAGATGGCCACTGTGCTCTTTCCCGTTCCTGTGCGATGACGCTACTTCCAGTTCCGCTTATTTACGGTCACCGCTATTAGAGGTGACCGCTAATCCCAGATCCATCGATGGCGGTAGTGCTATCAGCGCATTCCTTGATGCTGCTTAGGGCCATTTTTGGGACTTTAGCGGCATGGCGGTAATATCCTTACCGGCATGGCACAAAGCTTGTGCCCGCGAACTTGTTATGGCCCGCTAATAGCTCTTACTACACGGACACAGTAATTGCTCCATGCCGGTAAGGACAGTTATTTCCCTCCAACCTCGTAATGAGGCCCTATGTTTCCAATATCCACTGAAACAATAAATATACCCCAACACTGCAGTATCTCCTAAAAGTACACCTCACACTCAAATAATAAAAATGTACTATGTAGAAAAACTCTTAATATAATAATACAATATAATCGACCGTTTTATTGGCATATCTAAACATCACTATGAAAAAAACATACTCTGATAGGTTCAACATCATCTGAGGTACTTGACAGCCTTTTGACAGCCACCCACCACACAGACAATAAACAACCAATCAGAAAGCAAATACACAAAATTCCGCCTTCTCTCCTCATGTAATCTTCCTTCATTGCTAATTCTAATATCTAGGCGACACGCAGTATTTCTGTCTATCACAGTACAATGGAAAATTACTTGGAATGGCTGGAGGAAAATGATCCTACAGAGGAAGAAATTAAAAAAGAAGATACTCAAGAAAAGGAACCAAAAGAAAATACATCACATTCAGGATTTTGTGAGTTCATTCTTGATATTTATGTCAAATCAGACAAGTAATAGTATGTTATTGAACAAACATCAGTCACCAAAAAGATATAGTTGATCTAACTACTTTCAAATGTATATGCAGCCAACACAAATATTTTAAAATTGTATTATATCTTCAAATAATTAAATATATTTCAAATATTTTCAAACAGATGAAGAAGTCATTCAAGTCTGAAGAATATTCAAGAAAGAAGCACCACAACAAGTACCCACACATATAATCATGGATTCCTTAACAGAATTAAAATAACTATTACTTAATATTTTACAAGAGATTAAATCAGTGAAAAGGGGCATTCAAATTTTAAGAGAAATCATGGACATTAAAAATCCAGTTAATTGGGCTAAAGACGATGTATCATGTGTTCCAACTAAAAGAAATGGAAAACCCACAACCACATCCCCCCCAATTAATCCTGTTTTCAACAAACTGTGTTTCAATATTTATTTACCCTTTTCAAGTATGTACACTTATATGTATTATTAATGAATACAAAGTATTTCAAATGTTACAATCACTGCACTCAATACATCCTAATTTTATTTTTCCACATGTAGGGGCCGATTCATGGAACAAACGTGCACCGAAAATCTTCGCGCAAGCAGGCGCAAGGAGGCACAAGCAGGCGCAAGCGGAAAAATACAGGCGCACGCGCACGCGTGCGGTTCATGGAACATGAACTCAGGCGTGTTCACCTCGGGATGTGCGCCAAACCTGTGCATGGCGCACAAGTCACTGCAAAATCCCGAAAGGCGTGCGCAACGCGCACAGTGAAAGCGCACAACCTCGGCGCATACACCAGAAAGTGGGCGGGACACGGGGCGTAACGCGCAGAATGGGGAACAACGTGCGAAAATAAGGGCATAACTGGGGAGGTACTGCAGGGAAGCAGACGGAACGCCCACACGCACTCGAACCACACGTATTCATGGAATCGAATAAGGCAAAGCCACGCACAGCCAAAGACACGCACAAACTGAAACACGTCCGCCACACGAAGGCAGGCGGTAGAGTCCCAGCGCATCACAAAAGTGGCAACATACAGCAATTGGGCCTGTGCGAGCGGGGCACGTGTATTGCGGGGGTGTGCGGGAAGCAACACACGCGATCGAGTGGGGTACGTGTATTTCGGGGGTGCATGGGAAGTTACACACGCGATTGAGCGGGGTACATGTATTTCGGGGGTGCGCGGGAAGTTACACACGCGATTGAGCGGGGTACGTGTATTTCGGGGGTGCAGGGGAAGTTACACACGCGATTGAGCGGGGTACGTGTATTTCGGGGGTGCGCGGGAAATTACACATGCGATTGAGCGGGGTACGTGTATTTCGGGGGTGCGCGGGAAGTTACACACGCGATCACATCAGGGTACGTGTATTTCGGGGGTGCGCGGGAAGTAACACACACGCGATTGAGCGGGGTAAGTGTATTTCAGGGGTGCGCGGGAAGTTACACACGAGATTGGGCGGGGTACGTGTATTTCGGGGGTGCGCGGGAAGTTACACACGCGATCACATCAGGGTACGTGTATTTTGGGGGTGCGCGGGTAGTTACACACGCAATCTCATCAGGGTACGTGTATTCGGGGGGTTTGCGGGAAGTTACACACGCGATCTCATCAGGGTACGTGTATTTCAGGGTGCGGGGGAAGTATCCCACGCAACATCAGCAGGGTATGTGTATTCCAGGGGTGCGCGGGAAGTTCCACACGCAATTCCATCAGGGTACGTGTATTACAGGGGTGCGCGGGAAGCTCCACACGCGATCTCATCAGGGTACGTGTATCACAGGGGTGCACGGGGAGCAGCACACGTGAATTGCACGTGTGGGTCCTCCCAGGTGTTCCCTCTACACCCTCCACGGCCCCTGCAGCTGGCTCACACCACAGGGGCCTACCCTGCACATGTCCTGCAGGCACCCCATCCACCATGGCCATGCCCCCCAGCTAACCCACATGTCAACTTGCACTACTGCCCACCACCGCATGTCCCCCTGCACCCCCAGCCACCAGGGGCACCCACCACCAGGCCCCCACCCATGTTCAACTCATGTTCCCCACCACCCCCACCCCCAGCCACCAGGGGCAGCCTCCACCAGGCCCCCACCCATGTCTCCCACCCACCACCCCCACCCCCCAGCAGTGCAGGGGCACCCACCACCAGACCCCACCCATATCTCCCAGCACCCCCACCCCCCAGCCACCAGGGGCACCCACCACCAGGCCCCCACCAATGTCTCCTAGCACCCCCACCCCCCAGCCACCAGGGGCAGCCTCCACCAGGCCCCCACCTATGTCTCCCAGCACCCCCACCCCCCAGCAGTGCAGGGGCACCAACCACCAGGCCCCCACCCATTTCTCCCAGCACCCCCACCCCCCAGCCACCAGGGGCACCCACCACCAGGCCCCCACCCATGTCTCCCAGCACCCCCACCCCCCAGCCACCAGGGGCAGCCTCCACCATGCCCCCACCCATGTATCCCACCACCCCCACCACCCAGCCACCAGGGGCAGCCTCCACCAGGCCCCCACCCATGTCTCCCACCACCCCCACCCCCCAGCCACCAGGGGCAGCCTCCACCAGGACCCACCCATGTCTCCCAGCACCCCCACCCCCCAGCAGTGCAGGGGCACCAACCACCAGGCCCCCACCCATGTCTCCCAGCACCCCCACCCCCCAGCCACCAGGGGCACCCACCACCAGGACCCCACCCATGTCTCCCAGCACCCCCAACCCCCAGCCACCAGGGGCAGCCTCCACCAGGCCCCCACCCATGTCTCCCACCACCCCCACCACCCAGCCACCAGGGGCAGCCTCCACCAGGCCCCCTCCCATGTCTCCCACCACCCCCACCCCCAGCAGTGCAGGGGCAGCCTCCAGCAGGCCCCCACCCATGTCTCCCACCACCCCCACCCCGCATCCACCAGGGGCAGCCTCCACCAGGCCCCCACCCATGTCTCCAAGCACCCCCACCCCCCAGCAGTGCAGGGGCAGCCTCCACCAGGCCCCCACCCATGTCTCCCTGCACCCCCACCTCCCAGCCACCAGGGGCAGCCTCCACCAGGCCCCCACCCATGTCTCCCACCACCCCCACCTCCCAGCAGTGCAGGGGCAGCCTCCACCAGGCCCCCACCCATGTCTCCCACCACCCCCACCCCCCAGCCAACAGGGGCACCCACCACCAGGCCCCCACCCATGTCTCCCAGCACCCCCACCCCCCAGCCACCAGGGGCAGCCTCCACCAGGCCCCCACCCATGTCTCCCACCACCCCCACCCCCCAGCAGTGCAGTGGCACCCAGCAAAAGGCCCCCACCCATGTCTCCCAGCACCCACACCCCCCAGCCACCAGGGGCACCCACCACCAGGCCCCCACCCTTGTCTCCCAGCACCCCCACCCCCCAGCTACAAGGGGCAGCCTCCACCAGGCCCCCACCCATGTCTCCCACCACCCCCACCCCCCAGCAGTGCAGGGGTAGCCTCCACCAGGCCCCCACCCATGTCTCCCACCACCCCCATCCCCCAGCCACCAGAGGCAGCCTCCACCAGGCCCCAACCCATGTCTCCCACCACCCCCACCCCCAGCAGTGCAGGGGCAGCCTCCACCAGGCCCCCACCCATGTCTCCCACCACCCCCACCCCCATCCACCAGGGGCACCCACCACCAGGCCCCCCATGCCTCCCAGGACCCCCACCCCCCAGCCACCAGGGGCAGCCTCCACCAGGCCCCCACCCATGTCTCCCACCACCCTCACCCCCCAGCCACCAGGGGCACCCACCACCATGCCCCCACCCATGTCTCCCAGCACCCCCACCCCCCAGCCACCAGGGGCTGCCTCTACCAGGCCCCCACCCATGTCTCCCAGCACCCCCACCTCCCAGCAGTGCAGGGGCACCCACCACCAGGCCCCCACTTATGTCTCCCATCACCACCACCCCCCAGCACTGTGGGGCACCCACCACCAGTCCCCCACCCATGTCTCCCAGCACCCCCACCCCCCAGCAGTGCAGGGGCAGCCTCCACCAGGCCCCCACCCATGTCTCCCAGCACCCCCACCCCCCAGCCACCAGGGGCAGCCTCCACCAGGCCCCCACCCATGTCTCCCACCACCCCCACCCCCCAGCAGTGCAGGGGACGCCTCCACCAGGCCCCCACCCATGTCTCCCAGCACCCCCACCCCCCAGCAGTGCAGGGCAGCCTCCACCAGGCCCCCACCCATGTCTCACACCACCCCCACCCCACAGCAGTGCAGGGGCAGCCTCCACCAGGCCCCCACCCATGTCTCCCACCACCCCCACCCCCAGTCACCAGGGGCAGCCTCCACCAGGCACCCACCCATGTCTCCCAACACCCCCACCCCCAGCCACCAGAGGCAGCCTCCACCAGGCCCCCACCCATGTCTCCCACCACCCCCACCCCACAGCAGTGCAGGGGCAGCCTCCACCAGGCCCCCACACATGTCTCCCAGCACCCCCGCCCCCCAGCCACCAGGGGCAGCCTCCACCAGGCCCCCACCCATGTCTCCCACCAACCCCACCCCCCAGCACTGTGGGGCACCTGCCAGCAGGCCCCCACCCATGTCCAACTCATGTTCCCCACCACCCCCACCCCCCAGCACTGTGGGGCACCTGCCAACAGGCCCCCACCCATGTCCAACTCATGTTCCCCACCACCCCCACCCCCCAGCAGTGCAGGGGCAGCCACCAGCAGGCCCCCACCCATGTCTCCCACCACCCCCACCCCCCAGCCACCAGGGGCAGCCTCCACCAGGGCCCCACCCATGTCTCCCAGCACCCCCAGCCACCAGGGGCAGCCTCCACCAGGCCCCCACCCATGTCTCCCAGCACCCCCACCCCCAAGCAGTGCAGGGGCACCCACCACCAGGCCCCCACCCATGTCTCCCAGCACCCCCACCCCCCAACCACCAGGGGCACCCACCACCAGGCCCCCACCCATGTCTCCCAGCACCCCCACCCCCCAGCCACCAGGGGCAGCCTCCACCAGGCCCCCACCCATGTCTCCCAGCACCCCCACCCCCCAGCAGTGCAGGGGCACCCACCACCAGGACCCCACCCATGTCTCCCACCACCCCCACCCCCCACCACTGTGGGGCACCCACCACCAGGTCCCCACCCATGTCTCCCAGCACCCCCACCCCCCAGCAGTGCAGGGGCAGCCTCCACCAGGCCCCCACCCATGTCTCCCACCACCCCCGCCCCCCAGCACTGTGGGGCACCTACCAGCAGGCCCCCACCCATGTCCAACTCATGTTCCCCACCACCCCCACCCCCCAGCACTGTGGGGCACCTGCCAGCAGGCCCCCACCCATGTCCAACTCATGTTCCCCACCACCCCCACCCCCCAGCACTGTGGGGCACCTGCCAGCAGGCCCCCACCCATGTCCAACTCATGTTCCCCACCACCCCCACCCCCCAGCACTGTGGGGCACCTGCCAGCAGGCCCCCACCCATGTCCAACTCATGTTCCCCACCACCCCCACCTTCCAGCACTGTGGGGCACCTGCCAGCTGGCCCCCACCCATGTCCAATTCATGTTCCCCACCACCCCCACCCCCCAGCACTGTGGGACACCTGCCAGCAGGCCCCCACCCATGTGCAACTCATGTTCCCCAGCCAACATGTCATCACAATCTAGATCCCTGGTCCCTATGGTCAGCCTCCAAATGCAAAACACCCACCCGAGTATTGCATCCACCCACTCATAATTTGCAATTACATCACAGAACACCAATTGCAAGTTCCGAAACAAACACATTTCCCTCACATACACCCAATGGGTGTCAGTGAATCTCAAAACACATATCATGAAATGCATGAAACCAATGAGATACCACACATTGAAGTTCACCAAAAAAAATATGTATTAAAGGAAACATAAATAGAATCAAAAATGAAGAAACAGAAATGTGAATGTGCAAAAATTAAAAGAAGCATGTCCGTGAAAAAAAGCAAAACCAAAAATAAAATTCCAAAGTAATGTTGTCCAAAGTCATTGCTCCATGGTTAAAATGTGAAAAAAATAAATACAATCCAATTATCCCAACAAAAGAAAGGAAACCTATCTAACTACACTAACTAATAAAATAAATTATATACAAAAATGTGGCCAATGTCCGAAAGGTCCAAATAAAATCAAAACAAAAATGAAACCTAACACTACCTATATAACTATGTACAAGGGCAGCGGGCTAGTTTCACGGCTCACTTGTGGATGTCCCGGGCCAGGACATCATCGAACTCCTGCTCAATGTTCCGAAGGCGGTCCTCCTCCATGGCCCCGAGGGTCCGCAGGGCCGTCGACGTGTCCACCTCCAAACCCCTGCGGATTGCCTCGAGGCACTCGGCCCGCCTCAGGGCCCTCCGCATGGAGTTCTCCGCCCTGACCATTGTGAGCCGTGCCTCTTCCGCCCGCTGCCACTCCGCATCTATGGCGTGGCCCAACCGCTGTCACACGGAAGACACTCTCTGTCCTGGGTCCTCCTGCCCTCCGGCCAATGCCTGCCCCTCCGATGTTGAAGGCCCCGAGCCTTCATGGCTCCCACCACGTTGCTGCTGCTGCTCTGCCTCTGTCTGTGCACTGCCTCCTGCTGCCTGCACATCCTCCGCCGGCTGGGGTGCAGTCGTAGATGTGGCCACCTCTGCTGGACGTCCGACTCCCGACTGTGGCAGGGATACCTCCTCCACCAGCCTGGCTGCACCGTCAGAGGCAGCTCCACAGGGCACCCAGTGGGAAGGGAAGATGGCACGGAGGACGACTGGCGCGTAGGGGGTCCAGTTGAGGAGGGGGTCGTAGCAAGCCCCATCAGACGGAGGAATCCGGAGGAATCCGGCCTGGGTGACCTGTCCCAGCAGGCTGACGTGGTCAACGAGCCATTCGAGATGACGTGCAGTCTCCTCATGAAAAGACTGCAGGTCACCTCGCATGGCCCTTTGATGCAACGCCACACCAGCCAGGACAGGCTCAACCCGGACCCGGATAGCCACGTCCGCAGGCAGAGGAAGGCCAGTTGACGTGAGCTCATCCCCTGCCTGAAAACGGGTCTGGAGGTAGGCATCCCTGCTAGTGCAAGATGATGCAGGGACAGGATCAGGGACAGGATTGCACACAGGCACCTCCGCGGCGGCCTGTGCTGCCTCCTGTCCCTGGTCCTGCACTGCACCACTAGCACCAGTGGGATCCCCACCTCCAGACCCCGTCTCTGGTGCTTGCACGGCCTCCTCCTCCACCAAACCCCCCACCAACCTGGATGACTCCGTGCCATCTTCCCCTGTTGGGCCCTGTGGGGTCCCAGCTGCCCCTTCTGCTGCCGAGGAGTCCAACTCCAACCTCCGCCTCTTGGACCTCCGCCCGGCAGCTGTGGCCTGGGACGCGGCACCGGACTCCTCACTCTCCGACGAGATCACAACATGGGAGGGGAGCCGGGCCTTGCGTCGCCGGCTGGCGGTGGGATCCCCGCCGCTGTGCTCCACAGCACCTTCTCCGCCCTCTTCATCAGTTGACGCTGCAGACAGGGAGAAACAAAACACGGGCATCAGGGCACTGTACAATGGACACATACACACATGACAGTTGTACATGAGTGGCATTGGCAAACCTCAGACATGTCATCACAATCCCCAACACACATGTCATTTCAACTCGCACACATGAGCCATACCACAGCCATATAGCAACTGCCAGCACCATCCATACACATACAACAGCATGAACAGCCAAAGGTGAGCCAGACATCACATGCAACACAGGAGGTGCACCACACATGTAAACACACCACCACACTTGCACACACACCACCACACTTGCATGCATGTGTACACCTCTGCCAAGTGTCACAGTGTTCAGACGGGCATCCATGTCACATCTGCCAATCAGGCTTCCACATACCGCTGTCACATGCATCCATGTTGCATCACTGTTGGACCCTTGTCAAATACACACACATGCACATGTACACAGTGCTCATACATGCAGCTGAAAACAACATACATGCGTGACATCACGGACATGTCTACTTACATACACATTCATCCAAACATGTGTACCCACACAACTGCATTTGGCATGCAAGCCTACACACACAAGCACCATCCATGTCTCACACATACCAGCCCTCGCATGTGTTAGCCCCACGGCCCTGTACACCCCCACCCATACTCGACCCCATACAAACAGATGTGCAACCTGCACACTACTGAATAATCACCACACGCACTGCTCACAATCAGGATGCATGTACACTCACCGCTCGACTCCAGACGGGTCTGCCTCTCAAGGACCTGGACGTGGAGCGCTGGGGATATGCGTTCCACCAGGACCCTCATCTGTTCTTCCGACAAGTGGCCCCGGCGCCCCTTGGCATCCGCTGCCTTCAAGAGGCGCCGGGCCTTGTTCAGGGTCCTGGACCTGAAGTCCTCCCAGCGCTTCTTGACATGTTGTAAGTCGCGGACTGCCACCCCCTCCGCGTTGATGGCAGTCACGATGTCAGTCCAGATCTGAGTCCGTCCTTCCTTGTCGGCGTGGGAACTTCCGAAGAGGGCATCATACTGCCCCAGGACTTGCTCCACCAGGACACCAACTTCGGTGGCACTGAAGCTGGTCCCCCTCTGCCTCTCTGGCTGGGGGTTGTCAGTGGTCTCAGATGGTGTTTGCCCCGACATGACAACCCCAGAGGCAGGAGTGGGTGGGCAACTGGGTCCTGGTGCTGGGCTGTGGAGCGATGGAATCCCAGTCGGGAGTCTTCGGTTCCAGCAGGGGTGGTCACAGCAACAGCACCCCTTGCTGATGTGCAGGCAGCAAATGGCAGGGCACGTGGGCAGCAGGCAGGCAGGCAGCAGCAGATGGCAGGTGGGAGCGTGCTTGGGGTTCTGGGGGGCAGTAGTTTGGCCTTCTGGGCAGGAGCGTGGTCTTCCGTGTGCTTACGCGTGGCCAGCTTGATACGGAGTGATTTGGCACGTGAAAAATCTGCACGTCAGTGTGTAATTCAAGGAAAGGCCCTTAGCGCGTAAGCGCGTCTGCACGCATATGCATTTTCATTGGACAGAAGGCCCCTCAAGCGCAAGCGCCCCTGTGACGTGACGCGTACAGACGTGCATGGGCATTTCAGCACGCATGAAAAACTGCACGTCCGCGTGTAATACGAGGAAAGGGCCCATTCGCGTAAGCGCGCGTGGAAAACTGCACATCCGCGTGTAATACGAGGAAAGGCCCTTAGCGCGTATGCACGGCAGCACGCATATGCGTTTTTATTGGACCAAAGGCCCTTAGCGCGTGAGCGTGTCTGTGACGTGACGCGCGCGGGTGTTTCCCTCATTGCACGTGTTGACAGAACACACGTGGATTTCCACCAATCGCGTGTGAAAGTTCCCGGCACCCCGGAACACACGTACCCAGGCTAATCGCGTGTGGAATTTCCCGCGCACCCCGAAACACACGTACCCAGGCCAATCGTGTGTACGCTCACTCCCCTCCGATCACAAGCGATGACACTCAGACCTACAGTCGTACCACGTATCCGAATACGGGAAACCCGCACACGGCAAAAGACGTGCACAGGCGTCAACGCGTCCACCCACACGAAGGCAGGCGGAGGCGTCCCCGCGCACAGCATAAAAGTACGCGCAAACAACAAACGCGTATATACAGCTACGATGAATGCCCCATTTGTCGCTGCACTGATCGTGGGACACCACAGGAGGAGGAGAATAGCCAGGGCACGCATTTTCGCACCACGGACAAGCCTTTTTGGGATGCCTGACGACCAGGTCTACAGCAGGTATAGGTTTCCACCCCATATCATCCTAGACCTGGTCAGGGAGTGGGAAGATGACCTCACATCCCCCACCCTTTGCTCCCAAGCATTGAGCCCCTTGGAGAAGCTGCTCAATGTCCTGCATTTTTTGGCCACTGGGTCATTTCAGCGGACCACTGCCATAGTGGGGGGGGTCTCACAGGCCACGCAGTCACGCTGCCTACACCAAGTACTGGCAATCATGACAGCGCGCCCCTCAGTCCGCAGGCACATATACATGCCCAGAACACCCGCAGAAAGGCAGGCCGTTGTCCTGGATTTTTTCAGGGTGGCACACTTCCCCAAAGTGCTCGGTGCCATAGATTGCACCCATGTGGCCCTACGTCCACCTAGGGCCATTGAGCACATCTACCGAAACCGCAAGCACTGGCATTCCATCAATGTACAGGTGGTATGTGATGCAAAGGGAATCATCACCTCTGTCTATGCAAACTACCCTGGCTCCACCCATGACAGTTTCATATACAGAATGTCGCCCTGAGCCGGGCCCTGGAAGCTGGGCAGCATGGCGACACATGGCTCCTAGGTCAGTACAAATGCCCTTGCACATGCATGCAAGTCACACACAGACAAATATCCAAACCCTAATGATCTCAACTATTATCACCCCCCCAGGGGACAGTGCCTACCCCCTGAGCACCCACATGATGACGCCAATCCGGAACCCCACCACACCACCCCAGGTAAGGTACAACGCCGCCCATATTGCAACCAGGTGCATAGTGTAGCAAACATTCGGAGTGCTCAAGTCAAGTTTCCGCTCCCTTGACCGCTCTGGTGGGCAACTAATCTATGCACCACCAGTAGTGTGCAGGATCATTGTGGCAGCATGTGTCCTGCACAATGTTGCAACACGGCAGGCCGTCCCGGTGGACATGGTGGTGCCCCCACATCCCCAACCACAGGCACAGGCGCTGCCCATGGGAGGGGACAGGGCACATGGCAAGGAAGCCCGGACCCAGCTTGTGGCCTCATTTTTCACCTAAACTCCCACCCCTGCGGAGTGCACACAGGCCTGGCACATACCAGGTGACAATCGATGATGACAAAGAGACAGTCAACTGTCACAACCCTATCACCCTGAGATAGTTGCCATGGAAGTGCCACATCGTCTGCATCCCTAGCTACTTAAACACAAGCTATCCTGTGTGACCAAAAGGCACACATATGACATATGACATGATATGGGCAATACACAAGTATTTCAAGGCGCAATGAGGCAGGGAGGGGGGAACAAGGGAAGACAGACAACGGTAAGACTAGGCCAGGTGTCATTGAGATTGTGCAAGTGCAGGGGTAGGGGGAAGCCAAAAGTGCAAGGGGAAGGGTGGGGGGAGTCCAGTACAGGAGAAGTAGCCCAAAAAAAGAATACATAGGTCGGCTGGTGGCAACTGCAAAGGTAAGTGCAGACAAGTGCTGGGAAGGGAGGGCTGTAGGGATAGAGAGACAGTACTGCAGTGCAGGGGTTGCCAGGGAGGCAGTGCAAGTGGAGAGTGGCTTGGCCAGGGAACGAGGTCGGTGAGAGTGGCCCAGTTGCAGCTCCTGTGCAGTTCCAGTGAAGAATTCTGCAAGGGAGAGGCAGAGAGTAAGCAGAAGCAAAGAGGAAGGTCTTGAGGTGCTTCCAGAACTGGAAATAGTTCCCCTCAAGTTCAAGTCAGGCAGGAAGTCTGTTCCAGGTGGAGGGCCCTGCTGCGGAGAGAAATCTACCCCCAGCTAGTTGCTCTGAGAAGCGGATGACCCGGACATGCAAGGTGTGTATCACACACACCTGCAAAACAGGCCATGGCCATCACTGTCATGTCACTCAAACCCTCCCAAACATCAACATGACATGGCAAGCAATACCGATACACCAACACAGTAACGATAAGCTACACATTGCCATGTCCTAAATGTACAGTGGCATCGGACAATGATGCCTGACCCGGAATCAGATGAAATTACAGACCAACAAAATCTCCCACCCAAAATAAGTCATTTCCAAATGCATTACAACAGTCGTAGACGTAACATAACAATGAATGCCTGTCTACATGCACATTATGCATTGCAAAATCAACACTGCAGCTCATGTGTGCAGTGTCCTAATCCTGCATCACACTGCTCAGCGCACAGCACAGTGAACAGCCATTGTGTGTGATGCACACCCTGAGCATCACATCTAAGTGACAGACCACATCAAACATCAAATTAGGCATGTACTTGATCCATAATCGGTCACAGAACATGCTGCCGGGACACAGTGGGCACCAGAAGGCAAACAGTGTACATGTGGATATGCAAGGGTGTGAGTACATGTAGTGCATCAGAGTGCAAGTGTGTGGTTCTGCAAGGACATGCACTCCACATATGCATGTGCACTCAAGTGACCATCAGTGTTCCCTACACATCACATGTGAACATCTACCATGTGTACACCCCAGCATGTCAAACCACAACTATCCCCTCACACCTGAAAGGAAAACACAACACATGAACAGGTATTGATCAGCAGAACACAACATGAACATAGGATACCACCATTACTACGTCAGAGTTCCCATCACACTGCAGGGCAAGGCAACTATCAACAACAACCCCCCCCTCCCTCACAAATGACCATGACCCACTGAACAACTGCACCTGGGTCATGGAGCCCCCAACCCTCAATTCCACCTGGCCACAGGATCACCTTTACTCTTCATCACCATCTCCCACCTTGTGTGTAAAAAGATGCCTGGACCCTCAGAATCCACACTCATTTCCAAAATCATAAAAATCCAAGGCATAAAAACGAACCCGAACACCCTCCAGTAGATGACTTGACGTAGTAGTACCTCACAAAGGCCAAGTACTACCACAATGATGCAACAACCAAGGTAGCACAGCAAAACAATGTCACGACAGGATGTGAGACATGTGTGGTACATGACATAGGATGATGCACCATGAATGGATGTGTACTGTCACAGGTCCCCTGTACAGGCGCGGGAGTGTCACGAAACAACCACCCCCACCATGTCCCGGGTGCCTGCAAGGTCAAACTCACACAGGCCCCTGAGACCCTGGTGGGGAAGGAGGTTCAGGGATATGCAGTCGGGACATGTGTTGACACACTGGATGACTGGAATGAGTGGCAGGAGAGGGGAGGAGGAATGACACATGAAACTAGGGAATGCACGAAAATGTACAACCTGCATGAACACATACACAATCTAAAGAAACTTGGACATCATTGTCATGGCCTTCTGTAGTCCAGGCTCAGGAGTGGTACGAACCAACCACCCCCTCTAGGGTTTTGGCGCCTGCAAGTTTGGGGCTTACACAGGCATCCGCATACCCCAGTGGGGAAAGAGGGTCAGGGAACGTTGCTTGGATAGGTACGGGAAGCAGGAACACCGGGTAGAGGGTACAGGTTTCAAAATTGCATAGGATCACGGGTGATTAGGGAGAAAAAACATACCAAATTGAACCACACATACATCCATGCATCAGTACACTCCCCAGCAAGCCTATGCAGAGCTGTTCGAAAGAAAAACAACAAGACACTTAGCTCTGGTTTTGAGTGCTGGCCTTCTGCCTGTGCACTCTCAGGTCCGGTTACAGGAGCACTGCAATGCTGCAAAGAGAGCCACAGTCAACAACCTGTACGTGCCAATTACACAAAAACACAACACCAAACATGCCCCATAGCAACAAACTACTCTACAAACAGACAATCTGTGGTCGATGCTTCGTACCCATATAATACATCACCCCTGTGACGGGTCATACACAGTCAATGCAGTAAGTCAGCCGCTGGTGGGCGCGTGGCAAATGGAACGCCAATGTGTCACAATTCACACAACATGCAATGTTCCCTGGGTAAGCAGACAGACCCATATAGCAAGCCATGACTACAGAGCAAGTTGCGTACCACCATGAACGAAACAAAGTTGGCAGTGCATTTATCATGAAGTACGTGGAAAAGACATGCACTGCACCCGAGTATGTCCCTTGCTGTATGTCCCTGTGAGCTGCCCCTTTCCATGTCTCGGAAGGCTACATGGTTGATACAAGTGCCTCAATGGACCATGGTGTACCGGAGGGTATGTGCCACTGCCCCTGCATGTGTCCCAGACAACCCTACTATCAACAGCCATCAGTCCACAAACACATCTGAGCTGCATTGTGTGCTTCAACACCAATATTCGTCTAAGCTCACCCTCAGTGCTGTGACTAAGCCTGCATGTGCAATTCGCCTGGTGCAAGCTTTGCTGTGTCGTGGCCCCCCTGTGATGCTCACCTTGCCTGGAGTTCCTTGGAACATGTCAGCAGTTCTAGGATGTGGGTCTGCAATCACTGTGCTTCTGCTTGTGCACACATGTGCATGTGGGCACCAACAAACGGGTCCAGAATTCCGTCTTCCAATGGGCCATGTCTGCTGGCAAATGTGCTCTGGAGGCTCATCCCCCTGCAGAAAGGGCATGAAACACATGATTAATGCTTCAAAGTCATCTGTGTGTGTCTCATCAGGCATCTCATTACTTGACCATGTCAGAGAGTCACATCACAAATCACACCATCAGTCCGTCTTTCACCTCCAAAATGTGGAACACTATCTACAGCATGAATTGCAACAAGCACGTGTACAGGAAAGATATGAAACATACTACACAATGCATAGCAATCAATGTACAGATTAATCATGACACACCCCATCTAGCAAAAGCTGAACAGTGGACAATGACACCTAAATCATCCCCACTAGGGGTGTCAACACAAGTCACACAGCACCAGACATGCCACAGATATGACAGTCCAAAGCCCTTGTGTAATATTCTGTAACACCGAACCATCCTTGCGAGCCCATGGATAAGGGAGGCAGGAGTGGCATATGTGAGTCAAGGACCCCAAGCAGCAAACACATACACAAGACAACCATGAAGGGCCCAGCTGGAACAGACAGTGGATGCCTTCAAAAGCCACAAAGCACCGCACCGTCACATGAAAGCACAATAGACTAGCAATTTTAAACTAACTCAACTATTAACTAATTACACTAACAATGGAAAACCTGCATTACCTATTTAAACTAACTATCAAACAGAAACTTAACTAACTAAACTAAAAGAAAAATCAAAAAAGGCCACATACGACCCGGGGGGAGGGGAGGCACCCAGGAGGAGGGAGGTACAGGGTGCTGCTCAACATCCACATGCGATGATGCTGAGCCAAAAAAAAAATCCTCCATGGGCTCAATGCCTGCACAGCCCGACTTATGTGGGAGATAGATGGTCGTCCGAGTCTGGCTCATTCTGTAAAGGAGGACTTGGCACAGTAGCCTGGCCACGCCTACCCGCAGCTTGCCCCTCGTCGGCAGCAAGTCTGCCGGACGGGTGAGCCTGGTTCTGTGTGGCGATGTGACATAGGTCTGCATGCAGAACCTCACGTGATACACGTGCTTCCTCTTCAAGGTAGCACGTGTAACACAGAGTTCCTCCTGCAAGGCCTGGCTGGACAACCACTGCACCTCCTGGCAAGCCTGTAGCTCAGCCGAGATGGTACGCTCAAGCGGTGCAAACCTCTCCTCTGCCTGCTGCCTCTGGGACATCATAAGGACACCCAGAGTGGATCTGAGGGAAGCATACTCCTCCCTCAGGGCATCCATGTGCGCCTCTGCGTGAGCAGCAATTGCTTGACACAGAGACGACATTTCAGCCTGGCGTGCCCTGTCTGAGGCTGCCATGCCCAGCCTGAGCGAGCGGGCCGTGGACCGTGCCGCCTGCTGCTGGAGAAGCACCTGCCTAGCAGGGGGGAGCACAGATCGGGCCACACGCTCCATGCTCTCAGCGATGTTCTCCATTGCTGCCCCCTGCCGTTCGGAATTGGCAGTCATGTCTTGCTCCCACTCAATATGCAGCGGTTGCACGCGGCGACCGCGTTGCCGGGCTTGACCCCTGCGGGACCCAAGGACCGGGGGTCCTCGCTGTGTTGGCACCGCCTGCGGCTGCACGACTACATGCCCCCGTCGATGTGATGTCCCAGGCACATCAGTGACTGGTGTGGAGGGTGACCCTGCGTCCCGATCCACCACGGGCAGAGGAACCAAGACTGTCTGATCCCTCAGTGCAGGTTTCGCAGACAGAGGAGTGTCCACATCAGAATCACTCACCCCTGACACATGGACTTGATGCTCATCCAACTCAACATGGACGTCAGAGTCGTCATCAAGGCTGGACTCATAGGCAGCCAGAGACAAGATGGACTGCAGCGCTTGGGGGTTTTCGTGGCCTACCACCCCACGACCCCCACTAGTGCCGGGTTGATGTGGTGTTACCAACCCTGTGTCTGGCATGACAACACCATTCTCCGCCTCCATTGCGTCATCACCCGAAAAATAGAGAGAAAAAGGTCACTACACATGTCAGAAGCACACAACACACACACACACCAACAGCAAAGGCATCCGGCAGACATGTGACACACAACATATGACCTGGCATGCATGCTGGGTCTACTTTGAATAGCTTCTTTGATCAGACCTGTTCAAAGGTGGCAGTTTCCATGGAAGTGGGTCTATGCAGTGCAGAAAATGTGTATGCCACTCACTACCTACATGTACAAGCACTCCATGGTGTGTGCCAGGAAATGTGAAGGCAGTGCAATGTCAAATTCAGACATCACGTGCATTGTGCATTCAATATGTACCATGTCTAGAAGCCAAGCACCCCTCCACCCCAGTACCAAAGCAGGGATGCCTAGCATGGTATCAAAAGGCTGACCATACACCTGTGTATTGAAAGGCAGTGTTGACTGGCATCAACAGCTTAATGTGATTCAAATTACAACACAGCAAATGATGCTGGGACAGTGGGCAGGACACATGATGAAAGCTCCGGAGGCCGCCCACGTGTGAAGAAGACACAACAAGAGTTGGACAGAATCATTGGCCATTGAACAGGCTGAGGCCTGTGAGCCACACAGATTGTCAGAGCCTAAACATGTGTGCAACGCAGGACTGAGCCACAGTTGACATGGAGAGGCCGATGAGATGGCAGGCAATGTATGTAACCAAGGACTCATATTACAGTGATCATCCAGTCAAGGACACATAGGGGCATGCGTGCAATGCACATGGAGCATGAATGGGCACTCATGTCCCTGCGGGACATCTGACCCATGCACAGTACAAGTGGGATACCCTTCATCGAGTACTAAGGCTGTACCACACGGCATATGTCTGGCAGTTTCTACGCTGGAAGTTAGCATCTACACAGGGCACATGAACAAGAAACTACACATTGGCAAGATTGAAGCAGACCATTGCAAAGTTGGAACTGGGGTGCAGAGTGGCGGAGGAGGGACAAGGGAGCATGCCCACATGGAGTCCCGCATGCAGGCAGAGGAGACATGCATTACGGTAGCATTGCATTACTTACATATCAGAACCATGTACACGTCACATGTAGCAGCAATCATGCACAACACATCCCACAAGTGAAACACACACGTCCTCAACAAACACGCATCAACACTCACTGGACTGGGCATCAAAGTCCAGCACCTCTCCCACTCCTTCGACCAATTCAGGTGCTATGAACTCCGCTACGAGAGCCCCATGCGGAGTGAGTTCTTCCTCCACTGGTGCAGGCCCACCGCCAGTCACCAGAGTCAAGTTGTAATTTGAGGCACGCTTAGCCTTAATGCTGCGCTTGATGTCATTTCAACGCTTTTTGCACTCCTGCGCCGTGAGCACCTCATGGCCGAATTAACTGACATGTTCCGCAACATGCTTCCAGTGGGTGTCACGTTGGGCAGCCGTAGTCTGACTATTGGCACCCATTAGCATGTCACGGCTGTGGCCCCGCACGTAGTCCACGAGGAAGTCCAGTTCCTGCTTACAGAAAGGCTTCTTCCTCGATGTGCAGGAGGTCGTGGCTGTGTATGGGGTCCCAGCCTCTGCTGCAGGTGCAACCTTCCTCCTCTTGGACTGTGGCACAGACCCTGGCTGGCTAATGCCGCCCTGACCAGTATGGCCAGTGGGTTCGGTGGATTGAGCCAAGGGAGTGGCAGGTGGAGGGATGACCAAAGGCCGGACTTGTGTCAGTGGCAGCTGGGTGCCCACTAATGGACCCTGCGCAGCAACATGAGCTGTGGCAGGGTCATTGACCGCAACGGTCCTGGTTGGCAGACTCACAACCGGGGTGCTGTTGGGTGCATCTGCCCCTGCACTTGCCAACACCCGGCTGTTCGGGGCAGCAGATGACATGACTGCCCCAGGGACACATGTCTTGGTCTGAGCAGCCCGGCGTGCCCCTATGGTTTCCCCCCTGGCCTGTTGGAGATCTACCAAGGGCTCTTCAAGTGCCAATGCAGCCTGCGCTGGCAGACCCTGAGCCTGGGTGGCGGTGTCCACAGCTGCATCTGCAGCTACCACTACCCGGCAGGGAGATCTCCTCTGTCGTCGGGAAGTGGTGAGTCGGTTCCGCAGGGCTCCACCGGAGGTGTCGTCGTGCAGGTCGGCTCAGCGTTACCCTCGTCGGATTCTTAGGTCCTGTGGCGACTTCTGAAGATCCAGTCCCAAAAGCCCTGCTTTTATGCAGAATACCCCCATTCATTCAGCCTAGCTGTCAATCAACACATGCTAAGTGGTGAGCGGGAAGGCTCACCACCTGGGCCAATCACTCCAGAGTGCGACCGGAGTTGGCAAGGCAACTCGGTCCAGGGTGCCTAAACTCCCTCCCACACCCCTGTGGTAACCCAGACAGAATGGCACCACTTTGGAGGGTCTCTGTACAGAGCCCGCCAAAAGTGGAACAAAGGGCTCGACCTTTGGTTTAGGAGTCACAGAGACGAACACAGACGCCATTTTACAAACCGAGTTCTGGCAGAAAATACCACTCGATAAACTTATTTAAGATAAGTAGATCAGTGGTACGTCAGAGATTAATGAGAAAAAGTATTGATCTCCAACAATGGGACGAATCCCATAGGGTTATGTTGGGGATCGAACATAACAAGTAGTTTCCACTGCCACCAGCCAAAACTCGACGAGGGGGGACGGGACAGTGCCCCCTCGAGTAACAGATCAGGGAGTAATCGAATTACCCCTACTAGTACGTCCACAATAAGATGTTTGATACTAGTTCTGTTAGTAAATTTAGGTCTAGTAAAGCCAATGGTGACTTTACATGACCGGGGAGACATTAGTCAGTCCCCGGGTATGGAGTCTATGGTGGGGGACCCGCTAGGGCGTCCCCGTGTTACGACACGTAGGGTGCGGTGTAACACACATAGAAAAACATATGAGACCCTATGGAGTAAAAGACCCCATAGCCCATTGAACACATTGACATTTCAAAGGAATTACACACATACATGTCCAAGAGTGGGAGAAAAGAGTCTCACTCTTGGCAGGATGGAAAAAAACAAACTCCGGAAATCCAGCAAAGCTGCTGGGGGACTCACTAGGTTAGCAAATTCAGCCTAAACAGAGAATTCTCCCTAACACCCTGCACTGCTGGGGGGTGGGGGCCTGGTGGAGGCTGCCCCTGGTGGCTGGGGGGTGGGGGTGCTGGGAGACATGGGTGGGGGCCTGGTGGAGGCTGCCCCTGGTGGCTGGGGGGTGGGGGTGCTGGGAGACATGGGTGGGGGCCTGGTGGAGGCTGCCCCTGCACTGCTGGGGGGTGGGGGAGGTGGGAGACATGGGTGGGGGCCTGGTGGAGGCTGCCCCTGGTGGCTGGGGGGTGGGGGTGGTGGGAGACATGGGTGGGGGCCTGGTGGAGGCTGCCCCTGGTGGCTGGGGGCTGGGGGTGCTGGGAGACTTGGGTGGGGGCCTGGTGTAGGCTGCCCCTGCACTGCTGGGGGGGTGGGGGTGGTGGGAGACATGGGTGGGGGCCTGGTGGAGGCTGCCCCTGGTGGCTGGGGGGTGGGGGTGGTGGGAGACATGGGTGGGGGTCTGGTGGAGGGTTCTCCTGGTGGCTGGTGGTGCAGGGGGACATGCGTTGGTGGGCAGTAGTGCAAGTTGACATGTGGGTTGGCTGGGGGTCATGGCCATGGTGGATGGTGTGCCTGCAGGACATGTGCAGGGTAGTCCCCTGTGGTGTGAGCCACCTGTTGGGGCCATGGAACGTGTAGAGGGAACACCTGGGAGGACCCACACGTGCAATTCACGTGTGGTGCTCCCCGCGCACCCCTGTAATACACGTACCCTGATGGAATCACGTGTGGAACTTCCCGCGCACCCCTGAAATGCGCGTACCCTGCTCGCACGGGCCCAATTGCGTGTGGAACTTCCCGCGCACCCCTGGAATACACGTAACCTGATGGAATCGCGTGTGGAACTTCCCGTGCACCCCTGGAATACACATACCCTGCTGATGTCGCGTGTGAAACTTCCCCCGCACCACGAAATACATGTACCCTGATGAGATTGCGTGTGGAACTTCCCGCGCACCCCTGAAATACACGTGCCCTGCTGATGTCGCGTGTGAAACTTCCCCCGCACCCCAAAATACATGTACCATGATGAAATCGCATGTGGAAATTCCCGCGCACCCCTGAAATACACGTACCCTGCTGCAATCGCGTGTGGCACTTCCCGCGCACCCCTGAGATATGCGTACCCTGCTCGCACTGGCCCAATCGCGTGTGGAATTTCCCACGCACCCCTGAAATAAACGTACCCTGCTGAAATCGCATGTGGCACTTCCCACGCACCCCTGAGATACGCGTACCCTGCGGAAATCGCGTGTGGAACTTCCCACGCACCCCTGAAATACACATACCCTGCTTGCACGGGGCCAATCACGTGAGGTACTTCCCACGCACCCCAGTGATACACGTAGCCTGCTTGCCATGCTGGTACAGGGTTAGCGCAGCCCTTTGCGCTGGATTGGGTATATTGATGGCTTTTTCCTGCGTGAGAGGCGTTCTTAGGGGCGTAACTGGTGCTGCTGCAGGGTCGCTGCGCCACTGTGCGCCACGGCTGGTTTTGGTGGCTGGAATCCATGAATACGCTGTGCGAGGAAATGGATTTTAGCGCACACGGCTGGCGCAGGGATTCGCACGCGCACACTGTGCGCCAGCCGCGTGCGCCACTTGTGCGCTGAATTCTATGAATTACCCCCGTAATTTTTCTTTCAAGAATTATGCATAGCCGCGCTTACCAAAAATCCAATGACGCCCCAAATCCTATAAGCGCAGCTGTGCTATTGCATGTGTTTCTTTACATAAACCTAGTTCTAAATATGAATAACAGAAGACACTAAAAAAAGAGTATGCACTTTTTACACATTACAGCTATAGACTCGGTTAGAGACATCAAAACCACGGCTAGGACACCTCGCAGTTGTTGCTGCAGTTAACCACACATCCAACAGCACATTGGACTCAAACGTAGTCACAGTTATACATCTATGTTAAAATAAAATTCTTCTATCTGAAAAAAACAAAATCAGTTCAATGACACAGACACTCACACTTTAATAAACACAATTTAATACACGCATTGTTATGAACCTCATATTTTCTATGCAGTGCGTCACATGCACTATATAATAGATACAACATAGTGCATAGCACATTGTTGTTCTCTTTGTACACAGTAATCATTGGGTCATTGAGAAATAAAATCCAGCTTGGATTTAAAAAAAAACATACAACAATGTAAAAAAAACTATTAGAAAATACTAGTACAACAAACAAACAGGGATATATAAACTAGGTCAAAATAAACAAAGAACATTATACTAGTTGCATGCATGACGAAGGATGGGAAGTTTAAGTAAACTTGGAAAACAAGGATATATAAACTGCGTGAAAATTAACAAAACACACTGTACTGGGTGGTAGCAGAACAAAGGAAGCGGGAGGTGAAGTAAACTTGGATAACAGGACAGAATAAGGTGGGATAAGCAAACCTGGAGAACAAGGGATAGAAACCACACTTTAAAAAAAAAGAAATTAACACCACACAGATATTTGGCAATATTGATCCATTCTCTTGTTAGAGTTGTCATTTTCATATTCTTCCCCAGTTGGACATTCAAACGTATCCAAACACAAGTGTAGCTGTAGTGATAATGTAATCATTTGGTTCTGAATGCACTGACATCCAGAATGAAACCCACTGATCACAGTTGGTGTTTTTTAGAGTCAAAGAACACTGTTCCAGATGCAGAGGACATACTTTGCATATTCTGCAGCAAATCTCTATATCATGGTTGTTCTGATGTTCCATGTCAAAGCCTAGGAAAATCAATAATGATAAACCATCCAATGCAAGTCCATCGAAATGAGGTGGATGATAACTGTCGAAAAGTACACAAACATCATAATAGAAAAATGCATGGGGCCCATTCCTTGCATAGACAGAGCTCAGCACCACCTGCACACCTTCGATCCACCAGTGCAACAACATCACCAAGTGCAAATGAAGCCTCAACTTCAACAACAATATCAACTGCACACACTCCTCTTTTCGCCGACTCCTGAACTTTACATGATCCGAATCATGTGTAGACGATGCCACAAATGGGTAGCCACATTTTAGAAATGTCAAACCATCTGCTGCAAATCCATTACAAAGATGTTTGTGATGCCAGTCAAAAATCACACAAGCACCACAAAATTAAAATGCATGGGCCCAAGCATTAAATGCAGAAAAATCAGCATGCCTGCTATATCCACAGTGAGAATTCTGGAATCAAACCATAGACTTTAAGCACCTGCAGCACTCCATTTGAACAATCATCAGAAATGCTAGACAGGTAAAAAAAAATAAAGGATTTTCAAAACTGTCTACAAATGTGCAGCTCCTATTTCCAGCATTACCACCATATTTTGAATTTACGTTGACCTTTCACAGAAGTTAACTGTACAACATGTGGTGCAAATCCACTGAAATGATGAGACCAATAAAACTACAACAAAATGTTAGAAATAAAAAATGACGAAAATGAATTTACAAAACACCCTCAGTTGTACTACCTCACAGAAAACTGAAAAAATCTAAGAGCACTGCATAGCTGAAACTGAATTAAAATTACAACAAATACAATCAAATACAAATTCCACCTCACTAACATGAATAAAACAGCTAAATGCCTACATGCAAATGTCACTGATGAACAAGTTTAAAAATACATTTAAAAATGCTTGCCACACAGAGCAGATGAATCAAGTGATAATAAACACCATCTACTTGCAGTAACTACAATAGCTAACACACGCAACACTGCAAATAAACCTTAAAACTTATAAACAATTAATAACACTTACTTTCACATCACCCACACTCCTGACATGTACACGGGCAGAGTTCTGCAATCAAAAGGATAAAACTGCATGAAATGGTGGCTTTTATACTTTCCAAAATGAATACCAAACAAAGAGGACTATATACCAATAAATCAAAAATAATGGATGACATATTTTCCCCACAACCTATCACAGTCAGTTACACAAAAAGAAAAGTAACAGCAACCAATAGAAAACAATGAAATTATCAAAAATCTATTTTTCCCCACCTAGCATCTACTGATCTTGGTTTGCATCTGCGGCTACACACACATTTTTCTGCAAAACCCAACTCAAACTAAAGTGGCCTTCAAACTTTCAAATCAAGTAAGTGAACAACCAAGTACATAAAATAACACACATAAATAATAATCTTTACTATATAATCCACATAAAAATATGATTATTGCACTGACAACTTACATTTATAGATGTAACATTAAACATACCCATGGGTCCAGCCACAACAAATAAATTGCAGAATAATATTGACGCGCCTGTGCATGTGCTTTTCATAGCCACATTTATACAAAGGCCCTTCTGTGTGTTTGCTGATAACGGCAGCAAATCGCAAAAACGATGGATTCAAAATTGCATTTCCACAACACCAAATGCTAAAAACTGTCCCCAACATGCCTACCAGCACGCCTCCACTCCTCATAGTCCTCCTCCACTCCCCTAGTTTCTTACAATCCCTCACTCAATTCATATAAAATGCCACCCCACCCAAAATGTCAGATAGCTGCGGCTATCACACGTCCAAAAACACACGATGTGTGATTTGCCAGAATATAGCCGAAGCTGTTGATGGGGGTAGTGTGGGTATGTACCCACAAATAGCAATGCTGCGCTCAGGCTGCTATAAAGCCGCAAATAATATCAACAGCACCATCAACCAATTAGAAACTACAACACACACACACATCATACTTACCCTCATCATATAAACTACTAGAAATTCAAACTAGGAATCATTTTCCTGGAAACAGAGAAAGATTGCAAATATCATGGCTGGTTTTAAGACTGTGTGGATGATTGGAGACAGTTGACTGTTTTGGTTGCTGGCTTTTTACATGGACCTAGGTTGGAGAGATTTTACAAATAAATGGTTTGGATTGTGGGAAATGCATTGGTTCCAAGTCTTTCCAAAATTGTTAGGTGTGAGAAGTAGAGGGCACCCATATGACATACTAATCCATTGTGGAGGCAATGATTTGAGGAATGTTCGAGGGGTGTCCCTTACTTTAAAGATAAAACAAGACATGGGAAAACAAATGGAACTATTTACACACACCATCTTTATCTATTCCAATTCCACTCAAAGGCAAAAATTGAGATGGACCACCAGATTTAATGGTAAAATTGAGAAATCCCAGAGAAATATCAATAAAGCTGTTTCAGCATTCATGATAGACCACAACAAATTTTGGATTTCGAACAACAACATACAGTTCAACAAGGCCAATTTCTATAGACATGACAGAGTACACCTAACCAATGAAGGAAATGCAGTGTTCCTTCATAACATCAAAACAGAACTCCTGACGTGCTAAAGTTCTACACTCAGTGTACCACAAAACAGTCATTTTAAGGACTACGCATCATACATAAATACACAAATACAATAAATAATAATTTTTTTTTTTTTTTTTATAATGCCCACGGCTACAGTTCACTGACTTTTACCATAACCGTGGCTACAAAAAGTCAGTTAAAAGGGGGATTGACTTCAAGTTTTATACTACAATCAAACTTAAATGATCAATACAGTACACTACTCATGTACTTATGTAAAGTAACTGAAAAATAAGAAAGCATAGAAAAATACATAACAATAAACTAGAAAGGCAAACATTTCACAGCCACACAATATAAAACCATAAGTGAGAATACACAACCTAAGATACATTGTATGTGCATCTAAAACTAGACTTCAATTGCTCCTTTTTATATTAATTTTGTTACACTATTTTCTGCTACTTTTCTCCAAACTCTCACCTACTCCAAAGTCTGAAAACACACATCCAACATAAAAAATTGACTCTCTAATACCTACCAGGTAGTGCTTTTTCACCCATGGCATCACTATAAGGATACAAATAACTTTTGAAAATAAATGAAACACACAGACACCCAAAAATATAGCCACGACTACAGAACTACACTTACCCGCCAGTATCCATAGTCCTTCATAGCCTCGGGTAAAGCCATTAATATCAGCAAACCGACCATGAAAGAAAATGCTCCCTGACCCCTCAGGCCATCACCAAATGCCCCCCTCATCTGTGCCAGCTCCCTCAAATCCCCAGATGGCCTCCTAACCTCCCGTGCCCTCTCCCTTTCACTACAGAACACATGCTGCTTTTGTGACGCAGTTTGATTTCAGATGTCGCCTATTTGTGGCTAGAGCTGAGGCTACAGAAAACTTTGTGTTGTAAATTTAGTCTTCAACCCCCAAATTTCCATCAGTACCCTTTATCCATCCCCTGATCTCTACCCTGATGGCTTTTGTATGTTTTTTTGACCTGCCTATAGCTGTTTCCTGCATTTCATTTTCCCATGACCTTGGTTATAGCCGCGAATATCTCTCGCATCATTTCTGAAAACCATGATCCTGCAATGCACCATGGGAGGGATCTCTATAATTTTTTGGGTGAAGGGGCACCCCCTTCTCTGTCAAATATTTAAATAACTACCACACAGAATAACTCCAGACAATGCATGGCGTGCAAGTTGTTTCAGACCTGGTCTAAATCCGTCCAGCGGTTTGGGATGTGCACTTTGGCAAACAATTACCTTTTTTGTCTATGGGAAATTGAATGGGAAGTAGGCCACACCTTTGCAGAAATTATTTTTTGATGCTTAATAACTTTTTTTATTTTTTAACAAATCTTTACAAGACTTTACAGTCTGGGGGTGCCTGCAGACCTTTAATCACTTTCACAATGTCAGTAAAATCCGTTACTCGAATCAAAAATTATTAACAACAGAATTTTGAGGGGTTCCTATGTATCTCAGACTCACCTTAACTATAGGGTGGCTATCACCGCCCTATAATTCCATGAAAACACTTTGTTAAACAGACATTATGGTTACAAGTAAAACCAAAAAACGTCAGAAATGTCCCTGTTATGATAAGCTAAACAACCATACCTCATGCCACCACCGTGCACTGCTAAGACTAACACCCAGAACATCAAAGATGAGATCACAAATGGCATTTATGACATCACTGATGACATCACATAACTGGGCCACTTGTTTTTGTTCACTGACATATCTAGGCCATGTGGTTTTGTTCACTGACAGTCAGGATATTAAAATTCAAAAAGTTGTTATATAGCTAGATGTTGCCCTTGTTGTATGTTCTTAAAGTGCTTTCCTCACGGTTTGGTCTCAGATCATAGTTCACATACATGTGGCAATAAGCAGGTCTCAAATCATTTGTGTACATGAAGATAAACGTAAATGTTTTTAATATTTTCTGGTGATGCTGTTTATTCGTTACTTGAGTTTCCCTGTATGTGCCTGATTTGTTTTGATTTATTTATGTATTTATTATGATTTAGTTCAAATCAGAACTTTTCATAAAATACATTAACATTAATACCACGTACAATATAAATAACACTAGTATAAAGCATAATTACAACACTTAATTAAGACTTAATTAAGATCAACAAAATGTGTGTGCCCGACACAGCACTACACCTGAATACAGTTTTGCTTTCAGTACATCATGAATTTCATAGTGATCATCATTTAGTCTAACAAATTCTTGGGTAGGGGCACTGAAACGCGTGGGTTACCGTGTTCACAGCTGAGTAACCTTTTAATTTCGATAGATGGGTGTAGTTACAACGCAAATACCATCTATTTAATTTCCTACAGAATGCCCTTTTTACTGTATTGAAATCATTGCAGTGATTTAAATTAGGGTGCATTGCATTATGTCAAATTGCTCATTATTCAGTTTTGTGTAATTTGATCCTCGCAATAAATGCTCTTTCTGTGAACTACTGCCCATCACTGCTAATAAAGGACACTTATCTAGATCACCCCTCTTCTTCTCAATGCCATGTCTGTCAGAGAGATCAAACCTAATTCTAGATGTATGTATTTCATTGGTGTCAATTTAGGCAACCTCAATACACTATGCCAAAAGTTACCCTACAGTCTATTTAGCCAACTCAGGTCGTGCATTGCTAAATCCTCCGGATATATAGGACAGGAGGACAAAACCACTGTTTGTACAACCTGACTATCCCAACAAGGGAATAACCTGCATGGTTATGGATAAATGTATGGCAAAGAGTGCCTAATTGCTTTGCCTTGCTGGTTTTTAGCTGATATTGGCATGGTTGATATGGTAATGCCCAGATATTTATAGGAGTCAGCATATTGTATCCCTCCCAATGTTGTAGTCATCACAGGGCGGTTTATTTTCCTTGGGGAGAATAGCATGACCTTAGTCTTGCTTAGATTCACAGCTAACTCATTGGCCTCCACATATCTCCCCAATTCATTTAACATAGCTTTGAGTCCTGAGAAGGTCTGGTCGAATATATCCAGATCATCCACATAGAGCATGGCGGAGACAGGTTTAGCTTAAATTTTAGGAGGGCATCAGGCTCAACTCTCTAGGCAAGCAGGTATGTCCGACAGGTATAAATTGAATACCAAAGGAGCCAGCATGCACTCTTGCTTGACACCACTGTTGATACCTATAGGCCTGGAAAGACTACCATTATTTCCCAAGCAAATATGTGCTGTGTTGTTACTGTGGAAATAAATGAGGATTTCTACTATCCACTCAGGGCAGTTCTTTTCCCTTAATTTGCGATTAGAGATATACATTTTCATCTGTTGTGAATTATTCTTTTGTGCTTCCAATAGGTTCCAGTATGCCATGATTGAAAAATGAGAAAAAACGAGTTACAGTGTAATTTGCTGACAGGTTGCATACAAAATAAAGAAATATAGAAAATTATAAAATATGGATAGCCAAGCTTTTTGTCAGATAGGTGGGGCAGAAATAAAACAGATGAGATACATTTTCATTAGATTGATCACATACAATTGAGTTTGTATCACATTGTTCCACACACCATTGAGTTTGTATCACATTGTTATAGTTTATCATATCACTTGCTTATCTGCTTGGTACCTCATGATGGATTTGTCAGACCATACTAGTACGAAGGTTAAAGTTGATTAAATACAAGTGTGCCAGCACCAGATTGTGCAAAAATGGAGTGATTGCATTTGCTGATAAATTCCAATCATGGTGATATAGTTGCACTATTTACCCATATTATGTAGTGTTCAATGATAAAGGTAAGTGGCTTACCAACTTCTCCTGTCTGTTGTTATCTATTGGTGCAATTTAAAAACAAACAAGATTAGATCCTCCTTAAGGTCCTATTAAAATCCTAACAGTTGCATATGCATCATCACTTACCCCTAAGTGAGCAGATGCCTCCGATTAGAGATATATATTTTCATCTGTTGTGAATTTTTCTTTTGTTCTCTCAATAGCTTCAGTCTAGGTTAATAAGGAATTATATGTCAGATTGATTTGCATTATGAACAGAACTACAATTTCTGTGTTACAGGGAACTATAAAGTCCAGACTTACCCATAATTATAGTCCCTCACATGGGAATTGGCGCTCCAAATTATTTTAATTCTGTCAGGTTTGAGAACCAGAATTACATCATGTGCGTGTTAGCTGAATTATCTGTTTTTTTTTTTCTCACAGAAGTCAGATTCAAATACCTAAAAAAAAAGGGGGGAGTGGGGTATAAGTGTCGTTGGTGTAATGCCATACTTTTCTTCACTCTTGTTGTCCCGAGTTTAGATAAGGCCTCATCATTACCTTACCTGGTTGAATTTCGTATATAGAGGGAAAAATTCCTGGGCAGCCAAATCTCATTGCAGCCCAAAGGCGCCATCTTGATTCTTGTTTATATATGCAAATTGCAGGTGCAATGTCATGCGCATGAGCACATGACGTCATTCCAGTTCATTTGTGACAATAAATGCATTACATGTGCTTTCATAGCGAGCAATACTGTATCTCTCGATCAGGAAAACATATTGACTAGGAGTTATCAATGGCAGCAGCTATAGGTATTTTAAGGGAGCACGCAATGCAAGTGAGTCGTACATTCTTTTTTGGGTCCAAGGGGTTGTAAAAAGATAAAAACAGTTAAATTTAAAATTTGTAAAGATGGTATCTTTGCAAACTATTTCAGTAGGGCAAAAAGATTCAGGTTGGCGACTTTAGTGCCCCTTGTTCTGGCAGTTATGGTTAGTATGCGTGAATTTAAGGGGACAGTAACAAGGTCTGCTTGCTTGTTGGGCACTTCTTGTTTCTCCGCCTTCCTCATTATGTCTGCTCCTTTTAACAAATCTGTCACCAAATTTTGGGACTCTGACATATGTGCATCTTGACCCCCCGACCTGGGTCCTTCTTCAGAAGTGTCACCAACTGCTGCTTTTCTCTTTAAGTAGCCAGCTCGTGAGCATGTCTATTGACTGTAGTTGGCGTTTAGTCCTTCAGGCGATTTTCTTGCTTGCATGCCGTGGATGGCCCATGTAGACTATTGTTGACTTCAGCAGTGGACTAGACTGGTCCAGAGGAACAGGGGGAGGAGTAGTAGGGGTGGTTGCTTGAATGCGTTGCATTCATTTCTCCCTGTGCCTTTCCTTCCTGGTCGGGTAAGACAGAGGTGACAGAGGTGAAGTAGGCAACAACTGTTTGATTTCCAGGTCAGCCTAGGAGACAATCTTGTTGGATAAAGCTTTCTGTATGTCACTCTCATTTGAATTTGGCTGCACTTGTTTGGCCGTTTCCAACTCCATGTTTTTTGACGGCTGTGGAGCACTTAATGCCTCTAAGCTACCCTCGTTTAAGCAAATCTTCATGTATACGCCCACATAACGTCAGCAGAATCTTTATTGCAAAGTTTAGAACATCGTTGTTGTCAGGGATAGTCAATTTCGCTGATTGGTCAAAAAAGTTTAGATTCCCATTTGCCCCTTCTGTAGGTGCATAGTCTTCTATGTGCTGAGGCAAAGGCTCAAAACACAAGTTCAGGAGACGAGGAGAGTAGAGATATGGGGTTGCTTAAAGGGTAGGAAAGGGGGGCATGCCCCTCTCCACCAACACGCATCTCGTCATCTGTTGTAAACATTCTTGTGGGCATGAGGCATCCTCAAACGAATAGCATAGTTCTAAAAGTGAGTTGTTATCAATGCTGCCAAAAGATGTACTATTACTGATCTGCCTTGCTGCCTCTGAAGTATTAGGTGCCTCTGTTTGTGTTGTTGCTGCTGCAATGTTTACTTGTCTTTTCCCTCTTAGGCCTTCTGGCTGAAGGTTAGTGGTCATCCTCAGGCTTCTCCCCATGGCCACCGCAGTAGTGGCTCTTCCTTCAGTCTCTGGGGCAGGGGGACTCCCACAGGAGCAAGATTAGACAAGCAACAGTATGCGGGTTTGAGGTCGAAGTTCACTGATGAGGAGATAAGAAGGATACTTACCGACTGTTCTATCAGGTCCAGCCCCCAGTCCCAACGGTCTCCCACCGGACCATGCCAGACCACTTCTCAACCACTTGACACCCATGCAGCGCTCTGTACCTTCTGGCAGTTTTTAACTGCTTCTGGTCCAGCAGGTCAGCACCGCTTCCACCAAAAGGCACTGTAAAGATACTGCCACTACGGTATTGCAGTTCGCACCACGCCAGACCACTTCTCAACCACTTGTCACCTTTGATTTTTATGCATTCTGGATCTTCATATGTATTGTTTGTACTAGTACAAGTGTGTAGTAGTCTTGAATTGTTAGCTATTTATTATGTTTAACATAACTTAAAACTCTGATAAGGTAGGATATACTATTTATATACAGTTTAAGTAATATTAAATATACTTACGTAACTAGATCCTGTTTCCCTCATCACTGCGGTTACTTCAATTGGTCAGGTCACTGGCAGTGTTCATCTTTGACCCCTGGATCTGGGCCAGTCCTTGGTCGATGTACGAGAGAGGCCATCGGGACATGTGGAGCTGTTTATTTAGCAGCTCCCTAAGGTCAGCACAGAGTCTCCACTGGCCGTTTAGTTCTAAAATTCCCAGCATTGGATTATTAAATGTATTTGGACTGGACAAATTATCCCACGTAACTCAAGATTTTTGAATATTTCCGTCATGGACTCCATAGATGTGAGAGGTAAGCGGTATTGCTTCACAAACACAGGAGTCATTCCAGGGTCCGTGGGAATTGTTGTAGTATGGATTTCGGTGCGACCACAGTCATACGAGTCCAACACAAATTGATCTTGAAAATCTAAGAACACCTTTTTCAAGTTGTGCTTTAGCTCTGAGTCTGACAGGCATCAGTTAGTTTGACCCGCTCTTCAACCATTTGCCTGTAGCCTAGAAATACCTTGTGTTTTGCTATCTCAGCGGCTCCTCCAGCTGGGTGCAGAGGTCTCTGTTTAGAGTATTGACCTGGACAGAGGGTTTCAGATAGGAGAGACAGTAATTGTAGACCTGGCATATCACCTCATCCTGCCTGATGTCACAGTTCACCTCTTCCTCACCGTAAGGGCAGGAAAAGTACACCAGGAACTTCCCCCCTTGCCGTGTGAAGATCCTGTCTGGTGGTAAGTCATTGTCACTGTCATTGTCAAAACAGTCATTGAGGATTGGTCCTATTTTTAATTCAAGTGGGAATAGTCAGGTCCATGCTGGGATGGTGAACTCCTCTCCAATTTGAACTTCAACCACATACAGCAGACCGAAATGCTTTTTCTGAATCATCAAAGTCCATGGGATTGCCCCCTAGCCGGGACCAGGCTTTCTAATTTATCAGGTCCAAATTAATGGCAACCGATTGAGAATGTCACTGCCTAAATAGAATGCAGCAGGGACATCTCGCACGACACAACCATTATGTTCTAGTTCTATGCTTTTGTTACCTATATAAATTTTGAGCATACACCTGCTAGGCAGGAGATGTTTGGCATTGGGAGTTTCCAGGCCCATTTCCCACTTATTGATCAATTTAAATGTGGGAATGGCTGGATCTTTTGGGAGCTGTCTGAACGTGGCTTTGCTGATGAAGCTCTTACCATTGTTCACGCATACTCGACTCTTTCCCCTCATTTAACTGAATAGGGATGAACAAGTGTTTGATAATTTTCTGAATATCAGCTAAACTTTGAGCTGGTTTCTCATCTCTTTTGGCTATAGAATTGGGATTTTCAGATTGTGAATCAGTATAACATTTCAAAGTATTTCCTTCCAGTGTGGAATGCCACTTGAAACTGGAAGGAAGGTTGATTTTCAGGAATGGAAAGGAGTTCCCATCACCAGTTTGTTGTCCTACATCAATAACTGTCACGTCAGGTATTTGATTGTTCTGGAAATGAAACGCAATATGATCAGGTTTCTGTTCAACTATGTGGCATGTGCCGTTTAAACTAACATGGTTGACACTCTGTTTTAATTTTATTGGCCTGTTAGTCTGAGTCCAGTGGACCTTGTTCACACAGTCTATTAGGGGGGACAACCTGCACAGGATGTCATTAACTAGTAAACAGGGTGTTCCCTGTGGAGTCACGACTATAACCGGGAATTTCACTTTGTGACACCTAATTTTTATTTCCATATCCGCTGTCCCCTCGACAGGAATTTCATTACTGTCGAAGTTCTGGAGTTGTCCAGGAAGAGGGGTGAGAGGTATCTAGTATTTCTCCCCCCTTCTTGAATTTAGCTGCTCAAGGGTCCTTTTTGACTGAAGAGTGGCTTGGGATCCAGTGTCCAACAGTGATAAATTGTACATTTCCCTTGCACTTGGACCGGGGCATAAAATCTACCCCTTGGGTGGTCAATTTCTTTATTTTGGATGCCGACACCCCCCTTACCCCCGTGACTCCTCCTCTGGAACCGGTCAGTTGTCGGGGTTCTCTCCCCATCATTGTTCTGGGGTGCCAGACCCTTGGTTTATGGGGTTCTGAGCTGCCATGTTCATCTGAGGGTTTTGTTGAGCCCTCAACATGCGACCCAGATCCTGGGTGAGGTTCTTGACCTGGCACTCCAGTTGGGACACCCGTTCCGGCTGGTACAGGGGTCTCTGTTCAAATGTATGTTGTTTACAGGAAGGGTAACTATCCCTTCTCCCGGCGTACCCTGGATATTGTGGATTTTGGTAACCCTGCACCCTTGGCCTCCCCTCTCCCGGATTGGTTAGTCTGGGCTCCTGAAAGTGGGGAAAGAAAGGATGGTTGTTCTGTAGGTTGGGGTTTTAGGGATACCGGGGAAAGAAACTTAACCCAGCATTTGGGAGATTACTGCCATCCTGGGGCAAATTAGAAGGGACGTTTCCCGGGGTAGTACTTACCTGATTAGGTCCCCCCTTGGGCTGGGGGAGTCAATACATACCCTAAGATAGGTTGTTGCCCTTGTATCTGGGTCTTATATAATAAGGGGAGTTAGGGGTCCCATTTGTGGGACTACCTCCCTGACCGCCACCTGTTTGGATTAGCCTGAAGGCCTACTGGGTCTCTGATTCTGCTAGCTTGGGATTGGTGCATTTTTAGGCTCCCCCATTTCTAGGTCCAAAATGGGGATAACCTTTACCTCCATTAGCAGTAGCAGGGGTGTTGGTTTGTTTGGAGATTTTACCCAGATTTTTATTTTCTGCAGTATTTTGGACTTCATATATCCGGCTAGCCTACTCTATTACCCAGTCCAGAGATTTTCTATCATGGATATACCTCCCCAATTTGTATTTTGTAATGTATTTTGGAAGCGCATGGAAGTAAGTATTGATAAATTCCCTGCTATCCGTGCGCACCCTCCTGGTAGTTTGGGAAAAGGCGTGTTTTAATTCCTACACAAACTCTTGTGGGGCCTGATATTCTCCACGCTGTAGATTGCAGTCTGCTTTGCGAGCCTCTTGGGGGTTTCTATGGGCAGAGAAGTGCTTCAAGATGGCCGCCTTGTAGGTGAACCATCTTGAATGTTTTTGATCTTCCAGTCCAGCTGGAGTATTCTGGAGAGCATGCCCATTTGCCATAATCCATACAGTTCTGGCTTTTATGTGAAATGTGTCCATCATTTGTTCATATAGTTCCAAATGCTCCCAGACAGAATATTTTGCATTTTTATTGTAGAGTGTCATGAAATTCCGGATGGCCTTGATCTGCCTAATGGGGTCTTTCACCAGAACTCTTTTTGGTTTATCTTCCTTCTTTCGCCACGTCACCTGAGTCCATTCACCCTCAGACTCAAAGGCGCTGCTATTTAAGGTCCCCTCATGATCATCTAGGTGCTCCCTGATTCTGTGAGCTTGGGAGGGGCTCACAGAATGGTGGGGCCTAGTTTCTTCTCCCCTGTGGTGCACAGGAGAGTAGTCTTCTGACTACCCCCTGCTTCCAAGGTTGGCAGAGTATCCCCCACTGCCCTGATTGGGTGGAGGCTTCAGGATGCTCTTTTGGGGCCTCTTTTCCTGTTGTTCCTGTGCAAATTGAACCAACTGGTCCCTTTGGAGATAGTGATTCTGCAGATCTAATTCCCTGACCGTCTCCTCATAGGAGGTTTCCTGGTCAGAGACATTAGCCTTTATATTTTTGTATCTGTACAGGGACGCCCATCCATCCATTTCTGGGGTGCTCTGACCTGTCAGCTCCATCATGCTAGGACTATTTAATTCTGATGGCCTCATGGTTTCTGGCTCACGTGAACTGGTAGCCATGAAGTCAGCAGTGCACAAAGTGTTAAATGGGTTAAAGTCCCTTAGTACAGAGGTCATCATACTATGATAAGGGGTTGCGCTGTCCCTCTCTGCCTGTTCGGGGGGTCCCTCCAATTTGGGTTAAATCTAGTATACTCTTTCTCCAACCTTGCTAGTTTTTCCTTTTCAGCCTCTATTGCTTGATAATAGACAAAGATCTGAGCCTATTGCTCAGCTATCAGGGATTTACTGGCCTCTATGATCCGTTCTTGAGCTGCCATCTGCTTGTGGAGCCCATCTTTCTCCTCACTGAAGGCCTAATTATCTCTCTGTGCTGCCTGTATAGTTTGGGCACACTGGGCCAATTTCTGTTGTTGGAGGTGAGCCTCCCTCTTCTGCACATTTAGGGCCTCTATGGCCTGCTCTAACCGGAGTTCCATTTGCCTGCTATGTCCCATTCATTTGTCATATTCTTCTTTTAGGCCGGTCAGTCCCTGAAGATCTGACTCCCTTCTCTCCAGATTGATTTTTAAATTTCACATTTCCTGGTGGAGGGTCCCTTTCTCCTGATACGGATCGGCCCTTTGTTCAGCCAGGTCATCCCTTTGTTGTGTTATGGCGCCTAATTTCAGGTGCTCTGCATCAAATTCTGATTGAGAGTAGAGGTCTCTCATAATTCATTTATTATTTTCCTCTTCCAATTTTTTTTACCTGGTTCTGTAAAGTGGCCACTTGCTCTATGCTGGTATTATTGTATCTCACTTGTTGCTCTAATTTCAGTTGTCCCTCTTCCAAGGAGTCAACCTTTTCTTGGCACTTCATTCTTAAAGCATTTAATTGGGTCTCTTGGTCTACATTATTCTGCTGTTGGAGTGCCAAGTCTTCTTTTAATTATTTAATGTAATTTTCAGATTCTGCCTCATACTCTTGTCTCTTTTGCAAATTTTGTTCTGCTAATTTTAGTTCGGTCTGGATTTTAGTTAAGAGTTCAGATTGATTTTGGGGGGGTGCTGTTGCGCTGAACGAAGATGGCAGCCTGAGTGCCGCGCTCCGGACGGGGAGAATCCTATTTACAAAAATAAACCTGATACATGCAGTCAATCCTCATCACCTTGCTGTGACTTTTGCAGGGACCCCCACAGCATATCCCACCGGTTAACAGAACCTGCGACTCACTGGCGGCGGAGCGGCAGCCGAGGCAAGAACCACCGCTGTGAACACCTGACTCGCCCCGCTTGGCGGCTACTGTGCCTGCAGCCCGCTCACCAACTGTTCGTCTCGGTGCTGCAGGCCTGCAAGGGGGAGGGATGCCTCTGCACCATGTGCACGTGTTAGGGAGAATTCTCATTTTACGGCTAATTTCCCTTACCTATGGAGTCCCCCAGCAGCTTTGCTGGATTGAAAGGTTTGTTTTTTTCTCCTGCTAAGAGTGAGACTCTTTTTCCCACTCTTAGGCCTTTTTGCTATGTGTGTTCTAGGCTATTTTTGTGTTTAATGCCTATGGAGTTTCGCTCCCCTCCATAGGAACCATCTTTATTCACATGTGTTACACAGCACCCTCCGTGCAGTGACACAGGGGTGTCGTAGCGACCCCCAAACATAGACTCCATACCCTGGGACCTACTACTGTCTCCCAGGGCATGTAAAGTCCCAATTGACTTTACTAGTCAATTTTTATGAACTAAAGCAGTACAAACCATCTTACTATGGAGGTACTGGGAAGGGTTAATAGTTTTTCCATTATGTTCATTTTCGATAGGGTACCGTACAGTCCCTCTCTCAAACATTTCAGGCTGGTGGCAGTGGTTACTATTAAAAATATTCAACCGCAAATATTTTCCTATGGGATTTTCCCATTGTTCGAGGCTACCACTTTTTCTGACAGCCTCTAAAAAACCGCCGGTGTAGTTTAATATTAACTTTACTCGGGTAGGTTTTATTTGCCAGAACTTTAATCTAACTTCTTTCTCGTGTCTTTCTCTAAACTCCTAACCCAGGTCGGGGATCTTTGTTCGTCCTTTTGGCGGGCTTCTGCCGAGAAGCCCTCCATTCGGCACCACTGAGTCTTGGGTGGGTCCATTGTGTTGGAGGGGGAGTAGGACCCCTAGACAGGATTGCCTCAGCAACCCATGTCGCACTCTAGCCTGATAGGCTGGAGGGTCTCCCGCCAAGATGACCACTCCACTGTGTGAGTGACAGCTAGGCTGTATGAATGGGGATCTTTTTGCATAAAAGCAGGGTCCTGAGGACTGGAAGAGCAAGACCTCGCCACTGGAACTAAGAAGCCGACTGAACCACCGGTGAAGCCCTGCTGCAGCTTCTCACCACTTTTCTCCACACGACGAGAGAAGATCTTCACCTGCAAGAGCCTTCTTCCCTTGAGCTGGTGGGGCCAACCAGTTTGCCAATCGCCTTCCCGGACCTGCCTTGGTCGAATCTCCCGTACCGTGTACTCGGAGGCCGGATAGCCAGGCACCAGTCCATCCAGACCATGATTTAAAGGAGCGTACCTTTTATTCTTTGGGCAGCACCGCGGCTGGTTTCCTCCCTGGGTAGTGCAGTAACTCGAACCTTCCTCCACGACAAGAGCCTCTCTTCCTCTGCTGGATCACCCAAACTGCAGGAACTACCAGGAACAACCGCCACCACAGGAGCCACTTCTTCATTTTAAAGGTACATTGTTCCGCCAGGCTGCCCTTTCTTCGCAGTAGCACTAAAGGTGTTTTAAATCCTTTACCTACCGGTTGGGTTGGCTGCCCCTCTCTCTTAATCTTGTCTTTCAACTTCTGCATCCACCTTTTCAAAATCGTTAACCAAAGACTTGACTGCAGCTACAAGAACATTTTGCTCCTGGGCCCTTGCCCTGTACCACTGACTCTGGCACAGGCCTACTGACTCTGGCTACATTTGTTAGACCTGCCTTCTTTAGATTGATTCTAAACTAGAACTGTGTTGATGCAACTACTTCTTATAATTACCCCTTTCTTCCCCTTTCTATTGACTAAACTGATGCACTGTCTTGCTTAATCTGGTTCACAAACTTATGGGAAGTGTTGCTAGAGGATGTACAAAGCTATTTCTATATAACTTGTACTTTAGCTCCCTTGTGAGAAATTGATAGAGTATCCCTTGTGTGTGGTTTACACTGTGCCGTTTTGCTCAGTTTTCACTCTGGTTCACTGGGTCTACAATTTAACTAGGCAGTGTGCATATTTTTCCTCTGACTTATTTAACTTGCTTTAAGAACTGTGATAGATGTGTTTATCTAGAAGTGTATAAAATAAATATATATATATACTTTTTAATACAAAGATTGGGTCAGTGTTTCCTTGTGCCATAGTACTGTAGGCCTATTGTGTAAACCCTGAATCCTGCTCATCTCCCTCTTGAGATAAGTCTGACTGCTCAGCCACAGCTACCAACTAAATCTTTGTGGTACGGACTGATACCAAAGGGGATTTATTGCTCTCACCTGTAGTCCTAATCTTGTGTAGTGCTCCCTAAGGGAACTGCACAGGATTCTGCCTAACAGCACACCTGTGGGCCGTGCTGCAGCCCAGGACGCTCCGTTCCCCTGCTGCCCTGTCTGACTGGAGGCTGGGGCTGCGCTGTAACTCAGCCCTTAATCTGCGGGTCCTCCCTACTGGCCCAGAATGTGAAACAGACCATTGCGGATCCCCGCTGGACAGTGGCGCCAATGGATGACTCCTGAACGCAGAGGGATCCCTCCCGGGGTGCTGGCCGCTGGGGCCCCCTGCTTCTCTCTGCCTGCAGCCCGGCTCCTTGGGGGACAGATGACACGGTAGGGATCGCCGGGCTGGGACATGGGCCCCGGCAGGCTGCGCCTGCACTGTGCTGTGCCTGCACTGTGCTGTGCCTGTCGCTGTGGTCCTGGTGGCCCCTTCATACCCCCCCAAGCTCGGTGATCACCTGGTTTTGTGCATCTGAGGACACTGGCTTTCCACGGGGAACAACTCCTGCACTCCACTGCCCCGCATCTTGTTGACCTGAAGGGAGTCTTCCCCTCCCCTCTATCATCTATTGTATTGGTGGCTGGTCTCCCCTGGTGACAATACACCAGCTCCTGCTGCATGTTGCCCACCCATGCTCTAACACTTGGTGTGGCGATTGCGCCAACCCTGAGTACTGGCCCAACTTCACCCTTACAACCGGGTGCCATGCGATTGGCCCCTGGACGCCACTGTGGGTGGGCTCGCGTGTAGACCCCCCGGAGATCCCCCCCTGCTGCCACTACCGCAGCGGCAGAACAATTGCACTGGGTACACCTAACACTGGAACATGCCTGAGGGAGGGTGGAACAGTAATATAACTGCTGCCAGTGACACCTCTATGAACCTCGGCTAGCACTGTGAGCACAACCTCTTCTTCTTCTCTGGGCAGAAGTCAAACTACTCTGGGGGAAATCTGATCAGCCCCCTCTCGGGCACTCTATGGGGCCTCCTTCATCATCATAATCCTGCGCCGACCCCCGGCGCCAGCCCTGCACATACTTGGTCCACCTGGCTGACGCCACTGGTAAGCGGGTTCCCTGCGTTGCTTCCTCTGTGTGGCCATCCACCGCAACAGCTACCAGTGCAGATTGCCTGAGCTTGCAGCGCCGACATCTGAAGTGAACCTATAGACAGTGAAATCTGTAACACATCCGCTGCAGGCCATACCAATAAGTTCCAAAGTGTGCCAAGGACATAACCTGCCTAGGAGAATCTGATACGATTCTATAAGAGATCCCGACAAGTAGCCCCCTTTTTTTTCCTGGCTCCTTGTTGGATACCCTACCGCACCACATGTATCAGCCAGACTTCAGTGCCTTTAACCACTAACGCTATCCCGTGGTCTCATAATCCCCCGCCATCGACATCATGACCAAGGGAGCAGGCGCGGGGAAAAAGTTCACTAAATATGTTTGCAAAACCAACGGGTGAAACTCAGAAAAATGCACCCACAACCTCGTCCCCGGATGACTCGCAGAAGATGCTGGAGTATATCCGTGAGGGGTTCACTACACTTCACACCAAACTTGATGACATGAACGGCACCATTTCCCCCATAAAAGCCCACATCGAGAAGACCGATGGCCGGGTGGCCGAAATTGAAACAAGGTTGGGGGCCGCCGAGGATGATTTGGGCTCCCTGCGAGCTGCGGTCTCCACACTCTCCAACTGGGTGCGAGCAGTGGAAAAAAATAATGACGATTTGAATCTCGTTCAAGATGCAATAATCTATGTATAGTCGGCGTACCCGAGGACAATATCAATGAGCCCATGGAAGACTTTGTGGAACACATTCTTCTAACACTCTTGGAGTCACCAAAACTGTCTCCGCAATTCGCGGTGGAGAGAGCCCATCGCTCCTTAACCACAAAGCCCAGACCACCAGGTGCACCTCCACTCCCAATCATAGCAAGAAACTTAAACCTTTGGGACCGCAATGCCCTCCTGAGGGCAGCCAGGGCCAAGGGAGTTATGTTAAAAAAGGCTTGACAACCACAAGAGACACCACACGCGCCACAATATCAGGTTGCAGTTATATTGGTGGGGTGATGTGTCCGCCTCAAACTGATCAGCATTGGCCACCATCCCCTTATAGATTAGATTTCCATACAAATGTCGGATAGCAGCCTAACATTCATGAGCTGGAATGTAAGAGGTCTGGGTAACCATAAAAAGATGCAACAGATACAGCTTCATGCTGAACGCCATGGTGTTAAAATCCTATGTTTGTAGGAGACCCATGCCCGCTCTGAACAATGTGAACAATTTGCAAAACTGTGGGGGCCTCAGAGGTACTACACCAATTATTCCACCCAGAGTCATGGCGTGCTGACTCTAATACACAGAAGTCTGAAGTTTGAATGTGAGCACTTCGGTCCCTAAGTTGCATTTCCTCCATAGAGCTAGTCTTTTCCATTTTGCATTTGCAACCAATGAATTTAATCCAAATTCCTATCTGATCAGCTCACCTGGTATACATTTTGGTAACAAATAGAGAACAGTTTTCCATATGTAGTTCTCAATATAGGACCAATCAGCCTCCCAGCTAATTTATTGAAATTCAGAACCATATATCAGGCGAGGGATAACTTTTTCAGATAAAATTCCCTAATTGGAGCCATAGTGAATTTGCCATATTTCGTGTCAAGTGCTCTCATTTGCCGAATGGCGATGTCCGCCTTTAATTTTAGTTGAGATTTAAATATGGCTCTTGTATTCATTCCTGAAATTACAAAACCTAGATATTTAAATAAAGGCATTGCTTTTAACTTGTTATTACCACATGTCCATGTATAGGAATTCTCCTTTTTATTTACTCTGCCCAAGCGGATTATCATTTTTGGTTGTGTTGATTTTTAAAAGGATTCCTTTAATAAAGTCCTCAAAGGCTGTTAGTAATCTTTGTAATCCCACCTTGCTAGTATCAATAAGTAAGAAATCATCGGTATAAGCCACCCATGCCAGATGGATTTTCTCACTTCTAGGAGGAAGAAGGTCTTTGTCTGACAGGGCCACACCCGCACCACTTACGTATAGGTTGAAGATCATAGGTGCCAACCTACACCCTTGGCGGAGTCCATTGTAGATTTTGAGTTCTTTCGTCATATCCGTCATATTGCCCTCTGAGTTCAATCTTACCATAACACCAGTATCGGTGTAAAAGGCCCTGATTATATCAATAAGAAATGGCAGCATTTTTAGTATTGTCAATCTCTCCCATAGTGTTGCTCTGTCTACAAAGTCAAAAGCAGAGCTTAGGTCCATTGATGCGACAAAAGTCGACCTGGCACCCTTCCTTTGAGATTGAGCTATAAGACTGTGTATCACCAGACCGCTAGAATCGGTCCCAGTGCATTTCCTAAAACCAATCTGAAAAATCCAAAATGTTATTCTCTTCAATCCAAATCTGGATATCTCTCAAAACCAGTGATGTAAATAGTTTGGATTTGGGGTCTGAAATTGCAATAGGCTTATAGCTTGAGGGACATTGGCGTGAACCCTTCTTAAATATGGGTACAATTATGGACACCCTCCATGATTGAGGTATGGTTCTCGATATTTGTATATTGTCGAATAGTACGTACAATACTTTTGCCCAAATCTCAGGGTCCCTCTTTAGTATTGTGTTGCATAGTTTGTTGGGACCAGGTGCCCCTGAATTTTTAGATCTCATTATTACATCAAAAATGTCCCTCTGACTATATTCCAAAGTCCAGGGTGAGCAGCTTTTCCAGTTTCCCACAAGCTCGCCACATTTATTTCCATATAAATTAGCAAAGTGACCCAACCACTGATTTTCATTTATGGGATTCAATGTTAAATTCTCTTTACTCCTGTCCATGTTGTTTATTAAACTCCAAAAATTGGCCGTGTTATCTCCTCTCAGGGCTTTTAGCATGGCTTCACCATCCCTTTGTGTTCTTAAACTGTGGTGCTGAATGGACCATTTTTTGTATCTTTGCCTTATTTTTTTCCTCAAGGCTAGTGTGCAGGCAGTGGAATACCTTGCTTTAGTGATGTTACGCAATTCCTTCCTCATATTGCGTTTATGTTCCCAGACTTCCTTATCAAAGTTGTGTAGTTCATAACTATTATCCCTCTTTTGCATACTGAACGACTTCTCCATGTTTTGCAAAGTCCTATCAATATAGTCAGTAAAATGAATTGGAGAGTAACACTCAACCCGTTGGTAATGTGTATAATTTTCATGATCCTTTATCAATAGTTCATAGAATTTCTCATTTTTTTTTCCAGACCATCTAATTCTGTTGCCTGCACAATTTGTCTCAAGACCGTATTTATAGGTCCTTTTCTCAGCTGTGCGAGTGACAGAGTGTATATCAAGTATTAGCATACAATGATCACTAAGTTCATTATCTTTACACTCAGACTTCCCCAAACATTTGAAGAAATTTCCCGAGCAGACGATTTAATCAATAATGGACTTACAACCTCTCGCTTTCCAAGTTGGGAGATTGTTTACAAGCATTTCAAGTCCCCACACCTCAACAAAATGTAGCCAAATCCTACCCTGCAGTTTAAGATTCCCTCCTGAGTGGTCCCTAGATGGAGAATTGGATATATATAAATCCGGCAAGCCTGACTCATCTATGCAATCTGCATTTAGGTCCCCTGCAATTACTATGTGCCCACCGGGATTTACTTCCAACCAGGACTCTATTAGTGACCCCAGTTTTAGGAGTTCTTCTCCAAGTTGTAGGTCTGATTTCTCTGCAGGGTTCCAATAAACATTGATGAACAAAAAGGCAGTGTCACTAGTGTTAAACATCAGCTTATATCCCGCCACTAAAAAATGATGACAAAAATACCATTCCCCTGAAACTCTAGGCTTATTTACATTCTTAATTGTGGTAATAAGACCCCCCCTAGGCCTGCCCACTCTACCCCACTGCACACACAGAGGTGAGACTGTATATCCCTCCCAGCATAGATGCACCCTTGCCCACGATTCTTGGATGAGGACAAAATCGCATTTAGACATTTCCTGCATTAGAGACACATTATGTAAAAGATTGGTTGAACCTCTCGAGTTCCAACTCAAGAGTGTAAGTATTCTGGACCAGCTAGAGAGACTTCAGCTGTTTTAGTGAATCAATAGACTCACAGAGAGATAGGGCTAACCATCTCCATTTCTGTTTTTCTCTGTTATCATCCGCCTTCAGTCTTAGGTTATCCGCCTGCAGTAGAGGTTGTTCCAAAACAGAAGTATTATAGTTGGATTTCGTATTTGTTATGGGCATAGTATAAACAAATTCAAAAATGTCAAACCCCCTACATTGTAACTTCTCTGCCTCTTTTAATAGTAAGTTTCTTACCAGAGGCGATGTAATCACCAACCTTACATAATCTAATATATGCCTGTGTATATAATCCACCAGCTCTATATCTGCAGATGAAATCAAATTGAGTTCCTTAATTTGGCTAAAGAGGGAGAGAATGTAAGGCCTATTCAAGGATATATTTTCCATTCCTTAAATGAGGTTGTGAGAACCAGCCCAGGTAACTCCGGCCTAACAGGCTCCCTTAATTCGAGTACACGTACATCCTGAGAAGGTTCAGGCTCCCCACACTCCGTTCCCTTCTTTAGCTCATTATACACCACAATACTTCGACCATTAAATTCCTGATTAACTGTGCCACTAGAGGCAGTACTGCTCATAAGTTACTTCTGACTTATTATCATGTTCTTTTCCCACCCTAGGTGATCTTGCCTCTAGTGGGTGTCTTTCATTAATGACCCTCATTATAGTGTGATATATATCATCATGCTTGCGAGCCTGCCTCATAGATGAACCCTGAACTATGTCAACTAAATTGGGATCTGGATTCTCTTTATAGCTTGTTTTTATTATAGCCGACCCATTTTGATTCATAGAGTTTTCTAATTCAGAAGACCCTTAAACCAGATTAGCTGTGTACCCGTCACACTGCCAGGACATATTATTGGCAGTATAAATTGTGTTGGACGGAGGACCCCTCGGCCCAAATGGGTCATTACAGTCAGACGTACCAACAACCTTAGGGACCATGCCGCCATCCTGTACATCATATGGGTTATTAGTACAGCCTGGTGATATTAAATTCAAGACAGATCCCCCAATTTAACATGTATAGATTGATCAGGGGTACAATGGTCAATCTGAGCCACGCACCCTATGTGCGGGTCACTGTTTAAATTTGAGGAATAGTTAACACAACCCAAAATTCCTGAAGGGACTTCCCGATCATAGAGTCTCAGGCTTTGATTTTTCTTAAAGCTGTCACAGTAGTCGGGTATATTACCACTAACAAAACCGGCCTTATCAGTATGCACTTTCCAGTCAGTACTGCCAAGACCTGTATTTACTGTAATGCCCACCCTTGAGCTCACATGTACTGAAGTACCCACAAGCCTTCACCCGAGGTCGTTTTACTCACTGTCATGACTGACCCATGACTGGTTGTTTTCTTGTCAACGTCCCCCATCTTTTGATTAGACGGGTCATCACGATTCGGGTGATTTGTTCTTGCATTAAATATTTCAAACATATCGTCACTCTGAATTTGTTTTTTTCTTTTTCATAATGTCACCTAAAGGCAACTCTCCCATGGTGTAGACACTCTGTGTGGATTGATCTTTAGACTTATTATCCTTCAAGCCTTGCACCAATCCTTTGTCATGATTTTTTTTAGGATCATGGACAGTTAACACTTCATCACAATCCATGTCACAGTAGTTCAAAAACTTTCTCGACGTATATTAGCCCATAGGTTTTTGTTGTTCTTTTTTTTCTTTAGTTTCTTTAGGCTAACTTTTTCCCCTGTCTTTTCGACATCTTTGTCTCTACAGTTACCTCTTCTGTGGCTAATTGCGGTGTGCCCTCCACCAGATCTATTTTTACCACCTCAGATCATTGTCAGTTTTTCCATGATCGGGTTCAGTTAAGTCTTCCTGAGTTGAGGTTATTACAATAATCTCTTCAGGAATAATAACCGCACCAGTGGAGGGGCCGTTATATACATCCACCTTCTTGTGCTTACGCAAGCTAAACTTTTCAGCCAATATGGTACAGATAGAGTCTGCAAGTCTATCTGGTAGTAAAAGTATTTCAGATGCCAAGCCCTTAATTGCATCTGTTTGCTTACGTGACTCTGCCAACAGTAACCTATTAAATAGACTCATCATAACAGAAAGTTCAGTAGGTATCACTTCTGGCTGGTTGTTCAAGAAGATCATGGCATCAGTCGTGTCCTGCAATGGCAAAGTATTAGAGCAATCCATCATGTCATTGTAATTAAAGACACTAGGGGTATTATTACCATTTTTTTCTTTAGGGGACTTATCTTCATTACCAACATCAAATATAAGAGATTTCTGTGATGTGTCATTGTTCATGTCTTCTTCCCCAAACAACAGTTGGGAGGGGTCCATGAGTTGTTCCCCCTGTTTCTCCATATTCAAGCAATCTTGCGCACACTGTAGGTGCGCCTCCTCCTCGTCTCCCATCTCTGGCAGCGCCATCGCCACAGCGCGCGCAAGACTAGCCCTTCTTGTACTGACTGCTGCAAAGAAGTCAGCCCCAGCTTCCTTGCGCAGTATGGGTAATTTATTCTTTCTCATGTTGTTATTTGTGATACAGTTGTCCCATATACTGCAAGTTACACCAATAAGTTAAATGGCCTCACTTTCAGGAGTGCTTCAAATAAACCTTTGACAATGAGTATACATTTGTTCCTCCTGTAGAAACACAAACAATCAGTACCAAGCAGAAAAGCACCGAAAATCAGAAAGATACAAAAAGAAATCACAGCCTCTACACGGCTGCCAGTACCTGCTTACAGGCTCCAAGACAGAGTGCAGTCCTGATAGCAATCCTAAACAGATCTAAGCAAACCTAAAGGCAGAAGCGTGCCCGAGGCTTGCTGCCCTTATAAAGAGTATGACCAATCCAATTCATTAGAGAAGGGCCCGACTACCCACGCCACGCACCGCGAACAGCAAACAGTACTTGACTCATACTTGGTGCGTGGCGCGGGTGCGACGGGAGATGATTATTTGTATAGGAGGGTTGGGCGTCACGAACACAGGGGGGGGCGGAGCCTCCCTTCCAACAGACCTTGAGTGGGAGGAAACAAAGAGAAAGAAGTTGTAAACACACCGCCCAAAATAAATCTCAGAGGGAGGAGCGCACGGGGCAAAGGGGAGCAAAGGGGGCCAACGGAGGCCAACGGGGGCACAAGAGGAGACCAACGGGGGCACTAGTGGAAGACCAACAAGACCCAAGCGGCCCGACAAATAGTCAGTGTAGAGAAAAACAGTCACCTCCTTGGTCAGGCAATAGGAGTGTCACCGCAAGAGACGTTCTCCTTGCACACTGTGCCTCGTAGTGCACGGCGTCTGCAAGAGTCCTCCAGAGAGCGTTCCACGGGCGGGCAGACAGGCAACAGCAAACAGTACTTGACGCGTACTTGGTGCGTGGCACGTATGCGCAGGGAGATGACTATTTTTAGAGGAGGGTTGGGCGTCACAAACACAGGGGGGGCAGAGCCTCCTTTCCAACAGACCTCCTTGGTCAGGCAATAGGACTGTCACCGCAAGAGATGTCCTCCATGCACACCACGCCTCGTAGTGCACGGCGTCTGCAAGAGTCCTCCAGAGTGCGTTCCACGGGTGGGCAGACAAGCAACAGCAAACAGTACTTGACGCATACATCATAGAATTATATGGTCGGGCAGGCTTAGGCTGAGTACCCCCCTAAACAACTGGATTGGTCAGGAGTGACTGTTACCGCCTTCGTTTCAGCTGATTGGACTTATAGAAACCTTACATCAGCTTTATGATGTGAGTTTATTATGCATAGGGTCATCTCACAGTTACTTTAGCTAAAATCATTCTTCACATAAATCACACATTCACGCAATTTTGGCATCTTTACAAATTACCTAGGCAGATTGCATATTTCACGCTAAGCATGGCAGTCCAACTCTACAGTTTATCAGACTTTGTTTCACCTATCTACCATTTCTTCACACTTTTTAGTGAGAAAAATATTACTTAAAATTCTATAACTTTAGGTGTGTGTACATATTATCATAGGGCATATCTCTGTTAATGTTTAACGTTGCATCATATCTCCATTCTCAATGATTCACATTTTTCTGGCGTTTGTGTCCCATGCATGCTGTCGACAGCCAAGATATCTTATTTGAAAGCCACGGAAATTACATTTAAGCTGTACAACTTTTACATTTTGTGCTGTTCTGTTACAGAATTAAAAGTCTTAAAAGTGTATTCATCAAATAGTATTTTGAGACTGATGGTCAGCCTTTGTCCTTCAACTGGGACCATTTTTTTCTTCAGCTACCACCAACTGTCAGTTTCAGCCAAGGGAGGCTATGGGGGTTTCCCAGTTCGATTGAATGTTTATGGTCACTTCCCCCACTTCACAAATTGGTGTCCCAAATCTATTGTATCAAGCTGAAGCCCAGACAAATGTCTGACTAGCATGTGACATTTCTTTGTCTTGGTCCATTCAAAGTTTTCAAAGGTGGCAGTTAACAGGTAGGTGTCCTAGAATTTAGTGTGACTTCTTTTGGGGGAAGGCCTCTCCTGTTTGTTAGCAACCCCCCCAGCAGAAAACCTGTTTGGGCAGATTTCCCCAGTGTAGTCAATGCCATTATTTCTTGATTTTATTTTATTTTGCTTTGCATCAGAAGCAAGCCTGTTGAATAAAACATACCATACATGTTTTCCAGCAAAATCCCCTTTATATTTCTAGGCCAGGAAAAGTTGTTATTCAACATTGTACGTTTAAAACAGGCATTTTTCTTTTGGTTTGCAAAAGCCCATTTTGACACATGGGAAAAACTGCTAGGAATTCTGTTTTAAATTTGGTTTTTCCATCTGACTTCCCAATATTGTTTTGCAGCCATAGTCAGTTCCTTTTATATAGCAATTTGCTTGAAACACAGATGCACTGAAATTGACTTAGGCTCATAGAGCTAGGATTTCTTTGAGGTATTGATCTTTTTGACATTTTGTGACTCAAATGTCATGCATTTTCTGCAGCTGAAAGTGAAGTTTCTTTTGCCTTTTTTCAGATTTGCCTGACAAAGCCTCTCATGCAGGGATCATGCATCTTCTGCTGAAGCACAATGTGGATATGGATGGGCATGGCAGGGCCTTATGGATAAAAGCAATGTGGTGTGGAATAGATGAAAATAGCATCAGGGCAGCATCCTTTTCAGTGTGAATGATTCCCTTTTCAGTGGGAGCTTTTTGCAAGCAGCAGATCGGCACTGCTTTGATTCGCTTCTCTTGGGTGCACCCAAGAACACACTGGTACCTTTCCCGGTGTGTCCCATGTTCCAACTTGCCCAATAGATGTTTGGCAAGATGGTGCAGCCATCCTTTTATCGCTGCAAAACGCAGTTTTGATGCAATGGTGCTCCAAGGAGCCGGCACAGCCATTTTGCTGTTGACTGCAGAAGCGCAGCTTAGTTATGGATGGGAATTCTGCTGAGTGGGTCAATATACCCCACAGTATGCCACTCTATCCTCAATGACATCCTCTGCATCACAGATTGGGCACTGGAATGGCTGATCTCTTTCCTCACTAACTGCCTTCCCCAGCTGCAACTGGGTATTTCCTCCTCCACCAACTAACTCTCTACCAGTGGTGTCCACCAGGACTCTATCCTATTACTGTGGCTCTTTAATATCTATCTTGCCCTTCTTGCTCACCTCATCTCCTCCTTCTCTCCTCACTTCCACTGCTGTCATGATGCCCGCTCCCGGGGAGCCGGTTCAAGCCCTGCGTCCCCGAAAGCGTACATCCAGCCCCCAAGGAAGGACCCAGCAACCCCATATAGGGGCCCTTTGGACAGTGTCCTGGTGCCTATGGCGCCAGGCTCATAAAAGACATCAGTCCTGGCGCCATAGGCTCATTATGGAAGGGCTTGGGTGCACTTACCTGATGCAGACCATGCTGCAGGATCCCGGCCTCCTTGAGGCCTGAAAGGAACTACTTTACCTGTGGGACTAATTTACCATCCGGGCGTGGTTGGGGAAGGATACATACCTGATTGGAGGAAGGATACATACCTGGAACTTCTTCCAAGGCTATTTAAACCCCACCCGAACAGCCACACGTGCTTCACGTTGTTCTGCATCTAGCAGCTGGACGCTCACCGTGTCTGCTCCTGCATCCTGACTACTGCCACGCCTGCCAGCATCCTGGATCACCTGCAAAGGAAGACAAGAAGAGAACAGAAGAAGGAAAAGTCCTTACCTGCTAAATTCGCATCCCGGAGACATCTCGCCGCCAATCCTGAAAAGGAAGACTTTTATTTAAAAGCTCATCGCATCGATCGCTGCAGCGCCGCATTCCACTCACCTTTACTGGGTGCCTCCATGTTCAGCAGCGATCATCCGGATTCGCAGTCACGCCCCAGCGCCTAGGGAGAAAAAGACCAGAACAAAAGGTGAGAGAGAGAAGGGAATAAGGAAAGCTAAATCTCCATGTTAAGACTTACCTGTTGATTCATTCCCTCTTCATTTCGGGTCCGCGCCACATCCTGGCATTTCCGGACCCCGGCCCCTAAGGGGAAAGAGAGACATCAGCGTTCATGAGCGAATGAAAAGACATTACCAAAAAACGCTCATTAAAGACTTACCTGATTTCTACAAGGATTTCACCTCTCATCTTGGGTCGGTGCCTGTTCCCCGGCATTTCGTACCCCGGCCCCTATGGGGAAAAAGACACTAGCATTAGTACATTAATGCATGGACACAAGGGGAACCTCTTATCAAAAAACTTACCTGGAAGCCAAGCAAGTTTGGTTCTCCCCAATCCGAAAATCCAGTGAAGTAACTGGATACCAACGCGCCCCTGCATCAGAAGCAGGATGGAGAGCTCATCCTTCCAGACCCTAAGGTGAGACGCTACGAGGAATCACAGAAGGGTTTTGAGGAGGGTGAGAGGGGAAAGTGGGAGGCTGATTGCATTACCCCGCAGACAGTTAATCCCCTATTTTCGCCTACAGAAGGATACTTCTGCGAGCCAGACAAGCCAGATTTGGGGGCCCGGTCCAGTCCGTCTTGCGAACCCTGCGCATCACCTTAGAAGAGGTCACAGCAGCGCGAACCAGGCCAGCGCCTCCGTGGGAGTCAGGTGAGCATTACAACTGCTATGCTAACAACACTCAACTTTAATTCAAACTCCCCTCCACAACCTCTTCCTACTCCCTCTATCTGTGTGTTGCCAATGACCAGTAAGACTGAGATGCTCCCTATTGGGACACCTGCACCCTGTTTCTCACATGCCCTCCTTAGGCCCTCCTTAGGCCCTCTACCCCCACCATCCGGTGAGGCCAAAAATCTCAGAGTCATCTTCAATTCCTCTCTCTCCTTCACACGTCACATTTTCAACCTTGCCAAGAAGGCACACTTTTAGCTTCATCGCCTTAGAGGATTTCTTCCATTCCTCACCTTCCCCCAGAAGCTCAATGTCTCCTGAGCGTTGGTCCTCTCCCAGCTGGACTATTACAACTTTACCTCATTCTGCCTCTTTCCTCCCTCTGCTCCCTACAACTAATCCAGAGTAAGGCTGCACGATTGATCCTTGGCCTTCAGCCCAAGGACTGCATCTCTCGAGCCCTAAGATCTCTTCACTGGCTCTCGATTGCCGCGAGGATGAAATTCAAGACCCTCTGCATAATCCACAAGTTTTTCTGCAGCCTGAGACCCTGCTATCACCAACTCTCTCTCCCCAAATAACTCCCTGCTCAAGCCACCCACTCATCTAGCTCAAATTCTCTGATGACTAAACATTTAGGCAGAGAGTGGGGGGGGGCAAGTGTCTCTCCTTGGTTGGCGCCTGTCTCTGCAACAGCCTCCCTGCCCCCCTGACCTCCTTAAGGAGCTGGACCTCCTTAAGTTCTGGAAACTGCTCAAAACTCTTCTTTTCTCCACCTCCTTCCCCCTCAAACTACCCAGCTAATCCCCCCCACAGCAACTGAGAATGGTGGCCTGGTCCTCATGAGTCTCACAGGTTACCAGGCCCTGTGACCAGTCAAGACCAACACCCTCAGCACTTCCCTCTAGACACCTCCTGGATGGGGTTATCCCCAGCACCTACACTTTGCAAGTGGTCCCCTTTGATCCCCCGTTGGCACAACCCCTCTGGGGCTACTCTTGCAATTCTTGCCCTACCTTTGTCCTCCCCCATCTTCCTTTTCCTCTCCCCTGCACTTGCTCGTTCGAATGCCACAAGGCCTAGAAGGGCCGTTACTGGTGATTAATACTGTTCTTTTTCCACCATTGTTTTATTACTCCCCTGTCCCTCCCCTTTTTCCCTTGTGGTGCCTGGAAAAACTACTGGGTTGTATAGGTGCCTAACAAATGCTCAATAAACTGAATATTAACAAGCACACATGTACGTCCTGTAGTAGCTAGTAACTCATTACAGACTGTTACAAGATCACCATTGTGTTATTGTGCTATAATAAGGTAAAATGGCACCGTACCATCCATAATTGATAGAAAATACATTTATCAAACTTTGACTTATATTTCCTTAAATCCGACATCATCAACCCATCTTTGGAACAAAGCATATCTATGAACAGGATAAAAACAATATTTCTTAGGCAGTGCTTATCCTTCTGATTGTCATACTTCTACTTGGTGTGCACTATCCCTTAAGGAAGTTTCATATGGCACCACAACTATTGTACAAAATAGATGAGAATCTGCATAGGTTGTCCTTGTCTAACATTACATTGATCCTAGAACCCATGAAGCCTACTGTGAGAAACTAAAGGGTACCTCACCCGCTGGTCCTCAGAGACTTGTCTTCCAGGTGGCCAGGACACAGCCATCACTTTTGTATCCAGTTCCTGGGGGTGGACCAGTGTGGTAGGATCACCTGGTTGAGGGGTCTTCAGGGAGTGGGGGTGAGATAACTGATGGTGATATACAGTATTACCCCCTTTTTTGTTTATCTACCTGATCCTATTTTTTAGGATTTTCAAAAGTCCCAAGCCCCCTTTTATACAAACACTGGGCCGAAGAAAAGGGCGACTGAAATTAACCAGACTAACTGTCTCACATCGTACTGGACATGTCCCGTTAATCGGGTCAGGCAAAGTCAGGCACTTTACCATAAGTGCATACACCTGATACCAATTAGCTGTCCTCACATGAATAAAAGGTAACACCTAAAGACACACTGTGAGCAAGGTGGAACACGAGAACGAGCCAAACTTCCATGATGAAGGCATACCAGCTGGAGTAGGCCGACAGACCAAGGGATGAGAGCAGCAGGCCAAAAACCCCAAGGCTTCCCTACTGGAGGTCATTGCCTCTGACAGACCACAAAAGACATGTGGAGAAGGCCAGATCCCACAAGTGAAGATTGCATTGTGTTCCAAGGATACCAGCGACCCTCCCGGGTGAACAGCAGAGGTGGGAAAGCGAGATCAAGCTTGTGGTACTAACCTTGACTTGAAAATCAGTAAACGCAAAAGGGGAAAGAAGGATACACAGCCGGTGAGTTTGCAAGAGACCTGAGAGACTGGTGTGTGTTAATGTGAATGAAGTAGCAATATCATATCACAAGTGAAGGCTGCACGCGTGTGGATGAATGAACTTTATAGTAAAATACATCTGAAAGATCAGCGAAACTAAGTAACAGAGTGGTCCGGTGAAAGGAAGTAGCCCATTCAAAAGTCACTGTGAAAGGTGCATTGTTTGATGCTAAAGGGCAAACAAACAGCAAGAGTGAAAGGAAATGGTGAGCATTTAGTCAAAGTGGTCCGGCGGTGGTCTATAACAAAACCCACGCACATTCAAAAGACTTTGACATCCGAAAGTGGTCCGTGCCCAACTGAGGGAGACCCCAAATGTATTAAGCTTAGGCAAGGGAGTCCCCTTGCAACTTTGTGTGAACTGCGTTGTGAAAGGTCTGAGCCTGGCAGAGCGGTACCTACGAGAACTGTGTGGTGAAAGGTCTGAGCCCAGCAGAGGGGAACTTTTGTGAATGTTTTGAAAGTCAGAGAACATAACTTAGATCCATGCTTTTGAACTCTGTTCTGTGTTGGAAGCTGTGCCAGAGTGTGTCATCCTGCCTACAAGGATCACCTTACCTTGTGATGCCTAACATGGGGAGTAGAGCTGGTTGAGCCACATTATCATTTGAACACTAACTTTTCCTTTTGCATACATTTTCTCCTTTTTATACTTTTTGTATAAGAGATAGGGCAGACATCAGGTTTTTGTTAGTATAGGTCATATTGATTTGACAGACTCCACTAGGGCTGTTTTTGATTGTCGAGACTACTCCCATTTTAGTTATAGGGCAGAATAGGAGTTTCTCCACCCCCAACATTTTCAATAAAGGTTTTACAAATTGTATCCATTGTGTAGTATCAGTACTTGTGATACCATGCCTTCCCTACACCACATATTAGTACATAAGAGAGAGTAAGAATATTTCAGGGAATAGCCTCTCCCATAGTCATGAATCACACTGCAGTAATCAAAGAGATTGGTAACAATTGCAGCACTTCACTTCACAGTTAGGAAAGGACTGTATCCACAACACACCAGAGGCGCACAGCTTCAAGTTTATTTCATATAAATGAAACATCATTTACTAAATTTAACGTATTGACTTTTTCATCCCCATAATGTTAATCTCACAAAAGGAAACAGTGGTAAGCAATTGTGAAATGCAAACAATGTTCCTTTGTTCAGCTAGTTTACATACATCTCCCATACACTGTATTTTAATATATGTGAGAAAAGAACACAACAATGCACTATACAATATGCATTCTACATATTGAATTCAATTGTTGATAAGTAATACGTTATTACAATTACGTTCTGGTGAAGTGGAAACTACAATGTTGTCATTGCTTTCTACTTGCATGTTTGTCAATTTAAATGCAACTCGAATCTTGCAAATGCCTGCATTCATATTCAAAAGGTCTAGATGTCAGCTCTCTGGCATCCCAATGGCCATCATTAGTCTGTAAATCATATATTTGCTCAGCTAAATTGAGACATAAATAAGTATTCAGGATATATGGTGAATCTTAAAAATACAAAAAACGTCCTTTCTTTTCAGACAATCCTTACTTTGTTGTACTTCACAGTTTATGAGGCATACCAGCTCAAAAGGTCATGGATCCACTTGTTAGTATAGCTGTGCTTCTGACCACCAAATTCCCATGCAACACTCACCCTTCACCTATGGCAGATATATGTCCCGTTACCCAGTGTGTACTTGCTTTATGGCCTGGGATCTCAGAGGTCTTAGTTCATAATTTTAGTTCATGGTTAACTCCCAGATAAATATGCAATACACATTTATCGAAACCAGGGGTGTACCGAAACCTGGCCTCGAGTAGGTATTTGGGCAATAACAGCTAAAATAAACGCTATCTATTTTCGGCCGAATACTTAATGTTCACTCGAAAACAAATAGTTTGCCATTCCAGAGAAATTACATCTTCCTGGAACCCTTCAAACATGAGATTTACTATGGGAAGCCCTTCAGGTCAAAATTACACCTTTGAGAATGTGACATATTGAAATGAATACAACATGCAATGAAATGAGTAAGGCATACATTGATATGACTATAATATGTATCGAAATGAATATAACTTGTATTGAAATGAGTATGACATGTATTGAAATGAGCATGACATACACTGAAATTCAGTGAATAAGACATGCATTGAAATGAATATGACACATGTTGAAGTGAATACGATATGCAATGGAATGAATATGACACACGTTGAAATTAATATGACACCGGTTGAAGTAAATATGACACCCATTGAAATTAATATGACACACATTGAAATCAATAATATACCCATTGAAATTAATATGACACACATTGAAGTGAATGGGACATGCAATGGAATGAATATGACACCCATTGAAATGAATATGACACACGTTGAAGTGAATAGGACATGCAATGGAATGATTATGACACCCATTGAAATGAATATGACACACCTTAAAGTGAATATAACATGTCCCGATATGTTCAAATTTATTTTGTCAACAAATTGAGAAAGCAAGGCACAATGTGAACAAAGTCTTACGTGCATTTTTGCGGGATGTTCGCATGACAACTTTTCATAATGAAAATATCAAATTGGATATTGTCAACATTTTCAAAAAGATGGAGTGCATCTGACTGATGTGTGCAATCAGAATGTTTTGAAACATATTCAAATGCATTGAAGCAGTTTCTGTGAAAACATAAAATGTAGATTCAAGGAATCTTTAGTATATGAAGTAAACAAGAAGGAAAAGCAGAATAAAAAAAATTAGAAGCACTTTCTGTGAAAGTTAGAAAACATAATTAAGTTTAGTCGAACATTCGTTAGTTCAGTACATAAAACCAAATAATCCATAAAATATATATAAAAGCCAGAAAGAGAACTAACAGGTTATTTTGAGAGCCATCAGTTTTGAATGCAAAACAATTGAAATGTTTTAACTACACCACCCACGCCTGCAATGTTCACTCCTTCCCTGTGACTATGCAGGCTGCAAAAGGTCCTATGATTTTTTTAAGTTCTATTTTTTTACTGTGAAAGGTGGCTCCTAAAGGAACCTTTTTTTGGTAATTTGTGATTTTGTATTTTTGGCCTTTTTTGTTTTTTACAGGAGAGGCAAGATAGGTGGGGCAAGGGAGTGGAGGAAAGGGTTGGAAGGGGCACCAACCACAGAGATGTAGGGACAAGTGGACAAGGGAAGATGTTGGGTGGGCGTTAAATTTAAGGTAGTTTGCAGTGTTTCTCATGCTCTTTGACTGCAGTCTTGAAAGCACTCGAAATTGCCCCCCTGCAGATCGGACAGTTGCTGTACAAACATAGTACTGTGACCCTCAAAAGGTAAGGGTCAAAAGTGTTCTGTAGGGCCTGTGAGGCACCTGCCGGATCCTCTGCCACATAGGGGTAACCTGTGTGGTGACCGGTGCGGTCAAGGAAGTTGGGCCAGAGGCCATCAACCTGCTTCTCGCTGAGAAAGCCTTTCTCAGAACATGCAGGTGGTTGGATCTGTTTTGGCAGCACATGGAGGTGGTCCCATAGGAGAAGAGCCCACGTTTTCCATGACTGAGTATGACCCTACACATGGTGCATCTCAGTCTTCAGTATACCCCAAACGGTGGTGAAAAACCACCACACCCATGACTCATTCAGGTGCTGGATGTAGGCCCTTCCTCTACCTCATCTTGCTCTTCCTCTTTGTCCTCTTCTACATCTCTGCACCCGTTCCCCTCTCCAGCCCCTCCAGGCATTTGTGGTGGTGGTGGTGGCTGGACAGGAGGGATGGCAATGTGAGATGCCATTGTAGGTCTCCTGCAGCAAGTAGCTATGAAAAGGTACTCTCCCCTGGTCTGCCAGATTGAGAATGAGGAAAAGAAATGACTGGGTCCCTTCAGAGGAACTATCCACGGACCGAACGACTGTCTGCGAACCATCAAGCCAATAATAGGCCTTGAAAATTTGTAGAAATTTACCAGATCAACTATGAATGGCTGTAGAAGTGTAGACTCTCAACTTGAAACATCCTCAGTTGCCCGAAAATACAGTTTTAAACTGTCCACAGTAACGGACACTGTCCGCCGACACATCGTCATGCTGCTTGGGTACAGTCACACAATGACATCCAGGGACTTCCACAGTAACTGTTGGTATCCGCGGACACCCCTCGGGCGGGAGAAGCTGGTTGCACTGCCTGTGGACTAATTAAAAGTGCATCATGTGAGAATGGATATGTCCGGATATGGCGTGGTGTCCCCGGACATTCCATTTCGTAAACGGACACCCTGAACACCCTTATAGTCCACAGACTATTAATTGGGGTTTTTTAAAAAAAAATGATGTCAGAACAGTATACAAGATATTTATAGTATACGTAAGACATGTGTTTATGAAAGGGATGGGGTATCATAATTGGAAATATAAATGGAAGAATTTGGAATTTCTATACAATGATCATCAGGGGAGGAATGGAGTGAAGTTTCATCAAAGCGTCGTTCATTTATGTTTTAGGAATTTGATGGCGGTGATTGCTGGGGGAAAAGGGGACAGGTACAAGAAGTACAGTGATAATAAACATTTAATGACAATGTTAACAACATGAATTTTAACAACATTTAAAGGTTTCTTGAAGTCATTACTATGTTTATCCAATTTTGCAGACAAGATCATTAATTAATTACGTACAGTTGGGACAGAGATTGTCTTTGTGATTCTTGGGATTCTCCATAATTAAATTGGGTTGTTGTTTCTTCATGTAAAATATGTGCTATGAGAAAATAATAAACTATTATTCCGCTGAGCTCTTAATAAATTACATTATTTGTTTACATTGAAAGATGCATTGTTTACCATTAGAGATGTTATCATCGTTCATTTCCTCTTTTGGGAAGTTTTCTTCCAGCCACTCAAGTGTGTTTGCCATTTCTGTGAAAATAAAATAATAGTGCGTTTTGCTTATAAGAAATGTTTATATAATGAATGGGAATAATAGAGAAATAAATACAGGGTACTTACTATTTGGTAAGAGGTTGTTTTGGAATAAGCGCTTGGTGTATGTGAGTCTGTATGAAGAGCTTTACTGAAGTGATAATATGAGGTGTGTACAGTTATGGTTTGTGCTTGGTGCATTCAATTATATTGTGTGCTAAATTAAAACATAATTTGTAAATTTTCAAATGATGATTGATTTTGTACAAGATAATATATTTTGGTGTAGTAAATATAAGTAATGTTGTATATGTGTTTGTTGGTTGAAAGGTACATATTTTTTGTATTTTCCCTTGTGCTTCAGGGCTTTGTGAATGCTACCTGATGTGTGCAGACTTCCGTACCGTCCGCGGACTCGAGAGCAGCTACATTGGGGGTGAGTATAATATAAGGAACTTGTAGCAAATGAAGGATGCACTGATAAAAACCTATGAAATTCAGTAAAATAACTTGGTTAAATGGACATTATGGTTAATTTGCAGTAATAAAAACCTATGAAATTCAGTTGAAATATGTTGTTAAAGGGAAGTTATGGTTAAGTTGCACTAATAGAACCTTATGGAATTCAGTGAAAAATCTTTGTTAAAGGGATGTTATGGATGCAAAGAAATCTGAAAATCCCCAGAAATTCACCAGTTATGGTAAGCTAAGCAACCATAACTGGCGCCACCACCGTACACTGTTAAGACTAACACCCATGACATCAAGGTTTGACATCGCAAAGGTCATTGATGACATAACTGAACATATCTCTGCCACTTATTTTTGTTCACTGACATATCTAGACCAGGTGTTTTTGTTCACTGACAGTGAGAATTTCAAAAATTGAAAAGGTGCTATATATCTAGATATTAACCTTCTCACATGTTCTTAAAATACTTTGCTTAGAGTTTGATCTCAGTTCATAGTGCACATACATGGTCCAATAAGCAGGTCTCAAACACACAATGTATTTGTGTCCATGAATATGAACTCTAATGTTATTGTCACTTTCTGATGACGCTGTTTCTTTTCTACTTACTGCAATTTCCCTGTGTGTGCCTCAGATTTCGATGCATTGTGGCTTTGCATATGCATTATTTGTACTAACACAAGTGTATAGTGTGTATTAGGTCTTGTATTACTAGCTATTCATCCCAAGTTTAATGTTAGTCAACATTCTGATAGGTTTGCTTTTATTATTTTACTGGCCAATATTATCAGAATCAAAATACTGTACTTCTATGGTGCATGCTTGACCCATTGCCCATTAGTGTGTAATGTTACAGCAACACTCCAATATAATGTTTTGTTAAGATGAGTACATTTTTTAATACATGAAGTAGTAGTTCATGAGAGGTCTCTGGTCACCCTTGACATCTTGCTACCAACATTGTAAACACAACCGCTTGTAGGAACGTTTCATCACAATTCATTTCATATGTGATGTCATCATTGATGTCATGAATGACATTTGTGATGTCATCTTTGATGTCCTTGATGTTAGCCTCAGCAGTGCACGCTGGTGGTACCAGTTGTGGTTGCTTACCTTACCATAACTGTATTTTTGGTGTTTTTCGGTTGTAACCATAATGCCCCTTCAACAACATTTTTTCACTTAATTTCATAGGTTTTGATTTGTTCAATTTAACCATAATGTCCCTTTAACAATGTGTTTTCAATGAATATATATTCATTTAAATGCAAGCAAAATAAAATCATATTATCGGCCACAAATTCTGAAAGCTTTGCTTGATTTGAAAGAAAAAAATGAAAACAAATTTGAATCCAGCAACGCATACAACCATTACACACTTATAAAAATGATATATTCATGTGTGCAAATTATTAATATTAACATATTAAAATAACTGCATTATATTAACAGTTATTAGAAAATGAAGGATGTCTATACATTCACAATAATTTTGAGATTTTTCAATGTGTTGGCTAAATAATGGTACAGGTTCATAAAGAAGAGAAAAAAGAGAAAAAATAGATTTCGGTACAATTTACTACTCCAGATGGGGGGGAAACAAATATTGTAACATGGAAAAATACATTACTTCAATCAAAATAGAGGGGAGGACAATTGGATGTGTCAGTATCTGAGTATCAGAGAAGAACCTATCATAGGCCCCTTCCAATGAGAACATGTTGCATTAAATGATGCCACATTAATGCTGTTTATTGAGTATGTATGTCCAAACACACAGGAAATAGTGAGATTTTTTGGGAAAACCGCAGATGATGGGAGTTTACCGAACTGGAAAGGTTCTTGTTTGGGGATCCACTTGGATGTAGCTGATGGTAAATCCCCTTTAAGAAGGCCTTTTCCAGATGGAGCTTGATGCAGAAGCATTACCCAAGACAGCACCACATTGCCAGAGAGAGATTTTGAAAGCAGGGGACAGACTTGGAGCAGAGCTTACTTGGCACAGCTCCCTTGAGTTGTTGATGTACTGGCTTTAAAATACATGTGAGTACAACAAACCATGTGCATTTAGATATATGTCTCAAGAAGTTGTTAAGCCCCTGATATCAATCATGAATCTTTAAGGGAAAGTCTAAAACCAGCTATGCCACTCAATGGGACTGCATTGAAAGGGAATATTTGTGGAGTTATGTTTGAAATAGTATGCCACCAAATGTATTATTGTGTATGGTGTTAGGGAATATTAAAGGAACCCTATATCATAAGTTCCTGATGAGATTATTGACATGTTTTTCTTGAAATTAGATCTGGACAAGCTATGATAACTGAATATTCACATTGAAGAAGCTTACATATTATTTGAGTGGATGTTTGTTAATATACATATAAGTTTGACAATAGCAGGCATGTTATGTATATTCAGTAGACACATTTCCTGTTTTTGTATGCAATATTGTAGTTGACTACACCTGCATTCAGAGTTGGGGCATCAACCTTAAATATACCATTGCAGGTTTCTTAAATAAAACACAGCCGTGAGATAAAAAAATAGCCTAATTCGTGATCTGTTAGATCAGGAGACGCATCTCTGTCCAAAACATCTTCAAAACTGATATATTGTACATCCACATTTACTATAATGGCATCAGCGGCAAAATAATTCAGGGCTAGGGCACTCCCTCATTTAAGTGCTGGCATGATTCTCTTTTTTGAGTGTGACTGACAAGGTAACGCCTCACCGCTGACCGGTGCGCATTATTTTACATGAACTTTCACATGCAGCTACTATACTCTGCATATGCTGACATCACCATTTAGTCTTTACATGGAATGCCAAACAGAGTTCCATCACTCTTTGCATTTTACTGCTGATTAATTCCACCACAAATACAGCTCTATAAACTGGGGTACAAATACCTCTCTTCCAGCTCCATGCTTACAAGACAGTGGTTCTCAGGGCTCAGAGGGAATACAGTACACCAGCCCAACAGCCGCTAGGATGCTCACAAAGGCTTATCTGCCCTGACAGACTGATGCCTGATGGCTGCCTAGCCAGCATCACAGATCCCGGGGGCCTCCCACTGCCACTTCATAAAGTACTTAATTTACAGGACAGCATTGAACAACCCTTCTGATTCATGAAACATCTGGGCCTTTAAGGGTTATGAAAAATTGATGATAGCCAAAGTATCTCAAATGCTGCACCTGCTTTCATGTGCATAGCTCACAACTGCAGCAAATTACATCATGGAACATTCCTTGTGTGCTTAATCATTTTCATAAAGACATCCCTGGGTAAATCTTTAAGGCAAACAACTCTCAACGGGATCTGATATCGCTGCTCCCCCACTTTATCTTCTTCTTAGCATGCTTTGTTCATTTTCTAGCCCTCATGTGGATCCCACCTTTGTCGGCAGTGTAAAATTGCAGAAAGTATTCTTAAGTTACATATTGGTTTTAAAGTATATGTAGGACAGACCCCCTGGTGCCCACCACCCAGGCAAATCTCTCACCAGTCACTAGTGGAACACCAAGGGTAGGGACATTCTGTACATGACATCACACATTCTGACAAAAGAGAGATAGGCATAATAATGCTCAGGCAGTGTAAAGGGGATGCCAGATATCACAGCCTCACTCCACTTACTTAGCAACAGTCCACCCCGTCTGTATGATTTTCTCTTTCTGTTCTTCCTTCATTTCTGTGACGTTCATCCAATTCCCCTTTTAATTTCCTACTTCCACCTTCCTAAATAATCGACTAATCTTCTAAATGTTATTTCCTTATAATACCTCCTGCTTCAACTCTTTGATGATCTATTATGTTTCCCCCTATTTCTCTCAATAACCTCATACTTCACCTTTCAGATGTTTCTCTGCTCATCTTTTAATAATTTGTGCAAGAACTCTTGATCTCTTTCCCCATGTCCTTCTATTTGTTTATCTACCTCATGTATTCTGATAGTTCTTCTCAGCCATCTATGTCTATCTCTTTCCAGCCCTCTAGGGAGTGTCCCTCCCATCCTGATGGATATTTTTCCTCTAAGCTCTCTGGTTCATTCTTCTCAATTCCCTCTGGTTCTATTTGATCCCATCATCCTGGAGCTGTCTACAAAAGTCATCTGGGTCATTCTACTCTCATCCCTTTTTAATTGTCTATCCCTCAGCTTGTCTGTTGTGCCTTTGCAAGCTCTTTAGGACCCTTAACTTCCAAACTAGAAGGGTCTGTTTTACCCCAGCTTCTTGGGTCTCCACTGGATCTGTCTGTCCCTGTCTTACCCTAGCTTTCTGGGTCATGTCTCCAGTCTTCCATCTTATTCTCTTTCTCCTTCTCCAGCCCTTTCTGTTCATGTCTTCAGCCAGCTCCAGTTGAGCTCTTCCTACTCCTTCCTTCCTCCATCCTTCTGGAAAATGCCATGGGGCTTTGGCCCTGACTTCTAGCATCTTTGGTGGAAAGGGACTCAGGTGTGTTTCCATAGAAAGCAGAGATTGGCATTGGTTTATGGATACGGCCCCTGGGAAAGGCTTAGAGCCCTCATTTGGTACTAGGAGGTTATTTACTCATTGTTTGTTTGTTAGTCGCTTATACACTAAGAATATACTGTTTAAAAGTGCCCACAGGGCAGGGAGAGAGGGTGGGAAATGCATTATGACACAATATTAAGAGCAGAAGGGGAAGAGGAACAAAGCTACTATGCCTTGTGAGTATTTTGAGCGTGCAAGTGCAAAAAGGACAAGGAAAGAATGGGTAAGTGCTGGGTAGTCCGAGCTTGCGGTCGAACCATGGATGAGGTGCTAGGAATGTTGAGTGCTACACGGCCTGGGCTGCGGGAGGTGGAGCATGAGTCTCCAGAGCAGAGGGTGTGCAGATTTCAAAGTGCTGTGGATAGACAAAAGGTGGAAAAAATGGTGTGGGAGGTAAAGGCCCTGAAGATACATAAGAGCCAAGGACACCAATTCAGCAACTGTGAGTTTAGTAGAGGAGAGAAGGAGGGAAGGAGGAGGAAAAGAGGAAAGTCTTAATGTGCTTCGAGAATTTGAGAAGAGTCTGCTCAAGGAGTGAGGATATTCCAAAGGAGGGACCGCAGAGGAAAGTGAGTGACCCCCTGTCCCCTGTATAGAAACCCTTTACGCACAAAGAGTTGTTGCCATAGGAGCGAAGTGGTCTAGAGGATTTAGCGAGATAAAGTTGAAGAAAGTGTTGTCCCCTGGCCCACACAACCTTGTGGATGCAGAGGGATTTGAATTTAATCTGTGCAGCAACCAGGAGCCAGTGAAGACTTTGTAGTGCAGGACAGATGCTTCCCTGGGCTTAAGGCAAAGGATAAGTCTTGCTGCCCTATTCTGGAGAAGCTGAAGGGGTCGCAGAGTGGAAGAAGGCAGATTCAGGAGGAGGCTGCTACAGTAGTCAAGTCTAGAGTGAGCTTCAGTCACACTAAGCCTCTTAGGGAAAGTAAGAAAATGTAGAATTCCTTTGAGCTGGTAGTTGGACTTCTTGGCAATGTCCTGAGTGTGAGGGAGGAAGGAGAGAGTGGAGTCGAAGATGACTCCAAGGTTTCTGGCTTCATTTGAAGGCATAGGGGAAGAGCCCAAGGAGGAAGGTCAGAGTGAGGGGAAGAAGGACAGAGCAGGGTTGCCAATGGGAAGGAGCTCAGTTTTACAGCGTAGAGGATGAGATCTTTGGAGGCACACCGGGACTTGATGGTAGATATGCAATCATGGATGATGCAGGGTGCAAGAGGGTCAGCAGGGAGTTTGAAGAAGAGCTGTGTGTCATCTCCATAACAGTGGAGGTTGGAGGAGAAGCTGGAGATGAAGCATGCAAGGAGAGTAAGGTAGATGTTAAAGAGCCAGGGGAAAAGTATAGAGCCCTGGGGGACACCACTGGAGGAGATAGAAGTAGGAGAGGAGAAGGGGCCCAGGATCACTTGGGAAGAGCGGTTAGTGAGGGAAGAGGACAACCAATCCAGTACCCGTTCTGAGATACCGAGTGTATCGTGGTGCTTTTTTATGAGGATGGAATGGGTTACCAGTCAATTGGTCGAAAACATTTGGTCGACAGGACAACTGGTCGACACCATTTGGTCGAATGCCAAATGGTCGAATTTTTTTTTTTTTTTAACCCCTTTTTTTTCTTTTTTTTTTTCCCCACACGAAACCCCACAAAACACATATATAAAAAAAAAAAAAAATTCGACCATTTGGCATTCGACCAAATGGTGTCGACCAAATTGCAGTCGACCAGTTTGTTTTCGACCAATTGACTGGACACCGATGGAATGATTAACTGTGTCAAATGCACACAGAAGAGCTGTGTGTAATCTGCATAACAGTGGAGGTTGGAGGAGAAGCTGGAGATGAAGCATGCAAGGAGAGCAAGGTAGATGTTAAAGAGCCAGGGGGAAAGTATAGAGCCCTGGGGGACACCACTGGAGGAGATAGAAGTAAGAGAGGAGAGGGGGCCCAGGATCACTTGGGAAGAGCGGTTAGTGAGGGAAGAGGACAACCAATCCAGTACCCGTTCTGAGATACCAAGTGTATCATGGAGCTTTTTTATGAGGATGGAATTATTAACTGTGTCAAATGCAGAGGAGAGATTGAGAAGGATAAGGGCAGCTGAGGAATTGGAGTCCAGAGATCCAAGCAGTTCTTTACAGGTGTCCATGCTTCTGGATGCCTGGAATCCATATTGATGGCCATGGAGGCCACCAACAAGTTCAGTGTGAGAGTTAAGTTGGGACAATGCTAGCTTCTAAAGTAGCTTTCCCAGGAAGAGTGTGATGGAGTTAGGGCAGGTAGGGTCAGAGAAAGATTTTTTCAGAAGTGGGCACACACGGGAGTGCCTGAGAGGAGGGGAAAGATCCAGCGATAAAAGAAATGCTTGCAGAGAACAGGGGATAGAGAACCAATGGGCCTCATTACGTCTTTGCCGGTCTGGAAACAAGGGTGTTGGTAAGCTTACAAGCACCATTGTTTCCAGACTGGTACAGCACATTTCTGGCTGCCGGAGACATTGTGCCTGACAGGTCTGACCCTGTTGGGCATAGCGGCCATCGTAGGCAGACCCGTCAAGGAAGCACCGGCACCATTGTTGGACCCTACGGGAATGGGGACTTATTTTACCAGCACCTGACTTTCCGGGCCACTGGGGTTGTAATCTCCCAGTGGCACCAGGAAGTCAGGTGCCAGTAAATATTTATGGAACTGGCGGCAACCCTCCAGTAGCACTGGCAGGGATACTGCAGAACTCGTAATGAAGCCTAATGTTATCCTTGATGGTCTTGGATGAACAAGGGGAAACTTGTTTAGAAGAGACCTTCAGGGAGTGGACAACTCTGAGAACTTCCTCAGGTGTAACAGGAAAGAAAGAGGAAAACGAGGAATGGGGATCGGTGTGTGTGGAGGAGGGTGTGGGATGAGCTGTGAGGGAGTGTTGAGAGGGTGGTCATAATGTCCTGAGGTTTGGTGGCAAAATGTGAAGCCAGTGCTTTGCAGAGGGCCTGGGACGGAAAGGGGAGGGGGAGACTGTGGATTGGTTGCGTAGTTCCCTCCAGACTTTGAAAAGCTCAGCCGAGTTATTGGATGCACCTGAGACCCGTGCCGGAATGTGGGCTCATTTCTTTGCATGGATGGCGAGTGTGTATTGTCTTTGGAGTAGGCAGCAGGCCAGTTTGTCAGCGGATAAGTGTGAGGTTAGCCACATCTGTCCTGCTGCCCTGCACTTTCGTTTCTGGGCTACAAGTTCAGTGTCATACCAGATTTCAGTCCTGGAGAGATACGATCTCTGGGCTTGAGGCCAAGGTCAAGTCTCGGAGTCCTGTTCTGAATAAGTTGCAGAGGGCAGGTAGTAGAGGCAGGCAGATTTAGATAGAGGCTGTTGCATAGTCCAGCCTAGAGAGAACCAGGGCTCTGGAGACAGTGAGCTTCTGGGGGAAGGAGAGGAAAGGAAGAATACCTCTGAGGAGGTGTAGCTGGTAGTGTGACTTCTTAGAGATGTCAGAGATGTGAGGAGAGAAGGAGAGTGTGGAGTCAAAGATGACCCTGAGGTTTTTAGCCTTGCCGGTGAGAGCAGGAAGAGGGCCAAGAGAGGCCGGCCAGAGATCTGCAGGGAAGGAGGGAGTGGGTGTGCCAATGAGTAAAATCTCAGTCTTACTGGCATTAAGGCTGAGGTCATTGGCGGCACACCACTCATGGATAGCAGACAGACAGTTAGAGATGAGGGAATGAGAGGAGGAGGCCGAGGGTAACCTGAAAATGAGCTGGGTATCATTCGCCTAGCACTGTAAATTGGGGCAGAGGGCAGCGATGCGATGGGCTAGGAGTGCCAGGTATTGGCTGAACAGCCAGGGAGAGAGGTTAGATCCCTGGGGGACACCACAGGTAGAGAAAAAGATATCGGAGAGGAAGGACCCACGTTGGACCTGGGAGGGTCGGTCGGAGAAGAAAGAGGTCAGCCACGCCAGAGCCTGACCAGTGATACCCAGGTTATCACTGAGACGGTTGAGCAGGACGGCATGGTTGACAGTATCAAAGGCAGAGGAGAGGTCAAGCAAGATGAGGACACATGGGGTGTTAGAGTCAAGGTTGGAGAGCATGTCTTCACGGATGTTCAGGAGAGCAATTTCCATGCTTCTGGCAGTTATGAAGCCAGACTGAAGGCCATGAAGAGAACCACCAGATTCAGTGTGTAGATTAAGCTGGGAGATGGCCAGTTTCTCCAGGAACCGAGTGATGGAGATTGGGCGATAGTTACCTGGCAGGAGGGGTCGGCAGAGGGTTTCTTAAGAAGAGCTTGCACAAGGGAGTGCTTCAGGGAGGATGGGAAGACTCCAGTCACGAAGGAGTGATTGCAGAAATCAGCCAGGGCAGGAGCCAGGGAGTCGATGTGGTCCTTGATACTTTTGGAGGAACAGGGTTGAACCTGTTTTGACGAGACTTTCATAGATCGGACCTGTCTAGAAACCTTGTCTGCAGAGAAAAGGGGAAAGGCAGAGAAGGAGGGAGGGGGGGTGGCTGCAGAAGGGCCACAGTAAGAGCAGGGAATGAAGGGAGGGAGGGGATGAGAGGAGAGTGAGGACAGGATGTCCTGAGTTTTTGAAATGAAGTGAGAAGCCAGTGTCGTGCAGAGGGCCTGGGAAGGTCCAGGAGAGGTAGACACCGCGGCAGGATGGGCTAGTTCCTTGCAGATTTTAAAGAGTTCAGCCGAATTGTTAGATGCTGCAGAGATGCAGGATTGGATATGAACTCTCTTCTTGGTGAGGACGGATTGCCAGTATTGCCTTTGCAGCAGGTGGCAGGCAAGTTTGTCAGAGGATGAACATGAAGCACGCCATTTCCTCTCGGCCACCCTGCATTTGCATTTTAGGGTGATGAGATCTGAGTCATACCAGGAGTTACACTTGGCTTTGGGCTTCAGGCGGGTTCTCATGACAGGGGCAAGGATATCAAGAGTATCAGACATAGCAGAGTGGAGCATGGAGGGGGCTGTGTCAGGGTGAGAGTCAACCAAAGGGGGAGGAGGGGTGAGAAGATGGTGGCGAAATCCTCAACTGACACATGCTTCATGGGTCGGATGACCGAGTAGGTGGGTGGCAGTGATGGAGGTTGCTTGGCCTGGGGGGTAGGGAGGGTTAGGTGGGAGGATAAGAGAAAGTGATCACTCCAGGAGAGAGGAGTGGAGAGGGGGACAGAGAGGGGAAGGTCAGAGGAGATCAGAACATCGAGAGTGTGCCCGGCAGAATGAGTAAGGCCAGAGGGGAGAATAGTGAGTGAGAGAGAGTTGCAGAGGTCGTGGAAAGGAGGCATCCAGGTGGATGTTGAAGTCTCCAAGAAGGAGGAGTTGAGTGGTTGAGGCCAGGAGTGAGTAGGGGAGGTCTGCCCACTCAGAGAGGAAGGAAGAAATCTGACCAGTTACCGACAGATAGTAGCCACAGTAAGGGGATGGCTTAGGGAGAGAGAGAGATGGCAGACGAGGCATTCAAAAGAGTTGAGGGTAGAACACATGTCCAAGGAAGCCATATAGGCCGAATAGGCCGAATACAGTCTGCCCCTCTTGATCAAAGACCTACAATTGGACAAGACTGTTGCATTCAGTGGGGTACCCATCTTAGCTCGAAATCCCACTTGATAACACAACAGAACCCTCTGCTTCAAAAAGACCTAATTCACCTCTCTCAGTAAGAGCAACCCAAAAATCTTACTTGAAGCTTTGAGCAGTGCAATGCGCCTACAGTTGTTGGGTCTCCAGCTTCACTTTGTTTGAAAATAGGAATGATAAAAGATTCTTTCCAAGATATTGGACTCGTATAGGAGCCCCCATATAGCTCTAAAGAGAGGGCTATTAGATTATTACGTGTCTTAAGCACTCCCAATATTGCCCAATTCTCTTTATTCAGCCTACTCAACATAATCAATTTAAGGTTGTTCCTGTATTTCAATTGAATTAAGTTTGTGGCCCTGTGATGTGATTAGTTTGTATGACAGCCCCTTTTCAAGTCCCTCAGCTGTTTTCCTTTTTCCATTTTAACCAAAGTAATACTAGGGTCAGGGTTATGCAACCTTGTTCCTGACTGAAAGAGCCTTGGCCTAGTGGTAATGATCCTCAAGCATCTTTTAATCAGCTCACTAAACAGATCTGTCACCCCATCCATCCTTCAATCTCTTCCTCATTTACTGTCAGCTGGAGGACCCTAACAAATGTGTAGTAATTCGAGGCATTCCATCTTAAAGTCCGCCCACCTCTGTCTATATAAAAAAAGGCTGAGGGGACATGGGGTGCACGGAAACACAGCGGGACATTATAAGTGAGATTCAGGATTAGTTGGTCACTGATACCCAGTGTCAACCAGTGACAATGGTGAACAATGACCCTCGACAAATATGTGGGACTACTTGTGCAGGGTGTGGCTGGAGGAACTACTTATGTTTTGTTGTATTTATGTTTATTGAATTTATATAGCGCTTTACGCCAAAGTGCTTTACAGATTAACAACAAGATACAACATTTTGAGAAGCCTATTACAAACGTGAAACAAACCAGAAGTACAGTATATGGAACAATTTACTCAAGGGGAGGGGAGGAGGAGGGAGAGGGGGGAGGGGGAAGGTAGAGGGTATGAGAATCAGGGTCGATGCTAGCAGGTTGGGAGACGGGGGGAGCAGGCGGGGAGAGTCCCAGGTGACTTCTTGCCACCTGGGACTCTACTTAGACTCTACTTGGGACTCTACTTAGCCTGGGACTACTTGTGCAAGGCTATATAAACCACACCCTAAGGACAGAACACGCTTCACGTTATTCTGCACTCCTGCAGCGTAACGCTCATCGTGTCTGCTAGCTCCAGTTTACCCAGTCTTCAGCCACACCCGACTTGGGATCCACGAACCATCAGCACCTGTGGAGAAAGGAAAGAAAGGGAGAACAAGAACAGCAGTTGAGTCCTTACCTGAGACGCGTTCCATCCGAAATGCTTCCTCTTCAGCTGCGCACAGGATCGTCACATCTGCAGAAAGGAAACACAAGCAAAGAGAGCCAATACTCACCTGGTGGCTGCACCCTTCCTGCAATCCATTGAAGCGGTTCATGCGATTGCCGCTCCGGATTCACACCGCACCTGCAGAACAGAAAAGAAACACCAGGTTAGTAGCGCAAGGGAAAAGAACCATTCTAAAAAACATTTTGACGCCACACTTTCGTGCTAATACTTACCTGCAGGAATTCTGCTCAGCATCGCTGTGAGGAGTCACTCATTCACCTGGCACACCTAAAACCGCTACACAGGGAACGGTTTTCTGGGGAAAAAGATTCATCAACTTGCCGGTGAGGGCAAGACCAAACAACTAATGATATTTTTGTTAACCATGGTCCTGTTCACTTAGGCACAGGTGGAAAAGCTGGTCTGATGCAGGGAAGGAGGGAGGGGAGGGCAACCAGCACAATGATATGGGGGAGTGCGAGAGGGGAATTAAATCTCGGATTCTTAAATCTAAGCAGCTAGCCGTCACAAGTGCAGAGATTGAGGCATCGGAATAGTCATGTAATTTTTATTTTAGCATTGATAACTGGAAAGTTCCTTGCAAAAGGGTGGTTGCCCAGAGGGTGGGTGAGGTGATATCAAAATATCACTAAAAAATGCACTGTCCCACTTGTTATGGGATGGGAAAACCCATGTTGTTGTGGGGTTGTCTCTCAATTACATGCAGTAACCCCTGTTGGTATTGGGGGTATCATAAAATGTTGTGGTGAGGCCACAACAGGTGAGGTCGACCGGTTTCGATGGTTCAAGGGTGATTAACGACCATCTTCTTCAGGACAAGATCGATTTTCATATGCTGCTGAGTAGCGACTGTCCTCTTAGTAGGGCAGCAATAACAGGCTGCAGAGGGATCCTGGAATAGGAGACACAAAAGACATAATTGCAGAGAGTGCATGAATAAGCCTCTAACTGCAATATTGCAACAGTGGTGCATCCAAAGTGCAGCTAAAAAACCTGTTACAAGGCAAATGAATGCTACCAAAGACAAGGTGCTCGCCAATTCAGAGCAAAGAGCACCACTGTAATGGTGGCTAAACAACATAGACAAGTCAACCCCATGGTGGAGGGAAAGAAAGTGGCAAGACCTGTGCACGTGAGGGAAAAAGGGGGGGCACGGTGGGGGATGGGAGGGGGCGGACCGTGGAGGGGACCTACCTGGAAAGGATGACTGAGCTATCCAGGAAATGCACTGGGAGCAGTGAGAGAGCTCTCTCCAGTAGCGAACCTGCAAAGAAAGCGATGCTGTAAAGGACTGGATGGTTGTCGGGCGGTGCTGAAGGGAGCAGAGAAATACGCATACCTGGGAAAAGTCAATCGAGGCGAGCGCATGAAAACTGCAGTCTGCTCCGTCCTAAGGATGTGGGTGTACTGAGCGGCAGCGAAAGATGTCTGCCGTGTGTGACGCTGCATGGAGGCGGGGCACCATCCGTGATGGGCGCGTAAGCCAATCGGCGGTGGGCGCGTCACGGGCTTGTCAGTGGAAGGTTGGCCTATCAATAGGCAGCCCAGGCGGAAGTCTATGTTGCGGGCGGCCAATCAGGACACACATATGCGAGGGTGTGTGTGCTGCCGAGCTAGGGCTAGAGGGGGGTGGCCATGTATCGGGTGAGATGGCTGGGGGAGAGCCGGCCAAGGCGTGGCCCGTGCAATAAGGTAAGCGCGCGCGAGGCCAATCGTTGGTCACTCAGCGGTGGGTGTGTATGTGAGGACAGGACAAGGCTGGTGTCGGGGCAGGCAAGGGGAGGAGTCCTGGTGTGGACTCTCAGGGGGGGCTGTGAGGCAAGGTGCCTGGGTCAGGTGGTGGGTGCAGGGGGTGAGTGATCAGGACAACAGGTGAAGAAGTGAAAGTAATGCCAGGAAATGAGCAGTGAAAGAAGGGGAAACGGTGAAAGAACAACTAAAAAGCTCTCTTGTGCGAGTTCCACAAGTGCACCAGATGATTAAATCAAAACAGATGATTAAATCAAAACAGAAGGCAAGAAGAGTTGGAGATGCAACACGGGTAGGTCAAAAGGGAGAATACCAATGGGTGAAAAAAAGGGAGACAGTTGTGAATGAAACGGAAATACATATAGCAGTTAAGGAATGCATCAAACATTTCATATGTTATCCCGTTAATCACACAGATACATCAGCCAGAGAATAGTGATTCATGAAATGTCAAGGTTCAATGCTGTAGCACCGCCAGTTCTTGCCACTGCATTGCTTCGTTCAACCCTTGTTTACAGGTATTTAAGCGGAAAATCCACTTCTGTTCTTGAGTAAAGAGTATAGCGTGGTAGTTGCTTCCTCGCTTCGGGTACTTGATTTTTTCCAAAATGGTCCATTGAAAAGACTCTGCTGTGTGTCCTTCCGCCAAAAAATGCGGAACCATAGGTGCTGTAAGTTTCTTAGTGCGGATGCAGGATCTATGTTCAATCATCCGTTTCTTTACTTCTCTGGCAGTCATCCCAATGTATCGCAAATGGCACGGGCAGGTGATCATATAAATTACTCCTTTGGTATTGCAGTTGGTGAAGAATTTCTGGGTCCAGGGAGTAGTCCAGCCAATATCCAGACTGGTGCTCCGAACTGTCTGGGTACACATTGAGCAAAGGCCACACGGGCTATGGCCCACTGGGTTGGTCTGGTTCCATAGGGTGGCCTGTGTGTTCTTGGCAGAGTCTGTGTCTGGCCGCACCGTGTTGACAAGGGCGTCTCTCAGGTTGCGTCTTCTTTTTAGTGCAAACCGTGGCGTGGGCATGTTAGACGCACCAGTGTTGAGAATGGGCCATAGGGACTTAATTTCCTTTTTGATTTTATTAAGTAGTGGAGAATAACTTAATACAGCCGTAATGGTTGTGACATCTGAGTCCTTCTGATGTTGTTCAAGGGTACATGCGCGTGGGATGCTTCTGGCCCTTCTGTATGTGTTCCGGACAATCCTCTGCGGGTAGCCTCGTTCAATGAGTTGCTTTTTGAGAGTCTTGGACTGAGCAATGTAATCTTCCGTCCTAGTGCAGAGCCGACGGTACCGCAAAAATTGGCCAAACGGTAAGTTGTCTCTGAGGGATTGAGGATGATAGCTCGAGTATGTGAGGAGGGAATTCCTATCTGTGTTTTTGCGGTAAACTTTAGAAATGAGCCCGCCTTGTGAGGCCATAATATCTAGATCAAGGAAATGGGTCTTGTTTCTGTCTTGTTCCATGGTAAACTGCAGATGGATATTGCGTGTATTGAGCCATTCATGGAAAGCCAAGAGTTCTTCATTGGAGCCTCTGAATATGATAAAGATGTCATCTATATAGCGACGCCAAATGAGCAGTTTGTCACAAAAAGGGTTGGTAGAAGGATATATATGCTGGAGCTCAAAGGAATTGACATAGAGATTGGCCAGACTTGGTGCGAAGGTAGCACCCATGGCGGTGCCCGAAATCTGTTGGTAAAATTGGTCATTAAACATGAAGTAGTTCTTCGTGAGGGCTATTTCAGCCAAGGTGGATATGAAGGTGGAGGGCACCTCATGGAGGTCAATGCCTGAATCAAGGAGATCTTTGAGCATGGTAAGAGTTTCTTGTTGCGGGATCTTGGTGTACAAGGATTCGATGTCAATGGTGACTAGCCAATCAAGTTCTGGGTTGAATTGCACAGAGTCAAGAAGAATGAGCATAGCTGTAGAGTCTTTAACATAAGATTGCATTTTCGGAATTTCGTCCTTGATGAAAAAGTCTACGTATTGAGATAAAGGTTCTAAGATAGACTGGATCCCTGAAACGATTGGACGGCCCGGGATGGGCAGAGTGGTTTTATGTATTTTTGGAAGGGCGTACATGGCTGGAGTCCTTGGATGCAATGGCGCCAGGAAGGCTGCTTCCCTTGGGCTGACATATCCTTCTGCTTCTGCTTCTTCAATGATAGGTGCGATTAGAGCCTGCAGAGAGGCCGTTGGATCACTGCGAAGTAATTGGTAACTGGAGGTGTCGCAGACCAAGGCTACCACCATGTTGTTGTAGTCGTCGGTATTCTGAATGACTATAGCTCCTCCTTTGTCTGCCGGTTTGATGGTTATGGCTTGATTTTTGGCAAGGTCAGAGAGAGCATTAAGTTGGATTTTAGTGCAGTTGTTCTGAACGAAGGGAATGCTATCTTCGATTTCTGAGAGTTTTTTCATGAGGGCTTGTTCAAACGTGATAGATTCGGCCGTGTAGGCACTGGAGGGTACACAAAACTGAGAGGTGGGTCTAAAGCCAGTGGCGTCCTTTTGTGAATTAGATTTGTCTTCAAAGAATTGCTGCAGATGTATTTTCCGTAGAAGTTGATTACATTCGATCCGGGTTTGAAAAGGATCGTATCTTGCTGTAGGTATAAATGAGAGGCCCTTCTACAGGATCTCTTCCTCCGGTCGAGTCAATTGATGCGATGATTTGTTCATAATAAGGGAGGTGGGAAAGTTGTTGCCTGTCCTCTGCTGCGTGTTACAACCATCGGCTGTGGTGGTGCGCGCCATCTGGGTCCGCGTGTCCCTCTGCCTCGCTGGCCTAAAAAAGGTACCACAGGGGTGTTGTGTGGTACAGGGATGTTATAATGGACTCTTGGGCCTTGACGTCCATAGCTGCCAGAGCTATTACTGGAGTTAGAGCTGGAGTTGGACCATGACCTGTTTTGGCCTCTCTGTGAGTTCTGAAAGCGCAATTGTGCTGCATCTCTTCTTGACTGTCGTGCCTCATCTGTGAAATATTCGTCGGCAACATACGGATAGACTTTAACGTGGGTGAAGTTCTGCAAGTCCTTTTTCAGCTTCAAAATTTTTCTATTGAGATTGGTGTCTTTAAATTCTTTCAAGGATGTTTCCAAAAGGGCAAGTTTGGCTGTGAATATGTCTATTGCAATTTTGGTTTTGAGAGTGTTACTCTTGATCGTGAGTTCTGCTATTAATTTATCTGTAACTGTTTTAGCTGTATTGATGATTAAAATCAACCAATCACGGGTACACTTATTCGCAATGAAGGACCAATCTTTTCTGAACTGGAGATTATCTAGGAAAATCCGCGGTTCTATACGGATGATGAGTCCATTTGGGGCAGCATGGGCCCTCAAGTATTCTGTCATGAGGGCTCCATGAAGTTCGGAGCGGATGATCTTCTTCTTGAGAATTTCTATTTCATTCCATTCATCGGTGTTGCTGTTGATGTTGGGTGCCAGGTCAATCCCGAGCAGGGATGGATTGGCCAGGATATCGTCAACTAATTCTTCGGCAAAGGCTAGGTAATGACCTTCTGCCATGATGTGGAAGGTGTGAGGGCAAAAAAAGGGGGGGAGGAAGGGGGGGAAGGAGTGAAAGGTTGGTTTGTCTAGAGGTAGTAGGTGAGAAATGTGTCGAAAGGCTGGAAGTGATCCGGCCTTTCTGCTACTTGAATAAATCAAACCCAACAACTGTATCCAGTTGTGCGAAAATCTAGAAAAAAACAACAGGGTAAATTAAAGCTCGAAGAGCCAGAGTGGCAATTGCCTTCCCAAACCGTAGGGAAATACTGATACACAGGGAACGGTTTTCTGGGGAAAAAGATTCATCAACTTGCCGGTGAGGGCAAGACCAAACAACTAATGATATTTTTGTTAACCATGGTCCTGTTCACTTAGGCACAGGTGGAAAAGCTGGTCTGATGCAGGGAAGGAGGGAGGGGAGGGCAACCAGCACAATGATATGGGGGAGTGCGAGAGGGGAATTAAATCTCGGATTCTTAAATCTAAGCAGCTAGCCGTCACAAGTGCAGAGATTGAGGCATCGGAATAGTCATGTAATTTTTATTTTAGCATTGATAACTGGAAAGTTCCTTGCAAAAGGGTGGTTGCCCAGAGGGTGGGTGAGGTGATATCAAAATATCACTAAAAAATGCACTGTCCCACTTGTTATGGGATGGGAAAACCCATGTTGTTGTGGGGTTGTCTCTCAATTACATGCAGTAACCCCTGTTGGTATTGGGGGTATCATAAAATGTTGTGGTGAGGCCACAACAGGTGAGGTCGACCGGTTTCGATGGTTCAAGGGTGATTAACGACCATCTTCTTCAGGACAAGATCGATTTTCATATGCTGCTGAGTAGCGACTGTCCTCTTAGTAGGGCAGCAATAACAGGCTGCAGAGGGATCCTGGAATAGGAGAAACAAAAGACATAATTGCAGAGAGTGCATGAATAAGCCTCTAACTGCAATATTGCAACAGTGGTGCATCCAAAGTGCAGCTAAAAAACCTGTTACAAGGCAAATGAATGCTACCAAAGACAAGGTGCTCGCCAATTCAGAGCAAAGAGCGCCACTGTAATGGTGGCTAAACAACATAGACAAGTCAACCCCATGGTGGAGGGAAAGAAAGTGGCAAGACCTGTGCACGTGAGGGAAAAAGGGGGGGCACGGTGGGGGATGGGAGGGGGCGGACCGTGGAGGGGACCTACCTGGAAAGGATGACTGAGCTATCCAGGAAATGCACTGGGAGCAGTGAGAGAGCTCTCTCCAGTAGCGAACCTGCAAAGAAAGCGATGCTGTAAAGGACTGGATGGTTGTCGGGCGGTGCTGAAGGGAGCAGAGAAATACGCATACCTGGGAAAAGTCAATCGAGGCGAGCGCATGAAAACTGCAGTCTGCTCCGTCCTAAGGATGTGGGTGTACTGAGCGGCAGCGAAAGATGTCTGCCGTGTGTGACGCTGCATGGAGGCGGGGCACCATCCGTGATGGGCGCGTAAGCCAATCGGCGGTGGGCGCGTCACGGGCTTGTCAGTGGAAGGTTGGCCTATCAATAGGCAGCCCAGGCGGAAGTCTATGTTGCGGGCGGCCAATCAGGACACACATATGCGAGGGTGTGTGTGCTGCCGAGCTAGGGCTAGAGGGGGGTGGCCATGTATCGGGTGAGATGGCTGGGGGAGAGCCGGCCAAGGCGTGGCCCGTGCAATAAGGTAAGCGCGCGCGAGGCCAATCGTTGGTCACTCAGCGGTGGGTGTGTATGTGAGGACAGGACAAGGCTGGTGTCGGGGCAGGCAAGGGGAGGAGTCCTGGTGTGGACTCTCAGGGGGGGCTGTGAGGCAAGGTGCCTGGGCCAGGTGGTGGGTGCAGGGGGTGAGTGATCAGGACAACAGGTGAAGAAGTGAAAGTAATGCCAGGAAATGAGCAGTGAAAGAAGGGGAAACGGTGAAAGAACAACTAAAAAGCTCTCTTGTGCGAGTTCCACAAGTGCACCAGATGATTAAATCAAAACAGATGATTAAATCAAAACAGAAGGCAAGAAGAGTTGGAGATGCAACACGGGTAGGTCAAAAGGGAGAATACCAATGGGTGAAAAAAAGGGAGACAGTTGTGAATGAAACGGAAATACATATAGCAGTTAAGGAATGCATCAAACATTTCATATGTTATCCCGTTAATCACACAGATACATCAGCCAGAGAATAGTGATTCATGAAATGTCAAGGTTCAATGCTGTAGCACCGCCAGTTCTTGCCACTGCATTGCTTCGTTCAACCCTTGTTTACAGGTATTTAAGCGGAAAATCCACTTCTGTTCTTGAGTAAAGAGTATAGCGTGGTAGTTGCCTCCTCGCTTCGGGTACTTGATTTTTTCCAAAATGGTCCATTGAAAAGACTCTGCTGTGTGTCCTTCCGCCAAAAAATGCGGAACCATAGGTGCTGTAAGTTTCTTAGTACGGATGCAGGATCTATGTTCAATCATCCGTTTCTTTACTTCTCTGGCAGTCATCCCAATGTATCGCAAATGGCACGGGCAGGTGATCATATAAATTACTCCTTTGGTATTGCAGTTGGTGAAGAATTTCTGGGTCCAGGGAGTAGTCCAGCCAATATCCAGACTGGTGCTCCGAACTGTCTGGGTACACATTGAGCAAAGGCCACACGGGCTATGGCCCACTGGGTTGGTCTGGTTCCATAGGGTGGCCTGTGTGTTCTTGGCAGAGTCTGTGTCTGGCCGCACCGTGTTGACAAGGGCGTCTCTCAGGTTGCGTCTTCTTTTTAGTGCAAACCGTGGCGTGGGCATGTTAGACGCACCAGTGTTGAGAATGGGCCATAGGGACTTAATTTCCTTTTTGATTTTATTAAGTAGTGGAGAATAACTTAATACAGCCGTAATGGTTGTGACATCTGAGTCCTTCTGATGTTGTTCAAGGGTACATGCGCGTGGGATGCTTCTGGCCCTTCTGTATGTGTTCCGGACAATCCTCTGCGGGTAGCCTCGTTCAATGAGTTGCTTTTTGAGAGTCTTGGACTGAGCAATGTAATCTTCCGTCCTAGTGCAGAGCCGACGGTACCGCAAAAATTGGCCAAACAGTAAGTTGTCTCTGAGGGATTGAGGATGATAGCTCGAGTATGTGAGGAGGGAATTCCTATCTGTGTTTTTGCGGTAAACTTTAGAAATGAGCCCGCCTTGTGAGGCCATAATATCTAGATCAAGGAAATGGGTCTTGTTTCTGTCTTGTTCCATGGTAAACTGCAGATGGATATTGCGTGTATTGAGCCATTCATGGAAAGCCAAGAGTTCTTCATTGGAGCCTCTGAATATGATAAAGATGTCATCTATATAGCGACGCCAAATGAGCAGTTTGTCACAAAAAGGGTTGGTAGAAGGATATATATGCTGGAGCTCAAAGGAATTGACATAGAGATTGGCCAGACTTGGTGCGAAGGTAGCACCCATGCCGGTGCCCGAAATCTGTTGGTAAAATTGGTCATTAAACATGAAGTAGTTCTTCGTGAGGGCTATTTCAGCCAAGGTGGATATGAAGGTGGAGGGCACCTCATGGAGGTCAATGCCTGAATCAAGGAGATCTTTGAGCATGGTAAGAGTTTCTTGTTGCGGGATCTTGGTGTACAAGGATTCGATGTCAATGGTGACTAGCCAATCAAGTTCTGGGTTGAATTGCACAGAGTCAAGAAGAATGAGCATAGCTGTAGAGTCTTTAACATAAGATTGCATTTTCGGAATTTCGTCCTTGATGAAAAAGTCTACGTATTGAGATAAAGGTTCTAAGATAGACTGGATCCCTGAAACGATTGGACGGCCCGGGATGGGCAGAGTGGTTTTATGTATTTTTGGAAGGGCGTACATGGCTGGAGTCCTTGGATGCAATGGCGTCAGGAAGGCTGCTTCCCTTGGGCTGACATATCCTTCTGCTTCTGCTTCTTCAATGATAGGTGCGATTAGAGCCTGCAGAGAGGCCGTTGGATCACTGCGAAGTAATTGGTAACTGGAGGTGTCGCAGACCAAGGCTTCCACCATGTTGTTGTAGTCGTCGGTATTCTGAATGACTATAGCTCCTCCTTTGTCTGCCGGTTTGATGGTTATGGCTTGATTTTTGGCAAGGTCAGAGAGAGCATTAAGTTGGATTTTAGTGCAGTTGTTGTGAACGAAGGGAATGCTATCTTCGATTTCTGAGAGTTTTTTCATGAGGGCTTGTTCAAACGTGATAGATTCGGCCGTGTAGGCACTGGAGGGTACACAAAACTGAGAGGTGGGTCTAAAGCCAGTGGCGTCCTTTTGTGAATTAGATTTGTCTTCAAAGAATTGCTGCAGATGTATTTTCCGTAGAAGTTGATTACATTCGATCCGGGTTTGAAAAGGATCGTATCTTGCTGTAGGTATAAATGAGAGGCCCTTCTGCAGGATCTCTTCCTCCGGTCGAGTCAATTGATGCGATGATTTGTTCATAATAAGGGAGGTGGGAAAGTTGTTGCCTGTCCTCTGCTGCGTGTTACAACCATCGGCTGTGGTGGTGCGCGCCATCTGGGTCCGCGTGTCCCTCTGCCTCGCTGGCCTAAAAAAGGTACCGCAGGGGTGTTGTGTGGTACAGGGATGTTATAATGGACTCTTGGGCCTTGACGTCCATAGCTGCCAGAGCTATTACTGGAGTTAGAGCTGGAGTTGGACCATGACCTGTTTTGGCCTCTCTGTGAGTTCTGAAAGCGCAATTGTGCTGCATCTCTTCTTGACTGTCGTGCCTCATCTGTGAAATATTCGTCGGCAACATACGGATAGACTTTAACGTGGGTGAAGTTCTGCAAGTCCTTTTTCAGCTTCAAAATTTTTCTATTGAGATTGGTGTCTTTAAATTCTTTCAAGGATGTTTCCAAAAGGGCAAGTTTGGCTGTGTATATGTCTATTGCAATTTTGGTTTTGAGAGTGTTACTCTTGATCGTGAGTTCTGCTATTAATTTATCTGTAACTGTTTTAGCTGTATTGATGATTAAAATCAACCAATCACGGGTACACTTATTCGCAATGAAGGACCAATCTTTTCTGAACTGGAGATTATCTAGGAAAATCCGCGGTTCTATACGGATGATGAGTCCATTTGGGGCAGCATGGGCCCTCAAGTATTCTGTCATGAGGGCTCCATGAAGTTCGGAGCGGATGATCTTCTTCTTGAGAATTTCTATTTCATTCCATTCATCGGTGTTGCTGTTGATGTTGGGTGCCAGGTCAATCCCGAGCAGGGATGGATTGGCCAGGATATCGTCAACTAATTCTTCGGCAAAGGCTAGGTAATGACCTTCTGCCATGATGTGGAAGGTGTGAGGGCAAAAAAAGGGGGGGGGGAAGGGGGGAAGGAGTGAAAGGTTGGTTTGTCTAGAGGTAGTAGGTGAGAAATGTGTCGAAAGGCTGGAAGTGATCCGGCCTTTCTGCTACTTGAATAAATCAAACCCAACAACTGTATCCAGTTGTGCGAAAATCTAGAAAAAAACAACAGGGTAAATTAAAGCTCGAAGAGCCAGAGTGGCAATTGCCTTCCCAAACCGTAGGGAAATACTGATACACAGGGAACGGTTTTCTGGGGAAAAAGATTCATCAACTTGCCGGTGAGGGCAAGACCAAACAACTAATGATATTTTTGTTAACCATGGTCCTGTTCACTTAGGCACAGGTGGAAAAGCTGGTCTGATGCAGGGAAGGAGGGAGGGGAGGGCAACCAGCACAATGATATGGGGGAGTGAGAGAGGGGAATTAAATCTCGGATTCTTAAATCTAAGCAGCTAGCCGTCACAAGTGCAGAGATTGAGGCATCGGAATAGTCATGTAATTTTTATTTTAGCATTGATAACTGGAAAGTTCCTTGCAAAAGGGTGGTTGCCCAGAGGGTGGGTGAGGTGATATCAAAATATCACTAAAAAATGCACTGTCCCACTTGTTATGGGATGGGAAAACCCATGTTGTTGTGGGGTTGTCTCTCAATTACATGCAGTAACCCCTGTTGGTATTGGGGGTATCATAAAATGTTGTGGTGAGGCCACAACAGGTGAGGTCGACCGGTTTCGATGGTTCAAGGGTGATTAACGACCATCTTCTTCAGGACAAGATCGATTTTCATATGCTGCTGAGTAGCGACTGTCCTCTTAGTAGGGCAGCAATAACAGGCTGCAGAGGGATCCTGGAATAGGAGACACAAAAGACATAATTGCAGAGAGTGCATGAATAAGCCTCTAACTGCAATATTGCAACAGTGGTGCATCCAAAGTGCAGCTAAAAAACCTGTTACAAGGCAAATGAATGCTACCAAAGACAAGGTGCTCGCCAATTCAGAGCAAAGAGCGCCACTGTAATGGTGGCTAAACAACATAGACAAGTCAACCCCATGGTGGAGGGAAAGAAAGTGGCAAGACCTGTGCACGTGAGGGAAAAAGGGGGGGCACGGTGGGGGATGGGAGGGGGCGGACCGTGGAGGGGACCTACCTGGAAAGGATGACTGAGCTATCCAGGAAATGCACTGGGAGCAGTGAGAGAGCTCTCTCCAGTAGCGAACCTGCAAAGAAAGCGATGCTGTAAAGGACTGGATGGTTGTCGGGTGGTGCTGAAGGGAGCAGAGAAATACGCATACCTGGGAAAAGTCAATCGAGGCGAGCGCATGAAAACTGCAGTCTGCTCCGTCCTAAGGATGTGGGTGTACTGAGCGGCAGCGAAAGATGTCTGCCGTGTGTGACGCTGCATGGAGGCGGGGCACCATCCGTGATGGGCGCGTAAGCCAATCGGCGGTGGGCGCGTCACGGGCTTGTCAGTGGAAGGTTGGCCTATCAATAGGCAGCCCAGGCGGAAGTCTATGTTGCGGGTGGCCAATCAGGACACACATATGCGAGGGTGTGTGTGCTGCCGAGCTAGGGCTAGAGGGGGGTGGCCATGTATCGGGTGAGATGGCTGGGGGAGAGCCGGCCAAGGCGTGGCCCGTGCAATAAGGTAAGCGCGCGCGAGGCCAATCGTTGGTCACTCAGCGGTGGGTGTGTATGTGAGGACAGGACAAGGCTGGTGTCGGGGCAGGCAAGGGGAGGAGTCCTGGTGTGGACTCTCAGGGGGGGCTGTGAGGCAAGGTGCCTGGGCCAGGTGGTGGGTGCAGGGGGTGAGTGATCAGGACAACAGGTGAAGAAGTGAAAGTAATGCCAGGAAATGAGCAGTGAAAGAAGGGGAAACGGTGAAAGAACAACTAAAAAGCTCTCTTGTGCGAGTTCCACAAGTGCACCAGATGATTAAATCAAAACAGATGATTAAATCAAAACAGAAGGCAAGAAGAGTTGGAGATGCAACACGGGTAGGTCAAAAGGGAGAATACCAATGGGTGAAAAAAAGGGAGACAGTTGTGAATGAAACGGAAATACATATAGCAGTTAAGGAATGCATCAAACATTTCATATGTTATCCCGTTAATCACACAGATACATCAGCCAGAGAATAGTGATTCATGAAATGTCAAGGTTCAATGCTGTAGCACCGCCAGTTCTTGCCACTGCATTGCTTCGTTCAACCCTTGTTTACAGGTATTTAAGCGGAAAATCCACTTCTGTTCTTGAGTAAAGAGTATAGCGTGGTAGTTGCCTCCTCGCTTCGGGTACTTGATTTTTTCCAAAATGGTCCATTGAAAAGACTCTGCTGTGTGTCCTTCCGCCAAAAAATGCGGAACCATAGGTGCTGTAAGTTTCTTAGTGCGGATGCAGGATCTATGTTCAATCATCCGTTTCTTTACTTCTCTGGCAGTCATCCCAATGTATCGCAAATGGCACGGGCAGGTGATCATATAAATTACTCCTTTGGTATTGCAGTTGGTGAAGAATTTCTGGGTCCAGGGAGTAGTCCAGCCAATATCCAGACTGGTGCTCCGAACTGTCTGGGTACACATTGAGCAAAGGCCACACGGGCTATGGCCCACTGGGTTGGTCTGGTTCCATAGGGTGGCCTGTGTGTTCTTGGCAGAGTCTGTGTCTGGCCGCACCGTGTTGACAAGGGCGTCTCTCAGGTTGCGTCTTCTTTTTAGTGCAAACCGTGGCGTGGGCATGTTAGACGCACCAGTGTTGAGAATGGGCCATAGGGACTTAATTTCCTTTTTGATTTTATTAAGTAGTGGAGAATAACTTAATACAGCCGTAATGGTTGTGACATCTGAGTCCTTCTGATGTTGTTCAAGGGTACATGCGCGTGGGATGCTTCTGGCCCTTCTGTATGTGTTCCGGACAATCCTCTGCGGGTAGCCTCGTTCAATGAGTTGCTTTTTGAGAGTCTTGGACTGAGCAATGTAATCTTCCGTCCTAGTGCAGAGCCGACGGTACCGCAAAAATTGGCCAAACGGTAAGTTGTCTCTGAGGGATTGAGGATGATAGCTCGAGTATGTGAGGAGGGAATTCCTATCTGTGTTTTTGCGGTAAACTTTAGAAATGAGCCCGCCTTGTGAGGCCATAATATCTAGATCAAGGAAATGGGTCTTGTTTCTGTCTTGTTCCATGGTAAACTGCAGATGGATATTGCGTGTATTGAGCCATTCATGGAAAGCCAAGAGTTCTTCATTGGAGCCTCTGAATATGATAAAGATGTCATCTATATAGCGACGCCAAATGAGCAGTTTGTCACAAAAAGGGTTGGTAGAAGGATATATATGCTGGAGCTCAAAGGAATTGACATAGAGATTGGCCAGACTTGGTGCGAAGGAAGCACCCATGGCGGTGCCCGAAATCTGTTGGTAAAATTGGTCATTAAACATGAAGTAGTTCTTCGTGAGGGCTATTTCAGCCAAGGTGGATATGAAGGTGGAGGGCACCTCATGGAGGTCAATGCCTGAATCAAGGAGATATTCGAGCATGGTAAGAGTTTCTTGTTGCGGGATCTTGGTGTACAAGGATTCGATGTCAATGGTGACTAGCCAATCAAGTTCTGGGTTGAATTGCACAGAGTCAAGAAGAATGAGCATAGCTGTAGAGTCTTTAACATAAGATTGCATTTTCGGAATTTCGTCCTTGATGAAAAAGTCTACGTATTGAGATAAAGGTTCTAAGATAGACTGGATCCCTGAAACGATTGGACGGCCCGGGATGGGCAGAGTGGTTTTATGTATTTTTGGAAGGGCGTACATGGCTGGAGTCCTTGGATGCAATGGCGTCAGGAAGGCTGCTTCCCTTGGGCTGACATATCCTTCTGCTTCTGCTTCTTCAATGATAGGTGCGATTAGAGCCTGCAGAGAGGCCGTTGGATCACTGCGAAGTAATTGGTAACTGGAGGTGTCGCAGACCAAGGCTTCCACCATGTTGTTGTAGTCGTCGGTATTCTGAATGACTATAGCTCCTCCTTTGTCTGCCGGTTTGATGGTTATGGCTTGATTTTTGGCAAGGTCAGAGAGAGCATTAAGTTGGATTTTAGTGCAGTTGTTGTGAACGAAGGGAATGCTATCTTCGATTTCTGAGAGTTTTTTCATGAGGGCTTGTTCAAACGTGATAGATTCGGCCGTGTAGGCACTGGAGGGTACACAAAACTGAGAGGTGGGTCTAAAGCCAGTGGCGTCCTTTTGTGAATTAGATTTGTCTTCAAAGAATTGCTGCAGATGTATTTTCCGTAGAAGTTGATTACATTCGATCCGGGTTTGAAAAGGATCGTATCTTGCTGTAGGTATAAATGAGAGGCCCTTCTGCAGGATCTCTTCCTCCGGTCGAGTCAATTGATGCGATGATTTGTTCATAATAAGGGAGGTGGGAAAGTTGTTGCCTGTCCTCTGCTGCGTGTTACAACCATCGGCTGTGGTGGTGCGCGCCATCTGGGTCCGCGTGTCCCTCTGCCTCGCTGGCCTAAAAAAGGTACCGCAGGGGTGTTGTGTGGTACAGGGATGTTATAATGGACTCTTGGGCCTTGACGTCCATAGCTGCCAGAGCTATTACTGGAGTTAGAGCTGGAGTTGGACCATGACCTGTTTTGGCCTCTCTGTGAGTTCTGAAAGCGCAATTGTGCTGCATCTCTTCTTGACTGTCGTGCCTCATCTGTGAAATATTCGTCGGCAACATACGGATAGACTTTAACGTGGGTGAAGTTCTGCAAGTCCTTTTTCAGCTTCAAAATTTTTCTATTGAGATTGGTGTCTTTAAATTCTTTCAAGGATGTTTCCAAAAGGGCAAGTTTGGCTGTGTATATGTCTATTGCAATTTTGGTTTTGAGAGTGTTACTCTTGATCGTGAGTTCTGCTATTAATTTATCTGTAACTGTTTTAGCTGTATTGATGATTAAAATCAACCAATCACGGGTACACTTATTCGCAATGAAGGACCAATCTTTTCTGAACTGGAGATTATCTAGGAAAATCCGCGGTTCTATACGGATGATGAGTCCATTTGGGGCAGCATGGGCCCTCAAGTATTCTGTCATGAGGGCTCCATGAAGTTCGGAGCGGATGATCTTCTTCTTGAGAATTTCTATTTCATTCCATTCATCGGTGTTGCTGTTGATGTTGGGTGCCAGGTCAATCCCGAGCAGGGATGGATTGGCCAGGATATCGTCAACTAATTCTTCGGCAAAGGCTAGGTAATGACCTTCTGCCATGATGTGGAAGGTGTGAGGGCAAAAAAAGGGGGGGAGGAAGGGGGGGGAGGAGTGAAAGGTTGGTTTGTCTAGAGGTAGTAGGTGAGAAATGTGTCGAAAGGCTGGAAGTGATCCGGCCTTTCTGCTACTTGAATAAATCAAACCCAACAACTGTATCCAGTTGTGCGAAAATCTAGAAAAAAACAACAGGGTAAATTAAAGCTCGAAGAGCCAGAGTGGCAATTGCCTTCCCAAACCGTAGGGAAATACTGATACACAGGGAACGGTTTTCTGGGGAAAAAGATTCATCAACTTGCCGGTGAGGGCAAGACCAAACAACTAATGATATTTTTGTTAACCATGGTCCTGTTCACTTAGGCACAGGTGGAAAAGCTGGTCTGATGCAGGGAAGGAGGGAGGGGAGGGCAACCAGCACAATGATATGGGGGAGTGCGAGAGGGGAATTAAATCTCGGATTCTTAAATCTAAGCAGCTAGCCGTCACAAGTGCAGAGATTGAGGCATCGGAATAGTCATGTAATTTTTATTTTAGCATTGATAACTGGAAAGTTCCTTGCAAAAGGGTGGTTGCCCAGAGGGTGGGTGAGGTGATATCAAAATATCACTAAAAAATGCACTGTCCCACTTGTTATGGGATGGGAAAACCCATGTTGTTGTGGGGTTGTCTCTCAATTACATGCAGTAACCCCTGTTGGTATTGGGGGTATCATAAAATGTTGTGGTGAGGCCACAACAGGTGAGGTCGACCGGTTTCGATGGTTCAAGGGTGATTAACGACCATCTTCTTCAGGACAAGATCGATTTTCATATGCTGCTGAGTAGCGACTGTCCTCTTAGTAGGGCAGCAATAACAGGCTGCAGAGGGATCCTGGAATAGGAGACACAAAAGACATAATTGCAGAGAGTGCATGAATAAGCCTCTAACTGCAATATTGCAACAGTGGTGCATCCAAAGTGCAGCTAAAAAACCTGTTACAAGGCAAATGAATGCTACCAAAGACAAGGTGCTCGCCAATTCAGAGCAAAGAGCGCCACTGTAATGGTGGCTAAACAACATAGACAAGTCAACCCCATGGTGGAGGGAAAGAAAGTGGCAAGACCTGTGCACGTGAGGGAAAAAGGGGGGGCACGGTGGGGGATGGGAGGGGGCAGACCGTGGAGGGGACCTACCTGGAAAGGATGACTGAGCTATCCAGGAAATGCACTGGGAGCAGTGGAGAGCTCTCTCCAGTAGCGAACCTGCAAAGAAAGCGATGCTGTAAAGGACTGGATGGTTGTCGGGCGGTGCTGAAGGGAGCAGAGAAATACGCATACCTGGGAAAAGTCAATCGAGGCGAGCGCATGAAAACTGCAGTCTGCTCCGTCCTAAGGATGTGGGTGTACTGAGCGGCAGCGAAAGATGTCTGCCGTGTGTGACGCTGCATGGAGGCGGGGCACCATCCGTGATGGGCGCGTAAGCCAATCGGCGGTGGGCGCGTCACGGGCTTGTCAGTGGAAGGTTGGCCTATCAATAGGCAGCCCAGGCGGAAGTCTATGTTGCGGGCGGCCAATCAGGACACACATATGCGAGGGTGTGTGTGCTGCCGAGCTAGGGCTAGAGGGGGGTGGCCATGTATCGGGTGAGATGGCTGGGGGAGAGCCGGCCAAGGCGTGGCCCGTGCAATAAGGTAAGCGCGCGCGAGGCCAATCGTTGGTCACTCAGCGGTGGGTGTGTATGTGAGGACAGGACAAGGCTGGTGTCGGGGCAGGCAAGGGGAGGAGTCCTGGTGTGGACTCTCAGGGGGGGCTGTGAGGCAAGGTGCCTGGGCCAGGTGGTGGGTGCAGGGGGTGAGTGATCAGGACAACAGGTGAAGAAGTGAAAGTAATGCCAGGAAATGAGCAGTGAAAGAAGGGGAAACGGTGAAAGAACAACTAAAAAGCTCTCTTGTGCGAGTTCCACAAGTGCACCAGATGATTAAATCAAAACAGATGATTAAATCAAAACAGAAGGCAAGAAGAGTTGGAGATGCAACACGGGTAGGTCAAAAGGGAGAATACCAATGGGTGAAAAAAAGGGAGACAGTTGTGAATGAAACGGAAATACATATAGCAGTTAAGGAATGCATCAAACATTTCATATGTTATCCCGTTAATCACACAGATACATCAGCCAGAGAATAGTGATTCATGAAATGTCAAGGTTCAATGCTGTAGCACCGCCAGTTCTTGCCACTGCATTGCTTCGTTCAACCCTTGTTTACAGGTATTTAAGCGGAAAATCCACTTCTGTTCTTGAGTAAAGAGTATAGCGTGGTAGTTGCCTCCTCGCTTCGGGTACTTGATTTTTTCCAAAATGGTCCATTGAAAAGACTCTGCTGTGTGTCCTTCCGCCAAAAAATGCGGAACCATAGGTGCTGTAAGTTTCTTAGTGCGGATGCAGGATCTATGTTCAATCATCCGTTTCTTTACTTCTCTGGCAGTCATCCCAATGTATCGCAAATGGCACGGGCAGGTGATCATATAAATTACTCCTTTGGTATTGCAGTTGGTGAAGAATTCCTGGGTCCAGGGAGTAGTCCAGCCAATATCCAGACTGGTGCTCCGAACTGTCTGGGTACACATTGAGCTAAGGCCACACGGGCTATGGCCCACTGGGTTGGTCTGGTTCCATAGGGTGGCCTGTGTGTTCTTGGCAGAGTCTGTGTCTGGCCGCACCGTGTTGATAAGGGCGTCTCTCAGGTTGCGTCTTCTTTTTAGTGCAAACCGTGGCGTGGGCATGTTAGACGCACCAGTGTTGAGAATGGGCCATAGGGACTTAATTTCCTTTTTGATTTTATTAAGTAGTGGAGAATAACTTAATACAGCCGTAATGGTTGTGACATCTGAGTCCTTCTGATGTTGTTCAAGGGTACATGCGCGTGGGATGCTTCTGGCCCTTCTGTATGTGTTCCGGACAATCCTCTGCGGGTAGCCTCGTTCAATGAGTTGCTTTTTGAGAGTCTTGGACTGAGCAATGTAATCTTCCGTCCTAGTGCAGAGCCGACGGTACCGCAAAAATTGGCCAAACGGTAAGTTGTCTCTGAGGGATTGAGGATGATAGCTTGAGTATGTGAGGAGGGAATTCCTATCTGTGTTTTTGCGGTAAACTTTAGAAATGAGCCCGCCTTGTGAGGCCATAATATCTAGATCAAGGAAATGGGTCTTGTTTCTGTCTTGTTCCATGGTAAACTGCAGATGGATATTGCGTGTATTGAGCCATTCATGGAAAGCCAAGAGTTCTTCATTGGAGCCTCTGAATATGATAAAGATGTCATCTATATAGCGACGCCAAATGAGCAGTTTGTCACAAAAAGGGTTGGTAGAAGGATATATATGCTGGAGCTCAAAGGAATTGACATAGAGATTGGCCAGACTTGGTGCGAAGGTAGCACCCATGCCGGTGCCCGAAATCTGTTGGTAAAATTGGTCATTAAACATGAAGTAGTTCTTCGTGAGGGCTATTTCAGCCAAGGTGGATATGAAGGTGGAGGGCACCTCATGGAGGTCAATGCCTGAATCAAGGAGATCTTTGAGCATGGTAAGAGTTTCTTGTTGCGGGATCTTGGTGTACAAGGATTCGATGTCAATGGTGACTAGCCAATCAAGTTCTGGGTTGAATTGCACAGAGTCAAGAAGAATGAGCATAGCTGTAGAGTCTTTAACATAAGATTGCATTTTCGGAATTTCGTCCTTGATGAAAAAGTCTACGTATTGAGATAAAGGTTCTAAGATAGACTGGATCCCTGAAACGATTGGACGGCCCGGGATGGGCAGAGTGGTTTTATGTATTTTTGGAAGGGCGTACATGGCTGGAGTCCTTGGATGCAATGGCGTCAGGAAGGCTGCTTCCCTTGGGCTGACATATCCTTCTGCTTCTGCTTCTTCAATGATAGGTGCGATTAGAGCCTGCAGAGAGGCCGTTGGATCACTGCGAAGTAATTGGTAACTGGAGGTGTCGCAGACCAAGGCTTCCACCATGTTGTTGTAGTCGTCGGTATTCTGAATGACTATAGCTCCTCCTTTGTCTGCCGGTTTGATGGTTATGGCTTGATTTTTGGCAAGGTCAGAGAGAGCATTAAGTTGGATTTTAGTGCAGTTGTTGTGAACGAAGGGAATGCTATCTTCGATTTCTGAGAGTTTTTTCATGAGGGCTTGTTCAAACGTGATAGATTCGGCCGTGTAGGCACTGGAGGGTACACAAAACTGAGAGGTGGGTCTAAAGCCAGTGGCGTCCTTTTGTGAATTAGATTTGTCTTCAAAGAATTGCTGCAGATGTATTTTCCGTAGAAGTTGATTACATTCGATCCGGGTTTGAAAAGGATCGTATCTTGCTGTAGGTATAAATGAGAGGCCCTTCTGCAGGATCTCTTCCTCCGGTCGAGTCAATTGATGCGATGATTTGTTCATAATAAGGGAGGTGGGAAAGTTGTTGCCTGTCCTCTGCTGCGTGTTACAACCATCGGCTGTGGTGGTGCGCGCCATCTGGGTCCGCGTGTCCCTCTGCCTCGCTGGCCTAAAAAAGGTACCGCAGGGGTGTTGTGTGGTACAGGGATGTTATAATGGACTCTTGGGCCTTGACGTCCATAGCTGCCAGAGCTATTACTGGAGTTAGAGCTGGAGTTGGACCATGACCTGTTTTGGCCTCTCTGTGAGTTCTGAAAGCGCAATTGTGCTGCATCTCTTCTTGACTGTCGTGCCTCATCTGTGAAATATTCGTCGGCAACATACGGATAGACTTTAACGTGGGTGAAGTTCTGCAAGTCCTTTTTCAGCTTCAAAATTTTTCTATTGAGATTGGTGTCTTTAAATTCTTTCAAGGATGTTTCCAAAAGGGCAAGTTTGGCTGTGTATATGTCTATTGCAATTTTGGTTTTGAGAGTGTTACTCTTGATCGTGAGTTCTGCTATTAATTTATCTGTAACTGTTTTAGCTGTATTGAAACCGCACCTGCAAAGAAACAAGCACAGTAGTGAGAACTCTGGCAACCAAGAACTTTTAAGCAAAACTATACCAAGAATCTATTGACATAGAGACTTACCTACAGAGTCACAGTTGCTCAGGACTTTGCTACAGCCGTAGGATCAGTGACGCAACTAGATCCGGTAGAGAGGCTTGTGAACATCAACGTGCCCCTGCATTCAGTCACAGGACAGAGAGCCCGCTTTTAAAAAACCTAAGGCAAACGCCCACTCATGAAAGAAGTAGTGAAATCAGAGAAGAAACGTGCAGCCATTCACCGCTCAACTTCGTATGATGCATGTGCAAACGTCCATCGCCCATTTTCGTGCAGCGCCCCAGTGGAGACCAGATGAGCGCAACAGTATACCCAGGCCTAAAGCCACAGTACTGTGAAATTTTGACTAAATTAAATGATTCATTTTTGAAAGTCGTTCCTCACCTCTTGCCTTATGGTATTTAAAGTTTGTTGCCTCTGCACATATGTGTTTTCTGTTTTATTAAACAGTATGTATGCCTGTGGTTACAGAGGGCTTTCTTTATTCTTGTGGCTTAAGACCAGCTTTGATAGCCATGCATATCGAGAAGCCAAGAGGACATCATGTATTTTGCAAGGCAGCTTAGCTGCGGGTATAACTTCTGTTAGCCACAGCCATTGTAATATTTTTATGCCATAACTATATTATTTTCTGGCTGCTACAGCACACAATTTTATAAGTCTTAATGATTCCATATCCTCAAGTGTACCCTTGTGTCATTTGAACTTTGAAACCTTGGTAATATGATTTTTTTAGTATTTAAAAAAATAACATCTACCCACGGATACAACCATGCTTTCGTACCCGCAGCAAGCCAATATGTCATTGTGTAGTTTGGCAGGCCAGTGTAGCTACAGTATGAATGTGTGTCTGTAGACGTGGCTATTAGTACGTACATTTATGTGCAGTATCAGGTTATTTTGGGGATGTTACACCACACAATTTTTCATTTCTTTTTGATGGCATGTCCTCACCTCTACTCTTGTCTCATTTCGACATTGACAGCTTTACAATATGTGCTTTAGAGAGTATAAAACAATGTACGTGTAGCCACGGATATAAGGATTTAAAGCACAAATGTTTTGTATTTTATTATATGTCTGCATATGTATGTGATAGGTATTCCTTCTAAGGACTGTTTTGGGGTAAACTGAGTGTAGTATTTTAGAACCTTTGGAGTACTGCTTTGATGTTATCAAGGAACACCATATTTCCTTTATTAGTTAGGTGTGCTCCATCATGTCCATACAGATGAGACATGTCGAATTGGGTGTTGTTGTTTGATATTCATAATTGTTTTTGGTCTCTGATGAAATCTGACACTATTTTATTAACATTTCTCTGTGATGTTTCAATGTATTGCCTCTGAGTCACATTGGAAAAGATGAAGGTGGTGCGAGGAAAAAGTTCCATTCGTTTTTACAATTCCTTTTTCATCATTAGAGCAAGGGATATACCTCGTACATTGCCAAAATCATTGCCTCCACAATTAATCAGTATGATGTTTTGCTGCCCTGTACTTCTCAGACTGAACAACGTAATTCGCCGCAATCCAAACTATTTAATTCTAAAATTAGTTTAACCCAGCTCCATGTTAACATTTAGTTGCTCACAAAACGTCAATAACCTAAATAGTAAACTATATCCATTCAGTCACACAGTTTTAAAACTAGCCATAATATTTGTTCTCCTTTTCAGTTTCAAGGAACATTTATTTTAGTTTGCATTTTTACTGATAGTAGCAGTGGTGCATGCATGACGTGTGCATTTTGATTTTTGCAATTGGCTGGTGTTACTATTGTAATTGTGTGCTTCCATGTGATAGTTTGCAGTGAACATGTGTCGACCATTTTAGTAGTTTGTTTTATACAGTCCTGTTTTGTGCCATTGATTTTTTTAAAGAATTAAAGGAACCGTTTGTAGACTTCTGACATTCTGATTGCAGAATCTATGCCGCGTCTGTAGTTGATGTGAAGATCTGTGCATCTTTTTGATTAGTTGAAGGTGAGTGATAGTACATTTGTATATATTTGATGCTTTATTTGTAATGTGGTTTATTTAAGGTATATTAAATAAGGTTATGTTTTTCAGTTACAAAGGTTATAACTTTGATTTGTAATGCAGGGTGTTCCGATTTATTTGTGTGTTTTAAGGATTGTGACCAAGCAGCAGTCCATGGACAGCTATGATTATCTGTGACAGAAACGTGTTTGCATTTGTGAGTAGTGTAAAGAAACCTAAAGGTGTCTCCCTAGTTAGTCCCTAGGAATATGTCATCCATATGGCCAGGGCACGGCCATCTCTATCGGATCCAGTTCATGGGGGTGGACCAGTGAGGGAGGATAACCTGGATGGGGGGGGAGTCCTTGGGGATTGGGAGAGGTACACCAATGGGTGATACATGGTATCCCCCTTCTTTCAACACCTTTTCCCCATCCTACCATGTAGGATAATCCAAAACACTGCCCCGCCTTTTTCTGACACGAACACTTTCACACAACATGAAAGACAACACACTCACACCAGAGCTGTTTACCTGACATGTCCCAATACAATGGTCAGGCAAAGTCAGGCAATTGACAAGAATCACATACACCTGATGGCCCTTTTCTTTCCTAACAGGGATAAAAATTGGAGCACGACAGCACCCTATGAGCATGGCAGACCCTACGACGTGAGAGCTAACTCAACATGGCATTTCAAGAGGAGGTTAAAGATGGTGCAGGTTGAGAGAATATCAAGGGGAGAAGTGACCTTGAATCCTCAAGACAAGGAATCGTAAGACCGCGAACAATTGCCAGCATGTGTTGCAGCAGATGTCAACGGTGCCCGGGTGCCTTCTGCGCTGGCAGCCAAGCTGGGGAGAGATGTATGGCCCAATGATACCAGCCTTGACTCAACAGACAAGAAAGCAGAGCAATTCATCACAGCCGGTGAGTCGAGGGGAAAACCCATAAAGAAACCTAACTGTGTTAAACAAATGTAGCAAGCAGCTATTGAGGGGGGAAAGCCTGCAACAGAGGCGTCCAACAGCACGTGGGTGCTCTTGCAGAAAACTCTGGCCGATTACCCAAAGGTAGAGGCTGCCATAACCAGAAGGCTGTGGAAAGAGGTGAAAAGGAGTCAAAGTGTTCATACAGGGATCTTGTAAAATTCTCTGTACTGTCAAAAATCTTTGACTGACAGATGATTCATAACGGTGAAATAAGTAATGAACTGTGATTCGTAATGTTGGCAAGAGCGAACCCGGCGGAGGGATGCTAACGAGAAGGGGCAAAGACTAAGGTCCCATAGTGAACTGTTTGGTAAAAGCTGACGCGAGTGAACCTGGCAGAGGGAAGCAGACAACCAAGGGCAAAGCCTGATGAATTGTTTACATAGACATTAAAAGCTTTTGAAAGCAAGAGGCATTTGAAGACCACGAGAAGTGAGTTGCCCCCCTTGTCAGTTGAGTCTGAGCCCGGACGAGGGAGATCCAGCGGGAAAAAGTCATTCACCGAAAGTTCATTGAAAAAAGAACTGTTTAATTGTTTTGTTAAAATGACTGGAGAGTGGTCTACGCCAGAAAGAGGGGGACCCAAAGGTGAAGCTGTAACCCAAAGTTGATGTGCAACAGAACTTTGTGTTTGTATGTTGAATGCATAAGACCCTCAAAGGCAAGAGACTTTTGTTTAGAAGGAGACTTAACCGTCAAAGAACATGATAGCTAGAATGGAACTGTTAGCTCTTTCTGAGAATGCTTGAGTGTGTGCTGTGCTCCAAGGTCCCACCTTGTCCCTTGCTAAAAATGAGAGGAAGGGAGACCCCTGGCAATCACATGCTGACTTATTATTTGTGAACACACCTTTATTTATTGAACTCTTATCCCACAATCTTTGTGTAATTAGTTGTAAGGAATTGGCAATAGGTTTTTCTTAGCATAGGCCCTTTTTATTTTGACACAACGCCACAAGGACTGCCTTATTTTTCATTTGATGGTCAACACTTGCTCTTATCTTAGATTTAGGTTTAGGTTAGGCGTTTTTCCACCCTGCATTTACAGTTTAATAAACACCCTTGAACTGTGATCACTTGTGTCAGTCTTTATTATTGACACCATGAGATCCTTATAGTAGTTTTGTATTGGTTTGCTGAAGGTTTTATTTGATAAAATGCTGTTAATGGGGCTTTGCGAAGATATGTATTGTAGCTGACATTGTCAAACATAAACTGGTACTGCTGCATATCCAGAAATATGGTCCAAGAATTGCTAGAAGTTGTTGATTAGGGAAGAAAACAGATTTTACTTTGATGAACTAAGCTGTACATTGAGGTGCATGGTATAGAAACGTTGAGCACACTTGCTCCAGAGAAAATAAATAAATGCTCACAGAGCAGTAGGAATGTGTTATTTTTTTTTTACAATGTGCATATGTATTGCTCTCCCCAAAGTGCACGGAACAAACATAAATCACCAATGCAATTACAGAGCAAATACGTTGAACATAGACAGACGCAATAACTCACAGCCACGTGTTCTTAGAAGATAATCAGCTCTTATACGGCTATTTATTCAAGGATTAGAAGTACATAAGTATAAATCACAAAAAATAATATGGACATAAATCACAGAAGAAGTAAAGAATTCAAAAGGAAATACATCACCGTGAGCGTAACAGAATTCCTCATCTCGCCCAGAAGCGGCTGGAAGTCCCCGGGAACAGCCAGGCCGAGAGCACCACAGCTCACAGGAAGGCCGGACGTAAGCGTCCTTCTCCGGCTGAAGTCTCACCTGACAACCTCCGGGCTTCCGCATATATACACCCTCCACAAAGGGGAGTCAATTCTCAAACCTTCTGGAAATTGCACTTGCGCAGTTGAGGAACAGCCGTCGGATGCCAGCTGGGTCAAACGAGAGCTCCCCCCAAGAAGCGCAGTGCCTCCCTTCTCTAAAAACACGCTCCACGGAGAACAGTAACAAACCATAACAAAGTTAGCTTTCCCAGCAGAAATGTCCTTGGCCGCATACCAGGTTTGGAAAGCATGTTTTTCTCAGCATCATGAATCTAACACTGAGCAAAATGTGTGCATCTTTTCACTGCGGCATGAAGTAAATATCCATCATGGCTGCGAGCGCTCCCAGAATGCATTGCGCACCTGCGCCATTTTAGTTCAAGCATAACAATTCCACCCTTGGATACCTGTTACGCTCACCTGATTCCCACGGGGGCGTCGATCTGGACTGGCCCACTGTTGCTTCCACCAGAGTAACACGTAGAGCCGAGATGACAGACTGGACAGACCCACTTAGCTTCGTTTGTTGGACTCGTACGAATATCTTTGTGCAATGGAGAAAGGGAATTAACCTCCCGTAATCTGAGCATTAACCCGCCTTCCCACTCCCCTTGTCTGCCCACAGAACACTCCTGAAGTTCCCTCTTAATCTCACCTGAAGATTTGGAAAGATGAGCTCTCCATCCTGCGTCGGGCGCAGGGGCGCGTAGACGACCAGTTACTTCACTGGCGTGGAGGAATTGGTGAGTTCCAGTATTGATTCTAAGTCCAATTGTTCGTAAGAGTTCAAAAGTCTGATCTTCACTCTGCCAGATTCGTTGCAGGTTGTGGATTTAAACCACCAGAAGAGTTCCAAGTGGTAATTGGTAAGATCCTGGTAGGTCTATTGTGGTTCTCCCCTTTGGGTACAGCGACGATGCAGAATTAACTGCGCCGACCGAAATGAGGTGAGTACCCCCCCCTGTGGTTATCAGGTAATTCTTTGGGGGTGGTTTGTATTGCCCTTGCTCACCTATCTGTTCTTGTCTCCCCCAGGTGTTGAATAATGGCCTGGAGATGCTGGATTCGCGATGGAGTAAATGAATGCAGCCTCGGTTGGTGAGTTCAGCGCGGCGCGGCAAAGTGCGTGGCAATGCACCTGAGAAGGCTTCTCTCTTCCAGATCGACGATGTGCTGGATCAAGGATTCAGGTAAGGGTTTTGTTCTGATCTCTTCTCCTTCTCCTTTTCTTGTTCCAGGAGTTCCAGGGCTGAAGCGGGCGTGGCTGAAGACTGGAGCTGCTGAAGACACGGTGAGCGTTACGCTGCAGCAAGCAGAATAACGCGAAGCACGTGTGGCTGTCTGGCTGTGGCTTAAATAGCCTTGGAAGAAGTCCCAGGTAAGTATTCTTCCACAGCCCCACCCGAGAGGAAAGGAGTCCCTGAGGTAAAGTAGTCCCTTTAAGCCTCATTTGGCTTGTGGCTTCGTGCAGCATGGTCTGCATCAGGTAGGTATGCAGCATGGTCTGCAACAGGTAAGATTTCTGTAATGAGCCTGGCGCTCATGGCGCCAGGACTGACTTTATTCTTATGAGCCTGGCGCCATAGGCGCCAGGACTGTAGCCAAAGAGCCCCTAACTGGGGTTTTTGGGCATGCTTCAAGTGGCATGATGCCTGCTTCCGGGGTTGCTGGGCCTGGACTGGCTTTCCGGGGGCAGGCATCGTGACAGCACTCCCCCTCAAGGCCCCTCCTAAAGCTGTTCTCCCTCTCAGCCTTGGTTTGTCTGGAAATTCTTGGTGGAACCTTTTCACTAATTGAGGTGCATGCACATGGTCACTAGGCTCCCAAGATCTTTCTTGTGGACCATACCCTTTCCAATCAATGAGATAGAAGAGTTTTGATCTCACCCTTTTAGAGTCCAAAATATTCTTGACTTCGAATTCGGGTTCCCCGTCTATGAGGATAGGTTCAGGTGGGGTGGTTAGTCTAGTTCCTGGTTGCACAGGCTTCAAAAGAGACACGTGAAAAACAGGATGAACACGCATATGACCAGGCAGGTCCAACTTGACGGCCATGGGTTAATAATAGCCTTAATAGAATAAGGTCCCAAGTACCTGGGTTAAAAGTCTGTGTTCCCTTGAGTGGTAAGTACTTGGTGGCTAACCATACTTGGTCCCCTACTTGGTATTGCGGTGCTTCACTCCTGTGTTGATCAGCATCCTTCTTGTATTTATCCTTAGCCTTTTGTAAATGTGCATTCGCTTCTTTAAAGGCTTGTGTGATAACAGCATGGAGATGGACCACCGCAGGCATCTCTAAATGCTGGGGAGAATCTAAGTCTGAGGTTCGAGGATGGTGACCATATATGGTAAAAAAAGGGCTTTGTTTAGTTCCTGAGTGTACAGAATTATTGTATGCATACTCAGCGATCCAAAGAATGTCTTTCCAATCCTCCTCAGATTGATGTAGCATACAACGTAGGTATTGCTCAAGAGTCTGGTTGGTTCTCTCAGTTTGACCGTCGGTCTGGGGATGGTGGCTGGTTGAAAGCCTAAAATCAATTTGTGCCAGCTGGCAGCACTTCCTCCAAAAATGTGAAATAAATTCACTTCCCCGGTCTGAAATTAACACGGAAGGAAAACCATGTAGACGGACAACATTTTCAAGGAACTCCTTGGCCAGGATTGAAGATGAAGGTATTCCTTTTAAAGGAATGAAATGGGCCATTTTAGAAAAAAGATCTACAATAACTAGAATGGTGTTATAACCTTTGCACGGGGGTAAATCCATGATAAAGTCTAATGACAAGGTATGCCAAGGAGTAGGTGGTATGTCTAACGGTTGTAATAATCCAGCGGGTTTTTTCTTTTCCCCTTTATTTTGAGCGCAAATGCCACAAGACATGACAAACAACTTGACATCTTTTCGCCAGGTGGGCCACCAAAACTGTTTCTTGATTTTGGCTTCAGTTTTAGCAATGCCAGGATGTCCTTCCATCAAGGTGTCGTGGTGATGAGAAATGACAAGTTTCTGTAGTTCCTCTAGTGGCAAAAATAGCCGGCCTTGGTAATAAGGTAGATTGTTGGTGACAGAATACTCTGGGCCTTTCCTTGCCCAGCCCTGTAAGGCATCGGAATCAAAGAGTTGATGGACCTTTTCTTGAATGTCCTCCAGAGAGTGTATGGATGTCAGACCAAGGATCCTCTGTTCAGGAATTATGGGTACAGGTTCTAAAGCTCTTTCTGTTTCTCCCATTCCTATTCGGGACAGGGCGTCAGCTTTTCCATTTTTACAACCTGGTCGATAGGTTATTACAAAATCAAACTCGGCGAAGAACAATGCCCAACGGAGTTGGCGTGAAGATTGGGCCTTGGCTACCTTAAGGTATTGTAAGTTGCGGTGATCAGTGATGACCATAATGGTATGCCTGGCGCCCAGCAGATAGTGCCGCCAAGCCTTGAAGGCGGATTTGATGGCCAACAGTTCCTTGTCGGTTACAGCATAATTTAATTCGGGAGCCGAAAACTTTCTTGACCAAAACGCCACTGGGTGTAGCTGGTTAGTTTCGGGATCCTTTTGGGAGAGCACTGCTCCCATAGCTGCACTGGATGCATCTGTTTCCACTATGTAGGGAAGCTCTGGGCGCGGGTGTCGTAATACAGGAGCGGACGTGAATTTTTTTTTTAACTCTTGGAAGGCGTTCTCGGCTTCTTCTCTCCATGTAAAGCGTTTATTCTTTCTCAATAGTGTTGTAATGGGATGTACAATGTGTGAGAAGTCCGGGATAAACCTACGGTAGAAATTGGCAAAGCCGAGCATGCTTTGCACTCCTTTGACTGAGCTTGGCGAAGGCCAATTAAGAATTGCGTCCACCTTCCGTGTATACATCCGGATTCCTTTCGGGGTCAGAATAAATACAAGAAACTCTACTTCCGTAGTGTGAAAAATGCACTTTTCCAGTTTAGCGTATAACTTATACTGGCGTAACTTTTCTAGGACTGCTCGGACGTGCTTTACATGATCGGATTCTGATAGGGAGTATACTAAGATATCGTCGATATAAACGACTACACAAACATCGATGAGCTCTCGGAAGACATCGTTCATGAAGAACTGGAAGGCTGCTGGTGCGTTACACAGTCCGAAAGGCATCACCTGGTACTCAAATAATCTGTACTTGGTGCGAAAAGCAGTCTTCCATTCGTCACCCTCTTTGACGCGTACCAGATGATATGCCCCCCGAAGGTCTAGTTTTGTGTATATGCAAGCGTTCTTTACCTGGTCTAGTAGTTCAGGGATCAAAGGCAATGGGTACCTATTCTTGATAGTTATCTGATTCAGCGCGCGGTAGTCAATGCATGTTCTAAGGTCGCCTTCCTTTTTTGGCACGAAGAACAAAGCGGAAGATGCAGGGGACTTGGACGGGCGGATGAAGCCATTAGCAAGATACTGGTCTAGGTACTGGCACAAGTAGAGATTTTCAGGTTCCATGAGGGCATAGATTCTGGTGCAAGGTGGTTGTGCTCCTGGTATGAGATCTATTTGACAATCATACGATCTGTGCGGTGGTAAGGTGTTTGTCTGCTCCTTTTGAAAGACATCCTGAAAGTCTTGGTATTCAGCAGGTAATTGTATGGCAGCTGGGATTATTGGGGCCAGTACTGAATTTAGAGTTCTCTTTGGGTAGCAGGTGTTAGCACATTCTGGGAAGGTTAGTCTCTTCTCTCGCCAATCAACACAGGGATTGTGTTTTTCCAACCAAGGGATTCCCAGTATCAGTTGAAACTGTGGAGCTTTGTTTAAATCAAACACCATAACCTCTTGGTGTCCATCCTGACCCAGCAAAGTAATCTCTGCAGTGGAATGAGTTACGGGCCCAGAAGCAATTTCAGTTCCATCAACAGTGGTGACGACATCGGTAATGGTCTTTCGGATGAGAGGTAGATTCATCCTGGAAGCCAATCCGTAGTCCAAATAGTTTCCTATGGCTGCACTATCTACGTACGCCTTTACCGCGTGCATGCGTGATGGCTGCTCTGGATCTATAAGGACCATGAGTATGGTGAAATGCGAGGTCAGAGTGTCCTTCTTTAAGCTCGGCAAGCTGACCTTTACGCTTGCCGGGCGTGATCGTTTCCCGAGTCAGGTTTCAAGTGGTTTTCGTCTGCTGCTCCTATAGTTTTCTTGGGTGGTTTTACAGGGCAGTTCCGAAGGAAATGACCAGTAGCTCTGCAATATAAAGATAATTGCTGTTGCCATCTTCTTTCCCTTTCCTTCTGGGTTAAGGGTCCTCTAACCCCCCCGATTTTCACGGGTTCTGAGGCATCTACCCCCTTCGAGGGTACGTAGGTTTTAACCAAGACCTTGTTTTCAAACTTGGTTCGATCAGCCTTTCTGGTTTGAAGTCTGTGATCTAACTGGACCACAAAATCTATATATTCAGCACAGTCTAAAGGCGGGTTCACGACTTGGGCTAAAACATCCTTGAGTTCTCCCCGAAGCCCTCGATGGAATAATGTAATTCGCTTGGCTTCAGGCCATTCGGTTTCCACAACTAATCTATTGAAAGTTGCAATGTAAGATAAAAGATCCTGATTACCTTGCCGTAAGGATAAAAGTTCGTTATCCAAAGCCTGTCCTTGGGAATGTCGGGCGAACAGTCTTTCCATGCTAGTTCGAAAACCTTGGAAATCTCGAAGAATCGGGTCATCCTGATTTACTAGCGGAATGGACCAGTCCGCTGCACCGCCGCTGAGATATGACAGTACAAAAGCTACCTTGGCTTGATCGTTTGGGAAAGCTCCAGGTCTACATAAAAAGTGTAAGCGACATTGATTCATGAATATAGCAAACCTTTTAGGGTCTCCGGCAAAGCGTTCAGGCGGAGCCAAGGGAACGGCTCCAGGAAGGTTTATCTGCACAGGGTTACTCGGTGGCACCGGAGCTGGGCTGACCCCGAGTCCAGGTAGAGGTGTTTGTCCAGCCTGGCTTTGTAATAGCTGTCTGGCCAAATCATCAGTTCGTTCTTTTGACACTATCAATTCCCTCCTGAGGGCATTGGTTTCCTGGCGGGCGGAATGCACTTCGGCCCTTAATTCCCCTAATAATTGGGCCAACTGATCGGTTTCCAAGGTCTCCATGACGCCCAGGTGGGTATCTGTGGGTAGGCTTCGCGTTCTGTTATGCTCACCTGATTCCCACTGGGGCGTCAATCTGGACTGGCCCGCTGTTGCTTCCACCAGAGTAACACGTAGAGCCGAGATGACAGACTGGACAGACCCACTTAGCTTTGTTTGTTGGACTCGTACGAATATCTTTCTTCAATGGAGAAAGGGAATTAACCTCCCGTAATCTGAGCGTTAACCCGCCTTCCCACTCCCCTTGTCTGCCCACAGAACACTCCTGAAGTTCCCTCTTAATCTCACCTGAAGATTTGGAAAGATGAGTTCTCCATCCTGCGTCGGGCGCAGGGGCGCGTAGACAACCAGTTACTTCACTGGCGTGGAGGAATTGGTGAGTTCCAGTATTGATTCTAAGTCCAATTGTTCGTAAGAGTTCAAAAGTCTGATCTTCACTCTGCCACATTCCTTGCAGGTTGTGCATTTAAACCACCAGAAGAGTTCCAAGTGGTAATTGGTAAGATCCTGGTAGGTCTATTGAGGTTCTCCCCTTTGGGGCCGGGGTACAGCGATGATGCAGAATTAACTGCGCCAACCCGAATTGAGGTGAGTACCCCCCCTGTGGTTATCAGGTAATTCTTTGGGGGTGGTTTGTATTGCCCTTGGTCACCTATCTGTTCTTGTCTGCCCCAGGTGTTGAAGAATGGCCTGGAGATGCTGGATTCGCGATGGAGTAAAGGAATGCAGCCTTGGTTGGTGAGTTCAGCGCAGCGCTGCGAGGTGCGTGGCAATGCACCTGAGAAGGCTTCTCTCTTCCAGATCGACGATGTGCTGGATCAAGGATTCAGGTAAGGGTTTTGTTCTGATCTCTTCTCCTTCTCCTTTTCTTGTTCCAGGAGTTCCAGGGCTGAAGCGGGCGTGGCTGAAGACTGGAGCTGCTGAAGACACGGTGAGCGTTATGCTGCAGCAAGCAGAATAATGCGAAGCACGTGTGGCTGTCCGGGTGTGGCTTAAATAGCCTTGGAAGAAGTCCCAGGTAAGTATTCTTCCACAGCCCCACCCGAGAGGAAAGGAGTCCCTGATGTAAAGTAGTCCCTTTAAGCCTCATTTGGCTTGTGGCTTCGTGCAGCATGGTCTGCTTCAGGTAGGTATGCAGCATGGTCTGCAACAGGTAAGATTTCTGTAATGAGCCTGGCGCTCATGGCGCCAGGACTGACTTTATTCTTATGAGCCTGGCGCCATAGGCGCCAGGACTGTAGCCAAAGAGCCCCTAACTGGGGTTTTTGGGCATGCTTCAAGTGGCATGATGCCTGCTTCCGGGGTTGCTGGGCCTGGTCTCACTTTCCGGGGGCAGGCATCGTGACAATACCTTCCATAACCCAGTGGCACAGGAACCGGTCTCTCAAACCTACGAAATGCTAAAACTAAATTGGGAATACATTGAATGCAACAACAACAAGCAATTATGATAGATAATATAATAAAAATGCAAGGAAAAACGTAACGCAGTGTACCCCCAATATCAGGTATCCATGAAAATAACCAATCCCACCTATTTCCAGTACGATCTTGAGACACTTGAGAAATGAGATCTCTCAAACCTCGAATATGACTTTCAATAGATCGTGAATGGTCACTTAAATTGAAACAACACATACCTTCAAATGCGTTACACCCTCAATTATGTTTTAGCAATAGATAATCAACAGCAGCGCTGTTCTGCAAAGTTGCTTTTCTAATGACTTGACTATCAAGGAGTACTTCTTCTAATGCCTGCGAAGTATGATTAAGGCTTTTGACTACTAAACATGCTAATTTCATCAAAGATTTGTAACCTCCAGCAGCTAAATCCCAAACTCCAACTAATGAAAGGGTTAATGCTAGAACCTCAGCTTCTGATAATAAATGTACATGTGAATCACAGTCAGGAGATAGACCTACAGATTCGAAAGTTGACCTTTTACCTCGAGTTATCGCTGGGTGTAAAGGAAACATCATTAGTCCTAATCGAGTTAAAGCACATGGACCTCCAGAAATGTTAGCTGGAATATAAGTGTATGTAATGTTACCACATGAAAAGAGCCATCCTGTCGGAAGTTTCACATGATTCAAATGACTAGCAGTTATCACTGTATGATTACAAGACATAGGGCCTCATTACAAGTCGGCCGTGCCGGAATCTGGTGATTCCGTGATGACGGTTACTCCACTTTCGCGACCGCAAGGTTGCGGAAATAAGGGCCGATTACGGCACTTGGGTCTTGCGCAACACACCGAGGCGGAAACATATTCACCGCTGTCATGTAAACACCCACGCACATGGACTTTATGCCACAGAAAACGATGCTAAACCCGTGTCCTCCCCCGCCGACACGGAAACACCGGAAGCGGAAACACCAACACCGGAAGCGGAAACAGCATGACCGCAGGAAAAAACACGGAAACAGAGAGGCGGCCATTATACAAAGCACAATCCACTGCCATCCTCAGACACCACAGGTCAGATTACCTCCCTGAGACTGACAACTCATCAAATGGCATCCAGGATACCAGCACGCAGACAGCGAAAGCTGCGCTTTAGTGAGTCTGAGCTCACAGTTCTGGTGGACCACATTGTTGAGCATTCGGAAATGCTCTTTAGTGCAGACCAGCCGCGCGTTACTCAGCAACGGCGCAAGGAGGTGTGGGCGGAGGCAGCATGCAAGTGCACAGCAGTCGGTTTGACCACACGCTCTGTGAAGGACTGCCATAAGAGGTGGGATGACCTCAGGCTCTGGGTGCGCAACCTCATGACTGCACACCGCCAACACAGCACTGGCACTGGTGGAGGCCCTGCATCCCCTCTCAAGTTGCAACCGTGGGAGGAGCCCTGCAGTAGTGTCATGCACCTCGAAGGCATCCACGGCATAGGAGAGGCAGAGGCAGGAGTGAGCCCACCTGCACATGCTGGTAAGTGCACATAGTACAAAGCCATAAGTGTGAATGGGAGTGACCCAATGGACCCACTCACAATGCCCCCCTACCCCCAACAGGGCAGGAGTGACCCAATGGACCCACTCACAATGCCCCCCAACAGGGCTGGAGTGACCCAATGGACCCACCACAATGCCCCCACCCCTCCAACAGGGCAGGAGTGACCCAATGGACCCACTGACTGGCCAGATGACAAGTAGCACATCCCCAAAGCATGAACCCTGGAAATGCACACAGTGCGTGCCTGACTGAAAGCAGACACACACACACCTGAGTGCATCAATAGTCACAAGTGTGTACATGCAAGTGGTCATGGATTATCATGTTGGATTCATGTGATGGACACATTTAGTAACATCACACAAATAACAGCATGCCCTCTGTATCCTCACAGTCGAGACAAGGGACAGCGACGGCCAAGAGGCAACACAGCGGCCACCTGCACGCGCCCAACTCAGCACTTCTGCCCAGGAGGATGATGCTAGCTGCTCCAGCACACAAGGACTGGCTGCATCAGGCACACCGGCCATATCAGGCACACCGGCTACATCAGGCACACCGGCTACATCAGGCACACCAGCATACGCCACCATCCCCATGCAGGCACCCACCCTAGCCCCGGATGATGATTCGCAGCCCATCTGCACAGCTGAGGAGGCTACATCAAGTGATGGAAGTGGCCAAGCGATGCAGGCCGAAGCAGTACAACAGGGTGAGGGGGAGAACATGGATGAAGTGTCACCCATCCATGGCCTACAGTTCAGCCTCCAAGAACTGCACAGCCCCATGCGCTCCCCAACTCCCTCCATGGCTGAGCTCACTACACGCTTGTAGCACTTTGAGCAACAACAGGCCACCCTGACGCAGCTGGTGGAAAGTCAGCTGTAGGAGGCCAGGCTGCAGCGTGAGGTGGCCGTGCATCAGCGGGAGGAGGCCAGGCTGCAGCATGAGAACAATCCTACGTCGGTGCGGCGGCTCTCCAGGTCGATTGGACGATTTGCGGCCACCATTGTCACCCTGGCACGCCATGTCAGGGAAGAGAACAGTGTGCAATCCAGCATTGCTCAGTCAATGTTGGTATCCCAGCGGGCGTTTCAAGGGCGCTTGCCCACAGTCACACCGACAGTCACCTCAGCCAGCACCACCCCATCCAGCTCTGCCACTGCCAGGACATGGAGGCGTTCTAGTCGGGTGACTGGAGCCGCCATCAAGGACACAGCACCGCAGAAGCGCACCCGCAAATAGTGGCACGTGGGGATGCCAGTCAACATGACATTTGGGGACACTATGGGCCTCATTACGACTCAGGCAGTAAGGGGTTTACGGCAGCGTAAACAGTGCCGACCCTTACCGCCTGATTCCGAGGTCCCTTAGCGCCATGGAGGTTTTAACACCTGCTTTTAGCAGGTGTTAAAATCCATGGCGCTAAGGGACCTTGATGTTAATTACGCCACCGTAATTTACGGTGGCGTAATTAACGCCTTCCCCACTCCCATTATGTCCTATGGGGCAAAAATGGGAATGGGGAAGGGTAAATGGGGATTGGGGACTTACCGCCCCGCCAACCTCGGAATGGGGCGGTAAGTCCGCCAACCACCATGGCGTAAACGTAGTTTACGCCATGGTGGTAAAGGTACGACCCAGGCGGTAACTTACCGCCTGGGTCGTAATGAGGCCCTATGGGTGTAGGGGGATGGGTACATTTGGGTGGTGGGGGGATCCATTAGGGGGTTAGTTGTTTGGGGCCTGGTTGGGGGTGTGTACGTTTGGGTGGTGGGTGGGCACAGGTGTACAGTTTACCTACCCAATGCACTTTCTTACCTGGTTTATCGAAAATACAAAACCTTTGAAAAGTACCATAATCAGTGGACATCTGTCATTTCATATGCAGTACAATGAAATGGTATTTCCGGTCCTAAATTTTTATTGTCCCTACGGGTCGGTCATGTGTTTTTAAACATTAATCGGTCGATCGTAGTAAAATTTGCTATGGACCTGAACCGACCTTACGTCCACTAAACAAACGATAAATCTCACTTTTACATAAATAGACAATTATCTTCATATTTATGGTTCTCTAGGGCTGCAAAGCACGGGGACATTATACAAAGATGGAGTGTAGAATTCAAGTTCTCAGGTATGGCTTTACACAGAATGTTGCAAAGTAAGAATGTATGCACGTTCACAGTGAAGGTTAGCTGCTTCGATGTATTGCTCACAGGCCGGAGTGGCCCACGACTCGCAGTATAAGGTTCTATTGTTTTTTGACCTTGACAGACAGGCACCGTGCCTAAAGACTTCTTTTGAAGGAGGGCTGCAATAACGTAAGAGATGATAAGGATGAAATTTCAGAAACAAGACCGATTTTCATGTTTGTTCACTATAAGAAAGATCGTTGGCACAGACGGAGTGGTATTTAGGGACTGCATTACGCCTAGACAATGGAAAATGCAAATTGATGTAAGTAACCCTTTAGATGATTTTATCCCGGAATACATTAACAATAGCGTAGCGTTAAAAGCCGGTTAAGTTGGACTTGTTCGTTCAATGTGGCATTTTGTACCGCGCACTATCAACGCCGAAGTGGTCCCCTGGCACTCAGGCGGCTCTGAAAAAGTGGGAGGAGAGGGGGTGGTTTAGTGGGAATAACGTAACATACTCCGTTGCACTATCCTCGCTAGCAAATAGTTTCAGGCCCAATAAATGAAATCAATAATTTTAATGAAGATCGGCTGGAGAGACTAATTTATGTTTTTAATACAGGTACATCCTTCCATACTGCCAATGCCATCATTTCCAGACCCCGGCCGACGGGTTCTTCAGCTGCCAGGTGCAGCTCCATGTCAACAACTTCACCACCCTGACCATTTTATGGGACGATCGGCAAGGACCAATATGCACTTATGTGGTACTAGCGGCTAGAAGCAACATACCAACCGTTACGGTGGGGTAGTGCCTCGTTGTTGGAACAGCCTTGCGATTATCAGTGCGACCATAGTGCTTCATTTATCGTAAACCAACACCCTGTGTACCACTAAGCAACAGCATGTGACTCAAGATGAACTTTTGCGGATCGAGAGCAAAGACAATTGCGAATCGCTGAATATTCTCTAAACTTTTGACGTCAAATAAATGTACTTTACCAATTGTACAATCTTGCTGTTTGCTTTTAAACCAGTTTCATATTCTGAATTGTGGCGCGCTGTGTTGTGAGATGATCTGTGTTGTTTTACAGGTTCTGTGTGAAGTCGACGTAGAGGTCGACTGGGCGCGTTTGGCTACGCAGTCCAGTAACGTCACGAGAGAGGCGGGGAATATGAATGCTTTGTTGATGTAAGGCTCAGGGGCGGGGGATATGATTTAGTGCCGCAAAAGCAGGTCAGCCAGGGCGATGGGGCAAGTGATAGGATTATCACATAATGTCGGCGCACAGCAGCCTGATTTATCGTTTGTTTAGTGGACGAAAAATCGGATAAGGTCCATAGGAAATTTTTCTACGATCGACAGATCCATGCCTGAAAACACATGGCCGACCCGTAGGGACAATTACAATTTGGTCACAGAAATACCCTTTATTCATTTAGTGGCATCACCATATCCCTGAAATGCTGTGGATGTGCTGTCTCTCAAAAGTAAATGCGAATCACTGCATCCCGTGCTGGTTGTCCATCTAGTGGACCCCCAGGAGGTGGTTGTGCCATCCCATCCCCATCTCCGTCTCCATCACATCCCCATCTTCATCATCTCTGTCTGGGGGCATTAGAATGTTCCTGCGCTGGCACAGATTGTGCAGCATGGCACAAACAAGCGTAATTTTACCCGTCTTCACTGGGCTGTACAGCAGTGATCCGCCAGATCTGCTTAAACAGTGGAACCGGGCCTTCAGTAGTCCAAATGTCCTCTCAATCATGCCACATGTGCGGACATGTGCCCTGTTGTACGCATCCTCATGCCTGTTCCTTGGCCTCCGTACAGGCGTCATCAGCCATGGCGTGAGTGCATATCTGGAATCTCCTACATGGGATGTAGATGTGGGAGACATGTCAGTGTTGGTAGTATCATGTCTTCATCAGATGCAGTGAAATCTTGTGTCATTGTTCATTCATGCGTGTGTGTCACGCAGTGTTTTCACTGATGGGTGTAAATCTTCTATGGCCATCATAGTGGGGGTTGGCAGCTGGACATTGACCAATGCATTGGTGTGCATGTGGCTTGTGAGTATTGCATTGTGCAGTGATGTGCACACATGGCAGGGTCACTCCACAGTTAGGATATAGTAGATGCTGGACGTCTCATGTACAGCCATCATGTGCATTGTGAGTGCTGTGTTGCATATTATGGGGGGGGGTTTGCTGTGGCTCCAGGTGTGTGTGCCAGCTGGAGTTCAGGCTGTGTGTGTCAGGTGGCAGAGTGTGTACGGCCACACTGTGGCTACCTGTCATGTGTTGCTTTGTGAAGTTTGGGTTCTGCTGTCTATTCAGTGGATGGGCGGGGGGTGATGCACGTGTAGTCGCAGCAGCCCACTCACGTAGCTCATTGCCCTGGTCACACACACACCCCACTTACACAGGTCCAGAGCATTGGTAGCTGTACTCACCCAATAGCCATGTGCTTTTTCCAGCATATCATTCCATGTACCGGTGCAATGTTGAATTCCGCAATACCATTGAGTCATGGGTTGAGCCCAGGAAACGTGCGCAGCAATGTGTAATCACTAGCGTCGCATCACATACCATCTGTACATTCAGTGAGTGGTACTGTTTCCTATTGCGGAACACCATTTCAATTGCACGTGGTATTGTCAGCTCAATGTGGGTGCAGTCGAGTGCACCTATGCAATTTGACATGCCTGCTATGGCATGCAAGGCCAACTTGGTGGCAATCACCTGAGGGAGGGTACGTGGTAGGGCAATCTGTTCAGACACATGGCGCAACAAGGCATCCAGTACCTGAACCGGGATTATTGAGAAACAGGGTTGCGATAGGCCGTGCAGCTCACCAACTGTGTGTTGATAGGGACCGGTGCCAAGAAAGTGCAGTACAGACACGACCTTCAGGAGGGGGGGATGGCGGTGGGGGTGTTTATGTGGCTGCTGATGTCGTCCTCTATCAGGCCAGTGATGTACAGGATTGTTGGACGGTCCAGCCGGTATAATGTGTGGATCTGTCATGGGGTGAGGTTCCAGGGTGAGGCCCTGATGCATGGTATTGCAGGCTGCCTGCGGGGTGCTGCCGGCTGGACAATGGGGTTTGCCATGGGTACAGGGTTAGCTGGTTGCCGCCTGCGCCTCCTACGCCTCCGCCTCCTCCTCCTCCTCTGCAACATTACTGCCATCATGTGAAGTGCTGCCTGTTGGTTGAGTAGGCCCAGTCCCAATGGTACTAGAGCTGCTGGCTGCAAGGTTTTGTTTTGAGTTAGGTTGGGTGTGGCCCGTTTGTATGCACCCAGTGGCCTGCTGGGTCCAGCTGGGCTGATTTGGTGCACCTGTGGCCTGATTCAGGACACCAGGCACAGTTTAACGTCATGTTCGCTGTGGAGGCAGTACTGCCACCGTGATCACGGTTTTACCACCATTTTGTTGTCGGTGTTTCCATGTCTGCGCTAGTTGTGATGCTTGCGGTGTTTCGTATTGCCGGCAACGGAGGAGTTTCCGTGCAGGTGGAGTTTACGGGAGCTTTAACTCCGCGGTGATGGTTGGAGGTGGTGCTATTTCCGGGTTCGCAGGTCATGATTAGGCAGACGTGGAAACGGTGCCAGTATGGTTATACCGGCTGTGTTAATTCCGGACCGGAGCACTTGTAATGAGGCCCATAGTGTTATTTACACTGGTGCATTTGCGTGGCACTCGCGAACATAGTTTTCTCTCGAACATCGTATGATTGTGCTGATTGGTCAACTCTATTTGTCGGCATTTGCCAATTTCTTGTGCATTGCATGTCATAACGTAACATACATCACCTTGGGTTATATTATAGGTAATAACATGTGTCAAATTTCTCCATTTATGGTCAGTCTCTTGGCAGAACCGACGATATTCATAAACTGAAAAAGATTGTCTAATATCTGAGTCTTGAACTAAAGAATCATTGTGTGTGACGCCGAAGATATGCTTTAAAACCGGAACAGGCGTCGGCACCGCTACTAAACACGTAGTCAATAAAGCTTCAGCATTGGGCACATCAGTAAGACAAAAGTGTGATATGTTCAGTACTTGCTGTGCCAGATATATCCACATATTCTCTTCTTGCGTGATCATAGGAGAGTGTTTTCGCCTCCCTATGAATGTATCTTGTACGACTGGCATCAAGGTTGTTTTCACTGGCTCCTGATGTGTTTGTCGCATTTCACGAATCCTTGTCTTCTGTCTGGTTGGCTTTTCGGCACTAGCATAAGGCTGCTTGGGGACAACATTATTCATCACTATCAGTATACCCTTGATCACTGGCACAGATGTGACATTTTTCGTTGGTAGTAGTTTAACTCTCCCAAATGGAGTCCATTTAGTTACACCAACCAGACACAGGATCTACAAAGCAAACCCAGAAAAGAGATATCAGTGTTGCACATCACTCTCTCAGGTAACATTTATCTGCGGGTACATATTGCCATTTCTTTCTACCAGGCTCCATAACTAAAACTACTTGATCTTTTCCTGATGCAATGACATCTGTGGGCACTGGTGGGCCACTTGGCTTTTCCACCCACACCTTTGCACCCGGTACCATACTGTCTGAAGAGCCAAAGCCGCGATCCCCACGGGTAGTTAACACTGTAGGAGGCTCCCCCTTCTTAATCATGGACAGTTTAATGGGAATGACTATAACAATTGATACCCACTATTTATTAGGATGACTTTAATCTCGCCCTGGTAATCAGCATCTGTTACCCCTCCCAACACTTGAACTCCCTTTAATGCTAGGCCATATCTAGGGGCAATCCATCCCACATGCTCTGGGGGAATCTGTACTCCAATCCCTGTTTCAATTACAACTATTCCTCTTGGATCTAATCTAATTTCTTCATGGGAATGCAAGTCTACCCCTGCTGACTCTGGAGTTGCTCGATAGGGAGCTAAAGAACCTGGATTAATTTCCCAGTACAATATTGCTTCTCTGACTGAATTGGGTTGAACCTGTAAAGTAGGAGTCATTAATCGCATCAAAGGAGTTTCATGTTTATACACAGGCCTATTATTTAATACTTGCACCTCATCAAACACACGATCACGCCAGCCTGCCAAACTGCCGTCTCCAGAGTTGCGCAACTGTTCTTTCAATAACCCATTAATTCGTTCAATTAACCATGAAGCAGCTGGGTGATATGGGATGTGGTACACCCACTCAATGCTCTTTTCCTGACAAAACTCCTGTATTAATTTGCCTTTGAAATGTGACCCATTGTCACTTTGAATCTGCAAAGGCACTCCATAATGTAATATGATCGGATCTAACAGCCTAATGGTGTTCAGTTGGGTTGCACGTTTGCACGGCAAAACCATCAAATATCCTGAGTATGTATCCACAATAGTGCATGCATACTGACAACCTCTGCTGATTGGCATGGGACCGATATAATCAATCTGCCAAATTTGACCTGGTAATTTTCCTCTTCTCAATGTGCCTCGAACAATTTGAGGGATAGGTCTATGCAATTGGTGTTGGCACATGGGACATTGCAAAATGATCGTTTTCACTACTTCTAAAGGAAGACTGATGCCTCGAGCTTGTGCCCACCTGATAGTAGCCTTTTCTCCAAGGTGCCCACATTTCTGGTGGGCCCATTTGGCCAAACCCTCCAAATCGTCTTTCTGAGCCTCTGCATCCACAGATAAAATCTTGGTGTGTTCGTCTGCAACAGAATTAAACCAACAATCTAATGAGTCTGTGGCACAATGCACGTCCACATGATATACAGTGACTTCACTTTGTAATAACATTTCTGCAATATCTTGCCACAGTTCTTTTCCCCACAACTTTTTTGAATGTATCTTCCACCCATTCTTTTGCCAAGTTGGCAACCACACTGCCAATCCATTCGCCACTGACCATGAATCTGTGTACACATGACATTGACCAGGGGTCTCTTGTTTCAATGCTTGGTAAACTGCGTAAAGTTCTGCAAACTGACTGCTCTTTCCTTTCCCTGTCGTTGTCAACATTTTTTTTGTTTTGGGATTGTACGACACGGCTTTCCAGTACTGCTCAGTTCCCACTTATCGAGCTGAACCATCCGTGAACCAAGCATGCTCTGTTTGCTCCACGGTCAAATCGCTGTAAGGTACTCCCCATTTCACGGGAGACTCACGTTTTTCAGGCACTTCCGGTGGTTTGTAATCTGAGGGCGGTATGTTGGCTACTTGATCATGCAATTTTGCCACTCCACCCTTTCTTGATTTGGCTCTGTCTTGAATATACCATTTCCACTTAATTATGCTGGCTTCTGGAGCATGTCCTATTCTATGAGTTTTAGGAGAGCTCAGTACCCATTGCATGATTGGTATTTCTGGTCTCATGAATACATCATGGCCCACCGTCATCTGCTCGGTATCAACAAGAGCCCAATAACATGCCAGCAATTGCTTCTCAAACGGAGTGTATGAGTCACCAGCGTCTGGTAACTTACGACTCCAAAACCCTAATGGCACACGTTTCCTGTCTTGTTTCTGCCATGCACTCCAGTTAGCATAATTGTCTTGTACAGACACATTTAATTCCACTTCTCCTTCCTTCAAGGGCCATAAATCAAGCGCCTGCTGCACAGTGTCTTTCGCCATCTCAAAGGCTTTCTGCTGCTCTTCCCCCCACTGAAACTCATATTTCTTTTGTGTCACCTTGAAGAGGGGGGCCAATATCTGCCCTAAATGAGGAATGTGCTGTCTCCAAAACCCAAACAGTCCTATAAACTGCTGAGCTTGCTTTTTGTTCATTGGAGTGGTGAATTCAAGTATTTTCAGTCGGGCTTTTGGCACCATTTCTCGATGCCCATGATACCACTGAATCCCTAAGAATATCACTGTTTCAGCTGGACCTTGAATTTTACTCGGATTAATCTCCCACCCTTTCTTTTTCAATCCTTCCATAAGGACATCTAACTTGCTTTGCACACTGTGCTCATCCTTGCCTTGGATCAAAATATCATCAATATAATGAGAGATTTGTATGTCAGGTTTGCGCAGTATCTTGTCCAAGTGATCTGCCACCAGCCGGTGACAGAGTGTCGGGCTGTGTCTGTACCCCATAGGTAGCCTCGTGAAAGTGTACTGACGTCCACTCCACGAAAATGCAAACTGTTCTTGACACTCGTCAGCAAATTGGCACGGAGAAAAATGCATTAGCTAAATAGATCACTGCATACCAAGTCTCCTCAAACTTTTGGACATTTTCAATCAAGGTAATAGCATCTGGGACTGCGGGCTCTAAGGGAAGAGTGTGTTTATTCAACTCCCTGTAATCCACTGTCAACCTCCAAGACCCATCTCCCTTTTTAATAGGCCAGAGAGGATTGTTCCATGAGGTGGTAATAGGGTGTAATACACCCACCTCCACGTACTCTTTGATGGTGTCTGAAATGTCCTTGTGCCCCCCAGGAATGCGGTATTGTTTCATTGCTACCCGCTTAGTTGCCACTGGCACTTGCACTGGGGGCATCTTCAATTTGCCTATGGTAATGGGTGTACAGATTAATGCACTCACCCCAAACTGGTACATTTTACAGCCAAGTCCCATGGTTAACCCTTCCAAAATGCCAAAGCCAATTATATATTCAGGTATCGGGACAATCAACACTTACAGGCCGATTCATGGAATAAATGTGCACCGAAAATCCCGGCGCAGAGGGGCCAATACGTGCGCTGCGCCGAAAATTAGCGAAAAGCGCAGGGAAACCAGCGCACGTCGATTCATGGAAGTCCGTGCGCAAGAAAAGCAGAGGACGTGCGCGGAAAAATCGTGCGGCGCAGGCCGGCGCACAGGTCAACCAACGTCGTGCGCCACGGCCACTGCGCTATCACTCCGAGCGCAGCGCACAGCTCTAAAGTAGGCGGAACACAGGGCGGGACACTCGGAATGGGGAATAAAATGGGGCACAACACTCGGAATGGGGAAGAATGTGGGCGGCACGGGAAAGTGTAGGAGGCAAGTGCGCGGAACGCCCACACGCTCGCATACAACACGTATTCATGGAATAGAATAGGGCAAAAAAGCGCACGCTCAAAGCAGCGCACAGGCACAAACAGGCACAAACACGACCGCCACAAGAAAGCAGGCGGTAGCGTCTCTGCGCCTGCAAGAAATGTGCGCTAAAAGGTGCGCCAACAAATAGCACCTATATACAGACATGATCAATGTCCAATACTGTGGCCCTCCAGGACAAATGAAGTACAAAGGGGTACCCACAAACACAGACACGCGCTGAGAGAAAAAATAAACGTGTGCGTGCATACCGGGGTGCGCGGGAAGTTGCACACGCGATATGGCCGGGTACGTGGATTGCAGGGGTGCGCGGGAAGTTCCACACGCGATATGGCCGTGTACGTGGATTTCAGGGGTGCGCGGGAAGTTCCACACGCGATATGGCCGTGTACGTGGATTTCAGGGGTGCGCGGGAAGTTCCACACGCGATATGGCCGGGTACGTGGATTTCAGGGGTGCGCGGGAAGTTCCACACGCGATATGGCCGTGTACGTGGATTGCAGGGGTGCGCGGGAAGTCCCACACGCGATATGGCCGGGTACGTGGATAGCAGGGGTGCGCGGGAAGTTCCACACGCGATATGGCCGGGTACGTGGATTCCAGGGGTGCGCGGGAAGTTCCACACGCGATTGAGCGGGGTACGTGGATTCCGGGGGTGCGCGGGGAGTAGCACACGTGAATTGCACGTGTGGGTCCTCCCAGGTGTACCCTCTACACCCTCCACGGCCCCTGCAGGTGGCTCACACCACAGGGGCCTACCCAGCACATGTCCTGCAGGCACCCCATCCACCATGGCCATGCCCACCAGCCAACCCACATATCAACTAGCACTACTGCCCACCAACGCATGTCCCCCTGCACCCCCAGCCACCAGGGGCAGCCTCCAGCAGGCCCCCACCCATGTCTCCCCCCACCCCCACCCCCCACCAGTGCAGGGGCAGCCTCAAACAGGCCCCCACTCATGTCCCCCTGCACCCCCACCCCCTAGCATCCAGGGGCACCCTCCACCAGGCCCCCACTCATGTCTCCCACCACCCCCACCCCCCAGCATCCAGGGGCACCCTCCACCAGGCCCCCACACATGTCTCCCACCACCCCCACCCCCCAGCAGTGCAGGGGCACCCTCCACCAGGCCCCCACACATGTCCCCCTGCACCCTCACGCCCCAGCATCCAGGGGCACCCTCCACCAGACCCCCACTCATGTCACCCATCACCCCCACCCACCAGCAGTGCAGGGCACCCTCCACCAGGCCCCCACACATGTCTCCCATCACCCCCACCCACCAGCAGTGCAGGGGCACCCTCCACCAGGCCCCCACACATGTCCCCCTGCACCCCCACCCCCCAGCATCCAGGGGAACCCTCCACCAGGCCCCCACCCATGTCTCCCACCACCCCCAACCCCCAGCCACCAGGGGCACCCTCCACCAGGCCCCCACACATGTCTCCCACCACCCCCACCCCCCAGCAGTGCAGGGGCACCCTCCACCAGGCCCCCACACATGTCCCCCTGCACCCTCACCCCCCAGCATCCAGGGGCACCCTCCACCAGACCCCCACTCATGTCACCCATCACCCCCACCCACCAGCAGTGCAGGGCACCCTCCACCAGGCCCCCACACATGTCTCCCATCACCCCCACCCACCAGCAGTGCAGGGGCACCCTCCACCAGGCCCCCACACATGTCCCCCTGCACCCCCACCCCCCAGCATCCAGGGGAACCCTCCACCAGGCCCCCACCCATGTCTCCCACCACCCCCAACCCCCAGCCACCAGGGGCAGCCTCCAGCAGGCCCCCACCCATGTCCAACTCATGTTCCCCACCCAACATGTCATCACAGTCCAGATCCCTGGTCTCTATGGTCAGCCCCCAAATGCAAAACACCCACCCGAGAATTGCATCCACCCACTCATATTCTGCAATTACATCACAGAACACCAATTGCAAGTTCCAAAACAAACACATGTCCCTCACATACACCCAATGGGTGTCAGTGATTCTCTAAACACATAACATGAAATGCATGAAAACAATGAGACACCACACATTGAAGTGCAACAAATAAATAATGTATTAAAGGAAAGATGAATAGAAACAAAAATGAAGAAACAGAAATGTGAATGGAAAAAAATGAAAAGAAGCATGTCCGTTCAAAAAAAGAAAAAAATTAAAGAATATAGAAATCAAAAGTAATGTAGTACAAAGTCAATGTCCACCAAACAAAATCCAATGTGAAAAAAAAATTATAAGCCATTGATCCATGGATAATGTCAAAAAAGAAAGTATGTACAAGTCCACAACTATGTACAATGCAAGAAGCCAGGGTCCATCATCCCAACAAAATAAAGGAAACCTAACTAACTACACTAACTAATAAAAAAAACTATATACAAAAATGTGGCCAATGTCCAAAAGGTCCAAATGAAATAAAAACAAAAATGAAACTTAACACTACCTACATAACTATGTACAAGGGCAGCGGGCTAGTTCCACGGCTCACTTCTGGATGTGCCGGGCCAGGGCATCATCGAACTCCTCCTCAATGTCCCGGAGGCGGTCCTCCTCCATGGCCCCGAGGGTCCGCAGGGCCGTCGACGTGTCCACCTCCAAAGCCCTGCGGATTGCCTCGAGGCACTCGACCCGCCTCAGGGCCCTCTGCATGGAGTTCTCCGCCCTGACCATTGAGAGCCGTGCCTCTTCCGCCCGCTGCCGCTCCGCATCTATGGCGTGGCCCAACCGCTGCCACACGGAAGACACTTTTTGTCCTGGGTCCTCCGGCCGATGCCTGCCCCTCCGATGTCGAAGGCCCCGAGCCTTCATGGCTCCCACCATGGTGCTGCTGCTGCTGTGCCTCTGCCCCTGCACTGCCTCCTGCTGCCTGCACATCCTCCGCCGGCTGGGGTGCAGTCGTTGACGTGGCCACCCCTGCTGGACGTCCGACTCCCGACTGTGGCAGGGATGCCTCCTCCACCAGCCTGGCCGCACCGTCAGAGGCAGCTCCACAGGGCACCCAGGTGACTGATGGGTGGGAAGATGGCACAGAGGACGACTGGCGCGTAGGGGCTCCAGCTGAGGAGGGGGTCGTGGCAAGCCCCATCAGACGGAGGAATCCGGCCTGGGTGACCTGTCCCAGCAGGCTGACGTGGTCAACGAGCCATTCGAGATGACCTGCAGTCTCTTCATGAAAAGACTGCAGGTCACCTCGCATGGCCCGTTGACGCAACGCCACTCCAGCCAGGACAGGCTCAACCCGGGCCTGGATAGCCACGTCCGCAGGCAGAGGAAGGCCAGTTGACGTCAGCTCATCCCCTGCCTGAAAACTGGTCTGGACATGGGCATCCCTGCTGGTGCAAGATGATGCAGGGACAGGATCAGGGACAGGATTGCACACAGGCACCTCCGCGGCGGCCTGTGCTGCCTCCTGTCCCTGGTCCTGCACTGAACCACTAGCACCAGTGGGATCCCCACCCCCAGACCCCGTCTCCGGTGCTTGCACGGCCTCCTCCTCCACCAAACCCCCCACCAACCTGGATGACTCTGTGCCATCTTCCCCCGTTGGGCCCTGTGGGGTCCCAGCTGCCCCTTCTGCTGCCGAGGAGTCCAACTGCAACCTCCGCCTCTTGGACCTCCCCCCGGCAGCTGCGGCCTGGGACGCGGCACCGGACTCCTCACTCCCCGACGAGATGACAACCTGGGAGGGGAGCCGGGCCTTGCGTCTCCGGCTGGCGGTGGGATCCCCGCCGCTGTGCTCCACAGCACCTTCTCCGCCCTCTTCATCAGTTGACGCTGCAGACAGGGAGAAACAAAACACAGGCATCAGGGCACTGTACAATGTACACATACACACATGACAGTTGTACATGAGTGGCATTGGCAAACCTCTGACATGTCATCACAATCCCCAACACACATGTCATTACAACTTGCACACACGAGCCATACCACAGCCATGTTGCAACTGCCAACACCATCCATACACATACAACAGCATCAGCAGCCAAAGGTGAGCCAGACATCACATGCAACACAGGAAGTGCACCACACATGTACACACACCACCACACTTGCATGCATGTGTACACCTCTGCTAAGTGTCGCAGTGTTCAGACGGGCATCCATGTCACATCTGCCCATCAGGCTTCCACATACCGCTGTCACATGCATCCATGTTGCATCACTGTTGCACCCTTGTCAAATACACACACATGCACATGTACACAGCGCTGATACAATCAGCTGAAAACAACATACATGCGTGACATCACGGACATGTCTACTCACATACACATTCATACAAACTTGTGTGCCCACACAACTGCATTTGGCATGCAAGCCCACACACACAGGCACCATCCATGTCTCACACATTACAGCCCTCGCATGTGTCAGCCCCACGGCCCTGTACACCCGCACCCATACTCGACCCCATACAAACAGATGTGCAACCTGCACACTACTGAACAATCACCACACGCACTGCTCACAATCAGGATGCATGTACACTCACCGCTCGACTCCAGACGGGTCTGCCTCTCAAGGACCTGGACGTGGAGCGCTGGGGATATGTGTTCCAGGACCCTCATCTGTTCTTCCGACAAGTGGCCCCGGCGCCCCTTGGCATCCGCTGCCTTCAAGAGGCGCCGGGCCTTGGTCAGGGTCCTGGACCTGAAGTCCTCCCAGCGCTTCTTGACATGTTGGAAGTCGCGGACTGCCACCCCCTCCGCGTTGATGGCAGTCATGATGTCAGTCCAGATCCGAGTCCGTCCTTCCTTGTCGGCGCGGCAACTTCCGAAGAGGGCATCATACTGCCCCAGGACTTGCTCCACCAGGACACCAACTTCGGTGGCACTGAAGCTGGTGCCCCTCTGCCTCTCTGGCCGGGGGTTGTCAGTGGTCACAGATGGAGTTTGCCCCGACATGACAACCCCAGAGGCAGGAGTGGGTGGGCAACTGGGTCCTGGGGCTGGGCTGTGGAGCGATGGAATCCCAGTCGGGAGTCTTTGGTTCCAGCAGGGGTGGTCACACCAACAGCACCCCTGGCTGATGTGCAGGCAGCAAATGGCAGGGCATGTGGGCAGCAGGCAGTCAGGCAGCAGCAGATGGCAGGTGGGAGCGTGCTCGGGGCTCTGGGGGGCAGTAGTTCGGCCTTCTGGGCAGGAGCGTGGTCTTCCGTGTGCTTACGCGTGGCCAGCTTGATACGGAGTGATTTGGCACGTGAAAATTCTGCACGTCAGCGTGTAATTCGAGGAAAGGCCCTTAGCGCGTAAGCGCGTCTGCACGCATACGCATTTTCATTGGACCAAAGGCCCTCAGCGCGTGAGCGCGTCTGTGACGTGACGTGCGAGGGAGTATCCCTCATTGCACGTGATGACAGTACACACGTGGATCCCAACCAATCGCGTGTGAAAGTTCACGGGACCCCGGAACACACGTACCCCGGCCAATCGCGTGTGGAACTACCCGCGCACCCCGAAACACACGTACCCCGGCCAATCGCGTGTGGAACTACCCGCGCACCCCGAAACACACGTACCCAGGCCAATCGCGTGTGGAACTACCCGCGCACCCCTGAAATACACGCGCCCAGGCTATTCGCGTGTGGAACTTCCCGCGCACCCCTGAAATACCCGTACCCTGCTGAAATCGCGTGTGAAACTTCCCGCGAACCCCTGGAATACACGCGCCCAGGCTATTCGCGTGTGGAACTTCCCGCGCACCCCTGAAATACACGCGCCCAGGCTATTCGCGTGTGGAACTTCCCGCGCACCCCTGAAATACACGCGCCCAGGCTATTCGCGTGTGGAACTTCCCGCGCACCCCTGAAATACACGTACCCTGCTGAAATCGCGTGTGAAACTTCCCGCGAACCCCTGAAATACACGCGCCCAGGCTATTCGCGTGTGGAACTTCCCGCGCACCCCTGAAATACACGCGCCCAGGCTATTCGCGTGTGGAACTTCCCGCGCACCCCTGAAATACACGTACCCTGCTGAAATCGCGTGTGAAACTTCCCGCGAACCCCTGGAATTCACGTAGCCCGCTTGCCGTGCTGGTACAGGGTTAGCGCAGCCCTTTGCGCTGGATTGGGGATTTTGATGGCTTTTCCCTGCGCGGAAGGCGTTCTTGGGGGCGTAACTGGCGCTGCTGCAAGGTCGCTGCGCCACTGTGCGCCACGGCTGGTTTTGGTGGCTGGAATCCATGAATACGCTGTGCGCGGAAATGTGTTTCGGCGCACGCGGCTGGCGCAGACTACCGCACGCGCACACTGTGCGCCAGCCGCGTGCGCCACTTGTGCGCCGAATTCTATGAATTGGCCTGTTAGTATTTCTGCCTATTCATGTTGCCTATTTTCATCTCCACTTTTGTTTGTACTGCGGGGGTCTCCTTTCCCCCTAGACCTGTAATAGTAAACTGTTTGCCTTTAAATCGTGTTGGATTACCATGAATCAAAGAGGCCTCCGCCCCGGTGTCTATCAATGCTTGCACCCCTTGTGTATTTCCTGGCCCCCAAAAAAATCTTAACATCAACAAGAGGCCGCCTATCCACTTTCATGCAGGCAGACTCTGCCGGAGCTTGGCCAAAGCCCTAGACAAACTTCGAATGAGTGTGACTCGACTCCGCCTCTAGCATCGCACTCACCACCTTTCTCAAATCAGCGTATGTTGGCTGGTACGGGGAAGATGTCCCCATAGACCCTTCGTCTTGTTCTTCCGCAGGGGGAGCAGAAGGTGAGGTGTCCCCCTCTGGTGTGGTGACTACTTGTTTCTTAACCTGTTTATAGCGCTCTTTGGCTACAAGTCCTCTTTTTTTGTATAATTCATACATTACTCTGGTTTCAATGCCATCAATTTCTTCTTGTGGCACACCATCTTTTAACAAAGCCAAAAACATGTCTTTTCGGTACACTCGGGAGTCTCTGCTATCTTGCCACCTGCCTTCGGTTCTTCTCTCACTACGCCCCTCTCTCTCCCATGGCTTGTTATCGCTTTTATCCCACTCCCCCAAATCTGCAAGTTGCCGAATGGAATCTGCTACCTCATCAGTAGCCTTGCCCGTCATACCTACGTGCAAAGTCATAATGAAACTTTTGTATGCAGGTGGCGCAGTTCTAATCACCATGTTTTGAGTTGAAACTGAGAGCGGCATGGCTCCCATGTGATCAGGAGCATCTATGTGAATAGCCTCTTTCACAGCATGCTCTCTGACTTTTTGAATTGCTTCTCTTAACGTATACCACTTCGTTTCTTCGCTGGGCCACTTTGTGGTAATAGGGTATTTACGGTTACATGCTTGGGCTACCAGGTGCAACAAAGACACCTGCGTATCTTGACCATTTGCATCAGGGGGCGGTCCTGCTCTTAAGACCTCCTGTACATTGGTGTCAATTGACAGGAATAAAAACGTGGTGAATCCGTAGTATCTACCAACAACCCTGCAGCACCCCCATATAGTAATCTCACCATCCATGTCAGTAAAGCTTCCCCTGATTTTTGCCTCAAACGGGTAATAATTTCCCCAACCTCCTGTTGTGTGTAATCCTCCAGCATGGTTAAATCCACTATTCCGCCAGCAGGATTAATCGGGTGGGGTCCGGCTCGCCATCTTCTAACGGGCTTAGCCGCCACGGTTTTCTGTTTCACTTGCATTTTGGGGTCAGACTCATCTGCGGAACTACTTTCTAGACTGGTCAAATCAAAAATATCACCATCCCACTTATCCGGATCCCAGTCTACGCCAGCAGTAGCGATCACAGTTGCCACATTTCTTTTGTTGACCCCTCCCCGTCTTTTCCTATACTTATACCGGGCTATTCTGACTGCTGCCCTCTCGGCCACCGCCTGATATGTGTCGGCCTTATCTTTAAACAGTTTCATTTGAATCTGCTGCATTAACGCAGTCTGCCGTTCTGAAGCTAGCTCTCTTTCAAATCGCAAGACCTCATTTTTCATTTCCACCTTCATTTGATGTATTTTCCTATAAGCATGCAAAAGAACCCAACCTTGTCTACCTAGTGCTGCACATTCTTTACCACGTTCTACTGGAACTTGTTGCAAGCATGCCATTACATCAGCCAGATCGGCATCTCCCAATCCTTGATCCCATGTTTCACTTAGACCTGCACCACATGCCCACGCCTGAGCCAACTTATCATATGGACTCTTAGTCCAGCCTGGAATAACAACATCAGAACAGTCACCTCCAGCGGTAACGCTCTTCTTCCTGAACAAACTACTCGTTATCGCAAACAAAACAAGACCTCGTTGAATCTATATATTTTTTCTCTCCACAAACACTCACACATTGACAAAAAGGAAAAAAAAAACGTCACTATTCAAAAGCTTAACTTACAAGACAACGAAATCCTATCTACGTTTCAACAGATTCTTGAATACTCGGCACAACTCATCACAAGTATCCTGTTTGTGATGCCAAAAATGTATTGCTCTCCCCAAAGTGCATGGAACAAACAGAAATCACCAATGCAATTACAGAGCAAATACGTTGAACGTAGACAGACGCAATAACTCACAGCCACGCATTCTTAGAAGATAATCAGCTCTTATACGGCTATTTATTCAAGGCTTAGAGGTACATAGGAATAACTCACAAACATAATATGGACATAAATCACAGAAGAAGTAAAGAATTCAAAAGGAAATACATCACCGTGAGCGTAACAGAATTCCTCATCTCGCCCAGGAGCGGCTGAAAACCCCGGGAACAGCCAGGCTGAGAGCACCACAGCTCACAGGAGGGCCGGACGTAAGCATCCTTCTTCGGCTGAAGTCTCACCTGTCCACCTCCAGGCTTCCGCATATATACACACTCCACAAAGGCGAGTCAATTCTTGAACCTTCTGGAAATTGCACTTGCGCAGTTGAGGAACAGCCGTCGGTTGCCAGCTGGGTCAATCGAGAGCTCCCCCCAAGAAGTGCCTCCCTTCTCTAAAAACACGCTCCACGGAGAACAGTAGCAAACCATAACAAAGTTAGCTTTCCCAGCAGAAATTTCCTTGACCGCATACCAGGTTTGGAAAGCATGTTTTTCTCAGCATCGTGAATCTAACACTCAGCAAAATGTGTGCAGCTTTTCACTGCGGCATGAAGTAAATATCCATCATGGCTCCGAGCGCTCCCAGAATGCATTGCGTACCTGCGCCATTTTAGTTCAAGCATAACAGCCTATAACCACTTTTAATGTTTTTTATGGTAATCTTAAAATGTCTGTATTTTAAAAAGAGTGTTTATGCAGCAGTGGTATATGTTACTGTATGGTTAACTATGGGAGAAAATATATTACATCCTGCAGTATTTTGTTGTTGTTTTGCTAAACCCAGTGCTTAATTTCTAAAGAAATATGTGCCAGGGCTCAACATTTTTCTTTGGCAGCCAGCAGTGCTTTAAGACATTCCATCAAGTGGAAAGCAGCCCTGTGGGCAACACTGGTGTAAGGTAACCTTCCCTGAACACAGACTCTGTAAGCATGAGCCATGGAAGTGCACGCTTTCATCATATAGAATAGATTGAATCAGCAGTGTAACCTTCCCTCAAATAGAATGTTTGCAGCATGGACCTATGCAGTTTTAAATTCCCCTACCAGCAAGATTTGAAGAAGAGTTTGAAAAACTTTTAGCTTGGAATCTTGTGAGTTTAGTGGGGTAGCAGAGCAAGATTCTTTATCACACACAGAACAGAACAGGGACATTGTAAGAGCAGTACTGCAACTTTCATTGACACAACAACCAGCCATAGTATGTACTATAGCAACAAAGACTTTGTATATGCAGAACAACTACACTTCTCAGTTTTTCGCACACATAAATACATCACAAGAAAACGTGAGCTTCCTTAATAGTTTAGGTCACAATAGACCTCTGTAGAACAATATTTTCCAAAACAGATCAGGTACAGAATTGGATACTGTCATACAGATTTGTACAAATAGTGCACATCCACATGGTCAGTATTGGTGTAATCTTGTGAGTTTGGTGGTGTAGCATAGCAATACTTCTTTCACACACCGAACTTGAACATTGTAGGCAGCAGTATTGCAACTTTCATTGACACACCAGACAAAGCATGCATCGCAGCAATTTATGTTTTGTATCTCCAGAACAATTTCATTGTTTTGACACACACAAACACATCACAGATCTACATACGCTTCCTTAATAGCATAGGTCACAATAGACCTCAATAAAACAATATGTTCCCAAACAGATCAGGAACCGAATTGAACAAAGTACTGCAAGTTTGCAGAAATAGTCCACATCAACATTGGCAGTCAATGATTGCCTCACAAGAATGTCCGTATAGAGTGCATTACTGTAAGGTTCTCTCACACGGAACAAGTCACTGTTCGCCACAGCATAAATCCATTCCCTCAAGTGGAAATGAGCACTGTGGCCTGCAGTTGTGTACGGTAACCTTCCATCGACACAGACTATGTAAGTATGAAGCATGTAAGTGGAAGCATTCATCATATAGAATAGATTGAATCAGCAGTGTAAGCTTCCATCAAATAGAATTGTTGCAGCATGCTCTGCAGCAGTGTACACTTCCCCCACGCACAATGTAAATAACATTTACCCAATAGCAATTAAAGCTCCACTCATAAAGGACATAGGAATGGCCTTAGTAGTGTAAGCTCCCCTTATGTAAAAGAGACACAGAATGGTTTCCCATGTGCACATTGCCGCAAGTAAAATAGGCACAAAATGGACTTTGGCAGTGCAAACTCAGCCTACATATAAGAGTCGCAGTATGGGGTTGGTTGTGCCTGCTCCCCTCAGCTGGAATAGGCACAGTATGGGCATTAGCAGTGCATTTGCACCCCACAACTAACAGTTACAGTATGGGCCTTCACAGTACCTGCTCCAGTTGCACCGTTTAGATATAGCAGGGGCCTTCGCAGTTCATGCTCCACTCACAGAGAACATACATAGTGCTGTAACCAGTGGCCGTTCTAGCTCTGATTTTATTAATGATTTTCCTAATTAATGCACAGTTCTCACAATCACAAATTAAGTGTTGTGGCTGGATACTGGCACAAATTAAGCACAGGCTAAACTACTTGATTGGTTATATGCTGTTAATGTGGCTTTGGTAACTTTTTTTCTTATTTCAATGTTCACTGTCTTAACCACTGTATCTCAATGAACACAAATTATCCTCAACTTGTCTTGTCTACCTATCCATTCTATTTCATTAATTGTATCTCTGTTGAGCCATTTTGCCCCCAATATCTATACTCCCATGCATTCTTCTTATTCCCAAAATCTGTACCACTTTCCACTCTCCACATTTTCTTTCTATCCCTACCCACTTGGGTTACTCCAATTGTCTTTACCTTCACTGTGTTTTGTATCCCAATTCATTCAATCTATCAGCACACTATCTAGCCCTACTCACCTATTTTAAACCCTTTTTTCTATCCCCAACAATGTGTCTTACATTCACTGTACCTTTCTGCATTCTGAGTACCTGCACCCATCCTACTTTCCTCCTCTGTACTCCTTCATTCTACCGCATCCTCTCAAACTCTACCAATTCTATGCATATCCTGTCTTCACATACACATCTATCTCACCTACCTATGCATTTTAAATCACTACGCTCTGTACGCACACTCAACCTTGTATCTACTTCTATCAATTCACCCTATGTCCACTCTTTATACACTTAGGTACCCATTATACCCCATCCAGTGCCATCCAACCACTGTTCTCCCATTGTCTTTATTCACACCTGTACAGCAATTCCCTGAACCTAGTTGTATTCTCTCTACCCCCACCCATCTTACCTACACTATTTACCTGCACCCATCTATCCTATTTGCACATCCACCACCTTTACCATTTTACCTCTTCTTTCTCTTTCTACTCCCTCTGTACTTATCTCCATCCTTTCTATCCCTACCCCCTGATTCTACATGACATCATTTACCCCATCTACTTGCCTTACATTCACTGTCTATATGTGCATTCACTGTACCTCCATCAATCGTGTTTCTATTGACTGTACCCCCACACATCCACCTGTTCCTCACCCTGTGTATCCCATCCATAATTCCACCACCATATTTACTCTAATCCATCGCATCTTCATATTTTCAATCCCTACCTTCTCTACTCCAACTCACCCTATGACTATTGTGTGTGCCTCCATCCACCTATGCATATACACCTATTCTCTGTATCCCTATCAATCCTTTGAACATCTGTTTTCTCTTCCCTTATGCAATTACCCTATCTGCAACCTATGTACTCTTATCCACCCACCCTACTCCCACACTCTCGTCTTGCAGCCACTCTCCCTTTTTCAATTTTCTGCACTGCCACCCATCCACTGTAGCCCACTGTTTTTATCCCTAGCCTGTCATCGTATCTACAGCACTCTGCCATCACTACACTAATTCATTGTGCGCCCACCTTCTCTACTCTTGCCCATGTATCCTATGCCTATCCTGTTTACATCCACTCAACCCCACGTTTTCTATCCCTACCCAGTAAACCCCCACATTCTCTAGTGCCATGTGCAGACATTGTGCCTCCTTTGTCTGTACCGTCACCTATTCACTTTGAGTGAATCTTTCTTTTTTAAAGTGTTCTATTTAAGAGATGTAGAGGTGATATGTATGTACTAATTATATTAGTTTGTTTACAACATCCTTTTAAAATACCATTGTTTTGGTGACAAAAACATGCAAGGAGGAAGGATCGTTTGCAGGGAAGTAAATTATTTAAAAGTGGAAGTAATGATGCTAATGTTTCATGTTTTGTAGAAACTTGTTGCAATGGCAATGACAAAGGGATTGTTAATGATAACATTTTTGAAAATCTCAAAATTCATTTACAAGACAAGCTAATTCATGAAATTAATGGAACCAAATATATCTGGAGTTAGTAGGGAGTAAAAAACAAAATTTGTTTTAGGAAAACAGAAGAACGTCTTTAGGTGTTCAGCAAAGGAATACAAATATATACAGAACATGTTTCACTCTCCAGTGGTTACAAATCTTTGGAGAAGTGTGAAATCAAAATCTAGGTATGTGGGACAGAGTTTTCTAGAAAAGAAAAAAAGTAGAGGGGGTAATCAGAAAAGATTTTCATATGAAAAGAAAATTGTTCATTTTTGTGTTGAACAAATTTATGAAGTTAGGTTCACCAGGCCATTCTACAGAAAGATACAAACAGTACATGTAGTTACACATGACAACTTTTGTAAGGTCTTTGATGGAGAGTGGAAACAGACTTCTCATACAGCAAGATTTTTTAATGAAGAGAGTTATATTTAACAGTGGAATGTAACCTTTGCTATTGATGAGCATGGACGTAGCTATTAAGTGCAAAATTGTGTGATTTATGAAAATGAAGAAATCCTAAAGACAGCAGTATAGAAGTAGCAAGTGTAGGACAGTCTGCAATAAAACCTAGAAAATGAACTGTAATATGGACATGCGATTCATAAAAGATAATGCTCAAAGACAGATGAAGATGCTGCAGAGAATAGATGACTGTTAAGTCATGAGGAAACAGAACGTCTGAGTCACACTCTAGCTTGTCTTGATAAAAATAGATCTAAGATCAGTTACATCATACATGGAAGCTGGCTGCACATCATACTAAACGAGATTTGTTCTGCTTAAATTGTATCAGTGCAAAACACCATGTATGTCCCGTGCATGTTTAAATAAAACACTAATGAGTTGAACTGTTGAAAGTTTACTTTCTACACGTCAAATGATTAACATGATTCACTTAAAAGATTATGTATACGTGGATGAAACAGTTACTTTAAAAAAATAAAATATTGGTGTTATAAACAAATTTTATTTTTTCACAATTACTTTTCTTTTAAAAGATTAAATAAATAAAAAGCAATGCTAAATAAAAGAAAGAATAAAGTCAAGTATTGATATTAAAAATAGCACAATTAGCAGTATTTTGCTAGCATGAACTCAGTCTTTTGGAGAACTCTCACGACATTAATTGGCAGGGCAGTTTTCTGTCCTGTGATCAGTCTTTTCCAAAACATCTGTGACGATAAACACATGTCATAGTCATTTATTGAAATAAATCTTCCCAGATGTTTTTGTCTGGCATTCCATGTTCCTTGGCAGTGTTGCAGTAAATGTTCAAGAGTCTGATGTTACGGGTCTTTGCATCCCAAGCATAAGGTTCTGCATTGATCATCTTGACCTCTCTCTACCAGGATGGCCCCTGTGTGTATCAGATTCAGCCACACCCTAAGGAAATTCTGCCTTATGTTAGGATCTGGAAACTTTATTAAATACTTGTGCAGAAAACCCTGGGTTTTTTCATAAGGCAAAGGAGATGTTATAGCTATTGATGATTTCATTTTGTCAATTGTCTGGATCCAATCATTTGTCTCTACTGCCTTTTTTGACTTCATCAGATTTGACACCAGTGTGGCTTCATCCATGTCACCATTGTATAGGATTTCTTTTGCCAAGTTTTTTAATTCCCGTAGGACCGATGGGTGATGCTCGAGATGGTTTCTGAGGTTTTCATATACCGAATTCTTTAGTGGATCAATTATGAGTCTATATAATGAGACCAATTTCGAGTCCATTTGGGATTTTAGGGATGTTAGTCCCAGCTCAAATCTTAGGCATGTCAATGGTAGACATTTTGGGAGGTTTAAAGCCTTCTTCCAGATTAGACCCTCTATTCTATTCCAATCAATAGTCCAAGCCAATGGTTTAGCCTCGATGCCATAGAGGAGTGCTGGTATAATCTTGGCTTTGTAAAACCTTTGTGCTGGTAAAAGCGAAACTTGCAGAATTGGCCTTCTAGTCTTTGTAATTGTGCTGTGAGTTGAGTCGTCTTATGGGCAATTTCTGACAGTGTTTGGGCCATTCGAGGTTTGGCGTATAGTGTGTATCCTAAATATACAATTTCCTCCATAACTGGAATTCTTTGGCCACCTCTCATCCAGGGGAAATTGTCCCCCTTTTCTTTTCCTCCAAACACGGCTATTTTTGTTTTTTCTGAATTCACCTTTAGGTTATTTCTCTTCATGTAAACTTCTAGGGCACTCAGCATCCTTTGTAGCCCCATGGGTGTTCTATCAATGAGGACAATATCGGCATACATGAGCCATTTTATTGCTTCCTGGCCAACTTTGGCACTTGCTAGTGTTGCAGAGTCGACATCTTGGCCGAAGTACGAAAGGTAAAAATTGAAAAGGAAGGGGGTAACCATGCACCCTTGCCATACTCCTCTTTTCACTAGGATTTCTTCTGATAGATGACCTTCCAAGTTCAGCCTGACTATTGCAGTGTTATTCTCATGAAGGGCTACTAAGATATTTAATATGGATTTCAGGGCTCCTCTATTATTGAGCTTGAGCCATAGTCTCTCTCTATCGACTAAATCAAAGGCACTTGATAAATCCACGAAGGCTGCGTATAACTTTGTCGATTTCCTGTTGCTGTTTCCATTGCAAAGGGTTGCCAATGTGATTCTATTTAGTCCTGTGGAATGTCCAGTTCTAAAGCCTGTCTGTAGTTTTGGTATAATGTTATTCAATTTTGTCCATTTCTCCAACTCTTTCAGCAGTAGGCCAGCAAAAATCTTACTTTCTATATCTAGCAGGGTGATGGGCCTATAGTTTCTTGGGTCCTTTCTATCCCCTTTTTTATAGATAGGTATAATTAGGGCTGTTTTCCATGATTGTGGAATTCTCCTGGTCTTCAAGATTCCGCAGAATAATTGACGCAAAATTCTTGCCCTCATCGCTGGTTTCTCTTTTAAGACCTAGTAGGTGAGTCCATTGGCCCCGCGGCTCTTGAAGATGACGATTTGTTGATCAGCTCTCTAATTGACTCTTCTGTTATTTCAAATAGCCACGAGGTGTCAGGAATGTCGAAACTGGGGCTCTCTTTGGATTTCAAATATTTTTTGCAAAAGTAATCTACCCAAATGGATTCTGCTATGTAATTTGCTTGAATCGTACCTATGTCCTTACCTTGAGAGCTAATCACGGACCAGAAGTTGGGAGAGTTGTTGATGTATAAAGTTTTGCCTCTCCACCTTTTTGTAGTCGGAGTGCTCGATGTTGCCTGGACCAGTTTCTATAGGCATTTTTGATGGTCTTTACTTTCCTCCAAAGCAATGCATTATCCTTAGTTTCTCTTTTCGCAAGATTAACCATGCACTGCATTTCATGCTTTTTTCGCAAGTTGTTTCATCAAATGCATGATTATATGCGGTGACTTTGTTTGGCTTTATAACTTCGGGACGTTGTGTTGTCCACAGGAAATCATGAAAATATTGCAGATGGCAGTTTCCCCCCATGTAACTGTTCCGAATGTGCATTGGGTGTCGGTTCGAGCTTCATTTAGGAGCTGGCCGTCATTCCTATATTTTATCACTCAGTTTTTCTGGGCATTTACCAAGAGTGTATTTTGTCCCAGTTTTACTTTTTTATGATAGCTCCAACAAATTGAGGCTTCGAGCCTTTTGTGATCACTTCAAGATTCCTTCTTGAGAAAATGGTATCTTTGCCACTCGTTTGCAGAAGTCTGATTTACAAGCCGTTAGCAGTCCCCCTTTTGGTCTTCCTTTCCCACTCCAGGTGGATGTTTGTGTAGCAATTGTGAATCCCTCCAGGTCTGGAGCTTGTATCAACCATGTCTCTTGGAAGAGGACCAAATCATTTCTCCCAAATATTTCAGATCGCACTTTCAGATTTTTAAAGCTGCTAGATCCCCTCGTATTCCAACTCGTCAATTTTATTTGTTCTCTACTAAAGTGAAGACTGGCCTGTGCCCAGCTTCAAACATACTTGTGTTATTATCTCTGGCTTTAGCCTCAAATAGCCAACATCTCAAACCAAACTGTGTCACAGAGACATCATGGGCCTCATTTCAAGGTTGCCGGTCCAGTAACAACAGTACCAGTGAGATTGCTATTACCATTGTTACCGGACCGGCAAACTACAAGGTCTGCGAGCGGGTGCCTTTCAGCCCGGCAGGTCTGACCTGCCGGGCGGTATAGCACCCGCAAGCAGACCTACACGATATTAACAGTACTGGTGCTACTGGCCTCCCCATTCCCATTAAGTCCTAGGGGACTCAAATGGGAATGGCGAGTACATTTTACCAGCACCCAGCGAAGGGGAATTACTGGGTCTGCCAGGGCTGGAATGCCCCGGTACATCCCCATTGCCGGGTGCAACCCTGTAATGACCCCCCATGTCTTGTGGGGGGAAAGTGAGGGCAGGGGAGATCAGGAGGCCGCATGAGGAGTTGGGTGAGCCAGCAGAGTTGAGGGGCACACTTGCCTACATTTGAAAATCAAAAACTCTGAGATGTATGCTCTGCCCATAGCCACACAAGATTCTGCCCAATTGCGGAAGGCTCTGCCCAAATGCTGCACCCACATTTCAAAAAGTAAACTGAGTTGATGTAGCTGCCATTAGAAACACGCTTGCAGTTTCTACTTTACAGTGGAATATGTATAATTTTTATTAGAAAAACAAGTTCTATTATAATCTATGCACCACGCAGATGCCTCCACTAAAGAAATGTATTTGCTTATGTTGCACTACATGCATTCCTCCAGTTCCTTTAAGTATACTGATTGTGGGATTGGCTATGTGCACAAAACTGCACCAAGCAAAACTGTGCCTGTGTCTGCAAAAAAACACATTTACCATTTTTACAGTGCCACACACCGTTCCCTTTGAAGACGGCCTACCAGCCTCTTTAAGGTAATTCTGGGACTTATACCCCTATACATTGCTGTGTGAAATTATGTTAGAGTGCTCTATTACAGGAAGAACATCCTCTATTAGCTCCAAAGTCATACCAAAGACATGTGTGTGTTACACAAAAAACCTAAATATACAATAATGTCAGTTTCTTCTCTGTTACAAGAAAGGTTATTTTTTTGGAAGTTTCTGTAGATTTCAGTTTCAATTATAGCACAAGGTGGTGATATCATTCTACTTTTCTTTACTTTAGAAAGCCTGTTTGACAATTGAAAACCGGAGACTATATGCTCTTCCCCGGAGACCCAGAGAGAGCTTAAAAAACCCTGAGCCTCGGGGCTAAACCGGGAGTTTAGGCAGGTATAAGGTGGAAACTTGGTGAGGACCCAGGGGCAAGGAAAGCATTTTTTCCCAGCTTTTTTTCCCGATAACCACAGCTATGAAGAAGTACAGATAGCCAAGGTTATGCATAGTTCTGTACCTGCGGTTATAGATTTTTTCGTCTTTTTTGATGAAATATATTTTTACAGCTATAGTGACGTTAGGGGTGACAAATCGCAGGACATGGCAGAAGGCCATGGACAGCGACATGATTGACATACAGGTCTCCCATCCATGCAGTAACGAAGACAGACCCTGCTTAGCTTCAAAGTAAGGAAGGGGCCAGCCTCCTCAGGTCATGTTGCCTAAAAAATGCACAGAAGTTGCAAGACAACATGGCTTGAGAGAGTTGGTCTTTACTTGTTTTGAAGCTAAGCAGGGTCAGTCCTGCTTACTGTATGGGTGGGCAACTGAACGAGCATCTGTATTTTTTTTAAAAACATACTTCTGTCAGTCCTTGAAAGCTTTGCACTCAGAGAACATTTTTTTTGCCTTTGGATGAATTGCATTTGTGTATTTGTAGTCGACCAGACAGAAGATGATGGGAATACTGCCACAATTGTACACTGTTTGCTTAACATAGTTCTGTAATGATTTATATATTTGAGTGAGACTATGTATTTCAAGATATCTTTATAAAGCAGAGTATTGTTGAAAGCCAGACATGGGGGTGATGAGGGGAAATGATGAGACTGCAAGTAAGTCATGAGTATTTGCCCAATATGTGTCCAATTCTCGACACTGGTGCAGTTATTTTCCCCTGATTGTGGCTGTTTTTCACAGCACAACTAAAGGACACATGTGGATGGACAACATTTTTTCAGAGGTCAGATACAACCTCCTGGTTTTTTTTGAGATTGGCAAGCTTGCTCAAGCATTTGGCTACCAGGATTTTACTCAGGTTTTCATTATCTCAGTGCAGACGCTTACCCACAAGGCCACAAGCACTTCTTTCGTATTGGGATTCTGCTTTCTAGGGAATATTTCATGATAGATTGATGGGTTTAAAAGGTGAACACCTTTTATACTTTGCCAGCATATTTATTGGAATGTTTCCTCTCTAAGGTTATTTTTCTGGTGTTCATTACTTTTTTAAAGTTCAATCCTATTTTCTCTTGTGCACTTTCTTCTAAGGAGAATGTCTAATGAACAACATTTGTATATTTCACTTTAAGATATATGCTCACTTACTGTGCATATATTCATGGGTGTCAGCTTTTGATTTTCGCTATGGGGGCAAATGTACCTGGGCATATGTTATTCTTGTACAGTGCTGCTTAAATGAGGTTAGTTGGGGTTGTGCGATTTACAGTCACCAAGAGACCAGCCATAAAAAAAGGATGTCTGTGATTTATTGGAAAATATTTTACCTAATCAAGAAGTGACCAAATTTATTTAGCCGAAAAAATATATTCACTTTTTACTTGTTCTACTTTTTTTTAATATAATGCAGGGGGAGACCCCTGCAGCCCACGTCACCCCTCTCTACCCTACCGTATACCCTTACCACACACCCCACCTATCATGAACTATACAAATACCACCTTACCTGCCATTTTTGGTTAAATAAATGTGGTCACTTTTCCTTAGGTAAAATTCTATTCAGTGATTTCTACAGTATCAATAAAACAAGGGGCTTGTAGCACGCTGCTTAACCAAAGTGCGTGTGACTGCAAATAATTTAATCTCACTGGGCATTGCCTAAGAACATTGTGAGATCTCAGAGCTTGCAATCTTTTATACATAAAAATATATATTTCTACAGCTACAGTGGGTTTCCCATCCATGCAGTAACATGGACCGATAATGATAAGCTTCAAATCACCCTTAGGCCAAATTGCCTAATAAATAAGCCCACGTTAAAAGACCACATAGAGCAACATGGCCTGAGGGGGATGGATCCTTCCTTGCTTTGAAGCTAAGAAGGGTTGATCCCAGTGATGTCATCAGTGATGTCATCTTTGTGGTCATTGGCTGTGCAACAGGGGGTGCAACATTAAGGTGGCTTCAGCTGAATTTCAGGGATTTTGTTGTGTTAAGTTCTCACCTTAACATACCTGGAACATATTTTTATTTTCCTTGGATATACATTTAGAATGAATTGATAGAGTGAAATTGTCCCTGTTTTAAATTATAAACTTTGATAGATTTAAAATTCTGGTAAAATGTATATGATGCTTTGTATTGTGTTGCTTTTAATGAAATAATGTGTTTTGATACGTATTCTTGTGTTATTGTAAAGTTTCTTTGAAACTAAACAAATAAAGAATAATAATAATACTATGTTCTTTCCTTGGATATACATTTATACAAGAGTGCCTCTATGTGAAGCTGCCTAGATGGAGGATACTGTACTGGATTATAACTCTTAATTTTAATATAGTTCACACTTCTACAATGCATTATAAATCCAAAAACCATAGGTACAAACAAAAGCTTTTTTCTAGACACAAAGCATTTTGAGTACAAAACTTTTCTGCACCAACATCCAGGAGGAAAGCCACATGCTCTGAGGTATTGTTAGGCAGATTTAAATGCAGTACCCTTTGGGAACACCCCACACAATTAGGACTACAAGTGACAGTACAAATTCAACTTTGGTACAAGCCTGTACTACACAGTAAAGTGGTCGCTATGGCTGAGCAGCCAGACTTAACTCAAGAGTAAAGTGAGCAGTTTCAATAGTTACACAAAGGGCAGCAATTACTATGATTCAAACAAACACTGACTCAAGGTTTCTGAGTAAAAGAATATACATTTATGTACACATCCGTTATTAAACATTTCACTATTATCAAGCAGTTGAAAAATCATGCTTCTCATACACTACACCGCACCCAATAGATTCTGGACAAGTTAGGTTCAAAATAAAGTGTGAGCAAAATGACACTCCAGCAATTTAAAAGGGAGGGAAAGACAATGTTAGGCAGAAATTGAGCAGCACCAACAAGTAAGTAAACAGGGCAATCTAGAAAAATGAACTACAGTGAGGAAATCAAATTAAAGGGGCCTGACCCAAAGTCAATGGACCAAAAGTCTTTGCAGAGTATCACACAGTTCAGGGTAGTTTGCGGTTAAGTTTTTGCCAAGAGTTCAGAACGAAGTTGGTCGGATGAAAAGTTACTTTAAAGAATGAAGAAGGACAAGCCCTCAGATTAGTGAAAGATATCACACAATTTCACTGCGGCTGCACGAAACGACCAACCGGGTTAGCACAGTACCCTTAGAGCAGAAGAATGCTGTAGCTGCGGCAAACGTTCCTGGCAGGTCCTGCAGGCTCACGGTTCCTGAAGCGACTGTCAGACTGACAAGAAGGAGGAAGACTGGAGGGTTCTGCAATGCCCAGGGAAGAAACCAAAGCTACGAATAAAAGGTGTGCTCCTTAAAACGCAAGCACGGTCCATTCCTCCTGGCTATCCGGTTCACTGTAGCTCTTTCCAGAAAATTCAACCAGAGGAGGGAGGCCTGGCGAGCAGTTTGGTGAACTGGTTGTTCCCACCAGCTCAAGGGGAGAAGATTACTTGCAGATCTTCCCTGTCGTCAAAGTTTGAAGATCAGACCCGAAGCTGGGCTTCACAGGGAGGTTCAGTTGTGGTAGAGGTTTTTTTCTGTCAGCTTCTCTTCGGTTCTCTCGAACCAGTGGCTCTCTGTCTTCCCAGACCCAGGGACCTACTTTTTATGCAGTTCTCCCCCATTCACCCAGCCTGGCTGTCAATCACACAGCAGGGTGGCTGTCCGGCCAGGACATTCACCACAGCCAATACCAGAGTCTGACATGGGTCTCCAAGGAGACCCTGTGCAGGGAGTCTCAAACCCCTCCCTCACATCCTGTCCCCCTCAGACATTCAGGCACCTAAAAGGAGCTTATGTGTAGAAGCCTGCAAAAGGTCAGCGAACAAAGGAACCAAAACTGGTTTGGCATGCACAGTAAAACACGAGAAAGACTTTTACAAAAAGAAATGGTGAATAAACTCAGCCGGAACCGTATAAAAACATATATGGTCCAGCGGGTTTAAGTTCGAGGCTACCAAGATAGCCTAAAACAATAGCAAGGCTATTTAAAATAACCGCGGTAGGAAAAATAGCGTAGTTACCACTGCCACCAGCCAAGTCTTAATGAAAAGGGAACAAAACAATTTTCCATGAGAAACAGACAAAAAGGGATAAGTATTAACCCTTTCCATAATTCTATGTAAGATAATTTGTACTGGGTCTGCGAGTTTAAAAAGACTAATAAAGTCAATGGCAACCTTACATGTTCTGGGAGACAGTAGTCAGCCCCAGAAAAAGCTGTCAGAGTTGGGAAGTCTGAAAAAAACAACCCTGTGTTGTGGAAATCAAAATAATATTATACCTCCTATCGCATTGTTTGAATGTATGTTGGCCTACGCCAAGTTGTCTAAAAACATTGTGTACATAGATTCCGCGGCAAGGTCTTGACCTTAATGTATTGTGTAAATCGCCATCTTGGATTTAGCCGCCATTTTAGGTTCTCTTGTAGTGTGGAAGTCACCCTGAACAACAAAATGGAGGCCGAATGACATTTCGAGTGGGGTTCTGGCCGTTGTGACCTCCGCACACATGAATAAGTAATATGCCTGCAGGCCACTTGTTGGGGTCGCAAACTGAGACCTTGTCCTATCCCTGACCTATGTGTAAATGAACAACTGTATCAGCGGAACTGATCAAATGCATACATTATGGGATCGACCTGGCAACGAACTCTAGGCCTGGTTCTGCGAATGGTTAACCCGCGAGGGGGTTGGCCAGAGTTGGATAAAAAAGTATAAAAACCCGAGTATCCCAATGTACGCTCTCTCACACTAACACGGCGAACTACCGTTGATGGTTTGTTCTGTTACTCTGAGGGCCGAATAGCTATCCGTATGTCTATTGACATTTGGTAATTGTTGTATCTTTGAATAAAGCGCTTTGTATGTCCTTTGTAACCTGTGTTGGTGTGTTTCCTTTGGGCTTCCCGGCCTCATATCAATTTTTCTGTTTCCACAGTTGACGCCCGAATAGGGACCCTCAAGACGGTGGGATTCTGCGGGCCCGACTGATCAAGACGCGATAGCTCGGCAGCGCTGCACGATCTGATCCTTGGACGATAGTCGTGTGGTCTGACACGGCATCTTGACGAGGGTCCAATTTTGAGGCGGGCAGATTTGCCGAAATCACCAAACACAAGGTAAAATTCATTAGGTAAGTTCTTGGTAAACCGTACGGTCCTCCTTAGGTTTGGTCAGGTGCAGTCGTGACCCGGCTCTTAATTTAGGTAGTTTGTGTAACAGTCCGATCTTACCCGTATATAAGAAAGGCGACAATGCAATTCCATACCGGTTTATAATTGATCTTCGTGCTATTAACCGAGTGGTCGCCCCACAGTTTCCAATTGTGCCTGATGTGACGACGATATTAACAATGATCCCTGCTACGGCTACGCACTTCAGCGTTGTGGATTTAAAGAACGCTTTCTTTAGTATCCCTATACATAAAGAAAGCAGATATCTGTTTGCGTTCACCTTGGGGGGACGCTCATTTACATTTACAAGGCACCTCAAGGGTATACTGAAAGTCCTAGTATTTATAGTAGAGCCTTGAAAGAGCAGCTCGATACCCTTGAATTGCCACCTACTTGCACGCTGCTTCAATATGTTGACGATTTGCTTCTGGCTGCAGATTCTGAGAATGCCTGTAAAGAAGGCACTATATTGTTGCTTGTTCACCTAGCAAAAAACAGTCACAAAGCTTTGCTTAAAAAATTTCAATATTGTTGTCAGGAGGTTGCCTATCTAGGCTACCTCCTGTCAAAGGAGGGGAGAAGATTGACACCTGAAAGAATAAAACACATTTCTGGCGTGTCTGTTCCAAATACCCAGAAGGAAGACAGAGCCCTGATAGGTATGGCTTCCTACTGTAGGTTGTGGATCCCTAATTTTGCACTAGTGGTAAAACCGATGTTGGCTTTGACGAAGAAGGGCATTTCTCTGCCACTGCCATGGGAATCAGAACATCAAGGATCATTTGAGCTTCTCAAAACCGGCACCGGTTCTGGGTACTCCAAATTATGACAAGGCCTTTGTGTTGTTTGTGCATGATTGTGATGGATGTGCTTTGGCTGTGTTAACACAGAAACACAGAGGGAAGAATAGGTCGTGCGGCTACTACTCCACCGCCCTTGATCCAGTCGCATGCGCTTTGCCAAGATGTTTGCGCGCTGTCGCTGCTGCTGGCGCGTCTGTAAAACAGAGTGAGGGAATGGTCCTAGGCCATGATTTGATTTTGATGGTACCTCACTCTGTTGACATTCTATTGAATAAAACCCAAACGCAACACCTCACCTCTGCACGGTTAACGAGGTATGAACTAATTCTGTTTGCCCCTCATATTCAAATTAGGAGGTGTTGCGTTCTTAATCCGGCTGAACTCTTACCTTTTCTGCAAAACACTGTTTGCGGTGACGAGGAATTACATGACTGCCTGTATACCACCGAACAAGAAACAAAGCGCAGGATAGATCTCACAGATACTCCTTTGGATAATGCAGAAGGGGAGCTGTTTTGCGATGGCTCCTGCTTCAAACTTTCGAATGGTACATCTACAGCTGCCTATGCAGTTACTACATTGAGCAAAGTTGTCGAAACTAAGAGAATTTCGCATAACTCCGCGCAGGCCGCAGAGATTATAGCGTTGACCCGAGCTTGTGAACTTTCCCGAGGGTGAAGAGTAAATATATATACTGATAGCTAGTACGCATTTGTGGTGGCTCTCAACTTCGGAAAGCTTTGGTCGGAAAGAGGGTTCCTGACCTCACATGGGACCAAGATTCAGAATGGCCCCTTGATAGTGCAATTACTTTCGGCACTCTCACTCCCTAAACGGTTAGCAATTATGAAATGTGCAGCACATCGCAAGGTCGTAGATGATGTGGGCAAAGGGAACGCTTTTGCGGATTTGATAGCCAGACAAACGGCCACAGACCTTAGCACGGATATGTATGCCTCGAGGGAAATGAGAGATGCTTGCATAATGGATGAAGGTATTGGGTCTGTGCGAGATATTCAAACTGATGCCACAATGGAAGAATCTAAAAAGTGGCTGAAGGGATGGGGAAACTGGATGACGAAGGGTGTTGGGTGGACACATCCAAAGGGAAATGTTTGCTTCCTGATTCTTATGTATTGGCAATGGTTACGATGGCACACGGTCCTACGCATGTGTGTGCCCAGCAGATCACGAGAATGTTAGAACAGGTCTGGGTGAATGACAAGATTCTGGACACTGCAAAGAGGCATGTCCAGAACTGTATGATATGCCTACAGCACAATGTGGGTAAGGGGACAGTGACTCCAAGGGGAAGTTTTGGGCCCCCTTCTGTCCCCTTTGAGGTTATACATTTTGATTTTATTGAAATGGAGCGATGTAATAATCTAAAATATGTTCTTGTAATTATTTGTGCCTTCAGTAAATGGGTCGAGGCTTTCCCCGTCAAAGATGCTACCGCCATGACCACTGCAAAGACTATGGTAAAAGAATTCTTTCCTCGATTTGGGCTCCCGAGGATAATCTGGTCGGACAATGGTCCTCACTTTATCGCAGCAGTAATTTTGCAAATATGTGCAGCCCTATGTATTGAGAAACGATTTCATTCAGCTAGGCATCCTCAAAGTGCTGGGTTGGTAGAAAGACACAACGGTATTCTAAAGAATAAACTTGCAAAAACATGTGCTGATACCAAACTAAAATGGCCAGATGCTTTGCCTATTGTGTTATTAGCTATGCGTACCACACCTCAGACTAGAACTGGGCTTTCTCCATTTGAAGTAGTAATGGGTAGACCTGTTAACATTTGGGGTCTCCCAAAACCTAAAGCCCTGAGGGAGGTGGAAAATGTATTGCTTGTAGACTACTGTAACCAGTTAACTAAAAACCTGTATTTCATCTACCACCAGGTGCATGCTGCTTTACCTGTACGGTTCACGGGCCCAGGACACGATATACAGCCTGGAAGTTGGGTCCTCGTGAAGGCCTACGAGAGGTCTTCCTGTCTCGCACCTCGCTGGCGGGGACCCCATCAGGTATTATTGGTCACCAGGACAGCAGTGCGGGTGGCTGGAAAGAAGAACGGGATTCACGCGAGGCACGTCAAGAAACTTCCTCACCCGACGCCACATGCTACAGAAGAAGCAGAACCCCTTGCTGATGCTACAGTCTCTGATTCTGGAGTAGCAAACAGCGCTGTGAGTGTGTCGGAGAAGTTCTCTGAGCCTGAGGAGCTTGGGGAACAGTCCATTTCGTCTCCGCACTCTTTTGAAGAATCACTTCCGGAAAACACTGTTTCGAGCTCTGCGACTTCCGTCGCCACTGACACGTCGCTTCCCTCAGGAAGTGACGATACCTTGCTTCCGGACCACACAATTTTGGGTACCATCAGGTACAACCTTCGACCACGGAAATAGAACTACGGCACGAGTGTCGTGTATCTGGAAAAGGAAGTGATTGGAAAAATTGTCTTGTTACGAGAAAGTTTTGTTGAACAAAAAGGAATTCTGCTGGCTAGGGTTGGGAAGGACTAAGAAATCACGCGACTGTAGTGTCGCCAGCAACGAACATTGGGGCCGTCGATCGAGGAACTACGATGCCTGCCACCTTCACCGCTGCTCCCCGCACTGGACTTTTAGATAAGGGGGTGACCAAATCGAACAATGAACAATGTGCCTCGGCCCCAAAAATGTACTGTTGTGTTTTGACAATGATTATTGTTATTTTTGCAACTGCTGCTGTAGGACTTTGGTATTTCGAAGAAATCTATCCTTTGAAACCTTTATTACCGACCAAGATCGTACCAACTGTTTTGACTCCCTCTGTACACCTTCACACTCTGTCCCCTAGAGACTCCCAACATAGACAGAAGTATCATAATAACACTCTAATGATAATAATGAATGCTACTCATGCCATTTTTAATAAGAGCAATTGTTGGATTTGTACTCATTTACCGTAACATGGGAACAAGGGACTGGGATGGTATATACATCCTCTACCTTTAACGACTTCTTGCTATGCCTCTCTTAGAGCACTATTCTTTGGCCGATGGAATGATAGCATCTCAGAGAACTTTGATGGAACTAATTTAAATGATTTTGAGAAACGTGAATTGACTCCCCTGGGATGCTCGCTTTTCACAAATAGAAGTAAACCTAACGTCGCTTCTATTAGGCCGTCTGACAAACTATCTCTTCCTTTTCAAACTCTGATTTCCTTTAAAATGGCTCCGATAGGCAATAAGGACGCTGTACCTCCTTCTTATTCTGTAAATCATAGGCTTGAACCAGTTCCCTTCTGTGTACAGAGAAATGGCACTAGGCCAATGGGAGATTTTGAAGCTTGTAAAAATATTGTAAATTTAACTGGGGAAAACAGGCCTCTGTATGTAGGGGGACCTGTTTATTTTGTTTGTGGTAGTTTAGCATTTCCCTGGTTGCCCAAGGATTGGCAGGGAACTTGCTATTTAGGAATATTGTTACCCGGGGTATTTGTAGCTAGTACATTGGAGGTTTCTAAGGCTCGCCCACGACGAGACAACAATGGAGATACCCCTGGGCAAGTATTGGGGGACATAGCTAAATCGGTTGTGCCCTTTTGGGGACAAATAGCAAACTCAGAGAATATTAGGGGATTAGCAAGGGTACTGGAGAGAACGATCAACCGGACCACGGACATACTCTACAATATGACCTTAGAGCAAAAGGCAATAAGATTGGTAGCACTTCAAAATCGGATGGCATTAGATGTCATCTTGGCAGAACGAGGTGGAGTATGCAAATTAGTGGGATCGCTTGTTGTGTTTTCGTACCAGACTCCTCACCAACAATTTTTAAAGCAATTCAGAACTTGCATACTCTCAGTTCTGAAGTCCATATCCCTGTAGGAGACTGGAACCTTAGTACTTGGTTTTGGGACTCTTTGCGATCTTGGGGTTGGAAAGTGCTTTCTGTAATTCTGGTTATTTTAGGGATTCTGTTATTCCTTTGTTGTTGTTTTCAATGCCTCCCAAGTATATGTGGAATGATAGGGGGGTGTTGTGCTCAAGCAGTAAGCGCAATAGGGCATAGAATATATATCCCAGATACAGCATCTAAAGAGTTCATGTTACAAGAGGTTCTTATGAACGACCTTATGGCTATAGACATTACAGACAATGATGCAGAATCTATGGATGATAATACAAGGAGCTATTTTCGAAAGTATTAGGAATGATGTTTAGCACTTGGCATAGGCCAAAAGGAGGGTCTGTGGAAATCGAAATAATATTATACCTCCTATCGCATTGTTTGAATGTATGTTGGCCTACGCCAAGTTGTCTAAAAACATTGTGTACATAGATTCCGCGGCAAGGTCTTGACCTTAATGTATTGTGTAAATCGCCATCTTGGATTTAGCCGCCATTTTAGGTTCTCTTGTAGTGTGGAAGTCACCCTGAACAACAAAATGGAGGCCGAATGACATTTCGAGTGGGGTTCTGGCCTTTGTGACCTCCGCACACATGAATAAGTAATATGCCTGCAGGCCACTTGTTGGGGTCGCGAACTGAGACCTTGTCCTATCCCTGACCTATGTGTAAATGAACAACTGTATCAGCGGAACTGATCAAATGCATACATTATGGGATCGACCTGGCAACGAACTCTAGGCCTGGTTCTGAGAATGGTTAACCCGCGAGGGGTTTGGCCAGAGTTGGATAAAAAAGTATAAAAACCTGAGTATCCCAATGTACGCTCTCTCACACTAATACGGCGAACTACCGTTGATGGTTCGTTCTGTTACTCTGAGGGCCGAATAGCTATCCGTATGTCAATTGACTTTGGTAATTGTTGTATCTTTGAATAAAGCGCTTTGTATGTCCTTTGTAACCTGTGTTGGTGTGTTTCCTTTGGGCTTCCCGGCCTCATATCAATTTTCTTGTTTCCACAGTGTCACTGTAGTGAAGGTGCTGTGTAACACACAGTAGAAAGATGATGCCTATGGAGTAGGTGAAGCTCCAGTCTATGAACCAAAAATGTTAAACACACACAGCAAAAAACATGTAAGAGTGGGACAAAAGGCTCACACTCTTACCAGGTGAAATAAATAAATCCTAGAAATCCAGCAAAGCTTCTGAGGGACTCAGTAGGTAAGGGAAATTAGCCATTCTGGAGAATTCTCCCTTACAGGCATGTCCTTGTTTTTTTACCTCCATAGCCAGGTGTCACCAGGCCAGGAGGGATGAACTTCAGAGAAAGACTGCCACATGGAGGACGGTGTATCATTCATACCATTCAAGCTGACGTTAAGTTTATAATTCAAGACTATGGTGATAAGATATGATATGATATGTTATTTATAACGGCCCTGTAAACAAGTGTTTCTAGGTGTGACAAGACAAGAGGGAAACACAGAGGGAGGACAAGATGAACAATCTTACTAGGCCTTGTGTCATTCAGATTGTGCAAGAGCAACAGCGCAAATGTGCGGGAGGAAGGGAGAGGGAGGCAGTGCAAGGAAGAGGGAAGGGGAAGTGCAATCATGGCAGTATTGCTCTGAGTGAGTGCAGCATGGGTAGAGCATCTCTGGGTAAGTGCAAGGAGGCAGGGGGCTGTAGAGTTTACAGTTACAGCCTCAAAGTGCACAGTAGGCCCAGAGAAAGTGAAGGGGAGACTGATCATGTAAAGTCGGGTACCCAGTGAGACTGGGTCTGGGGATAAGTCTTGCAATCCTGTTCTGGATTAGCTATAGAAGGTGGAGAGTAGAGGAAGGCAGTTTGAGAAAGAGGTTGTTGCAGTAGTCCAGTCTAGAGAGAACCAGGGCTCTGCTGACAGTGAGCTTCTGGGGGGAATGTATGAAAAGGAAGAATACCTCTGAGGAGCTGTAGCTGGTTGTCTTGGCAAGGTCTGTAATGTGAGGAGAGAAGGAGAGAATGGAATCGAAGATGAGACCACCAAGGTTTTTGTCTCACAGAATGGTGAAAGAAGAGGGTCCAAGGAGGGCGGCCAGAGTGAGAGAGTGAAAGCGGGAGCAGGGGTCCCAATGAGAGGCATCTCTGTCTTATTGGCATTAAGGCAGAGATCAGTGGAAGTGCACAACTCTGAATCATGGATAGACAGTCAGGAATGAGCGCTGAGCGTCATTCGCATAACACTGAAAGTTAGAATAGAAGGTAGAGGTCAGGTGGGGCAAAGGGGCCAAATAGACAGTGAAGAGCCAGAGTGAGAGGATAGAGTCCTGGGGAACACCACATATGGAGAGAGAGGTGATGGAGAGAAATGGCCCAAGTTGGTCTTGGGAGGGTTGGTCCAGGAGGAAGGAGGTCAACCACTCCAGGGCCTGATCCGTGACACCCAGCTTCTCGCAGAGTTGATTGATCAGGATGGCGTGATTGACTGTGTCAAAAGCAGAGTAAATGTCAAGCAGGATGAGGACAGAAGGAATGATAGAATCAATATAAGAGAGCAGATATTCACTGGGGTTCAGGAGAGCAGTTTCCATGCTCCTGTCTGCTCTGAAGCCAGACTGATAGTCATGGAGACAACCAACAGATTCAATGTGGAGAGTAAGCTGTGAGATGGCCAGCTTTTACAGGAATTTTCCCAGAAAAGGAGTAGTAGAGATTGGGTGAGGTTTGGCAGACAGGTAGGGTCGGCAGAACGCATTTTAAGAAGGGGATGCAGAAGGGAGTGCTTGAGGAGAGAGGGGAAGGATGCAGTGGTGAAAGAGTGATTGCAGAAATCGGCCAAGGCTGGAGCGAGTGTGTCAATGTGATCCTTGATGGTACGATTGGACTTGTCTAGAAACATCATCAGGTGTTGTCAAAGAAAAAGTGGAGAAAGGAGGAGTAGAGAGGAGGCAGCCAGAGGGGGGAGAGAGAGGCAGAGGGAGAGGAAGAGGAGAGCAAGGACAGGATGTCCTGGGCTTTAGTGGTGAAGTGAGAAGCTTGAGCCATACAGAGGACTGGGAGGGAACAGGAGAGGTAGAGACTGCAGAGGATTGGCAAGCTACTTTCAGACTTTAAAGAGTTCAGCCATGTTGTTGGAGGCCTCAGAGACACATGCTTGGATGTGGACTCTCTTCTTGGACAGGACAGAGAGTCTGTATTGCCTTTTAAGCAGGCAGCAGGCCAGTTTTTCATAGGATGCGCCGAGGCCCTCCACTTCCTCTAAGCCATCCTGCACTCGCATTTCAGGATGGTGAGGTCGGAGTCATACCAAGGATACCACTTGGAGGTAGGCTGCAGACAGATTCTCAAACAGGGGCAAGGAGAGGGCTGTGTCAGAGTGTGAGTCTGCCCCATGAGGAGGAGGAGCAAATAAAGTAGAGGTAAAGGCATCCACTGACAAACACTTCATGGGCCGAATGAGAGAGAAGGAGGGTGGCAGTGCTGGGGTAGGTTTGCCTTAGTGACAGAAAGTGTCAGATGAGAGCAAAGCAGAAAGTGGTCAGTCCAAGACAGAAGGGTGGTGAGAGGGTTAGGGAGTGGGATGTCTGAGGAGATGAGAACATTCAAGGTGTGTCTGGCCGAGTCTGATGGACCATAAGTTAAAATGGAAGGAATGAGAGGGTCGCACAGTTTGCGGAAGAGCCCAGAGGAGCGATTAAAAGCATCCAGGTGGATGTTGAGGTCTTAGAGGAGGAGAAGTTGAGAGGTAGAGGCAAGGAGAGAGGAGAAGAGGTCAGCCCACTCTGAGAGGAAGAGGGCATCCTGACCAGGAGGCCTGCATATGGTGGCCACAGTCAGAGAGAGGCCAGGAGAGATAGAGAGGCATTAAAAGGAGGAGTAAGCCTCCATAGGAATGACAGAAGCAGGGACCCACTCTGGAAATATCAGAGCTACTCCACTTCCAGGTCGGTTGGTTCTGGGCTCGGAGAGGATCTTGTAGCCAACAGGCAGGAGAGTGTCAACACTCATGACAGAGCCGGTCGTGAAGCATATCTCAGTGAGAGTGAGGACATCCAGGTCAAGTTCTTTGAGGAGGTGGCAGATGTCAGAGGAGTGTTTCAGAGCAGAGGAAGAGTTAAGAGTAGCGACGTGGGGCAGGTGAATACATTTAAAAGTCTTCCAGGGTGGGGTACAGGCTTGAGGTACACCCAGCATTGAAGTGGTAGAGGGGCCCAAGAGCTGGCAGAGGTGGTAGCAGGATGTGGGATAGTAGCCAGAGAGGAGGAGGGAGGTGCCACAGAGGCTGCAAAGGCAGGAGGTGGCAGAGGAGCCATAGAGGTGCTAGTATGAGTAGCAGGAGAGGGAAGGAAGTTGATAGTATGTAGGAGATCCCTATCAAAAAGGAGAAGATTGAGCTGAGGGCCCTGGACCAGGATGGTGCCATTCAGATAAACTTTAATGATGGTTTTAGAGGAGTGGAAGAGGCCAAGAGGACCTCCCACCGAGTGCCACCATTAAGGGGAACGGAAGAGATAGGAGAGAGAGCTGAGACCATATGAGGGGTCCATTGGTCTGGTGAGGGAACGACAAATAGGATGTTGGTGAGAATCTGTCTTTAGGAAGCACTGATGTATCAGCAATATGGAGCCCTGGGTTGGATTCCAGTATGTCCCTCTTGAACTTATTCCTTCCAAACTTAGTGAGAGGGATAGGATAGTCAATAGAGTAGTAGTTAGAGAAGATGGGAGGGATGGAAATCACCATATAGGGTATGAGGAGGAAAGCTCAGGCGGAGAGAATGAAAGGGAGAAGGACACAGCCCAGCACCACACAATGCAGGAAGTGCAGATGGGGTGCAGGGGTCATACAGTAGGGAACACACAGGAGGACCAGACAGGAGACACACAACAGTACAACGGTACCCCCCCATAGAGAGTGGGAGAGAGCCTAATGAGACACAGTTCACAGTACAACATTAACCACAATGCAAAAACCACCCACATTCAACTTTCCTAAAAAGAGGGAATTAAGGCCCAGTTACAAACACAACAGCAATGTAAATGCGACACTCCTGAGGAAATGTGGGGGTTGGGAGGGGCTACACAAATACATGGCAGAAATTATTACGCAATCCCTTCTCCAAGGTGTTAATTGTTTATTAGGATAGCACAGCATTTCCACCCACCCGTTATTACCTTATTGCCTCTAGAAGAGGTTGCCGGAATACAACACCGGAATTAAACATATCAGGTTGACACACAAGGATGCCTATATTAGGACAAATCAAATATAAAACTTATGCTAGAGAGGTAAGCATCCTGATCAATTTATGGAGAGAACTCTGTTAGTGCTTATGGGATGCGATGTGTGCATGGATATGTAAATAATGTAGAAAGTAAATAGGCAGACATGCGTTGGTGATATAATATGCGAGTCATTGGATAATCAGGCTTAACGTTTGTACTAGAAAGAAATCCATTACACCATGAACGTGTTTAATGATGGAATGAACATCCCCATATTCATACATATTTCATCCATTTACCCAAATTACAACTTAATTTATGTATAATATGATATGATATATGATATGATATAGCATTTATAACGCGCCTATACACAAGTGTTTCAATGCGCGAGGAGGCAAGGGAGGGGGGACAGAGGGGAGACAGGCAACGATCTTACTAGGCCAGGTGTCATTCAGATCGTACAAGTGCAAGGGAAGGGGGAAAGGGAAAAGTGCAGGGGGGGTTCGGAGGAGGGGAAAGCCTAATGGAAAGCCTAATATCGTGTGTTGTGCAAATCTGAAACCCTGCAGACCTCTTTGCATCGACTGTTTTGGTTATGGTTGATAGTATGTATTTTATATTTGTGAATTTCTTTGAGTTTATGTTTTTGCTATAAAATAATTATTTTTTAAGTAAATTATTTTTTTCTAAAATAGTTTTTTAGAAGGTAGCAAATGCATGTTTTACTAAATATCTTTTTGGTACATTATTTGATTACGGTTCAGAAAATAAATAGTTTATCTGGAATAGATTTTTAAAGAGAACACAACACTTTGCCATGCGTGTTATTCATTTATAGACTTTTCTGCACATATTTGCATAATATGCACTAATAAGTTTGCAACATCGCAGCGTTTGCAGTTAAGTGCCATAAAGAGCCCTATTAATCATAACAAACTCGGACATGTTTATAATTATCTTTAATTCATCCCAAAGACTGAATTAGTCTGTGGTACAATTTTGTCAGAAATGTTTGTATTTTTAACAATGCAAATAGAAATATTGATCCACTAAAAAAATGTTGTAAGCCATTATTATTATTTTTTCGAGTGCAACACCTGTAATAATATGACTGAATCTATCATGGAATGCTCTATGTTCCATGGCATAATGTTAACAACAAAACAATTGGCTTGTTTTGGTCCATGAGACTTTCCGGAACATTCTGCCTCTTATTTTCAGTCAATCAAAGTGTGGCGTGACCAAGTAATTTGGCTTGGCAAAAAATGAAATTAAAGATATTAGGATATTCAAAAATAATGAGAGGAGACAAATCGGGGAAATTGCATCGGTTGAATTCAACTTTCTGGTAATGTGGCTGTCTGGCCCAAACGTCGACGATATAAATATGTTAATGCACATCCTTAATATTGTCTGGAAGTACATTTACTAGCAATTCTAAGGGTTTAAAGTACATGTTTGGGGATATATGGAGTATTACTGTACATTAAGCCGTCGTGTATTTCTCCATTAGAGAACGTAATTGTTTCTCATAAGTGCATTTATAACTTTTGGATTAATAGAACATTTCGATTTTTTAAACAAATCAATAGATCTGATTATTTTTCCAAGCTGCATAAGCATGCACATTACTTCAGATTTAAATGCCATTCATGTTAAGAAGAGAATGAGTTTTGATTGTATTTGGCAGCAAGCATTCAAATGCACAGAAGGCAAACGGGAGTAAAACACACATACAGACAAGAAGGAGACATGTTGTTACAGTAATTGTAGCTGTAGAAAAAAGGAAGTGCTTATTAGAACACAAGATATTATATTTTATTTACAATAGAACATAAGACTTTTAACAATTTAACACTTTGGAGACAAATAGAACAAAATTTGGTGTGTATTATGTGATTGTAAGGTCTACTTTGTGCATACTCAGTCAGTGGGATGAGTGAGTAGGGTCACTGAATCCATGTTATGGCCATAATACATGGCTTTGGTGCAGTGCACCTTCCCACTGAACCCATAGAAAGACGAGCAGGTCTTACTCTTTGAATTGACTAGTCAATTTCTGGCTCACCAATTTACAAGATGTGGAGTGTAAAACAATGTAAATGAATTACCTAACACATCCAAAATAACTTCTTCTAGGAGTGTCACTGAAACATGACCTCCTTAAAAACCTATAATCATGTCCTGCCCTCTATGGACGTCAGCAGAACATTTCCCTAACACAAACACAAACTATGGCTTCCTTACCTAATGTTCCCAATACACAAATCGAATACTCTCATGAAACTCCAATATAAGTGACCAAAACAACGAGGAGTCTGCTCTAGACAATGAGTCTGCCCTATATACTTCTTGTAAAGCAAAACAAAACCCACAAATGGAAAGGGAAATCGGATCTAGGCCTGTTATAGAACAACTGACCCTCACGAGAGACCACAGACAACCCACTAAACATGAAACCGGGATCCAGTGCTGTGTTGTGCCTCTCTGGCACAAGATATAGTTCAGCCAGACAGACATATATCTAGCATAGTGTCCATTGGGTTAATCACAGATGAATCCTAGATTCCTGGGATGTTCACGTCTTCCTTCCAGTAAGGGCTCTTGGAGTGAATGCTATGAAATTTGTTCACTTTAATATGTTCAAGCAGTTCTGAGTAAGGGTCATTTTGGAAGAGAGAACCATCTTTGCAATGTTTACACAAACACATATGCTGTCATTTAATTAAATTGCCTTTCTCTGTGTAGTCTGGGTTCATCTTTCCCTAATGGAAAAGGTGGCACCACAAATATAGTGGTCCAGCCAACATAGAGGTGCTGTGATGAAAGAATATGGTGATGTACTAACTTCGTCTGCATTTGCAACTCAGCATCCATTTCCATATTTAACATCATTACCCCTTTCAGTCACTAACTAGCATTTGTAAGGCCTTTTGATTGCTTTGAGGAACAATGACCATAACATATTACTCTGCCTACTTTTTTTAAATAAATGAGTACTGTATTTGCTTTTACCAGTGATATACAACCGAGTACCTGCTCACAGATTATAAAGGCAGTCTACATAATCAATTGATAATTTACATAGAAAAACTACATCTGGCTCATTGTTGTTTGTGAGCTATGCCTCAGGTGCACTACCTAATGGAATGGCAACATAGAATGCTAGTACCAATTTCTTATTTGCGTATTTAGTTAAAATAAAACTTTTAGCAACAGAGAGATGAATGTTCCCGACTCCTTGCTTATGGTCTTGACAGAAAGGAAATCAGTTCACAAACACAAAATAGTGATGCAGCTAACCAAGAGGGAGGTATAAAACGTTTATTAAGTCACAATCCTAGCTATATTAAGACAATAATTTAAAAGTTTAGTGCTGCAATTGTTAGATGACTCGGTCTCCTCTCAAAAGCATTGACCACCTCTCGTCAGCAGAAAGTGAACTTGTGGATTCCACCAATTTAACTAAGTATTTAGATCTTGTTTTGTTGTGGCCCGGACAGAGGGTAAATAGGTGTTGTAAGGAAATGACTGAGTTAGTTGTTCTACAGAACCTGCAAGTAGGCTGTAGGCTGCACCTCTTGGATCTAGCAGCTAAATCTCCATTGTGGGAAATAGTTTGAACCTTATTCTGTTTAGGTTGTTAAACCGTAATCATATAGTGCCTCCTTATTATGAATATTGGCCTAAGTCTGTTCGCGTTATGCAGAAAACCGAGTTCGCAAAGTTCCTATTTTGGATTAACTTTGCCGCCATTTTAAGACTCATCCGCCATTTTGATTTTGACTCATGTTCCATGTTCTAAAATGGTGGACTGTGTTTTTGACTTGAGGTCGAGTCGAATGACCGTTGAGTTTCATTATTGTTTAGGTAGACCGAGAGCAGACTGTTTAACTTATGCAAAGAAACCTTGCACTTCATACAAACTGTCATTTAAGTGTTGTCTGCGCTCACAAGCCTCATTCTCGTATAAACACCGAAACAATGAAGAGTAAACTGTGGTTGTCTGCTTTGGCTGAGCTGCATTATAGCGACTCTTGGAATAAGGCTTACTGTGGATCCGAGAACCTACAGCCTCATTGTAGTTTCATGGACATGTAAACTTGTTTAATGCTTTGAATAATATTGTAGCATCTGTCATGGAAACTAGGCACAAACTCTAGCCCGTGAATTATTAACTTGGAGAGAGGCTGGACAATATTGCTAAAATGGTATAAATTGTCTGTGTTTAGATGTCGAGAACTCTCACTCCTCACTGTGTCTGCCGGTACACACTGTGAGGTGTTGGGAGCCAGATAGCTATCTGTTTTGCTTTGTAAACTGTACAGTAATAAAATATACTTGTATCTTTTCAGCCCGTGATTGGTGTATTTCATTTGTGGTACTAAGCCTCAATATTTCTTTTGTCTTTCAATGTTGTATCTGTAAGTGGCATTGGGAAATTTCGGATGTAGGGCAAGGCTCAGGCGAGGGGTCTAGTTTCCTATGCTAATTGTTGGAAAAGATTGCATTTATTTGCCATTTTGCCAGTACAATCCAGTCCATTTTCCCCTGTTTTTTCTTGACTCTGTCTGGGTTTAGGAGAAGATCTTCAATTGAGACACCAAGTTCCCTCAGACAGGTTTTACAGGATCAGTCATAGATGACTCCCGGGGATTACTGAAGTATAGATGAAAATAATTTAGCATAAACTCAACCATTCAGTGATAGTTGTGGCTCCTCAGTGCACATCTGTTTTACTGTGAAACAATTTACTTCACATGATCAATGTAAGGAAAAGTATCAATTATGTCAGTTTGGATGGCTCCTGGTATTTGAGTGAAAAACATCTTCATCGAGAGGAGATTCATTTTCACAGCTCTCAAATTCCAGACATCAATATCATTTCTGTGAAAGAACAAAAAGATGGTGAAGGTGTAAACACTGGAGGGGAGTATCTGTACTTATGCTCTCTACATGGTAGAGGAGAGGCACAGAGGACCCCAGCCAAGATTCTCTATTTGGTAAAACATGGGCGAGCAATCAAGGTCTAGCCCTCAGGAGGTGATGCAGGCTGGTTCTGAAGTAGAGTGTAGTTCCCAAGCACCCACAAAGGAATGTCCACACACTATGTTAGTGATAACACAGTCTTCATAAAAACAAGGTTCAAGGTATATATACAATCACAATAACACACTTTGTGCTCAGGTTAATCTACAATGGCAAATATATCCAGTTTTTATGTGGTACAACAATTATGCTTTTATTCCATTAAAATGCATTAACTTTACTCAGTTCAAATGTCATATAAATCAGTTGATGAAGTGAACCAACAATAGACCTAGGAGGAAAGCAGGTTGGTTAAAACAATAGGCAGAATATTGGGCCCTAACACTAGGCACATTTCTGTATGAGGATCCCCCCCACCTGTGCAACCTGTAAATAAATATATAATACAAGCCCAGTCCATATATGGTTCAATATGAGTCATATTTCTTTCTAAATAGTTCTACCACTCCAATGTACATGGAATAGTAGATTTTAAAGTTGGGTCATTGACGGATCCTTCTTGAGCAGCTCCCTTTAAGGCAGGAGCCATGGATCGTCGAGATTCCTCAAAGGAGTGGTGAACAAAGGAGTTGAGGCCTTAGCTTCGGTCCTGGCGGTGCTCGTCGAGGATCGGTCGTGGACATCCTGCGAAGATGAGGCATGCGGTGCACCTCGACGATGAGAGTTCGGTGCCGCAAAGAGTTTATGAAGAACTTTGGCCCAGCAAGGGCATCAAGTCGTCCAGCATCTCTGTGGTTTTTGAGTAGAGGGAAACCCACCGGTGGATGCTCCTCAGCACGTCGGCACTGGACTTTCTCCAGTGGGACAAGAACCTAAGGTCGGCGGTGCTGGCGAGAGCGTCCTTGGATTCAAAGGCCCTCATTAGGACCCTGGCGCTAAGTGTTTAACGGCACCGTAAAAGGCTGTGGCGCCATTAAACACTTAGCGCCTTACTACGAGGTCCCTTTGCGGGACCCGACCTGAACGGCTGGTCTAGACCAGCCGTTAAAGTAGGGACCCGCAAAGGGACTCTCGAGGTAAGTACGGTACCACAATTTGCAGTCCCGTACTTACCGCCTTCCCCAGTCCCATTGAGCCCTATGGGGCAAAAATGGGAATGGGGAAGGGCCAATGTTCAATGGGGAATTACCGCCCCGCCAACCTTGGAATGGGGTGGTAATTCCCCATTGAACATTGGCAGACTTGTTACGATACCGGCACCTACCAAGGTGCTAATAGAGATTAGAAAATATTCCCAAGCTTCCGCCAGATGGTTGAATAGCAGACCAATATGGGCGATTGCTGTGAGACAGAAGAGAAAATACAAAACCTAAGACACATATTTTTAGATTTTCAGAAAATCTTCTCTTGATTTCTATGATTGTGTATATATGTCCTTTCATTATAAAACCATGCCTAAAGAACCTAATATTGTGCCAATATTTATTAGACAATACTGATTGCCTTTAAGCCCAATGGAATCACTCACAGTGATTGACAAAAATGTGGAATCACATTCGATTATTCAATCAATCCACAGGACCTTTAATAACCAAGCACTAGGAGTATTGAAACCTGCTGGACAATAGACACTCTGTGCAGACCTAAGTAAATTGAATACGAGAATACACAAGTCATGGTGGCCTTTTCCTTATATTGAACCAGGCCATGCACTGATACAGGTTTCTAAAGTATACACAATACTTGATTTGACACTTGGGACACTGTGAACATCAATATAAATATGCCTTTACATTTGGGGGTGCTACAGTGACATGGACCAGAAATCCCTTTGGGTATTTTAATATCAGAAATTAGTTTAATATTTTCATTCATAATGCCATGCCAGACTTTGTGGAGACATGACATTTGGCCTGTTACCTATTGACCTATTAATCAAATGTAAAAGTGTGGAAGAACACTTGGAGGAGAACCAAAACTTGTTGACTCAACTGAGTATTGCAGGTGCCAAATTATCCCTTCACAAATGACAGTGGTGCAAAATTAAAGTGAACATTTAGGCAAGAATATCACAGCCTAAAGAATAAAAGTAGGTTGGGGGTCTACTGAAATTGAAGAACCCCACAAATCTACATCACGTGCAATGTCTTTCAGGATTGACTAACTGCAGTCATAAATTCATAAATAATGTTCCCTTATCTGAACTGTCAGAGAAAGGTATATATTTGGCTATTAATACAATTCCTTGAAAATGTTGTAAATTCAAGATGGATTTTTCGTTAGAAAACCCCAATCTAGTTATGATCAGAGGGTGGTTCCTTTCTCATTTTGAAGCATAATTTTAAATCACACCCTTGAAGCAGTGACAGCTGGTCATAGGAGACTTTGAAAGACAATGGTGATCCTAAGTGAGGTTGCTTAATGCCCACACAAGGGTCAAGAACTAAACATATATTTTAAATTGTGTCTAGTATGTATTCAGTTTCAACTGAGTTCTCCCACTCACCTGGCTACACTGCAAAAGAGAGGAATGACATTACCATAGTTTGACTTTCAGATCTACTTTTTTGATCCATTTGTTCATTCCACATGCAACAAATATATGTTGACGGTTCCATGCCTCAATACAAAATGGACTGAATATCTCTACACCCCAAATTGCAAGGCAGAGACAGCAGCTGTTACTAAAAAAACACATATTTGCTCGTTGTGGCCTTCCTCAAAAGATTGACTCTCTCTGGGGTATACACTTCATCAGTAAGGTAATGCCTAAAATGTGGTGAATATGATGTGCCAAAAGAAAGTTACATATTGTCTTCCAGCCAGCATCCAACAGAGGATGGAGCAATACAATAAGACAATCATGGGAATTTAGAAAATGTTAATTGTGGATTCTGGACACATTTGGGACTTGCAATTGCCACTAGTTTTGATGGCTGTGAGGTCTACACCTGCTTCTACTACAAAGATGTCCCCTTTTGAACTGATGACTGGCAGGAAAATGGTCCTACCGCAATGTCTTTTGTACCACACATAAAAATAGATGTTGATCAACATCTCTACACCTCACGAATATGCAGAGATCCTGCAAAGACATCTTAAACACACTTTTTCCTATGTGCAGAGGAACCTAGATTAATTGGGTCAGTACAAAGACCTACTATGACCTGCAAACATCCAAAGGGCACTACAAAGTAGGTGATCGAGTTTACCTCTACAATGCCCAAAGTAACCAATCTAAAGAGTGAAAATGCCTTTATAGTTGGCACACACATTCTGATATAACAGATAAGATCTTCCCTGTTGCTTTTTCAAATAAAAAAAATACCCAAAAGGGAACAGACAGAGGAACATTGGTTCCATGTGAACCAGCTGAAGACTTGTCCTCTCTGGAATGCCCTTCATTAGATTGAGGAACCAGGTCCTCCTCCCGATGAGATGACCGTTGAATAGAATGGAATCTGCAATAAAAAGGTGAGTATGAATGTTTAACCGAAAGGGTGAATGGTGATGGAATGTTGAAAATAGAAATGTTTCAATTATGTTTGGAACATTTTGTAACGATTAGTGTAGAATCAGGAGCTGAAAGAGATATGTAAAATTAAATTATCATGATATGATACTAAACAAGCCTTTCTACCCATCTCTTCCAGTAATTATCTGCAAATTTCATCCAGCCTCCCAGGCCAAAAGTGGGAAGAGGGAACGGGCACAGAGGAAATGGTGTCAACCATGCACCCCAACGAAAGACAAGAGGTGAGGATTTGAGTTCCTTACTCAAAGAAATCGAAACTGAACCAAAATCACATCGTTGATGGTCGGTAACATAAGACATAAGTCTAAGTGAGAAAAGACATGGAAATTACTGGGCTATGGGAAATCAGCTATACATCGAGATCCTTTCCAAGCATACATGATGAACAGTGATGGTAGGCCTAACTCATAGCTAAGTATGCAGATGGATTGAGTTTTGGGTAAGGTAAGTGCACATTTCCAAAATGAGCCTTCAAGTTTTATCCAGTGTGCTTCTGATCGATACATTTTAGTTTCAGCCCCATACAAGATAGTTTGGTCCACTTTTTGCGTATATGAAAGGTTATCAATGCTGAGCATGCACATTTTCCGTACCTAGTGTGAATTATTTGCGCTTGCAAGATAGCAGTTGATGTTTTGCTTTTGAGCTCGGTTAAATGAGGTTGATATGAAATATGGTTGTTAATGTGGATCCCCAAGTATCGGTAATCTTCAACAATTTGAAGTTTATAACCATTAAATACCATTTTGGTGGATTTGCCCTTCTCGACAATTCTACAGTATAGTATCTTTGCCCTGCCTATGTTAATTGTAAGATGTTTTCTGTTGGCATAGGCTTCTAAGGCAGATAGCAAATTCTTTAGACCTCTAGGTGTCTTTGACAACAGAACAAGGTTATCTGCATAGAATAGCCAGGCTACAGGATTTGTGCCTAGTCGTGGGGGGTTAGAAACTATAGCACTGAGGTTCTGTCTCATATCAGATATTAAAAAGTTGAAAAGCGCTGAGGCCATTACTCATCCTTGTTCTAACCCTCAATGAGTGGTAATGGGGTGGATAATTTTCACTCCAATGTCAATCTGATTTGAATTGTGTTGGAATGTAATTGCAGAATTAACGCTAGGATTGGATACAGGCATCCTGCTTCGCTAAATTCGGTCACCAGCAAGTGCCTTTATATTGAGTCAAAAGCGGTTTTGAAGTCTATGTATGCCATGTAGATTGGCTGCTTTGCTTGTATGTTTTTCATTTTGATAGCTGTTATTGTCATCAGGTTAATGGCTGTCCCAAGGTCAGCAACAAATCCTGTTTGATGGGGATCTTGTAGATGGTTTCTAATTATCCATTCATTGAAGCCTCTAAGGACTAGTTGGGCAAATAGTTTGCCCAAAACGTCTAGTGAAGCTATGGGACGATAGTTTGTAGGTAGTTGATTATTGCCTTTTTTTAAAATTGGCATAATTGTTTATTTCTGCCATGAGGGAGGAATGATCTGTGTGTGTATTATTTCCTTGAAAATTGCATGAAGTATCTTGGCCCAGTGTTCTGGGTGAGTTTTAAGAACCACATTCGTTAGGCCATCGGGCTCAGGTGCTCTAGAGGAGCTCATATTGGAAATGTATAAGAATATGTCCTCCTTGTCAAAATGTTGTGTGATGTTGTTAGTCAAAGAAGATTTAATTTGAAATTCCTCTTGATGAATCGAGGCATAAAGATGCTTAAATCCAAGTTTGTTTGGACACTAATCTGAAGAAGGGCTTGAGTGTTGCGAGTTGCCTGATTCAATAGGTGCAAAATATCACCTGAGTTCTTAGTTGCAATGGTGCACAACATCGCTTCCCCAACTTTCTGGAACATCAAGGCTTTCTGTGATTTTAGCAAATTTTTATGTCGGGTTTAATGGTTTTAATTTGTCAAGTGTTTCTTCTTTTGGTAGATTCTTAGCTATTCTCATTAGTTTGCAAAGGGTTCTCTTTCTCTGTTGTAGTTCCAGGTCATAGACTTGTTTGTGTTGTACGTTTTCTCTTTAAATAGTTGAAGGGCAGCAACATAGTAGCCATCCGTTTTGATTAGAGGGGATGATGATGGAATCGATCTGGCTGTGACACAATTGTGGAGATCTGTTAGTTGATTTATCATCCACCGAAGTCAATTTCAGCCTCCTGTCACAATCAGTCCATGGTTATACCTGGGAGCTATGCTGGTGGGTTGGGAGGGGTGCCAATTCCAAGCCAATGTTTGTTGTTCATTGTCGCTGTGTTTTTGTTGTATAACTTTAAAACTCTTGTTTGTGTCTTCTCCACTTACTATTTGGAGGTATGTCCATCAGCCATTAATGTAGTCCATCTATGAACTAGGATCACATTGCTTGTTTTCGTCTCAATCATACAATGAATATGTAAGTCCCTGACTAGAATTGTTGATGATATTGTTCAATCTAGTGTAATCAGGTCTAAAATTGCATCCATGTCCCTAAAGAAAGCATCTGCTATTATAGCTAGATGGTTCCAATATACATTGATTAGTGCTATAACTCTGACCAGTTCCTATAATTCTAACCAGTTGCATATATTTGTTTGGTTTGGCCCAACCCTCTAATTTGAAGCCTGTTGACAGATTAGTGGCTACCATTCGTCCTGCCATAGGTCTACCTTTTGTTTGACTTTGTCAGTTAATGCTAATCCCAAATAGGGGTTTCGGTAAACCAAGTTTCCTGGAGGGCGATGATGTCGTATTTTATCAGGCCATTTGTTTCTGAATTTATAAGGTGTTCATGTCCCTAGTATTCCAATTGGCTAGACGATAGTACTGAGATTCTTGTGATACTAGTTGCTATTCTTTTGGTGAGAGTCACATTTGCGCAGAGTAATCTTCTGTTGCTATTGTTTTGGCCTGATGTCGCTCATGTAAGGGCTTTTGCATACATGTTACTGTAATGTCTGATGACATTGACATTTTGTCTATGTGTTGGTTGCATTCTGTGTCTGAGTTTGTGTATAATTCTTTCTTGGTGATTGGCTCGTGAGAAAGGCAAAATCGTAGATCGAAGAGCGATTGCCTAGCTTGCCATATTTTGTTTAAAACTATATCAGACTGTATCCACAGCCTGGCTGATGAGAGATCAGAGTCATAAAGAAACTCTACTCAGTTTATCTCAGAGGAGGTGAGATCTTCCAATCTTGGTATGTATTTAGGTTGCATGTCTTATTTAGATAATACATTTTGAAATGGTCTAGGTCTACATTGTATTGTCAAATTATGGCAAGGTAAATTTGATTTATGATTCATGCTCGTCGAGGAGGGTGCAAGTGACAGATTAGTTAATATTTTTTATTTACATGTTCTTTATTCAGTAAGTTTGACAATGAATTATTTATTTGGAAGTTATCGATTGATGACTATATTTTGGGGGCTCTTTGGCCCGATTCTGCAGATTGAAAGTAGTGAGCTAAATACGTTGCTATCTCTTCTCTCCTTTGTTCTAATGTCTGAACATCTTTTTCATCCAAGAGATTGCTCTGATGGCAGCTCTTCAGTCGCACATCTTGTGATGAGCCTTCTAATTTGCCTTTTGAGTCTGGAGTTTTTGATTTTTGAGTTTCAATTGATTTTAATCATTCATCAAATGGTTCTTGTTTGCTATTTGTGTGCTAGTAACACCCTGTTTGCTCTTCTTAATTTTATTATTCATGGCTATATTTGTGTATTTCTTGGTAACAGCTGTACTGGCATTGTGAAGTTGATTCTTAGGTTGAGGTATAGCTTTTATAAATTGCCTTGAAGATCGCTGGCTGTGCACTGAGACTGTTTTAATGTTTTTGCTTTTTGACCAGACTTTGGTGGCACTTTTTTCTTTACATTAGTAAAGATTGTAAAGTCAGGTTTTTTTGACTTATTGTATTTTAACGAAGATTTGGTCACCGATTAATTCTAAATGTCGGGTTTTGATTCACAATGTGCCGCATTATCTAATGAGGTACTTTGACCCTCATTATTTGTCAGATCTATCATTGGTGTCAAACTAGAGTTTTTAGTACATGGTGGTGGGTTAGACATCTTGTCAGGCTGTTGTCTCAGAAATCTATTGAGCAAAATTGTCTGGGCATTCAATTTGGTGTCCAAACTTTCATATAATTGTGTTAATGATAACAGGGCTGTGTTCATGGCCGCTAAGGTTGATTCTAGTAGGGGACTTATGCTGGAACTTGCGCATGTTCAAAGAGGACTGCTTTAGTTTTGAACTTGTTTCCTAGGAGTGGGCTGGGCAAATGAGATGGACAGGGCTGACAAATTGTTTGTGGAAGGTATGAACATGATCTGAGATTGCGAGAGGTTGGAATACGGTTTTGTAATTGGACATGAAGTGGGAGATACGAGAACACAAGGGGATTTTGGACTGGCAACTGAGCAGCTGTTTTCATTCGGCTTGTCACTCATTTCACAATTTGAGCCATTGTTCTGTGGCAAGCCAACTATAGTAATGCCATTAGCAGAGGTGGTGGCAGATGGATTGGCATGTAATAAAATTGCAATCACGGCACCTTGTAATGGCACAGGGTCATCAGGACAACTATGAGGATTGCTCAAATCAGTATTTGTTTGGTCTCACTGAATTTAATTATAACATCGCTGAAGCCAGCCGCTATCAGATAATCCGGTGGAGTTGAGAGATCAATCCTTGAGTGGTCTGTCGTGTGACTTCTCTGCAGCTTTCTGCCATAGAAATCTCTGTGTACAGCATTGTGTTTGTGTGTGGTTAGGCAGGTTTAAGTGTATCAGCCGAGTAGAATGCTCAAATGTCTGCAGTCATAGATTGTGTTCGGGAGCACGCCGGTAATAGACTGGACTTCGCAGAAGTTAGGGTGTGCAAAATGTTTACCAGCGTTCGTTTAGGTCACGCTGCTAGATTTAGGTTTCCTATTTTCAGTGGCATGCCTGATTTTGAGGTGTATGCAGTCAGGTGCATGTACTGAAGCAGTAGAAGCAAAGATTACACAATCAGTTGTTTTGTGCATGTACACACCAGATAAATACCACTTTGGAAAGGAGGTTCTAATGAATCGTAACGCCTCTCATCACGCAGCCTAAACAGCCAAAACTACACTTTTTGAAGTCACTTATTGGAATGCATGCGTGTGAAAGCATGTGCGCTCAGAATACAAGGATTGTGGGTAGTTGTGGGTAGGACTTAGCCTCGTTGTTTTTAACAATTGCTGATTCACGCAATTCATGCAATATAATTTCTTATAACACAAATGAGAGATGCGAGTAAGTATACATTGGCCAAATACAATTGTTGTTTCCAAATGACACTACTCATGCATGTGAAATTGTACTGTCTAACAACTTATCAGTCCAAATGTTAATGTTACTGCCTTCTCAATCTAAAGCACCCTGATGCCTGATGATCATATACAATTGTTAATGTATAACCAAGTATCTCACATGTAAGTGTATTCTTAAATCAAGCGCCCAGATGCCTGAGGGTTAGTCACGCTATACATATGTAATAAAAAAATAAATAAAATGTCTGTGTATCAAAGCATGTAGACTGTTACAAATTCATACTACAGTGTCCTTTCAGTGCAGTAAGGGTCTAGGAGCCAACAGTCAATACAGCACTTTCGGAATGCACTTACTTGCGTGTGTGCTCAGAATATAAGGATTGTGGGCAGTTGTGGGTGGGGCTTAGCCTTGTTGTTTTTTAAAATTGCTGATTTCTGCAATATCATTTCCACAGTGTCCTTTCAGCGAAGTAAGGGTCAAGGAGCCAACAGCAAAAACAGCACCTTCTGAAAGCACTTCCTCAAATTCACGTAAATAATATACAAATATAAAATAAGGAAAAGTAAAGGTTCTATAGCTTTGCATAACACCTATATTCAGTTCAGTCTGATATTGTGCTTACTTCAAGCTGACCCAGGTTTGACCATAAACCTGACCCCACCTTTGGGAAACTCCTTGAAAGGGGAGAATGTTTCAAAAATATGCTAAAATATCAAGAACAAATGAATATACGGTATTCTTAGAGATTAAGATCTGGAGTCTGTACTTTGAATTGCCATTATCAAAAGTAAATTCATCCATTAGATGGCACATTTCAACCCTCCTTCTCTCTCTCAAAAATGAGCCAGCTGAACACAGGAAAACAAAGCAGACCTGTCATCTCATTTTCAGTCACCCAATCATTGACTTAGTGATATATTTTCTTTACATGTATCATGTGCAGAAGCATGAGGCCTGAGCACACAGGCTCAATTTTAAATAATTAATAACATCATTAATATTCATATAATAATGAATGGATATGCTATATGTTCATGTCACATACCCAGAAAGGCTTCTGGTCCAGGGGAGTACAATAGTCCATGTTTCATTGAGGTGGCAGGTTGATACCATGAATTACAGAAGAAAAGCCAGATGTCCTTCTGCAGTGTAAGAGTGACTCAGACCTCTTCTTTGCTCATGTAAAAAATATAGAAATTATAATCATCCAACGATGATTGGGGCATCTATGCAAAAGGAGTGTCTGACTATGAGGCAGGCCAAATGAAGGATCGGGTCAATCACACAGTGGTACATAATTATGACATACAAATAGACATTTAGGACACTTCTAAAAGTGTGAACACAGAGGAGTTAGAATTCTTACAATGGACATGCTGCTTGGAAAAACAATACTTGTCCCCATTAGATGATTGCTGAATCTGGATACCAACTGGAAAATTGAGCCTTGTTTGTGAGGTATTCTGGACCATCCTAACCTGCAGGGAGGAGGGGCCTGCTGACTGAGAGATTACCATTCCAGGAGGATCTCTGCTGCCCCCATGCCATTAAAGATCAATTCAAAGTGAGTATGAAATATCCCCAAATGTTATTCAATTTACCCAGTACAATCATTGCCCGCGTTCCCTGGGGTACCAGGGAAATGAGAGGTCATGCCCACTAAGGAGCACTCATTCCAAATAGAAAAATCTTAATATTTTGTGTGAAATGTCCCTGTTTGTATAACCCCTTCTTTCTCTCTCCTCGCACTTTTTTCTATGCACTTACTCTAGATATAGATAGTAACAAATGTTGTCTCCTCCCCCTTACCTTTTATTCCTCCTCTCCCCTTAAGCACTATCTGAACTGTCGTCAGGTGTTACAAAGGAAGAGAGGTGAGGCAGATCAGTGATTTCTTTTATATATGATTTATTTGTGCGAGCCTCCGAGGCAGCGGCCACCAAAGACACAACCTTTTAACTGAATGGTTCTGGAATGCGTGCATTCCAGAACCACTTGTATAAACACGTACAAGAAAGAATCCTACATAACATCTCTCTCCCATAGTCTTGATAAAGAAAATGGAAGAGAAAGAAAGAATTAAATCAACATAACAACACAAACTAAAAAAATACTAGAAAAGGATACACAGTTTCAGCAGGTTGGATACCGCAGAAAAATCATCACTAATAAATAAAATCGTTATCAAAGTTCTGGATCACTCTGCGATTCCTCCGTGATAATGCGCCTCCAGACTCAGCAATCTTTGTTCCAAATTCTTGAACTTCTTTTTTGAACTTACAGCCTGCTGCTTTTGTGTCTTCAAAACCAACCAGCTCCTGTGGTTTTGGTTGAAATTTATGTTCTTTTATCCTTGCTACATCATCACAAGACCACCTCTTGCCATCCTCTAACACTGCAGATTTCTTAGAACAGTGTATTACCCTCTATGGGGACCTGAACTTGGACTCTCCTTTCCACACTTTTCTCAACTCCTTCACACAAACCAATTCTCCCACTTTGATCTTACTCTCCATTACACCATTCGTGCAATCATAATACCGCTTATACTTGGCTTGTTTGTCTTTCACTCTCCCTACAATTTCCTCAACATTGACATGAACACTACAGTTTTTTGTAAATATCCACCCAGGCCTCAAACGGCTGTAGGCTACTCTCCCTCGCATCATGGTAAATGGTTCCACTTCAGTCGTGGAATCGGGAGTGGTCCTGTACGACATAGTGCTTCCTTCAAAGTTTCTCTCCATGGGAGTGCATTCACCAAGGACAACTGTATAACATTCTTCACAAAACTGTTTATTCTTTCAACAAAGCCATTTGCCATAGGGTGGTATAATGACATGGTTATGTGGCCAATTGCTCTTTCCTTTAGAAATGATTGAAATTCCACAGAGGTAAATTGTGCTCCATTCTCAGAAACAATCTCATTTGGGTCACCTTCACTGTTGAATATCTCACTTAAGAAATGCACAATTCTTCCGACAGGAATATTGTCCTCGATGACACCCCACTCCACCCATTTTGAGGTGTAATCCAACAGTACTACAATGTAGATTTTAAGAACATCTAAATTCTCATAGGGTCCCATAATGTCAATCACCAATTTGGACCAAACCTGCGTCGGTATCATCACCAGCTGTAGAGGGGTTTTCCTTACTCTTTTTGCCTTGTAACTTGCGGCACAGGTAACACAATTCCTGACAGTTTACTCCATGTCTGCCCACATTCCTGGCCACCAGTATCTGCTTCTCATCCTTTTCTTTGTAAGATCTCTTCCCATGTGTCCTTTCATGTGCCAATGATATTATCCTTTCTCTAAGACAGGCAGGTGGAATGACCCGATCACCCCTGTACACACGGGATACATCCATCGAAATGTCCTCCTTTATCTGTGAGTATACACCCATACTTTGGTCATAGTCTTTCCACTCGTTGCTTATTGCTTTTCTGAGGTTCTCTTGTTCCGGGTCTTCGCCTTCTGCTTTGCACCATTCCTCCTTAGAAATGCTTGGGTTAACCATGGCCACAATGTCATCCGGTTCACTGTTACTCTCATTCTTACAACCTGTTGAATCCCAAGTTAACCTTGAAAAACAATCAGCAACAATGTTGAGTTTGCCTGGGGTATAACTTAAGCATATGTTATATTGCATAATGTCCAGTATCCAGCGACACATTCTTGGTGAAATGAGATGCAGTGTCTTAGATTGTAGCACATGGACAAGGGGTTTGTGATCAGTTTTAAGTAGTATTGCAAATCCTGAGGACATTGAATCGATAAAACATCTGCTGATGCGTTGTCCGGCTCTTCAGCCGGCCAGGATCGCCTATTTCTCCACTTTGACGGCCACCTCCTTCGCGGGGAACAAAGATATCTGGTGGAAGCGCCTGATAACAGGAGAAAAGACTCGATGGCACACGGTTGCCGCAAAACTTCTGAACCTGGCCTTGGAAAGAATAAAAGCGACACTGGAAGTTGGGGTCTGATCGCACCATCAACGAATCTAATTGCAAGGCTCGCATCACTTATCAAACAAAATATGAAAGGACTTCATTCAGATTGGAATGCGCTCTTGTAAAAATCTTTTTTTTATGATTAAATACAAGTATAAAAAAAAAAAAGTAGTATTAGTAATCCCCACACTAGGTTCCTGAAATGCTCCAGTATCCATTTTACACCAAGCGCTTCCCTCTCAATTGTCGAGTAGTTCAACTCTGCATCTCTTGAGGTCCGTGAAGCAAAAGAAATGGGAATTGACCCTCTGGCTTACACTTGTTCTAAAACACCTCCTAGCCCACTCTGGCAGGCATCCACTGAGATTATTGTTTTCCCTTTACAGTCAAACATACCCAGTGTGGGAGCATTGTTTATTTCTGCCTTCAAGTTTTCAAACTCTAGTTTACACCCATCCAACCATATACATTTCACACATTTCTTCATCACTTCTCTCATATGCTTGGTTTTCTATGTGTAATTTGACAAAAATTTAGAATAGTATTCAGTCATACTCAAACTCAAAAAACCTCTTAACTGGTCCTTGTTACTCAGTTCCGGTTTGTTAATAATAGAATTCACTAATTCTCTCTTGGGGCTTATCCCTTTGGCATTTATAGAATGACCCAAATATGATACTTCCTCTTTTTTTATCTTGCACTTTTCCAATTTCAGTGTGAGCCCTCTTTCTTGGATAACTTGTAGTACTCTCACCAATTTAGCATCATATTCCTCTTCGGTTTCAGCTGAAACTAGAATGTCATCTTGGAAGCAATATACTCCCTTGAGGCCCCCAAATAAGTGTGACATGAGCTTCTGGAAGACCGCTGCAGCTGAAGCAAGGCTGAAGGACATCTTCTTGAACATGAAAGCACCCAGCAGAGTGACAAAAGATGTTAAGTGCTTGGATCCTTCCTCCAGTTCTATCTGATGGTATACCGAGGAAGGATCCAATGTGGTGAAATATCTTGCCGGAGCCATTGTTGTGAGTAACTCCCCTTTGTTTGGTAGTGGGTGTCTGTCCACCCAAATGTTCTTATTTAAATCCCTTAGGTCCACACACATTCTTATAGCTCCATCAGGTTTCTTCACAAGAACAATATGTGACAACCATTCAGAACTTTCAATAGGCTCTATTATCCCTTGCTTACATAACTTGTTGAGTTCCATGTGCAGAAATTCTTTGGTTCCAATAGGAATTCCTCTTACTTTGTGTGTTACAGGTTTCATTCCCTTTTTTAGTATTATTGTGTGCTGAAATCCTTTTAAAAGTCCAATCGAATCATTGAACACTTTGGGAAATTGTTTGGCCAATGCATTCTTGATGTCACAGTCTTCTTTCAACACACTCAAAATGGGCACATCTTCATCAGGGTGAATCCTAACTTGAAGGGTGGCCTGTTCTTCCCATCCAATAACAGACGACCCGTTCTTTGCCACATACAGTTTGCAGAAAGTCTCTCTTTCTTGAAATCGTAGTTTCACCCAGGTGTAGCCAATAATGTCTATTGGTGATTTACCATATCTTGTCACTCTCCCCTGTGTACACATTAGTTCTTCAGGATTGCTTTTTAACTCCTCAGTAAAAACATCTATGTCAATCATCGTATATGGTCCAGTATCTACCATGATGGGAATGGACACTCAGTTAACTTTGTTAACTTTCTTTGTTCCAACTGTGAGGATTTGTACATGTTGGGCATCTTGATCAAAAATGGACAACATAGTGCTATGCCCCTTGCTCTGATGGATTGACATGACCATATTCTGCTGTGATTTGTTTATGCTTTGTTGTGGCTGTGCATATTTCCCTTTTCACCGAACATTTCTACACACTTTAACAATATGTCCAAGGTGACCACACTTGTAGCATTCAACTGCTGCAGCAGGAAATTCTTTTTCCGGGTTGATATGTTTATACCAACCTCACTTTTGGCAGCGATTCTAGAATTGACTTTTGTAACTAGTCTCTCTATCTCTCCTGGGTTATGATGATATGATATGATGTGGCATTTATAACGCGCCTATACACAAGTGTGTCCTAGAATTTCCCATAGTCATTCTCCTTACTAATGCCACCAAATGTTCCTCATTATCTTCTTTTTCCTTTATTTCTTCTTGAACAAATGTTACTTCCTTCACCTCATTTCCCTCGCATCTTTCCTTCATGCATCACTCCCCCATTTCCATTGTCCTAGCAATTTCTAATGCTGTTCTAGAGATGGGTCCTTGGCCTGCCAAAGTCTTTGTTGGATACGCTGATCACTAACTGATCTCTCAGATACTCATTGGCTATCCCGGTGAATTTGCAATTGGACATGATGTTCCTCAGAGTAGCCATATAAGTATCCACAGATTCATTCTTTAATTGACACTTCGAAAAGAAACAAGATCTTTCCAAGACAAAATTGATCAGGTTCCCAAAGTGTTTGGCTAATTGTCCTAAAGCATTTTCAAACTTTCTGTTGGTGTCTCCAGATCCACCTTCAACGCTATCTATTTCTTGGAGAGCCCTGAATATTCTTAGACCCTCTGCACCTATGCAATTTAAAAGGGTGGCCTCTTTCAAATGATCATTGTATTTTGCACCTTCAATGGTCCTCTAGTACACCTGGAAACCGTCTACCCATTGCTCCCACGGGCATATGGGATTCCCTGGTTGAGATAGGAACTGAACTGGGGCAGTCACATGTTGCATGGCCATGTTGTTATTGCAGGTTCCGTATTCAATGGTAATACTGATTAAGTAGCACACCTGCAAAAATGTCAATGTGTGGTGAAATTAAGTGCATCCCTTAATGTTTTTGTCTCCCTATATCACCAATGTAACACTATGGTGCATAAATAGCCTGTTTCTCCTTCACAAGCTCCGTTGAAAATCCTATACAAGCTACATTAAATATCAATGTCCTGGTTGTCATGGCAACCTATAAACAAGTTCTAAGATGGCCGCCACGTTTGGGCACGCACGAGGGTCCTTTCCTTTACTGTGTCAGTTGATTATAGGAGCATTTGATTGATGACGTTCAAGTCAGCGAGATTATTTGGAGTTCGCAATGTGATCCTCCCCCAACGTGCTCTCTAGGGTGTCTGCCCAACTCATTCTCACCCTCTGTTCAAGTGCTCATCTCTACGCAGCTTCACAAATGACTCGCAGGCTCCTCCCTGCTTGAGCTCCGTCCCAATTGACACGGTTCGCTGGCATGGGTCCGTTGACTTCCCCGGAGGCTCATCCACACCTCGGTAGCCTCGTCGCCAATGTTACAAAGGAAGGGAGGTGAGGCGGTGATTTCTTTTATGTATGATTTATTTGTGCGAGCCTCCGGGGCAGCGGCCACCAAAGACACAACCTTTTAACTGAATGGTTCTGGAATGCATGCATTCCAGAATCACTCGTATAAAAACGTACAAGAAAGAATCCTACATAACATCAGGCCTTGTACAATAGTTGCTTGTTTAGTTCGTCTCCCTCCTTTGTCCTCCCCTCTCCCTTACCTCGTGTAAGTCTCCGGCTCTACCAGAAATGTTGTCAGGCTGAGCACGGTAGACCCCTGTCTGTTTCAATTTCCTTCGTGACTGTGTCTTAGCAATTGCACTGAAATCTGAAATGTTGCTAGGCCGAGTACGATAGTTAATTTCACATTCTTGTTGTTCATGGCCTGTAAGAATGTTTTGTATTTTTCCCTTGTTCCCTCCCTTGTCATGAAGTGCTTTGAGACATTGCTTTGTGTATAGGCTCTATATAGATAAACTATCATATCATATCAAATGCAAAAGTGTTTCCCATCATATTTCAAATTTAATGAGATTTGACTGCATGTAGAAATCATGGTAATGTGCTATGAGTTATATACTGATTTAATTGTACTTAAGCCTTAAGGAGAGATAACATGCACATAAATACAGAACTGCTTTCCCTGTGATGTGAATGCTGTGTACTGACAGAGTCATATTTTATAAGTAAAATTTCAAAAGTACTCTAATCGCTTTCACAGATATAGAAAACATTAGACCATGGTTCGAGGGACCTGTACCATGGCCTAATGGCAGTGAGTTTGATAGGGTGTGCTCTCTGAAAGCTGTAGCTATTTAAAGTACATTTTAAAAAAAGTTTCATTGTGTCATTTCTCTTCACATAGAAAATGATATAATTGTAAATTTCATGCAACCCTTCATTCTTAAATACAGTACAGAAAAAGAACTTTGTGCCACTGGGACTCAACCTGCAAAGTGAAAGGAAAGAGGAACTGATATCTGTTTAATAAAATCCTAAAAGAATTTTCTCACTTTCGGGGTGAACCAAAATTCTAAAATGTTATGAATTAAGACAGCTTCCCTAACCGAAAACCTGCAGCATTATTATGTGTTATTGTAAGAATATTTTAAACTGCAAACATGTTAGCAAACCTCAGTACCATACTCACCTGGGAAAGGGGGGGGGGAGTGCATGCAACCATTCTCTAATAACAGCTCTAGCACATAATATTGGGGAATTCAAAAGTCTCAGGAAGTGTAAGTGTAACTGTATCTGCAATTTAAACATGCTACCATATTAGAACAATAAAAATATTTTTGAAAAATCACTTCATTGTTATGACCCATCTGGCACCTTGATTGCTATGTGACACATTATAACCCAATGGCTGGTAAGCGGCAGGGACACAATTAGTATGTTGTTGTTATTCAGACCTCAATATGTTGTGAAAAACCAGACAGCCTAGACCCGGGGATCCCTTACTTAGGTGGCCAGGGCACAGCCATTGCCTTTAGTTCCAGAACCTGTGGGCAAGTGCGGAAGGATCACCTGGGTGAGTGGGGTGGAACGCCCAATGCAAGACATGGCATCCCCCTTTCTAAATTCCCCTGTCCCATCCTATTTTATAGGATATTCTTACTTTCCAGGCACACACACTGAGCCGAGGAAGAAGAGTACAACCCATGCAATACATTGGACATGTCTCACTAAGAACATCAGGCAGGGTCAGACACTTGATCTTAATTATAAACATCTATTACCTATTAGCTCTCCACAAATGTTTAAAAGTTTGAAAACTGAGACACACTCTGAGCAAGGCAATGCACAAGAAGGAGCAGTCATTCCAGGGTGATGGTGAGCCAGGCGGAGCAAAGTGACAGGCCAAGGGATGGAACCGAGGCGCGGAGAACCCTTGGACATCCCGGCGAGAGATCGTTACCTCCGAAGGGCCTTGAAAGTTGCGCAAGACTGCCCAGCCAGAAAGAAGAGACAAACCTCCTTTGTGTTTCAAGGATACCAGCCACCCTCCTGGCTGAACGGCAGAGTTGGGGAGGTGCAGTGGGAGGTGTGGTATCAGCTATGACTTCAGGATCAAAGACGTGAAAGACAAGAATGAATTAGCATAGCCGGTGAGTTGATGAATGCAATGAAAGTCTGGTCTGTGTTAAATGAAACTTGACAACAACAGTATCCGACGAATGAAGGTTGCACGTGTGCCGATAAGACATGAGAGAAAGCAAATCATTGTAAAGAACTGCAAATTAAAGATATCAAGTAACAGAGTGGTCCAGCCAAAAGAAGATTTCCCAATCGAAAGTCTTTGTGAAATGTCTGATGCCATAGAAGAGAAAGAAACTGAGATGCAAGATTTTAATTGTTAGGTTTGATCCTGGCAAAGGGGTACCTGGATGTGAGTTAGGTTTGATCCCGTCAGATGGAAACCTGGATGTTTGGTTTGGTTTGGTTTATTTATGTATAATGCTTGCCTCACCCGTAAGTATCTGGGTGCAGTAAAAGATAATACAGTTTCTTAACTACACAGATAGAATTAAACTATACAATAAAATATCTAACAAGATGTCCAAAGGCAGTTTCAAAATTGTTTACAGTTACATACAAAAAAGCAAGGCATTATGGAATAGCATAGATAAGTACAAAGGGAGCATAGCAATTTTACATATATATATATATATATATAATAAAACATCTCAAAAGACGTACAAAGGCATTTTCAAAATTGTTCACAGTTAGATAAGTACAAGGAGCTAGAGAGGGATTGAATGGTTCTGAAGTTGGAGGGGAGAGAGTTCCAGAGTTGGAAAGATATTGTGGGGTTGCGTTATTGATGCATTTGTAAGTAAGGGATGTGGTTTTAAGTTGAATTCTTTCTTATATAGAGAGCCAGTTGTGGTCTCTTATTATGGAGGAGATATGTTGTTCACGAGGAATGCTCAAGGATGTCCTAAGAGCGTTATTCTGCAGAATCTGTAGTTTTTTCATGATATATTTGTTAGCTCCAAGATATAGTCCGTTGCAATAGTCAATTTTCCATAATATTAGGGCTCTAATCAGAGTGATACAGCTTTTCGTGGAGAGGAAGGGTTTACACGCTCGGATGAACTTGCAGGTGCAGGCACTTGCCGAGGCAGTAGCGCCAACCTGTTTTCTCAAGTTTATGGAGGAATCTAGGTAAAAACCTAACATTTTTACTTTGCTGGCGACTTTAATGATGTTGCCAACGATATTACATGAACAATATTGTTTGCCTAATTTGGAAATGTTGATGGGAGTGGCTAGGAGGAGGAGTTCTGTTTTTTCATCATTCAGGCAGAGACCTCCGTGCTGATTCAAGGAATAAATGTGCGCCGAAAAGGGGAGCGCAAACGGGAAAATCGCAGTGCAAACGTGAAAATCGCAGAGCACGCGCGCAAAAGCCACACACACTGATTCATGGAATTCAGTGCGTGTGTAAATCCTGGGATGTGTGTTAAAATCGTGGTTGGCGCACGCGGGCGGACACGTCATTAAACGACGTGCGCTACACGCACAGGGAAAGCGCACATAGCGCTGCGCACACAACAAAAGTGGGCGTAACACGGGGCGTAACACACGGAATGGGGAACAACACGTGAAAATGTGGGCGCTACGGGGGAAGTACAGGAGGTAAATGCTCGCAACGCCCACACGCACGCCAACAACACGTATTCATGGAATCGAATGGGGGAAAGGCATGCGCCAAAAACGACGCGCTAATCGGAAACACGTAGGCCAGCAGGAAGCAGGCGTATGCGGCCCGGCGCAGCATAAAAGTGCGCGCAAACAACAAACAAGCTCAGATGCTACGATGAATATACCGTTCATTGCAGCAGTGGTCGTGGGACACCGCAGGAGGAGGAGGATAGCCAGGCCCCGCATTTTTTTACACAGGACCAGCCTTTTTGGGATGCCTGATGACCAGGTGTATGGGAGGTACAGGTTTCCACCACACATAATCCTAGAACTGGTCAGGGACTGGGAGGATGATCTCACATCACCCACCCTGTGTTCCCAAGCAATGAGCCACTTGGAAAAGGTGCTCAATGTACTGCACTTCTTGGCTACTGCGTCATTTCAGCAGACAAGTGCCATAGTGGGCGGTATGTCACAGGCCAGGCAGTCACGCTGCCTACACCAGGTGTTGGCCATCATGACTGCACGCCCCTTAGTGCGCAGGCCCAGAACACCTGCAGAAAGACAGGCCGTGGTCCAGGACTTTTACGGGGTGGCACACTTCCCCAAAGTGCTAGGTGCCATTGATTGCACCCATGTGGCTCTACGTCCCCCCAGGGCCACTGAGCACATATATCGAAACCGCAAGCACTGGCATTCAATCAATGTGCAGGTTGTATGTGATGCCAAGGGAATAATCACTTCAGTATATGCCAACTATCCAGGGTCAAGCACCCCTAAACCGTGACCTGGAAGCTGGGCGGCATGGAGACACATGGCTAATTGGTGAGTATAAATGCCTCTGCACATGCATGCATATCAGAAACTGAGAAATGGGAAAACCCCACTAATGAGAACCATTATCACCTCCCCAGGCGACAGTGCCTACACTCTGAGCACCTACATGATGACCCCAATTCGGAACCCCACCACACCACCCGAGGTAAGATACAACACAGCCCATATTGCAACCCGGGGCATAGTGGAGCGCACATTCGGAGTGCTCAAGTCACGCTTTCGCTCCCTTGACCGCTCTGGTGGGCAGCTGCTATACGCGCCCCCAGTAGTGTGCAGGATCATAGTGGCAGCATGTGTCCTGCACAACGTTGCAACACGCCAGCGCGTGCCGGTGGACATGGTGGTGCCCCCGCATCCCCAACCACATGCACGGCCGCTGCACATGGGAGGTGAAAGGGCACGTGGTGAGGCAGCCCGTACCCAGCTTGTGGCATATTACTTCACCTAAAATCACACCCCTGCGGAGTGCACACAGCCCTGGCACATACCAGCTAACAATAAATGATGATGGCAAAAGGGACAGTCACTGTCACAACCATACCAGCCTGAGATTGTTCACCTGGAAGTGTTACATTGTGTGCATCCCTACTTACTCAAAGACACCCAATGCTGTGTCACAAAAATACACACATTCATGCAGCAGGAAAGATTACCCTTTGCAAAATACCAGCTCAAAATAGTGCCATATCACCCAACCCCTCCCCATCTCAGCTACCCAACACACCAAGGCATGGCTTGCAATGTGAAAGCAACTTAATGAATGCACAACACATAACACAAGTGACACAAAGTGCAATGTTCCTAATGTAAACAGTCCACAGACAATATACACTCAGCAATCAATAAGAAACACCACACATGAACAAATACTTCCCAGCAACACAAACCATCAGTACAGGAAGAAAGTGTGGCAATATAAGACAGGAGAAAATTTAAAGCAGTGCAAGTCTCACAACCTGACCAAGGCAGCACATGGACCCCTTCCAACTACAGAGTGTCGTTGTCAGGCAAATGTGTCAGTGTACTGCAAACAACATGAACTGCATCTGCAAAGGAGACGGCCTTCTGAAGACATGAAAAACCTACATGTATATAAGGAGAAAGACATGGATGCACAAGCACATATCAATACACCATGCATTGTAGAATCCAACAACAATCTCCACTAGGGATGTACACACAGTTTTGACTACAGACTGCCCACACAACTCATGGGAGCCCAATGTCACTGTGTAAGTTACTGTCACTTGGTCACACCCTTTGCAAGCCCATTGAAAGGGGTAGCAGGAGGGGTGTGTGTGTCAGGAAACCAAGCATCTGTCACGCTCACATGGTATCCACGGGGACATGCTCGTGTGCGTAGGGTGTTAGCTGTCCTGATGCTGCTCTGCTTGGCTGGTGATGCTAGCTTGCGTCTCCCCTTAGTCCTTGCTTCAGGAGATGTTAGCCTACAAGTCGAAACCAGATATTAGCTATCGAAGGGAGCTGGTCAGTGGTTTCACCTCCTTCTGGTCTATCCTTCACTTCTTCTGGCTCACCTTTGTTTTTTAATGGGCGAGCTCTCCGTCCTGCACACTCTGGCAGGGGCGCGGTCCACAGTCTTTCCTGGATCTAGTTATGTCACTGATCCGAAGGAAGTTGCTAAAGTAGAAGGCCCGGGAGTAAGCAGGTAAGTCTCTATTCCAATAACTGCTTGGACTGACTGCTTTTAAGTCTTTCTGTTCAAGATAACTAATGTCTGTTGTTGTCTCACAGGTGCAGCGTTAAGCGACCTTTGGATGATGGATGACCCCCCTGACAATGATGCGCAGGATTCCTGCCGGTAAGTATTGCGCTGTGCTGGGCGCGCGAATGTTCGCCTCTGTAGCTTTCCTTTGCTACGTGCGACTAATCTGTTTGTCTTTTTCTGTTCATCAGGTACGGCGCGAGTACAGGAAGAAGAATAGAAGATCCGTGTAGCGGTGTCGAGCTGCGGCGTGCTGCTGAGTGAAGAACTGTCCGATGAAGTTCATGGAGCGGGCCGATTTGGTGAGTATTTACCCAAGAGGTTGCTTTTCGTTCTGTTCTGTCGATGCGGCGGTCCGTGGGAAAGCAGGAGATGAGATCTGGATGCACTCCAGGTAAGGCCTTCGATGCTTAAATAGCTCCTGTTATTCTCTGTTCGCAGGTGCCGATGGATAGAAGACTCTGGACGGGCTTGGCAGAAGGAAGCAAGAACTGATCTGACACGGTGAGCGTTACGCGGCAGGAGTGCAGAGTAACGCAAAGCATGTTCAGATTGTTGGGCGCGGTTTAAATAGCCTTGAAATTAGTTCCAAGAAAATAGTCCTTTTCTCCGTATCACTTCTCTCAGGTAAAGCAGTTCCAGGCCACACCCTGAACTGAATGGCTCAGCCTCTCAGAGCCAAGTTAATGGACCATGTAACTAACACCTCCATGAGCCTGGAGACAGCGGCGCCAGGACTGAGTCCAGGTGAGCCTGGCTGGGGCCTGATAAGCCCTCAAGGGGGCCAAAGTCCGGGATGGCCCCACCAGTTTCAGCGTTTTGGGTGCCTGCACCATGACAGCCTCTAACCCAAAGACAGGACAAGCCTGCATGTGCCGAGCTGGAATACACAGTGGATGCGCACGGGAGCCACACCACGCAACACACTATAAAAATAAATAAATAAATAAATAAATCAAAAATGGTCATGTGTGGACAGGGGTGGGGTGGAGGCCACCCAGGAGGCACAAGGTACAGGGTGCATCCCAACACCCACATGCGTGGATGTTGGAAAAGGAAATACCTCCATGGGCTCATGGCCTGCACGGCTACACTACAGTGGGAGAACTGCCACCGCTCTCTTCACCCTCTACTGCTACATCAGGAGGTGGCCGTGATATGGGAGGCAGCCCATGCAAAGCCCTGGTATGGTCCTCCATGGCAGCAAGCATGCAGGTCTGGAAGGTTTGGTTCTGCAGGATGATGGTACGGAGATCCCCATGCAGCACCTCACGGGTTGCCTGCATTTCTGCCTGCATGGCCTCGTGTGATGCCCGGATCTCCGCACGGGTTGCCTGGAGCTCAGCTGAGAGTGAACGTGTGAGCTGCTCCAGTTGCTGTTCAGACCTAAAATTCCGGGAAGCCTCAAGTTCACCCAGAGTATCTCTGAGGAACCCGTGTTCTAACCTCAGGGCTTCCCTGTGGGCCTGTGACTCTACAGATATGGCTTCGCACAGAGCCTCCAATCCAGCCCGTTGGTCCCTGTTGTTGCCCAACATGTCTTCCCTGTGTGAGTGGAAAATGGAGTCTGTTGCCTGCTGCTGGAGCTCCACCTGCCTTTCAGGGGGGAGAATGGAAGTGGCCACCCTATCCATTGCCTGAGCCATCATTTCACACAATGCTCCCTGTTGTGCTGCAATACTGTAGATGGAGTTCTCCCACACAGTATTGTCTTGTGGCGCACAGCCACCACATTGACGGGCACCACACCTGTTTGGGGCAAGGCAATCTGCACCTTCCTGTGCTGGCACTGCTTGAGGCTGCAGGACTGCATTCCTCCTTTGATCTGCTGGCCCAGGAACACAAGCAAATATTATGGAGTGTGACCCTGCATCCGTAACCGCTACAGGCAGACTTTCCAACACAGATATCCCCATAGAGGTGTCTACCCCCGGTGCAGGTGGGTTGGACAGAACAGCATCCCTGCCAGAAACACTCACCTGCGATGGCACATATGTCTCACTGTCCAATTCAGCACCTGATTCATAGAGGTCTCCGGAGGTGTACCCAGAGACACCCGTGGACAGTATGGTCTACAGGAGGATTGGGTTTTCACCCACCACCACCCCACATCCTCCATTCGTGCCCGGTTGTGGCTGAGATCACTCCTGGGTGTGCACCATCCCCTCCTCCTCAACAGCATCAAGTGCCTCATCACCTGCAAAAACATGAAAGACTACAAATGGAAACAGGCATGAGCACCATAGCACACACATAGGCCTGACGAGACAGAGATCCAGTACATACATTGCACAAGTCCCACATGAATATAACTCTGGCATGCATGCACTGTCAATGAGTTGGAAGGGGAGGCAAAAAGCACACACTGAGGACTCCAAGATGGAAAAGCAACACATGTGCAGCATGTTGGATCGCACTGGCAGCACACATTAGCCTGTGAGTGGCATGTCCAATACACATACATGACACATGCCATCACACAGATGTCACATAGCATTGCCATGGAGCATTTGACAACTACAGCCATATGGTAGTGAATGAGTACTGTCACCCATCCATGTGAGATGGAGATGATGAGATGAAACATGCAAAATAGTGTGACAAAATATGCATGTGCCACACGCTGCAACACATCCAGTGTTCAATAATACAGTGATCACAGACAGATGTACACATCAATGGTTGGTCACTTCAACATGACAGAAGACAACAGTCATGTTCTACATTCAAACAGGGCCAAAAACGATTGTGTGCAAGCCATTACTCAATCAGACTGAATGGTTAAATCATTCCCATAACAAGGTAATACATGCGTGCCATTGTGGGGTGTAATATTTGACAGAAGCAAGTCACATATGTGGCAGTAGGGTAGAGAAATGTGTCGTAAAATGGCAAGGATTGAAACAATCAGGCTGAATGAACAGGACAACATTTTGAACAATGTTGTTGCAAGATGACAGTTGATGGTCAACTGCAGTAATCTGGTGCAAATTGGCTACTGTGGCCGGGGAATGGTTTGGATGAACAACATGGGTGACCCATACCAGTCATGACTACACACCCTCACCTGGCACTCAATCAGAACACATCACCCAAGCAACATACACATGGATTACACACACATGCATGGGCACTCACCGGACAATGCTTCAAGATCTGGTAGGTCTCCCACCCCTCGGATCTGTTCCTCTGTGACAAAGGTTCCAGCGACAGACTCATGTTCAGTGAGTTGGTCGTCCTCTGGTGGAGACCCACCGCCAGTCACCAGAGTAGAGGCATGATTGGAAGCCAGCTTGTTCTTTGTTCTGCATTTCAGGTCATTCCACCACTTTAGCAATCATCAGCTGTGCGCCACACAAATCCAAGGGCACTAATGTAGTCCGCGATGGTCTGCCAGTGGGCCCTACATTGAGCAGGCGTAGTCTTGCACCCTGCAGTCACCACCATTTTGCGTCTATGTGCCAAAACATAGGCCACAAGTGCATCAAGTTCGGCGTCATTGAACCTAGGCTTCCTTGACGTGCCAGAGTGTGTAGCCGTGTCTGGGGTCCCAGCCTGTAGTGCAAGAGCACCCTTCTTCTTCTTGGAAGGTGGTGCGGATCCTGAATGGCTTACGCCACTCTGGTTGGTAGGGGCAGAAGCACAGGTGGACTGGGTACTGTAAGTTTGCGAAGGAACAATGACCAAAGGTCTCGGTGCAGGCATTGGCTGCAGGGTGATGTTGGCAGGACCAACGTCAGTGTGATGGACTTGGACCGACACTGTCCCGGCTGGGAGACTCAGAGCTGGGGTGGATTGAGCTGCAGCTGTCCCTGCAGCCTCCTCACCCTGGCTACTTGGGGCAGCAGATGACATTGCTGCCCCAGATCTACGTGGCCTGGTGACAGCAACTTTCACCGCCACACGTGGCTTAGACTTGGTGACCTGGAAGTTTAGCCTGGGAGTCATCCTGTGCCGGTTCAGTTGACAATATGGGCGGGTTTAAGAAGGGCTGAGCTGGGATGGTGTCAGCTAAATTTCCACAACCATTGGGGGAGCATAGGTGGCCCCGATTGGTCCTCCACACACTGGCCTCTTGGGGCACCCTGCACATCATGGCCACGTCCCCTACCGTGCCCACCTTTTGGAGGTCGGCCACCTTTCCCTCCCTTACTGCTTGGTCGCCTCCCAACTATGGCACTGATGTTGTTGTGCATATGGGAGTTGCAGTAAACAATTGTCCTGGGCAATTGGGGTGAAAGGGGTAGGGTACTAGATGGAATTCGTACCCTAGTGCTCTAGCAAGGCTGTCTGTGACCCCTGGGGGAAGATGACCGGTCATGCAACGCACAGGCACCCCAAAAACAAAAGTAAACGTGCACACAACCCCTGGTAGACCAAGTGCATGGAAAAATGAACCCGCACTACGCTGTGGCACCCAGAAACACAAAAATAAGCGTACGCGTGTTACATGCAGCCTACAATGACCTCTGAAGGGGTACGCAACACACGGGGGCAACCACAGTTGGTAAATACGTGCACGACTCACTGTCTGCTTGGAAAAAGAATGTGAAAAAGACGCACGTTTGCGCTTTGGCAACACCCCCGCCTAAAGAAGAAATGAACGCAGTCTGAGGAAACAGGGAGTACGAACTGGAACCGTTGTGAAGTAATCGCGTGTGAACCGACAAGATGTACAAGAATCACCCGCTCACTCTCCACAAAAAGCACTTAAAAGAAAATGACGTCCTGCGGATGACCTCCTCATATACCTCAGTAACCCACGCACTTCCTGCCCGATTCTTAGGGAATGCTCGACCCGACACTTGGTGGGTTCCTTCAACTTAACTTACAACCAGTAATTGACCAGTTCAATAGGGATACCTCACACTGGCAATCACTCCCCCTATCACTAATGGGCAGAGCTGCGCTATTCAAGATGATGACCCTCCCCAGCTCCCCAGACTGCTGTACATACTCCAAAATGCCCCACTTGTCATTCCCCGAGACACCTTCGCACTCATTGACAGACACCTTTGCACACTGCTGTGGGGTGGGAAACAACCTAGAATCGGCCTTGATACGCTTCAGCGATCAGTTTGGGAGGGAGGCATCGGTTTACCCTGCATACGCACCTATTACCTTGCAGCTCAGATCGGGGTAGTAAACGACTGGATACACGCAGACCCCACACTCCCCCATATCCGCATTGAAATAGAGAACATGACCCCGGTAACCCCGCTGCAGTTCCTCTATGCCACCCACGACCAACCCCGATGTTACCCAGAATGACACATCATATTTGCCAGGCCTGGCGGGATGCGCACAAACTAATTGGCTGGAAAGGTAAACCAACACTATCGCAACCCCTATGGCACAACGCGCTCCTCCCGGAAATAGTAAAGATGGGCTCCTTCGGTCACTGGTGTGCAAAAGGGATACACACATTAGCGCACGTGATACAGGAGGGTCACCTCCTCGACTTCGAGGCCATGCAAGAGCAATTCAACCTCGCACCCATGGACCAGTTTCGACATGCGCAGTTGGCCCACGCCATCCGCACCCAATTCCCTGATACGACAACCATACCCCCCTGTACTCCCATTGAGACCAATATCCTCCCGCAAAGAATTGCCTCCAAGGTCACTTCCACGCTCTATCAAGCCCATAACTCCTTCGGGGCTACTCAGCTTGACGGGCTCAAGGAGAAGTGGGAAAGGGATATAGGTCAGCTGGAACCAGAAGACTGGGCTGAGGCATTAATGTCCCCTAGAGAAATTGGTATAGAATCTAAACTCAGGCTAATACAATTGAGAATCCTTCACCACTCATAGCATTCACGCACGGCCATGGCCAGATGGGGGGTACTGGAAGACGAGACATGCCTCAGATGCAAAATGGAACATGCCACCTTCTACCATATGATAAGGGACTGCCGGGTGTTACAGGTCTTCTGGGAGAGCTGTAATAACACAATCTCTGCCACCCTGGCGACACCAATCCCTAGGGTTGCCAAAATGATACTCTTAGGCATCGGGGGTGAAGTTGATCTCTCAAAATATGAAAAAAAAAATTGCCGATAGCATTTGGGGCAGGCAAAAGATTAATCGCGGCTAACTGGGGCTCTGCTGACCCTCTGTCATTGAACCGCTGGAGTAACGAGCTGGACAGATGCGCGGCCTCAGAACGCCGGATATATAATGGACGGGGCTGCCCCCGCAAATTCGAAAAAATATGGGGTAAATGGCTTGATGCTCACTGAAATTCGTTAATGAAAGTAGATCTGTTAACATTGGTTACCTGCCTCATCCCACAAATGTCTGACGGCTCTCGGCCCTACAGGGCTCCTCTTGTTTTTGAAATTGCCATACTGCCTTGGTCAGATGTATGCCTATGATTCATGTTTGTTTTGTTGTTGTGTTGTTTAAAAGTCAATAAACAGAGTTATAAAAAAAAAGAAAATGGCGTCCTACAGGTACCTTTTAAGCAAGCCCACACGTGCAACGTCACTTAGGCGCCTACGCGCTAAAGGCCTTTCCTCCAATCACACGCAGTGACACCCGGACATGCAGTTTTTTCACGTGTACAATAAACATGCACCCGTGTTGTGGGAAACGCCCGTGCGAGTAACTTCACAGGTGCACTTATGCGCTAAGGGCCTTTCCTCGAATGACATGCTAACGTGCTGTTTTTTCACGTGCCAAATCACTCCGTATCAAGCTGGCCATGCAACAACACATGGAAGACCATGCTCCTGCCCAGAAGGACGAATTACTGTCCCCCAGAGCCCCGAGCACGCTCAAACCTGCCATCTGCTGCTGCCTGCCTGCTGGCCACGTGCCCTGCTATTTGGTGCCTGCATGTCAGCCATCTGCAGGGGTCCAGTTGCTGTGACCACTCCTGCTGGAACAGAAGATTCCCGACTGGAGTACCATCTTGCTCCACAGCCCAGCCCCAGGACCCAGTTGCCCACCCACACCTGCCTCGGGGGTTGCCATGTCGGACATAACACCATCTGGCACCACTGGCAACCCCCAGCTAGAGAGGCAGAGGGCTACCAGCTTCAGTGCTGCAGAGGTTGGTATCCTGATGGAGCAAATCCTGGGGCATATGATGCCCTCTTTGGAAGTTCAAGCGCCGACAATGACGGATGGAAGACGATCTGGACGGACATCGTGGCTGCCATCAACGTGGAGGAGGTGGCAGCCCGCGAGTTGCAAGACATCCGGAATCGCTGGGAGGACTTCAAGTCCAGGACCCTCAGCAAGGCCTGGCATCTCCTGAAGGCAAAGCATGCAAAGGGGTGCCAGGTCTGCCTTACCAACATGCAGATGAGGGTCCTGGAACGCATATACCCAGCACTTCACCTCCATGTCCTTGGGAGGGAGACCCGTCCGGAGTCGAGCGGTAAGTGTGCATGCGTACTGATTGGATGCTGTGCATGTTGAGGTGTGGCAGGTGTGGGCAGGTTGCACATATGTCTTGGAAGGCCCATGCATGGATGTGCATGTACAGGGACATGAGCCTGCCGCATGAGAGTCCAGTCATGTGTGAGGCACATCAACGGTGTATGTGTACAAAAGCATTATGGCCAAATGCATGTTGAGGTGCACACATGTTTACATATCTGTGTATGTACCATGGCATGGTTGGGTTGTGACACATGGATGTGAGTTCCACCTTCATGTATGCACATGGTGTACATGTGTGTGTGAGGGTATTTGACATGTGTGCCACTGTGATACACCATGGATGCATGTGACACTGACATGTAGGAGGCTGATTGGCAGATGTGACATGGATGCCGAGGATTTCACTGCAACAGGTGGTGTAGATGTACAGATGCAAGTACGTCTGGTGGCATGTGTGCATGTGTTTGCCAATCCCCGTGTTGCATGTGATGTCAGGCTAACCTTCGGATGGTCATAGTGTTGTATGTGTATGGATGGTGCTGGCTGCTGCAACATTCCTGTTCATTTGCGCCTGTGTGTCACTAGAAATGATATGTGTGTTGGGGAGTGTGATGCCATGTCTGAAGTTTGAGACTGCCACTCATCTGCAACTGTCATGTGTGTATCAGACCATTGTACAGTGCCCTGATGCCTGTTTTTCTGTCTCTCCCTGTCTGCAGCATCAACTGATGAAGAGGGCGGAGACGGTGCTGTGGAGCACACAGGCAGGGATCTCACTGCCAGCTGGAGAGGCAAGGCCCAGCTCCCCTCCCAGGTGGTTACCATCTCATCGGGGAGTGAGGAGTCTGGTGCTGCCTCCGTGGACGCAGCTGCCGGGGGTAGGTCCAAGAGGCAGAGATCGGAGGTGGACTCCTCAGCAGCAGAAGGGGCAGCTGAGACCCCACAGGGGCCTACGGAGGAAGATGGCACAGAGTCATCCAGGTTGGTGGGGGGTTTGGTTGAGGAGGAGGCTGTGGAAGGCACACACACGGGGCCTGGAGGGAGGGATTCCACTGGAGCCAGTGGTGCAGTCCAGAGGCAGGGACAGGAGGCAACACAGGCCACCGCGGAGGTGCCTGTGTGTAATCCTGTTCCCGATCCTGTGACTGCATCATCCGGCACCAGCAGGGATGCCTTTGTCCAGACCCATTTTCAGAGAGAGGATAGCCACACAATAACTGGCCTTCCTCTCCCTGCAGACGTGGCAATCCGGGACTGGCTTGAGCCTGTCCTGGGTGGGGTGGCGATGCGTGTTTGTGACTTTTGGAATGACGTGGAGGGTTCTCGCGAGGACAGCGCACGTAATTATGAATGTCTCAAAGACTGCGTCAACCTACTGGGCGGTGTCACCAGTGCTGGGTTCCTCTGTGTGCTGGAGCTTCTGCCGACCCCCTCCTCAACTGAACTCCCTATGCGCCGGACGTCCTTTGTGCCATCTTCCTGCCCAAGTGTCACCCGGGCACCCTGTGGAGCTGTCCCTGACCCAGCGGCCAGGCTGGTGGAGGACACATCCCTGCCACAGTCAGGAGTCGGAGGTCCAGCAGGGGTGGCCATCCCAACAACTGGACACCAGCAGGTGGATCTCATGCAGGCAACAACTGACAGGGCACATGCACGGCAGCAGCAGGATCAAGGTGGGAGCGATGATGTCTCGAGGCCAACAACATCAGAGGGGCAGGCATCAGCCAGAGGGCAGGAGGACCCTGGATTGCAAGTGTCTTCCGTGTGGCAGCAGTTGGGCCAGGCCATAGATGCGGAGGGGGCGGGCGGAAGAGGCACGGCTCACAATGGTTAGGGCAGAGAACTCCATGCACAGGGCACTGAGGCGGGCCGAGTGCCACGAGGCAATTCGCAGGGAGTTGGAGCTGAACATGGCATCGTCCCTGCGAAACCTCGGGGACATGGAAGAGGCCCGCCTCCAGGACATAGACCAGGAGTCAATGATGCCTTGGCTGAGGAAATCAGAAAGTGAGCCAGCAGACTAGCCTGCCCCCATTGCATATAGTTTGTAGCGTTAGGTTTCATTTTCATTTTCCTTTATTTTGTGGTGATTGGACTATGCCCCACACTTTTGTATATAGTTCTTTTCTTAGGTAGTTTTTTTGATAGGTTTCATTTCTTTCGTTGTGCTCATGGACCCTGGATGAAATCGGTCTACATAGTTGAACAGTGGATTTATGAGAGAATTTGATTTTTTACTCACCATGGATCAATGGATTTTACAATTTACGTTTCCTTTGGATTTGATTTGGTGGACCGAGAGTTTGGACACATTTTCTTTTGGATCACTTTGGATTGGTTCTTCATATGTTTTTTTTATTCTGTTTTGGACATACATTTCATTTTATGTTTGAAATATTTGTCATGCTTTCATTTAATTTCATTCATTTTGTTCATAATACATTTTGATTTCTTGCTTCCATGTGTGGTATTCACTCATTGGGTTACTGCATATGAAAACATAGATGTACACAATCACTGGCACCCAGTGTGTGTGTGTGTGAGGGACATGTATTGATGTGCATAGTTGACTTTCGGTTTGTGTCATGAAATAGGCATTTCAGTGTGGGGTGGATCGAGGACTTAATAGCCTCTCAAGACTGGGGTGGCGTGCTGTGGGATTTTGGTGGACATGAGGCCCATGATTGTGCATCTTTATGACGTGTTGGGGGGGACATGAGTTGGGGCCTCCTGGCAGGTGCCCGTCAATGCTGGGTGGGTGGGTGCTGGTGCAGGGGGACATGAGTCGGGGCCTGCTGGCAGATGCGCATCAATGCTTGTGCAGAAGGACATGAGTCAGGGCCTGCTGGCAGGTGCCCATCAATGCTGGATGTGTGGGGGTGCAGGGGGACATGAGTCAGGGCCTCCTGGCAGGTGCCCGTCAATGCTAGGTGGGTGGGGGTGCAGGGGGACATGAGTGTGGACCTGCTGGCAGGTGCCTGCCAATAATGGGCGGGTGGGGGTTCAGGGGGACATGAGTCGGGGCCTGCTGGCAGGTGCCCATCAAAGATGTGTGGATGGGGGTGCAGGGGGACATGAGTGGGGGCCTGCTGGCAGGTGCCCGTCAATGCTGGGTGGGTGAGGGTGCATGGGGACATGAGTCGGGCCTGCTGGCAGGTGTCCGTCAATGCTGGGTGGGTGAGGGTGCAGGGGGACATGAGTCGGGGCCTGCTGGCAGGTGCCTGTCAATGCTGGGTGGGTGGGGGTGCAGGGGGACATGAGTTGGGGCCTGCTGGCAGGTGCCCATCAATGCTGGGTGGGTAGGGGTGCAGGGGGACATGTGTGGCAGGTGCCTGTCAATGCTGGGTGGGTAGGGGTGCAGGGGGACATGAGTGGCAGGTGCCTGTCAATGCTGGTTGGGTGGGGTTTGTTTGTTTGTTTGTTTTGTTTGTTTTATTTATTTGTATGGCGCACCTTACCCAAGGGCAACAGGGCGCAGGCAAAAGATAATTCGAAGCTTACAATGTTGCAGAAATATACACTTTGAGGTAGTAATAAAAATAATCAGAATTACAGGAATAAAAAATATACAAATCTTCATACATACAAAGTCAATATCTATGCAGGGGTAAATATACAGATATGTACAGGGCTGTTAGAGGCGGGTAAACCTAAAAGAATATTCAGGATTACAGAGGTAATAAGGAATAAGAGGTATACAAGTCTTCAAACATTAAAAGTCAATGCGGGGGTGTGGGGGTGCAGGGGGGACATGAGTCGGGGCCTGCTGGCAGGTGCCTGTCAATGCTGGGTGGGTGGGGGTGCAGGGGGACATGAGTTGGGGCCTGCTGGCAGGTGCCCGTCAATGCTGGGTGGGTGGGGGTGCAGGGGGACATGAGTCGGGGCCTGCTGGCAGGTGCCTGTCAATGCTGGGTGGGTGGGGGTGCAGGGGGACATGAGTTGGGGCCTGCTGGCAGGTGCCCATCAATGCTGGGTGGGTAGGGGTGCAGGGGGACATGAGTGGCAGGTGCCTGTCAATGCTGGGTAGGTGGGGTGCAGGGGGACATGAATCAGGGCCTGCTGGAAGGTGCACGTCAATGCTGGGTGGGTGGGGGTGCAGGGGGACATGAGTCGGGCCATGACCGTCAATGCTGGGTGGGTGGGGGTGCAGTGGGACATGAGTTGGTGATCACTAGTGCAAGGTGACATGTGGGCTGGCTGGGGGCATGCCCATGCTGGATGGGCTGCCTGCAGGACATGACCAGGGGTGCAGGGTAGTCCCCTGTGGTGTGGTCTGCCTGCAGGGGCTGGGGAGGTGGTAGAGAGCACACTTGGGAGGACTCACACTGCCAATTCACGTGTGAAACACCCCGCGCACCCCACTGAATTCACATACCCCGCTCACACAAGGCCTATCACGTGTGAAACTTCCTGCACACCCCACTGGATACACGTACACCGCTCTGCAGGTGAAATTGCGTGTGAAAGTACCTGCGCACCCCTCAGAATACATGTGCCTGCTCAGACAGCGAAATCGCGTGCGAAACTTCCCGCGCACCCCAGAAATACACATACCCCACTAGCACAAGGCCTATCGCGTGTGAAACTTCCTGCGCCCCCCAGGAATACTCGTTACCCGCACGCGATTGCAGTGTAGCGGCCCTGTTAGCTGGTCCAGGGTTAGCGTGGCCCTTTGCGCTGCATTGGGGATTTCAGTGGTTTTTCCTTGCACAAGGGGCGTTGTTGGGGCCGTAACTGGCACTGCAGGATGTTCTCTGCGCCAGTGCTCAAAATGGCTTGGCAATTCCATGAATAGGCGGTGCGCCAGAACGCTGGCACACGCTCCCTCTCTGCGCTGCTCGCATGCGCTGCCTCTGCGCTGAAATCTATGAATTACTCCGCATGTGTGGCCATCCATGACTGAATGATGAGGTAGATTCTGTTAATCAGGGCCAGGTCCTTGGCATAGTCAGCTGTCAGAGGAATAAGGATCTGGGTGTCATCAGCATAGTTTGTGTGGGTGACACCCATGTGATCCAGTTAATCAAACAATGGTTTGCTAAAGGCGTTGTACATGGTTGGAGATACATACAATCCTTGAGGGACTTCACATGTAATAGGGATCGGGTCTGCAGCCGCAGATGCCGAGAACACTCCCATCGACCTGTTGCTTAGAAATGATTCAATCCATGCTGTGGCTGCCGGTGAGAAGTGTGATGTAGTAGAGAGGTGGTTACATAGGATCTTGTGGTCAACCAAGTCGAAGGCGGCCAATGGGTACAGGAGGAGCAAGAGTGCTGAGTTTCCTTTCTCTTTAAGGTCATCTATTTGCGTTTTTAGGTCAATCAAGGCTGTTTCAGTGCCATGTTGTGGCCTGAAGCTTAATTGGCGGAGACCTAATAGTTTGTTAGACTCTAGAAAGTTTTGTATTTGATTATAGGCATCTTTGTCTATAATCTTCAGCAGGAAAGGGACAGTGGTATTAGGTCTGAAGTTAATGGGCATATTAGGGTTGAGCGTACTTATTTTAGGAGAGGCAACTCCAATGAGTTCTTCAGGTTGGTTGGCACAGTGCAGGTATGGAAGGAAGCATTAATGAGTGACGTGATAAAGGGAGCAAAGATGCTCACTGCTTCCTTGATGACTGCAGCAGGGCAGGAATCTTCTTTGCAGTTTGATGGTATTAGGGACCCTATGATTTTTAGCACCTCTTGGGGTGATACTGGTGTACATTTAAAGCGGTGGGTGGCGGTGGGGATCTTAAGGTGAGTTTTGCTTGAGTTATTTTGCAGTGGCATGGTGAGTTTTTTGTCAGTGATTTTCTTTTGGAGTAGAGTAATTTCATTGGCTAATGCTTCCGGGATTTTGGTGCACCAAGTATGATAAAGAGTTTGTGTGCACTTGAACTGGCTTTATCGATCCTTTCATTGTAACAGTTACGTTTGGCTACAAGGATTTCATCTTTATAATTGGCAGTGATTGTTAACAGGGTTTCTTTATTAATGGTAGATGGGTTGTTTTTCCATATGGATTTGTGCTTCCTTTTTTCTTTCATAAGGTCTTTGAGTTTAGGGGTGAACCAAGTGTTCACGTGGGCCGTTGGTTTGCTTTTACACATTTTTAAGGTGCAATAGAGTCTATGGCTGATTTGATGGTATTATCGTACAATTCTACTAGTTCCTCAGGGTTACATGGTAATGAGGGTGCATGTAGGGGTTCAAGAAAGGTCCAAAGATTTTCGACAGTGATATTTTTCTTGTTTCTAGTTGGGATGGGGGGAGCTATGGCTTTGGTCATCAATGGCGGAGTGCAGTTTGGGGGAGTGAAGGTAAGTAAACTATTGTCTGTCCAGGGTAATGGTTGATAGCTGTTATGTTATTTGGGCAATTAAGGTCTGCTAGCCACACCAGGGTTTGTCCTTTGTCATGTGTGCTTAGGAGAACTCTCTGGGTGAGGCCTAATTCAGACATGGAATTGGCTGGAGTAAAGCTGAATGGTCAGCTGCATCATTGAATCCCAAGTTGAAGTCAGTATGTTCAGTATGATTTGGGAAGAGGGTTTAGTATTAGTTGTGATGATATTGTTGATGTCATATTCAAATGACCCTAAGGGACCTGGAGGACGGTAGATGAGGTTAATGGTCAAGGTTTGTGATGCAGAGAGTACCGGTTTAGCAGTCAGTAGTTCACAGGATGAGGTGGAGACATGGTGGATGGCTCTAAGGTTAAGCAAGGCTTTAGCAATGAGGGCAATACCTCCCCCTCTAGTTGATTTTCTATCAGATCTGAGAGTAGAGTAGTTGTCTGATGTGGCAATGAGGAGGGATGGGCCTGCTGCAGCATGTAACCAGGTCTCAGTTATTGCCAATTTCGTATCGTTGATCAAATCGGCGATTTCGGTTGCATGGGCGACTAAGGATCTTGCATTGATCAGTGCTCCAGTAACGGGTGTGCTAGTATTACTAGTGGAGGTTTTAGGCGGTGTGGGCTTGCATGCAGATTTGGGCACATACTTGCATTATTTTGGTGGATGCTTAGTGATGCTTGCCCTGAGATTGCTGATGGGTGTTGCAATTGTAGGTAGGAGGTATGATCTACCTAGTCTTGAGCCGGTATTACCCAAATTGACCTTTTACAAATGATCTTTTGCACAATTCATCTAATTATAGTGGTCCTAATTGACCTTCTGTACAATTGACCTTTATATTATTTTAGTTATTTTATATATGTATTGGGTTTGTTTTGGATTATAAATAATATAAGGGGATTGGGTGGGGACTTATGGGGGGTTTTGGATTGGGTGGGTGAGGGTTTCCCCCCGCATATATGTCCTAACTGACCTTCTAAATTAGTTCAATTCTCCAGAGGTCAATTGTGAAAAGGTCAATTAGTATACAACCCTTGAGCCTAGTCTAGTATTTCTCGCTAGAGCCGGGCATGGGATGTTCGAGGTTGAAGTTAAGGTATACAGGTCAGTGGTGTTTTGGCTGCTGTTTAAGGTGGTTACCCCTGTCCTGGTTTTGTCCATGTGGTCTGCGTGCAATGAGGCAAGATTAGAGATTCCACTGGAGCATCTTGGCTTCAATGAGGGTAAGAAAGGTGTCGGTTTGATAGCGTGGTAGACTTTGAGCGGCGGGAGGAATAATGTCCGTTTAATCGTGATAATCAAACAAAAGTGATGTCAAGTGGTACATAAAAATGTTTTGAGGTAGAAGTACATTTATTGCATCAAAGAAGTGGTCCCAATAAAGGGTTCACACCGCATGCACACCTGTGAGGCACCGGAAACCCAAGGTGAATGAAGGAGATCACTCAAAGAGGGAGAATGGTGTCCACACAGAAATGTCTGCAGAGTATGTAACAAACCATTTGTAAATTGTACAGTCACAAACATTAGTAATATACATTTAAATAAAAGACAAAGGGCCTCATCACGAGTTGAGCGGTAACGCCAGCGCTATTAGCACCGGCGTTAATAACGCCGGATCATGGGTTTGGCAGAACGGGTATTGCCCATTCCCCATTGAGCCCATTTGGGAATTCCCCATTCCCCATTGGGCTCAATGGGGAAATTTTGCGCTCTTACCACCGGCGGATTTCCCACCGGCGGTATGAGCGCAACATTTTGGCAGATTTCCCCCCAGCTAAGGGCTGGGGGGAAATCAGCCGAAGCTGTGATTTGGCGGACCCTTAAATGTGGCAGTAATAGCGCTACCGCCACATTTAAGGGTTATCGCCAAACTCGTGATGTGGCCCAAAATGTGCAAACAATTAAATAGAGGCGCCATTCGTCAACTAGCCTAGTGTGGGACAAATAGAATGTTCTAAAGTCAACCAAACACTTAGAAGGAAATCATATAAATAGTTTTGATGGGGTAAAAGCATCTAGCCGAGTAGTTGATGCCCATTTTCCTCAGGAAGAAATGCTACCTTTTAGTCAACAGCCTCAGATGGTGGCTCATTTCAACTATACACAATTTTTGAACAAAGCTAAATGGACACACCCAAAACAGGGAGTTGATCCTAAAAAAGAAAAATAAACAAATTGTAAAATTTAAAAGCAGAGCGGAAACACTACTGGGCGCTTTTCCGACAATCAAAATCGAATACACATCAACATATTTATAATTATAGTTATAATTACAAATGTAAAGCCGGGAGAAACTTTATATTCCATTTACTCAACCAGGCAGGCCAATCCCATCATCAACCGTACAATTCTGGTGACATATAGGTCCTGCCACATATAAATCTCTTTTGATGAGTCTGTGGGGACATGAAAGAAGGAGGCAAAACAAGAAAAACTCATGAAATTAGGGAAGACCTTTAATTCATGTAGTGAGAAAAAAATATTAAACCATCAATTGGCCAGGTGGACAGAACCAGATAAATTCAGAGGAAAGGATGGAAACCAACTCACCCAGTCGAAAAGGTTAGGGGATGGAAACCGTAAGATAACCCAAAGCCCTCGAATGGATCGGGCTATCGCACGTGGCATTAGTCCACCTTTTTTGTGTTATGTATCCATCAGATACTGTACATAAAAGAGAAGAACGGACCTGATGTTCAGTATGTGGACCATTGTAGCATTCCAATTACAGAATCCACATTTAAGAACAAAAATCCTAAGTGTCACTAGGATATTATCTTGTAGTTAATAAAATACCCAAAGTGTCTACAGATGTAACAACACTGGGTCTACAGTAAAGGCAAACTGAATCATCACAATGCAGCTCCCACACAGAATATACTGACATAAATCAGGAGAAATGTATGCACACAAAAGCACGTCGTCATCGCCCAACTTTTGGATTACTGGTACCGCAGTGTGTGAAAGGTTTGAGCCTGGTGGAGGGAAACCTGAACTGAATTGTGTTATCAGAAGTAAACAGACATTTGCTGAACTGTATTAAGCTAATAGGTGAGCTGGGCTGGGATGAGAGAAAGCCGAGAGGTTCAGCAGATAAACTGGTAACTTTTCGTAAAAGGCCAAGTGAACCCTGGTTCACGAAACAAACTGCATCCTTGTGTCCAAAGCCAGAGTGTGTTACAAAGTCCAAGTGTGCCACCTTACCTCATACTACAAAATGTGGGGAAGAGAGTTTACTCAGCCATAATGGCATTTCTTTTGAACACTGCTTTTCCTTTTTACAATACACATTCCCTTTACACGTTTATTGTATCAGAAATAGGGCAGGCATTAGGTTTATTAGTATAGGGCCTTTATATTTTGACTAAGGACTGACTAGGACTATATTTTCTTTTTGTTTGATGGTCGAGAATATTCCCATCTTAGTTTAGGGCAAGATACGAGTTTTCCAACCACTTTTAAACCATCAATAAAGGTTTTGAAACGTGAAGCTCTTGCGTCAGTGTCTACTTGTGATACCACGCCTCCCTCACAATGTATGCAGAATTGATTATGGATATGCATGCTTCTTTGTGAGAAATAGTGAAATGCAGGCAGGCAAATGTTGCTTTTGTTGAGAAGCTGTCTATGATTATGTATCATTGTGGTTACTTTCCCTGCAAAAGCTGAAGACCAGCATTATCTAAATATCACCTTTAATTCATTTATTGAAACAGAACCACCTATTTCTTGCCCTGAATTACAAGGTGAGATTGTAAAATGTGATTAGGAGGCATTTGATTGGTGCTGCACACCTAATGAAAGTAGCTATACATTAAACAAAATATTTCTTAAGGTGTACAACCTTGTGAGTACTGTAAGGGATTTGAGAAGTGGTTCGGACTGGAAGGGATGTATATAGGATTTGAGAAGTGGTTCGGACTGGAAGGGATGTATATAGGATTTCAATGCTTTGCTGTCAGCAGGGAACCCAAAGTGACTCACTAGAAAGCAACGCCAGAGGTTAAGATTAATTTTAAACCTTCCAGCCATCATCTCTTTTGTTTTCCTCACTAAAAGGTAGGCATGGTCACAGGCAGAGTCAGATAGGCCTCGGGGGCTGACATGACACCGAAGCAGGAGCAACTAATAGAAACCAAACAAGGTATTTATCAATGGCAAAAGGTAAAGCACTGCATGCAAAAAGAGAAGTGAGAGGAAAATAAAGGGAACCAGTAAAATGCCTGAGAAAGCAATGGACAGGGCGTGTGCAGCAAAGCTTTCGAGATGCATTCAAAACTACCGATGTTATGGTCTTTTGAACTATTGTGAGCACATGAAGGATAGTTCTGGCTATTGACCTGTGCTGAAATATCCCAGAGTGTGTCTGGGTGGGGACAAGTAGGAACCAGTGGTGGGTGATCTACAAAGAGAAGCGAATGGGTATACTGAACAGCCCATGAGCCCTAGCATATACATTTTATGCTGGGTTACATTATAATGGCATGTTAGTAACAGAAAGGTGGGAGGGTGGCAGGCAGAGATTTTTTTGCTGGCCTATTTATCCAAGAGGAATCTTGAACTCTGGGCCAGCTGTCTTATGAAATCCAATGATCAGCCCAAATGTCAGCCAATAAACACCCTATATTATTGATAAACTCACCTGCCAAATTGAAGGACAGGATTCGTCTGGACCATGCACAGGAGTCAAAGGAGAGGAAGTTGATTTTGCAACTCTTTTAGGCATGAATCAGGGCAAAGGTTGACACATTAGAACACCAATATTGTCTACACTTGATTATGAGAATAAAAGACATAGCCAACGTACGCTCTGCCTACTTAGGATTTCCATATGTACAAGTGACTTTGAATATAGTGGATAGTCTTCCTTATGGGAAGTTCTTGCTTAAGCTAAAATTAATACAGTTTGCTTGCAGCAATAGGGGATTTTTGCTCACTGCAACTGTAAGAAGTTGCCAAGGGTTTAATGCTCCTCTGCTGCACACTATTATAAAGATTCACTAACATTCACTACTGGACACTCCCACTTCACACTTGTAGATACTATCTACTGGACACGCTCATCACGCCATCGCTGCAGGATACGTTGACCAAGGTGGAGGTTTCAGTGCTGCAACGAAGCCGGGCCATCATGTTTTCCATGCAGATTGTAGGTCAGGAATCTGACAGGTCAGCCTTCTGCATCAGACGTGTCCTTCACTCTTTCATTGTCTCTCCAGTGAAGAGTAGAATGTTAAAAACAAATCATTAATTCCATACATAGGATGTTGGAAGTGGTACATCTGCGAAATTCCATGTTAAACGAGAGAATTGAAAACAATGGACATTGCAATTATAGTTTTTTTTAATGTCTTTTTAATGACAAACAAGAGAAAACATTAATTACTTGATTCATCAGAAATGTTGTCCACTATTGTGTGTCCTACACACATGAACAAAACATCCCCGTGTGTAGATTCAAGCAAGATTCAATGTTTGGAAAAAGCCCAGCCATAGTAGGCGAGTCGGCAGAGTGTCAGGAGAGTGGCTTTCACAAATCACTTTATGAGTCACAACAGGGTGTGCTTTGATACAAGGCAGATTATTGTAATTATTGAGTGCAGACCTCGCTTCGGGAAGAGAAACGGGGAGTGGGCAGCCAACAAAAGGGGTGATCAGGCATTTTGACAGCAAGGGATCTACAAAGAACAAGGGCGGGGAACAGTGGGGCGCATCAGCTCTTCCATTGCACCTGGACTCCACTGTTAGAAACAAGGGACAGGGAAAGTGCCATGCAGCCAGGCATTTTTTCAGATCGCTTGCAGCATTTCTGTGCCCCAAATAAAAAATATGACTTATATTTGTTATGTCAATTTATGAAACGTAGGTGGAAAAGGCAGATATGGATGGAGGATGAGATTCATATTGCCCACCTTTAATCCTGTAAACGTGGGTTTTTGCAAATTCGCTTCAATATTTGGATTTGATGATGACGTATGCTACTGTTTGTATTTGAACACTATTGACAACAATATGATGTTAGTTAACTATTATTGTCACTCGCCTCCTGCATCAGGTGTAATGGTACGTGTCTCTGATCCTCGTAAGCCCCTCAGTCCTCCATGCCTTTTTTTCTTTTAAAATGGTTGTACGAGGTTTCCAGTCATTGCATAGACAACCAAAGCATTGACAGACATACCATCTAAAAGAAAACATCTAAAAAAAGCATCTAATGCATTTTTTAGATGGCAAGGGGTTTAGTTTAATAAAATTGGGTTTTAAAGGTTATAAAAGTGGGTTCGGGGGAACCCCCAATTAAAAAAGAAATGGAAAAAATGCATTAGATTTTTTTTTTAGATTTTTTTTGGATGGTATGCCATTAGATGCTTTGGCTGTCGATGGAATTACTAGAACCCCTGTACGAGGATCTGTGTGACTCCACTACACCCTTTCGTGCAAGACATTCAGGGGACGATTCATGGAACAAACGTGCGCCGAAAATCTTGGCGCAAGCAGGCGCAAGCGCGAAAAAACAGGCGCATGGGCACGCGTGCGATTCATGGAAGTCCCTGCGCGTGTTTTCCTCGGGATGTGCGCCAAACCCATGCATAGCGCACACGTCACTGCAACATCCCAAACGGCGTGCGCGATGCACACAGTGAAAGCGCACAGCCTCGGCGCATACACCAGAAAGAGGGCGGAACACAGGTCGTAACGTGCGGAATGGGGAACAACGCGCGAAAATAAGGGCGTAACTGGGGATGTACTGCAGGGAAGCAGACGGAATGCCCACACACACTCGAACCACACGTATTCATGGACTCAAATAGGCCAAAGCCGCGCACAGCCAAAGACACGCACAAGCCGAAACACGTCCGCCACACAAAGGCAGGCGGTAGCATCCCTGCGCATTATAAAAGTGGCAATATACAGCAATGATGAATGTCCCATACTGCGATTGGGCCTGTGCGAGCGGGGAACTTGTATTTCGGGGGTGCGTGGGAAGTTTCACACGTGATTGAGCGGGGTACGTGTATTTCGGGGGTGCGCAGGAAATTTCATATGCGATTGAGCGGGGTACATGTATTTCGGGGGTGCTTGGGAAGTTTCACACGCGATTGAGCGGGGTACGTGTATTTCGGGGGTGCGCGGGAAGTTTCACACGCGATAGGCCTTGGGCGAGCGGGGTACCACTCACCGTCTGCGTGTAGAAGAACGCGTAGCCAACACCCACCCGCTGTGAAGTAATAGCATGTGAACCCCAACCCCTGGAAAACACACGCACCGCACCCAACGTAAAGCACGTACAGAGCAATGGAAATCCACGTGGGATCTTCAAGCCCTGCACGATACGTCACAGACGCGCTTACGCGCCAGGGCCTTTGGTCCAATGAAATGGCGTATGCGTGCAGACGCACTTACGCGCTAAGGGCCTTTCCTCGAATTACACGCTGACGTGCAATTTTTTCCCGTGCCAAATCACTCCGTATCAAGCTGGCCACGCGAAAACACATGGAAGACCACGCTCCTGCCCAAAAGGCTGAATCACTGCCCTCCAGAGCCCCGAGCACGCTCCCACCTGCCATCTGCTGCTGCCTGACTGCCTGCTGCCCTCGTGCCCTGCCATTTGGTGCCTGAACATCAGCCATCTGCAGGGGTCCAGTTGCAGTGCCCACCCCTGCTGGAACAGAAGACTCCCGACTGGGATACCATCGCTCCATAGCCCAGCCCCTGGACCCAGTTGCCCACCCAGCCTGCCTCGGGGGTCACCATGTCGGGGCAAACACCATCTGAGACCACTGGCGACCCCCAGCCAGAGGGGCAGAGGGCCACCAGCTTCAGTCAGAAGGAAGTTGGTGTCCTGGTGGAGCTTGTCCTGGGGCATTATGATGCCCTCTTCAGATCAACACGCGCCGACAAGGAAGGACGGAACAGGATCTGGGACAACTTTGTGGTTGCAATCAACGCGGAGGGGGTGGCAACCCGCAACATCAAGCAAGTCAAGAAGCGCTGGGAGGACTTGAGGTCCAGGACCCTCATAAAGGCCTGGCGCCTCATGGAGAGGGGCCGGGGCAGCATGAGTGCCATCCAGATGAGGGTCCTGGAACGCGTACACCCAGCGCTCCATGCCCAGATCGTTGAGAGGCAGACCCGTCTGGAGTCGAGCAGTAAGTGGCCAAGCATTGCTGTGTGAGACAGGGCATGTTGCAGTGTGCTGGTTGTCTGATACTTGCCTGTATTTGTGACATAGGCCATGTACGCATGTGTGTGTGCAGGGACATCATGGTCATGCATGTGAGACCAGTAATGTGTGAACCACACGGTTGGTGCATGTGTTTAAATGCAACATGGGGAGCCCTATGCGGAATGGACACATGAGAGCATGCCAGTCTCTGTTCCTGGACATGGGTGGGGGTGAGGGGGTGAGGGATGGGTGCTGATGCCATGTACATGTATGGTGTCCATGTCTGTGTGTCTGACCTGCATGTCTGTGACTTGTGAATGCCATGGATGCATGACACATGTCTGTGACAATGTTCAGATTCACTGATGCAGCCTAGTTATCCTTGCATCCACTGTGTCTGGGGTGTACGAGGCCAAATGGATGAAACTACGGTGAAGTGTGTGCATGTGATAGGCATGACCCATGATGCATGTGAGTTCCAAAACAACATTGTGTGTTTCAAGAGTCCCTTGGACATGTATGCTAATGTCCATAGCATGCGCCATGCCTGTTACTGCATGTGTTTTGCCTGCACTGACCCATGTGTTGTGGAGGGACATGATGGAAGTGATCTTGGACAGTGTTACTCATCTGCTATTGCTTCCTGTCTACGGGACCATTGTACAGTACCCTGATGCTTGTGTCCTATGTCTCCCTCTACACAGCGCCAAGTGAAGAAGAGGGCGGAGACGGTCCTGCGGAGCAAAGCGGCGGGGATGCCCCCACGGCTGCAGCGGAAGGGGTGGGTGAGCCCCCACAGGGGCTTGCAATGGCGGAAGAGGGTGTGGAGCCATCCAGGTTGGTGGTTTCCACAGAGGTGGAGGAGGCCGCTACTGAGCCGCACATGGGGCCTGGTGGGGGCATCCCTGCTGGTGCAAGTGCTGCAGTCCAGGGGCAGGGCCAGGAAGCAGCACAGGTCGCCATGGTCCCTGACACTGTGACTGCACCACCATGCACCAGCAGGGATGCCCCATCCCAGGCCAGTCAGCAGGTAGGGGGGATGTCCATGTCATCTGACTCCCTTGCACCTGCGGACGAGGGGACCCCTGGCCGTATGGAGAAGGTCCTGATTGGTGTTGTGTTGCGCACGCGTGACATTCATGATGACTTGCATGCTTCCCGGGGGGAGCAGGCACGTCATTACGAAGAGCGCCGTGCCAACGTGGCCCAGTTGGGAACGTGCATGGTCGGGGGTTTCGTACACGTGTCGGCCACTCTGGCGACCCTCTCCTCCTCTGTGGAGGCTATGCGCCAGTCATTCTCCATGCCGTCTTCCAGCCCAGATGCCACCAGGGCCCCCTGTGGACCTGCCCCGACCAACGCAGCCAACTCGGTGGGGATCCCATCCCTGCCACAGTCGGGAATCGGAGGTCCAGCAGGGGTGGACACACCAGCAACTGGACCCCAGCAGATGGAGGATGTGACGGCATCATCAGGCAGGGCACGTGCATGACGGTGTCAGTGGATTCCATCAGCCTTGATGCCGTCGTGCTGGCAGAGGCAGTTGCGTCGGAGGCAGCGGCAGGCTCGACGTGGGAGGCATCATGGCTCGGGGCCATCAACATCAGGGGGACAGGCATCAGCCAGAAGGCAGGAGAACCCTGGAATGGGAGTGTCTTCCATGTGGCAGCGGTTGGGTCAGCAGATAGGTGCCGAGCGGCGGCGGGCAGAGGAGGAAAGGCTTACAATGGTCAGGGTGGAGAACTCCATGCGGAGGGCGCTGAGGCGGGCTGAGTGCCTCGAGGGTATTCGCAGAGAGTTGGAGCTGGACACCGCATTATCCCTGCGAGACCTCGGGACCAGGGAACAGGCCCGCCTCCAAGCCATTGAACAGGAGTACACGTTCCCTGCTGAAATCGCGTGTGAAACTTCCCGCGCTCCCCTGAAATACACGTACCCTGCTGAAAGCACGTGTGAAACTTCCCGCGCACCCCTGAAATACATGTACCCTGCTGAAATCGCCTGTGAAACTTCCCGCGCACCCCTGTAATACACGTACCCCGCTCGCACAGGGCCAATCGCGTGTGAAACTTCCCGCAAACCCTGGTAATACACGTACCCCGCTTGCCGTGCTGGTACAGGGTTAGCGCAGCCCTTTGCGCTGGATTGGGGATTTTGATGGCTTTTCCCTGCGCGAGGGGCGTTCTTGGGGGCATAACTGGAACTGCTGCAGGGTCGCTGCGCCACTGTGCGCCACTGCTGGTTTTGGTAGCTGAAATCCATGAATACGCAGAAATGGATTTTAGCGCACGCGGCTGGCGCAGAGATTCGCATGCGCACACTGTGCGCCAGCCACGTGCGCCACTTGTGCTGGCAGGTGCCCCACACTGCTGGAGGGTGGGGGTGCAAGGGGACATGAGTGGGGGCCTGCTGGAAGGTACCCCACACTGCTGGGGGGTGGGGGTGCAAGGTGACATGAGTGGGACATGAGTGGGGGCCTGCTGGCAGGTGCCCCGCACTGCTGGGGGGTGGGGGTTTAAGGGGACATGAGTGGGACATGAATGGGGGGCCTGATGGCAGGTGCCCCGCACTGCTGGGGGGTGGGGGTGCAAGGGGACATGAGTGGGGGCCTGCTGGCAGGTACCCCGCACTGCTGGGGGGTGGGGGTGCAAGGGGACATGAGTGGGGGCCTGCTGGCAGGTGCCCCGCACTGCTGGGGGGTGGAGGTGCAAGGGGACATGAGTGGGACATGAGTGGGGGCCTGCTGGCAGGTGTCCTGCACTGCTGGGGGGTGGGGGTGCAAGGGGACATGAGTTGGTGATCAGTAGTGCAAGGAGACATGTGCCTTTGCTGGGGGGCATGCCCATGTTGGGTGGGCTGCCTGCGGGACATGACCAGGGGTGCTGGGAAGTCCCCTGTGGTGTGGGTGGGGCCATGGAGGGTGTACAGGGAACACCTGGGAGGACCCACACTGCCAAATCACATGTAGGATTCCCCGGCACCCCCGAAATACATGTACCCTGCTGAAATCATGTGTGAAACTTCCCGCGCACCCCTGTAATACACGTACCCCGCTTGCACAGGGCCAATCGCATGTGAAACTTCCCGCGCACCGCTGTAATACACGTACCCTGCTGAAATTGCGTGTGAAACTTCCCGCGCACCCCTGAAAAACACGTACCCTGCTGAAATCGCGTGTGAAACTTCCCATGCACCCCTGAAATACACGTACCCTGCTGGAATCATGTGTGAAACTTCCCGCGCACCCTTGTAATACACGTACCGCACTCGCACAGGGCCAATCGCGTCTGAAACTTCCTGCGCACCCCTGTAATACATGTACCCTGCTGAAATCGCGTGTGAAACTTCCCGCGCACCCCTAAAATACAGGTACCCTGCTGAAATCGCATGTGAAATTTCCCGCGCACCTCTGAAATACACGTACCCTGCTGGAATCACGTGTGAAACTTCCCGTGCACCCCTGTAATACACGTATCCCACTCGCACAAGGCCAATCGCGTGTGAAACTTTCCGCGCACCCCTGGGCACAGTCATGTGTTGCAACTGTATGGCTCTGTAGGACATTTGCTGATGGGCATGCTGGTTCTTTTCAGACTATCATGGAATGGGTGATTTACTAGGGAGTGGGTGCAGTGGTTCGTTGGGTGTTTGCACTGGGGGGTGGATGGGTGGGATTTGGGATGGCATTAGGGCCATGGGTCTGTATAGTCATGGCATGGTGTTTGGGGGACATGAGAGGGGGCCTGCTGGCAGGTGCCCCCCACTGCTGGGGGTGGGGGTGCAAAGGGACATGAGTGGGGGCCTGCTGCCAGGTACCCCGCACTGCTGGGGGGTGGGTGTGCAGGGGGACATGAGTGGGACATGAGTGGGGGCCTGCTGGCAGGTGCCCCGCACTGCTGGGGGGAGGGGGTGCAAGGGGACATGAGTGGGGGCCTGCTGGCAGGTGCCCCGCACTGCTGGGGGGGTGGGGGTGCAAGGGGACATGAGTGGGGGCCTGCTGGCAGGTACTTCACACTGCTGGGGGGTGGGGGTACAAGGGGACATGAGTGGGGGCCTGCTGGCAGGTACCCCGCACTGCTGGGGGGTGGGGGTGCAAGGGGACATGAGTGGGACATGAATGGGGGCCTGATGGCAGGTGCCCCGCACTGCTGGGGGGTGGGAGTGCAAGGGGACATGAGTGGGGGCCTGCTGGCAGGTACCCCGCACTGCTGGGGGGTGGGGGTGGTGTGGTGTGGGCTGCCTGCAGGAGCCATGGAGGGTGTACAGGGAACACCTGGGAGGACCCACACTGCCAAATCACATGTAGGACTCCCCGGCACCCCCGAAATACATGTACCCTGCTGAAATCATGTGTGAAACTTCCTGCGCACCCCTGAAATACACGTACCCTGCTGGAATCGCGTGTGAAACTTCCCGCGCACCCCTGTAATACACGTACCCCGCTTGCACAGGGTCAATCGCATGTGAAACTTCCCGTGCAGCCCTGTAATACACGTGCCCTGCTGAAATTGCGTGTGAAACTTCCCGTGTACCCCTGAAATACACGTACCCTGCTGGAATCACGTGTGAAACTTCCCGCGCACCCTTGTAATACACGTACCCCACTCAGACAGGGCCAATCGCGTGTGAAACTTCCCGCGCACCCCTGTAATACATGTACCCTGCTGAAATCGCGTGTGAAACTTCCCGCGCACCCCTGAAATACAGGTACCCTGCTGAAATCACATGTGAAACTTCCCGCGCACCCCTGAAATACTCATACCCAGCTGGAATCGCGTGTGAAAATTCCTGCGCACCCCTGTAATACACGTACCCCGCTCGCACAGGGCCAATCGCGTGTGAAACTTCCTGCGTACCTCAGTAATACACGTTCCCTGCTGAAATCGCATGTGGAACTTCCCGCGCACCCCCGAAATACACATACCCTGCTGAAATTGCGTGTGAAACTTCCCACGCACCACTGAAATACACGTACCCTGCTGAAACCGTGTGTGAAACTTCCCGCGCACCCCTGAAATACATGTACCCTGCTGAAATCGCATGTGAAACTTCCCGCGCACCCCTGTAATACACATACCCCGCTCGCACAGGGCCAATCGCGTGTGAAACTTCCCGCGAACCCCGGTAATACACGTACCCCGCTTGCCGTGCTGGTACAGGGTTAGCGCAGCCCTTTGCGCTGGATTGGGGATGTTGATGGCTTCTCCCTGCGCGAGGGGCGTTCTTGGGGGTGTAACTGGACCTGCTGCAGGGTCGCTGCGCCACTGTGCGCCACGGCTGGTTTTGGTAGCTGAAATCCATAAATACGCAGAAATGGATTTTAGCGCACGCGGCTGGCGCAGAGATTCGCACGTGCACACTGTGCGCCAGCCGCGTGCGCCACTTGTGCGCTAAATTCTATGAATTACCCTCTCAATCTTTGCTTTGTAATTTGTTCTTGGGGTAGCTCCTCTGCTTCCTTTCATATCACCTACAGATCTTTGTCAAAGAGCTTACATTTCCCCAGTCTTTCATTGCTCATGACTGTGTCAGCAGCGGTGGCTGATGAATAATTTAACTGATGGGGAGTAAATGTTTAGCACAAATATTCTGGAGCGACCAAGCAGATTCATCCATAAAACATACACTCTCTCATTCACATGCACATCCAAACAAAAACCCCCCACTCACACATACCAACAGACACAAATCCTCGTATGCACGAATGATTGACAGAAACTAAATCCACAGGAATTACATGCTCGAGCTGGAAAACTACAAAGGCAAAAATGTCAGCACACTCTCTCTCCTTAAGTCCAACAGATCATTCAGAATGGAGAAAAGTCACCTATGAGAAATATTTTCACTGCAGTTTGTAAAAGAATCTGTATTGCAGGAAAATATTCATCTCAACCCATGAACTGTCTGCTAAGCTCCCTTGTGCCTAAGCTAAATGTTTAAAGGACGCATTGCCCCATGCCCACATCTTGAAGGAAGCACTTGAATCTGTGATGACTTACATCCTTCAAGATGTGTTGAGGCAGTAATGCTTCTAGAGGCAAGCAGCAATGATGTCTCCTTTTGCCAAAAGGTACTCCTGCATAAACAGTGCAGACCTCTCACAAAATAGGAGACACCTGTTAATCAGACACTGCTGATGATGTAGAGAGGTTATCCACTACTCAACTGAGTGGGGCGCTGGATTGGGAGCAGTCTAACAAACTTCACATCTCAAGCGCTTATTTCAAGTGTTTGCAGGGTTCTACAAACACGGCGAAATAGCCACTCCAAACAAAGGCACACAATATAAAAACGATGTGGAGTATGTATTTGCCAAGTTGCAAAATAATGAAAGAGACGCCTATGAACCCCTTCCCTCACAAATCTTTCAACCAGGGGGCACGAACAAGGGGAGACCCAATTAGGAGGCTAACCACCAGAGGGGAGTCCATGTCATGTCCATCCCAGAGGAAAGCGACACAACACTTGTTTACAACTGGGACAACGCAGTCAATACCAAAATGTATTCTTCAAAAACAGACCTGTATGGCCATGGAGAGGGCCAACTGGGACCCATGCCTCCTGCTGAGGTTCGTGGTCTATGTAGTCTTCTGACCAGTTTTTGTTCACAGAAGAGCTCCTTTTTTTGACACAGGTCTGTCATTGATAATAATGCCTTCTTGTTCCTTTATGACTGACAGTCGTCACTAGCAAATAACACATTGTACAACACACATCTTTGAACCGTTACCACTGAACTCTCCAGTGGTTTGTAAACAATAAAAATATACGTAAGCAGTGCGTGTATAAAATATATTTATGTGTGTAGTTCGGTCCCACATCCCAGGCAGAGAAATAGTCAAGTTCCGAATCCGCATCGTTGAGATACAGATTGGAATTTCCCACTTTTTATATCCTTGGCTCGTGCAGGTCGCCCTTTTTCCCTTGTAACTTGTACGAGCCAAGGAACGTTGTGAAAATGACAGTTGGTGACTGGAGACCCTGGCTGTCTTCACCTCGGTCTCCCTCTCCCGCTGCTCCTCTTGATGTCAATAAAACCTTAATTATACCCTCCTCCTGTGATTAATGACTTCCCACAAGTTGCGACGAGGATCAGGGAAGTGAAGGCACATCAGCTGTGGAAACTGAACTGTGTGATCTCACACGTTGCCTGCACGCTGACCTGTCTAAAACCTGCCTATTCATCTGTGAGGTGAAGCTTGACAGAACATTAACACTGCGAGTGCCGGTGATCTCCTTCAGCATCCTTAGGATGGTATGGAGCATATTGGGGGGAGAGAGGGGCAGTTTAAAAATATTGAAGCACCATCTTTCCATTTTAAAGTGTGTCTTAATAAGAAGAAGGAAAGGAAGGAGAGGTTAATTCATTTAAAGGAAGATAAGTGGAAATAAAGAATAGCACCTACTGGCATGTTTTAGGTGTCACTGAGTAATTGAAGGAGGTGTAGCAGAAGTTATATACATTTGTATGAGAAATAAAGGAAATAGTATAAAGAAAATAAGACTATACCTCAATAATATACAGGCGGAGAGATCATACATCAGTAGGAATATTAATATGTCTGTACAACCGCCTATTCCATTCTCACCGTCTCCAGGGAATCCCAGCATGAAATGGGAATTGTCAAGAGAACTTTTTCAGGCTTACTTAGATGCCCAGAACGCTGAAGAGTTAAGAGCTTACAACAAACTGTCAATGAAAACTGCGATTGGAGTGGAAGCAGAGAGGTTCATGAAACACTTACCTCCATATCGGATGGAGGAAGATAAAGATCTATTTAGCATATGGATGTCGAGGCTAGAGGAACGTTTTGCAGAGACAAGCAATGTAGTTCTTGAACGGTTCAATTTTTATTCAAGAAAACAGATGCCTGGAGAAGGTATTGATCACTATGTGCGAGCATTATGAGGTTTGAAGGCAAAGTGTGAATTTGAGAAAATAACTCCAGATCAAGAAGATTAGAGAGAGGCTTTGCACAGGAGCCAATCCTGATTTACAATCCACAATAGAGATAGCCAGGAGCAAAGAGACGTCAGAGCAAAGAATTAAAGGACTCGAAGGAGAGAAGAAAGATGATTTATACACCATTGGGACAATCAAGAAGGGATGTGCAAAGTTCATATGTGCACCAACCGAGAGGTGACAAGAGACATTGCTTTAGGTGCGGGATGAAGGATCATCTCACTAATAACAAGAACTGTCCAGCCTTGGAGAAAGACTATTCGAATTGTGGTTGCAATAGTCATTTCTCAAGGCTGTGTTATGGGAGGCCTAAAATCAAGTTGCATTACATTGAAGGGAATGCCGTCAGCAGTGAGGACGGCGCAGCTGATTATGTCTTCATGGTCAATGGAGGTCTTGATCAGGAAAATCGCAAAAGACCTTGGTGCTGGTTCTCATTTGATGGACACAAGAAGAGCGTAATGACAGACCTATGTTCAAAGTACACTATTCTGGAGTTGGAGGATTCCAAGGATGTTTTTGGGGGATGTAAAATGTTCAAACCTGACATCAATCCAGAAGGATATAGTTGTGGTAAAATTGACATTTTAGCATATGTGCGTTGTGACATTAAATACCATAACAGGAAAACAAGAGCTAAAGTATATACAGCTGAATCTGGAGCACCCATTCTAGGATGGATTCAGCAAGGAGAGTTACCGATGAAGTTGATTCTTGGGGAAGACAAACACATTTTGTGTATAGGGGTGGGAAAGACAAAATATTTACTTGATGCTCATCCAACATTGTTTAAGGAAGAGTTGGACTTGTTGAGAAAATTTGCGCATGAGATAAGGTTCAAGGAGGGATCTGTGCCTGTGAGAAGCAAGGTGCACAAGGGACCTATTACACTCAGGAAAGATTTGGATTTACTATTAGAGGAAATGCTAAAATATTGAGTGTGCAGAATAGGTGTCTCCAGTGGTTCTGACAAGGAAATTTGATGTAAGGAACAGATTGTATGTGGATTTGAGGAATGTGAAGGAGTTTGTGGTGGCTGATTGTCATCCTCTATCTAATCTGCAAGAGATGCTGACATTATTGGGCGAGGAAAGAGTTTTCAGCACCTTGGATATGATAAGTGCATATCATCAGGTGAAGTTACATAAAACCTTAAAACCATTGACAGCTTTCATAACACATGATGGCCTTTATCAATTTAAGAGGATGCTGATTGGTTTGGTGAGTGTATCTTCTGTATTCCAGAGAATTATGCACAATCTCTTCAAGGGGTCACGTGGTGTGGTGGCATTGCAGGATGATGTTTTTATCTATGGTCAGAATGAGGAGGATCACAACCTCATGGAGATTTTGACAATATTGGAAGGTAGTGGCATGACCCTCAAAGGTGAAAAATGCACGTTTTGTGTAAAGGAACTAAAATATTTAGGACACTGCCTTTCATGGAGCGGCATCAAACCAAAAGAAAAACACATTGATGTAATACAACGAGCACCAGCTTTGGAGAATGTACAACAGTTGAGGTCAGTTCTGGGTTTAACAGAATTGTCCTTGTGATTTGTGGAACTTTTTGCAGACAAAACAGAACCTTTGAAGCAATTACATATGAAAGGTACAGCGTTTGAGTGTTTGAATGAAGTGGAAGAAAGATGTTTCCAAGAAATTAAAGAAGAAATTAGAGTGGCTTTACCAATCAAATACTTTGAGAGTGAGAAAACAGGTGTTTTGGGTGTGGACACGAGCAGTTACGGCTTGGGTGCTACTCTATCACAGAAGGATAATGGACGGTTACGGGTGGTAGAATATACTTCTAAAACATTAACTGAGAGTGAACAGAATTTTTCAGTTTTTGAAAAGAAGGCCTAAACTGTACCTGGTCAGTGGGACATTTTTTTATATTTTTGTGGGGGACTGAATTTACGATCAAAACAGATCACAAGCACTTGTTACATGTGTTGGCACCAGACGGAGGCACAAACCTATCAGCTAGCCTGCAGAGTTTAGTATTCAAACTTCAAGATTATACATTTAAAACAGAATACAATCTTGGTAGGAATAATGTGCAAGCTGATCGTTTTTTGAGATCACCAATGTATGTATCTGAAGGTATTAGTGAAGATGATTGTGAAGTGGCATGGATAGTGGATGAAGAGCAGATAAACACAGAAGTGGGATGGCTTGGTGAAAAGGTGATTTGAAGAGATGAGTCGCATGAAGAAGCAAGGAAGGATGAGTTATTAAGGCAAGCCAATGAGTATTGTGTGAAGGGTTGGCCGTCAGGGAGAGCTTTGACAGTTGACTTAAACTCAGTGAGGAACATTTTTAGTGAAATTGTTGTTCAAGGTGACTGTGTTGTGAGGGTGAGGTGTTGATTCCCCCTAAATCATTAAAGGTGAGAATAATCATAGTTGTGCATGAGGCCATTTGGGTATTTTGGCTACAAAGAGAGGTGGCTGAGTTTTTACTCTGAGATAGAAAAATATTGTGAGATTATGCATTTTGATGTCAAAATGGTGACAAGGGCCTTACTACAAGAGTGAGTCTGGTGATTCCTGTGGATTTGCCTGCAGGACCGTGGAAATAAATAGCTATAGCTATATCAGGTCCTTTACAAGTATTGTCAGAAGATTATAAATATTTGGTGTGCATGATGGAGTACTACTCAAAGTGGCCTGTTGTTCAACCTATGAGGGAGGTGATTACCCTTTTAGGGAATTCTTGCGTGAACATAATGTACCCCCCAATCTAATGGTATGACCAAAAGATTTAACAGGAGATTAAAGGAGTTGGTCCAGATGTGTGTACAGAATAACTGGAACTTTAAGAGACAGCTGACTTCCATGGCTACTGTTTTACCATACTACTGCCCACAGTATAACAGAGGTATCCCCTTTCCAATTAATGTGAGGAAGATGTCCCTGCAGTAGGTTGTGTCCGAGATGGGTGGGAGATGAAGGTAGACAATACAAATGGGATGAGGGAATGGAAAGAGAGTTACGAGAGAGAGTTAGAAGATAAAGATAGGGAGAAGAAGAAGTATACAGATGACAAACAAGGTGTCAAAATGCTAGGAATACAAATGGGAGATTGGATCAGAATAAGGTTGTCGGGGAAAATGGTTAGGGGTTGTCGAGATTTTCAAGTCTCAAAAGAGTTTGGCCCTCATTACGACCCTGGCGGAAAGGGGTTTACGCCGGCGTAAAGCATGGCGTACCTTTCCGCCTGACTACGAGTTCCCGTAGCGCCATGGTGATTTTTACGCCTGCTTTTTGCAGGCGGAAAAATCCATGGCACTACGGGACTTGTTGTTAATTACGCCACCGTAATTTACGGTGGCGTAATTAACGTCTTCCCCACTCCCATTATACCCTATGGGGCAAAAATGGGAATGGGGAAGGGTAAATGGGGATTGGGGACTTACCGCCCCGCCAAGGTCGGAATGGGGCGGTAAGTCCGCCAACCACCATGGCGGAGTTGGCAGCTTAGCGCCATGGACCATGGTGCAAATTGCACCATGGATCTCCGCCAGGGTCGTAATGAGGGCCTTTGTGAGTGTAGGGGAGCGTATGTGCTTCTGGAAAATGGGGAAAGATGGAACATGAGTAGGAGAACATCTAGTCAGTGTGGAAGAAGTGCATTGGAAGAAGGAGTGAGTGGTTCATGGCAGGAGTTGGTTGAAGATCATAGAAAGAATGAGACGCGGGAGTATCAACTACAAAGGAACAGCAGTGAGCGTGTGCGAGATGAAGGGAGTAATGACCATGGAACGTAATCCAGAGGAAGGTAAAGACCCCTACTGAGGGGTCCACCTGTGAAATTTAAAGATTTTGTAATGTACTAAAGTTCTGTTCCAATGTTGTTGTTAATGTTAATGAAAACGCGGAAGATGTGTTATATCCTGACTCGCGCAGGTCTCCCTTCTTCCCTCGTGACCTGCACAAGCCATGGAACATTGTGAAAATAATAGTTGGCGGCTGTTTCCCCTCGTTCTCTCCATCTGCAACCTCTTGATGTGAATTAAACCTTAATGATAACCTCCTCCTCTGATTAATGACTTCCCACACCACTGTCAGTAAATTAAACACGTGCTGCGAGAAAAACGTAGCACCCCATTTATTGCAATAGACAGGCAAGTCTGAGCAACTTCTGTGCCAAGCCACCAAATTATATTCCCTAATCCCCTTCCAATGTCAACCCCAAATTGCCTGCGGCCTGGGTTTCCACCGTGATCCACTTCTAATGTTACTAATTGAGTGAACGGAATCGGACGAAATGACCGAACAAAAAGTTCCGACCTATCAAAAAGGTCATAAATGCATGCCACCAAAGGTTCTAACACCAAAAGTTCGACCCTTTGGTGGCATGCATTTTAGGTAGGTAAAAAAAAAAAAAAAGACGGCAGGGGCTGCGGGGGTGTCCCCCGCAACACCCCGCTCACCATACCATACAGTATAGTGAGTGGGGGTTGCAGGGGACAACCCGCAGCACACCCGAGAAAAAAAAAACAGGGGCTGCAGGGTTGTCCCCCACAAAACCCTGCTCACTATACTACACAGTATAGTGAGCGGGGGTTTGTGAGAGGAAACCCCTGCAGCTGCCCAAAAAAAAAAAGAGATAAAAGGACCCTGCAACGCTGGACGCAGCACATCTTAAAAGGTATGTAGGGTGTGCGTGGGGGTATATTGGAGGTGTGGGTGGGTTTGTGTTGGTGGCGAGGGTGGGGGTGTGAGTTTGTAGGGGTTTTAACTGTATGTTCAGATGGGAAATGTACAAACATTTTGTGGTGCACACATTTCTCATGCATACTTTTCCATCGCTGACTTTTCCGCGACAGAAAAATCACATAGATCCAAGTGAACTAGTACTACTAAGCGAAGTTGGTTTAGTTCACTCACTTAGTAATGGTAGTTTAACAGGCTTAGTTTTGTTAATTAAGTATTCTATTGGTGAGTATTTTACTAATTTACCTGGAGGATAGTGGGCAGGTTCCACGACGTGCAGTTGCCTCAGCTACTGGCCTGGTTCCTCCTTCCTGTTCACAGACTGCAGCTCACATTAGGCCCACCTCTCACTGAAACATCAAATGCCATTGGCTTACAAACAGCCAGTACATGTTTGAGATCTGTGTAGCTTACATATGGGCCTCATCACGACTTCAGCAGTAACCCCTAAATCCGGCGGTCGCGCTATTACCACCGGATTTAAGGGTCCTCCAAATCATGACCTTGGGGGATTTCGCCCCAGCTCTTAGCTGGGGGGAAATCCGCCAAAAATTTGCGGTATTAGCGCGAAAATTCCCCATTGAGCCCAATAGGGAATGGGGCATTCCCGAATGGGCTCAATGGGGAATGGGGATTAGCATTACCGCTGAACTCGTGATCCAGTGCTATTAGCGCCGGGGAGTTCGGCGGTAGGGCTAATACCGCTAGTGGTAATACCGCCGGCGTTACCGCCCAAGTCGTGATGAGGCCCATAGTCACACGCTGTAAAATGATGCTAATCTTCTACTCTGCACTGGTAATGCAGAAACTCATACTGGCAGGGCCACACGTCTGGATTGCTGTCAGCCTCCAAATCTAAAAACTTATGGTATCTTTGCAGAGCCTTTAGGGCTTTGGTAGATTTCACAAAGGAAACGTACGTAGCATGGGATGCGTCGCCACGTCTGTGCCCTCCAAGCCTCTACGCTGCTTAAGCAGATCAGAATAACATATTTTTTTTATTCGGACTAATTTAAATTTGGTGTGCTGCTGCCTGCGCTAGTGTCCACATTGCACTTCAGTGCCTCTGCACTCTCAAAGGGGTGAGGGCGGCACCTCCTCGTCCGAAGATACCATCCACTAGGGTGTGCCGATATCATACCAAAATGACGATTTACAAATTGTGACATATACACTGCGCCTTTGCGCCGTACCAGAATTCTGACATATTTTAGTACAGCGCAAATGCACAGTATTGTACACCAACCAAGGGGAGCGGGGGTTGCAGTGGTGTCCCTCGCTCCACTTGTTTGACAGTGATTCACACTTCAAAGCATCTTTGAGCAGCATAAGCCACCCACGAGTGCTCTAGGCCACAATTGTATGCATACTTTTCTTCCATAATCTGCCTTTGAGCAGGATAATCTCACCATTTAGTGTCCACACCAAGCACACAATTTGAAGGATAGTCTTGAAATGCACTTTTAACTGCCCTGGGTAAGCTTTATATGTCATATGACAGACCAGAGGAGTAGTTTCCACTTAAAATCTCACTCCAGAGACCTAGGGCATCCCTAGGGAATCCCTAGGCCAATCTTTGGTTCCCTGGGCCACATTTGAATATATTTTTTATATTAACTATGCTACCACTGAGTTCAACATTGAGTGCTAGAAACCACCCATCGATGTCCTAGGCTACAATAAAATGCACATACAAGTTCCTTGGGGGGGGCATGATTGTCCTAGGCATTCCTTGAGTACCCTCTGGCACATCTTATTTTCATTTGAAGCAATACAATGAGAGTTTCATACACATTCCACTGCACCCTTTAGGAACATTAGTGTTTTTATTCTAGGTTCATGTTGGTGTGGCATACCGGTCTCACTTCCCTATTCATACATTCCCACACAACAATTTTGGGCAATGAATAGACAGTGGGGTTTCCTAACCTCCATATTTATTTAAAATAATCAAGTAACTTCAACTAATGTAGTCTCCAGCTTTTCACTGTGTTCACCACAATGTTATGTATAGCAAATCCAATAATCAAACCAAAACAAAATGTCTTATCTATATAAATCTCACTATTATCAGTTAATGCAAGCATTATTTCTAATAGTCCACAGATAGGTATACTGTATTCTTAACATTTCTGCTTTATAGGTGCCTCAATTTAAATAACAGCTTCTTCCATGATAACATTTCAACATGATGTAAATGTGGTAGTGTCAGAAAAGAAAAGATATAGAGGTCGCCTATGAACCCCTTCCCTCACAAATCTTTCAACCAGGGGGCACGAACAAGGGGAGACCCAATTAGGAGGCTAACCACCAGAGGGGAGTCCATGTCATGTCCATCCCAGAGGAAAGCGACACAACACTTGTTTACAACTGGGACAACACAGTCAATACCAAAATGTATTCTTCAAAAACAGACCTGTATGGCCATGGAGAGGGCCGACTGGGACCCATGCCTCCTGCTGAGGTTCGTGGTCTATGTAGTCTTCTGACCAGTTTTTGTTCACAGAAGAGCTCCTTTTTTCACACAGGTCTGTCATTGATAATAATGCCTTCTTGTTCCTTTATGACTGACAGTCGTCACTAGCAAATAACACATTGTACAACACACATCTTTGAACCGTTACCACTGAACTCTCCAGTGGTTTGTAAACAATAAAAATATACGTAAGCAGTGCGTGTATAATTTATGTGTGTAGTTCGGTCCCACATCCCAGGCAGAGAAATAGTCAAGTTCCGAATCCGCATCGTTGAGATACAGATTGGAATTTCCCACTTGTTATATCCTTGGCTCGTACAGGTCGCCCTTTTTCCCTTGTAACTTGTACGAGCCAAGGAACGTTGTGAAAATGACAGTTGGTGACTGGAGACCCTGGCTGTCTTCACCTCGGTCTCCCTCTCCCGCTGCTCCTCTTGATGTCAATAAAACCTTAATTATACCCTCCTCCTGTGATTAATGACTTCCCACAAGTTGCGACGAGGATCAGGGAAGTGAAGGCACATCAGCTGTGGAAACTGAGCTGTGTGATCTCACACGTTGCTCTGCACGCTGACCTGTCTAAAACCTGCCTATTCATCTGTGAGGTGAAGCTTGACAGAACATTAACACTGTGAGTGCCGGTGATCTCCTTCAGCATCCTTAGGATGGTATGGAGCATATTGGGGGGAGAGAGAGGCAGTTTAAAAATATCGAAGCACCATCTTTCCATTTTAAAGTGTGTCTTAATAAGAAGAAGGAAAGGAAGGAGAGGTTAATTCATTTAAAGGAAGATAAGTGGAAATAAAGAATAGCACCTACTGGCATGTTTTAGGTGTCACTGAGTAATTGAAGGAGGTGTAGCAGAAGTTATATACATTTGTATGAGAAATAAAGGAAATAGTATAAAGAAAATAAGACTATACCTCAATAATATACAGGAGGAGAGAGCATACATCAGTAGGAATATTAATATGTCTGTACAACCGCCTATTCCATTTTCACCGTCTCCAGGGAATCCCAGCATGAAATGGGAATTGTCAAGAGAACATTTTCAGGCTTACTTAGATGCCCAGAACGCTGAAGAGTTAAGAGCTTACAACAAACTGTCAATGAAAACTGCGATTGGAGTGGAAGCAGAGAGGTTCATGAAACACTTACCTCCATATCGGATGGAGGAAGATAAAGATCTATTTAGCATATGGATGTCGAGGCTAGAGGAACGTTTTGCAGAGACAAGCAATGTAGTTCTTGAACGGTTCAATTTTTATTCAAGAAAACAGATGCCTGGAGAAGGTATTGATCACTATGTGCGAGCATTATGAGGTTTGACGGCAGAGTGTGAATTTGAGAAAATAATTCCAGATCAAGAAGATTAGAGAGAGGCTTTGCACAGGAGCCAATCCTGATTTACAATCCACAATAGAGATAGCCAGGAGCAAAGAGACGTCAGAGCAAAGAATTAAAGGACTCGAAGGAGAGAAGAAAGATGATTTATACACCATTGGGACAATCAAGAAGGGATGTGCAAAGTTCATATGTGCACCAACCGAGAGGTGACAAGAGACATTGCTTTAGGTGCGGGATGAAGGATCATCTCACTAATAACAAGAACTGTCCAGCCTTGGAGAAAGACTATTCAAATTGTGGTTGCAATAGTCATTTCTCAAGGCTGTGTTATGGGAGGCCTAAAATCAAGTTGCATTACATTGAAGGGAATGCCGTCAGCAGTGAGGACGGCGCAGCTGATTATGTCTTCATGGTCAATGGAGGTCTTGATCAGGAAAATCGCAAAAGACCTTGGTGCTGGTTCTCATTTGATGGACACAAGAAGAGCGTAATGACAGACCTATGTTCAAAGTACACTATTCTGGAGTTGGAGGATTCCAAGGATGTTTTTGGGGGATGTAAAATGTTCAAACCTGACATCAATCCAGAAGGATATAGTTGTGGTAAAATTGACATTTTAGCATATGTGCGTTGTGACATTAAATACCATAACAGGAAAACAAGAGCTAAAGTATATACAGCTGAATCTGGAGCACCCATTCTAGGATGGATTCAGCAAGGAGAGTTACCGATGAAGTTGATTCTTGGGGAAGACAAACACATTTTGTGTATAGGGGTGGGAAAGACAAAATATTTACTTGATGCTCATCCAACATTGTTTAAGGAAGAGTTGGACTTGTTGAGAAAATTTGCGCATGAGATAAGGTTCAAGGAGGGATCTGTGCCTGTGAGAAGCAAGGTGCACAAGGGACCTATTACACTCAGGAAAGATTTGGATTTACTATTAGAGGAAATGCTAAAATATTGAGTGTGCAGAATAGGTGTCTCCAGTGGTTCTGACAAGGAAATTTGATGTAAGGAACAGATTGTATGTGGATTTGAGGAATGTGAAGGAGTTTGTGGTGGCTGATTGTCATCCTCTATCTAATCTGCAAGAGATGCTGACATTATTGGGCGAGGAAAGAGTTTTCAGCACCTTGGATATGATAAGTGCATATCATCAGGTGAAGTTACATAAAACCTTAAAACCATTGACAGCTTTCATAACACATGATGGCCTTTATCAATTTAAGAGGATGCTGATTGGTTTGGTGAGTGTATCTTCTGTATTCCAGAGAATTATGCACAATCTCTTCAAGGGGTCACGTGGTGTGGTGGCATTGCAGGATGATGTTTTTATCTATGGTCAGAATGAGGAGGATCACAACCTCATGGAGATTTTGACAATATTGGAAGGTAGTGGCATGACCCTCAAAGGTGAAAAATGCACGTTTGGTGTAAAGGAACTAAAATATTTAGGACACTGCCTTTCATGGAGCGGCATCAAACCAAAAGAAAAACACATTGATGTAATACAACGAGCACCAGCTTTGGAGAATGTACAACAGTTGAGGTCAGTTCTGGGTTTAACAGAATTGTCCTTGTGATTTGTGGAACTTTTTGCAGACAAAACAGAACCTTTGAAGCAATTACATATGAAAGGTACAGCGTTTGAGTGTTTGAATGAAGTGGAAGAAAGATGTTTCCAAGAAATTAAAGAAGAAATTAGAGTGGCTTTACCAATCAAATACTTTGAGAGTGAGAAAACAGGTGTTTTGGGTGTGGACACGAGCAGTTACGGCTTGGGTGCTACTCTATCACAGAAGGATAATGGACGGTTACGGGTGGTAGAATATACTTCTAAAACATTAACTGAGAGTGAACAGAATTTTTCAGTTTTTGAAAAGAAGGCCTAAACTGTACCTGGTCAGTGGGACATTTTTTTATATTTTTGTGGGGGACTGAATTTACGATCAAAACAGATCACAAGCACTTGTTACATGTGTTGGCACCAGACGGAGGCACAAACCTATCAGCTAGCCTGCAGAGTTTAGTATTCAAACTTCAAGATTATACATTTAAAACAGAATACAATCTTGGTAGGAATAATGTGCAAGCTGATCGTTTTTTGAGATCACCAATGTATGTATCTGAAGGTATTAGTGAAGATGATTGTGAAGTGGCATGGATAGTGGATGAAGAGCAGATAAACACAGAAGTGGGATGGCTTGGTGAAAAGGTGATTTGAAGAGATGAGTCGCATGAAGAAGCAAGGAAGGATGAGTTATTAAGGCAAGCCAATGAGTATTGTGTGAAGGGTTGGCCGTCAGGGAGAGCTTTGACAGTTGACTTAAACTCAGTGAGGAACATTTTTAGTGAAATTGTTGTTCAAGGTGACTGTGTTGTGAGGGTGAGGTGTTGATTCCCCCTAAATCATTAAAGGTGAGAATAATCATAGTTGTGCATGAGGCCATTTGGGTATTTTGGCTACAAAGAGAGGTGGCTGAGTTTTTACTCTGAGATAGAAAAATATTGTGAGATTATGCATTTTGATGTCAAAATGGTGACAAGGGCCTTACTACAAGAGTGAGTCTGGTGATTCCTGTGGATTTGCCTGCAGGACCGTGGAAATAAATAGCTATAGCTATATCAGGTCCTTTACAAGTATTGTCAGAAGATTATAAATATTTGGTGTGCATGATGGAGTACTACTCAAAGTGGCCTGTTGTTCAACCTATGAGGGAGGTGATTACCCTTTTAGGGAATTCTTGCGTGAACATAATGTACCCCCCAATCTAATGGTATGACCAAAAGATTTAACAGGAGATTAAAGGAGTTGGTCCAGATGTGTGTACAGAATAACTGGAACTTTAAGAGACAGCTGACTTCCATGGCTACTGTTTTACCATACTACTGCCCACAGTATAACAGAGGTATCCCCTTTCCAATTAATGTGAGGAAGATGTCCCTGCAGTAGGTTGTGTCCGAGATGGGTGGGAGATGAAGGTAGACAATACAAATGGGATGAGGGAATGGAAAGAGAGTTACGAGAGAGAGTTAGAAGATAAAGATAGGGAGAAGAAGAAGTATACAGATGACAAACAAGGTGTCAAAATGCTAGGAATACAAATGGGAGATTGGATCAGAATAAGGTTGTCGGGGAAAATGGTTAGGGGTTGTCGAGATTTTCAAGTCTCAAAAGAGTTTGGCCCTCATTACGACCCTGGCGGAAAGGGGTTTACGCCGGCGTAAAGCATGGCGTACCTTTCCGCCTGACTACGAGTTCCCGTAGCGCCATGGTGATTTTTACGCCTGCTTTTTGCAGGCGGAAAAATCCATGGCACTACGGGACTTGTTGTTAATTACGCCACCGTAATTTACGGTGGCGTAATTAACGTCTTCCCCACTCCCATTATACCCTATGGGGCAAAAATGGGAATGGGGAAGGGTAAATGGGGATTGGGGACTTACCGCCCCGCCAAGGTCGGAATGGGGCGGTAAGTCCGCCAACCACCATGGCGGAGTTGGCAGCTTAGCGCCATGGACCATGGTGCAAATTGCACCATGGATCTCCGCCAGGGTCGTAATGAGGGCCTTTGTGAGTGTAGGGGAGCGTATGTGCTTCTGGAAAATGGGGAAAGATGGAACATGAGTAGGAGAACATCTAGTCAGTGTGGAAGAAGTGCATTGGAAGAAGGAGTGAGTGGTTCATGGCAGGAGTTGGTTGAAGATCATAGAAAGAATGAGACGCGGGAGTATCAACTACAAAGGAACAGCAGTGAGCGTGTGCGAGATGAAGGGAGTAATGACCATGGAACGTAATCCAGAGGAAGGTAAAGACCCCTACTGAGGGGTCCACCTGTGAAATTTAAAGATTTTGTAATGTACTAAAGTTCTGTTCCAATGTTGTTGTTAATGTTAATGAAAACGCGGAAGATGTGTTATATCCTGACTCGCGCAGGTCTCCCTTCTTCCCTCGTGACCTGCACAAGCCATGGAACATTGTGAAAATAATAGTTGGCGGCTGTTTCCCCTCGTTCTCTCCATCTGCAACCTCTTGATGTGAATTAAACCTTAATGATAACCTCCTCCTCTGATTAATGACTTCCCACACCACTGTCAGTAAATTAAACACGTGCTGCGAGAAAAACGTAGCACCCCATTTATTGCAATAGACAGGCAAGTCTGAGCAACTTCTGTGCCAAGCCACCAAATTATATTCCCTAATCCCCTTCCAATGTCAACCCCAAATTGCCTGCGGCCTGGGTTTCCACCGTGATCCACTTCTAATGTTACTAATTGAGTGAACGGAATCGGACGAAATGACCGAACAAAAAGTTCCGACCTATCAAAAAGGTCATAAATGCATGCCACCAAAGGTTCTAACACCAAAAGTTCGACCCTTTGGTGGCATGCATTTTAGGTAGGTAAAAAAAAAAAAAAAGACGGCAGGGGCTGCGGGGGTGTCCCCCGCAACACCCCGCTCACCATACCATACAGTATAGTGAGTGGGGGTTGCAGGGGACAACCCGCAGCACACCCGAGAAAAAAAAAACAGGGGCTGCAGGGTTGTCCCCCACAAAACCCTGCTCACTATACTACACAGTATAGTGAGCGGGGGTTTGTGAGAGGAAACCCCTGCAGCTGCCCAAAAAAAAAAAGAGATAAAAGGACCCTGCAACGCTGGACGCAGCACATCTTAAAAGGTATGTAGGGTGTGCGTGGGGGTATATTGGAGGTGTGGGTGGGTTTGTGTTGGTGGCGAGGGTGGGGGTGTGAGTTTGTAGGGGTTTTAACTGTATGTTCAGATGGGAAATGTACAAACATTTTGTGGTGCACACATTTCTCATGCATACTTTTCCATCGCTGACTTTTCCGCGACAGAAAAATCACATAGATCCAAGTGAACTAGTACTACTAAGCGAAGTTGGTTTAGTTCACTCACTTAGTAATGGTAGTTTAACAGGCTTAGTTTTGTTAATTAAGTATTCTATTGGTGAGTATTTTACTAATTTACCTGGAGGATAGTGGGCAGGTTCCACGACGTGCAGTTGCCTCAGCTACTGGCCTGGTTCCTCCTTCCTGTTCACAGACTGCAGCTCACATTAGGCCCACCTCTCACTGAAACATCAAATGCCATTGGCTTACAAACAGCCAGTACATGTTTGAGATCTGTGTAGCTTACATATGGGCCTCATCACGACTTCAGCAGTAACCCCTAAATCCGGCGGTCGCGCTATTACCACCGGATTTAAGGGTCCGCCAAATCATGACCTTGGCGGATTTCGCCCCAGCTCTTAGCTGGGGGGAAATCCGCCAAAAATTTGCGGTATTAGCGCGAAAATTCCCCAGTGAGCCCAATAGGGAATGGGGCATTCCCGAATGGGCTCAATGGGGAATGGGGATTAGCATTACCGCTGAACTCGTGATCCAGCGCTATTAGCGCCGGGGAGTTCGGCGGTAGGGCTAATACCGCTAGTGGTAATACCGCCGGCGTTACCGCCCAAGTCGTGATGAGGCCCATAGTCACACGCTGTAAAATGATGCTAATCTTCTACTCTGCACTGGTAATGCAGAAACTCATACTGGCAGGGCCACACGTCTGGATTGCTGTCAGCCTCCAAATCTAAAAACTTATGGTATCTTTGCAGAGCCTTTAGGGCTTTGGTAGATTTCACAAAGGAAACGTACGTAGCATGGGATGCGTCGCCACGTCTGTGCCCTCCAAGCCTCTACGCTGCTTAAGCAGATCAGAATAACATATTTTTTTTATTCGGACTAATTTAAATTTGGTGTGCTGCTGCCTGCGCTAGTGTCCACATTGCACTTCAGTGCCTCTGCACTCTCAAAGGGGTGAGGGCGGCACCTCCTCGTCCGAAGATACCATCCACTAGGGTGTGCCGATATCATACCAAAATGACGATTTACAAATTGTGACATATACACTGCGCCTTTGCGCCGTACCAGAATTCTGACATATTTTAGTACAGCGCAAATGCACAGTATTGTACACCAACCAAGGGGAGCGGGGGTTGCAGTGGTGTCCCTCGCTCCACTTGTTTGACAGTGATTCACACTTCAAAGCATCTTTGAGCAGCATAAGCCACCCACGAGTGCTCTAGGCCACAATTGTATGCATACTTTTCTTCCATAATCTGCCTTTGAGCAGGATAATCTCACCATTTAGTGTCCACACCAAGCACACAATTTGAAGGATAGTCTTGAAATGCACTTTTAACTGCCCTGGGTAAGCTTTATATGTCATATGACAGACCAGAGGAGTAGTTTCCACTTAAAATCTCACTCCAGAGACCTAGGGCATCCCTAGGGAATCCCTAGGCCAATCTTTGGTTCCCTGGGCCACATTTGAATATATTTTTTATATTAACTATGCTACCACTGAGTTCAACATTGAGTGCTAGAAACCACCCATCGATGTCCTAGGCTACAATAAAATGCACATACAAGTTCCTTGGGGGGGGCATGATTGTCCTAGGCATTCCTTGAGTACCCTCTGGCACATCTTATTTTCATTTGAAGCAATACAATGAGAGTTTCATACACATTCCACTGCACCCTTTAGGAACATTAGTGTTTTTATTCTAGGTTCATGTTGGTGTGGCATACCGGTCTCACTTCCCTATTCATACATTCCCACACAACAATTTTGGGCAATGAATAGACAGTGGGGTTTCCTAACCTCCATATTTATTTAAAATAATCAAGTAACTTCAACTAATGTAGTCTCCAGCTTTTCACTGTGTTCACCACAATGTTATGTATAGCAAATCCAATAATCAAACCAAAACAAAATGTCTTATCTATATAAATCTCACTATTATCAGTTAATGCAAGCATTATTTCTAATAGTCCACAGATAGGTATACTGTATTCTTAACATTTCTGCTTTATAGGTGCCTCAATTTAAATAACAGCTTCTTCCATGATAACATTTCAACATGATGTAAATGTGGTAGTGTCAGAAAAGAAAAGATATAGAGGTCGCCTATGAACCCCTTCCCTCACAAATCTTTCAACCAGGGGGCACGAACAAGGGGAGACCCAATTAGGAGGCTAACCACCAGAGGGGAGTCCATGTCATGTCCATCCCAGAGGAAAGCGACACAACACTTGTTTACAACTGGGACAACACAGTCAATACCAAAATGTATTCTTCAAAAACAGACCTGTATGGCCATGGAGAGGGCCGACTGGGACCCATGCCTCCTGCTGAGGTTCGTGGTCTATGTAGTCTTCTGACCAGTTTTTGTTCACAGAAGAGCTCCTTTTTTCACACAGGTCTGTCATTGATAATAATGCCTTCTTGTTCCTTTATGACTGACAGTCGTCACTAGCAAATAACACATTGTACAACACACATCTTTGAACCGTTACCACTGAACTCTCCAGTGGTTTGTAAACAATAAAAATATACGTAAGCAGTGCGTGTATAATTTATGTGTGTAGTTCGGTCCCACATCCCAGGCAGAGAAATAGTCAAGTTCCGAATCCGCATCGTTGAGATACAGATTGGAATTTCCCACTTGTTATATCCTTGGCTCGTACAGGTCGCCCTTTTTCCCTTGTAACTTGTACGAGCCAAGGAACGTTGTGAAAATGACAGTTGGTGACTGGAGACCCTGGCTGTCTTCACCTCGGTCTCCCTCTCCCGCTGCTCCTCTTGATGTCAATAAAACCTTAATTATACCCTCCTCCTGTGATTAATGACTTCCCACAAGTTGCGACGAGGATCAGGGAAGTGAAGGCACATCAGCTGTGGAAACTGAGCTGTGTGATCTCACACGTTGCTCTGCACGCTGACCTGTCTAAAACCTGCCTATTCATCTGTGAGGTGAAGCTTGACAGAACATTAACACTGTGAGTGCCGGTGATCTCCTTCAGCATCCTTAGGATGGTATGGAGCATATTGGGGGGAGAGAGAGGCAGTTTAAAAATATCGAAGCACCATCTTTCCATTTTAAAGTGTGTCTTAATAAGAAGAAGGAAAGGAAGGAGAGGTTAATTCATTTAAAGGAAGATAAGTGGAAATAAAGAATAGCACCTACTGGCATGTTTTAGGTGTCACTGAGTAATTGAAGGAGGTGTAGCAGAAGTTATATACATTTGTATGAGAAATAAAGGAAATAGTATAAAGAAAATAAGACTATACCTCAATAATATACAGGAGGAGAGAGCATACATCAGTAGGAATATTAATATGTCTGTACAACCGCCTATTCCATTTTCACCGTCTCCAGGGAATCCCAGCATGAAATGGGAATTGTCAAGAGAACATTTTCAGGCTTACTTAGATGCCCAGAACGCTGAAGAGTTAAGAGCTTACAACAAACTGTCAATGAAAACTGCGATTGGAGTGGAAGCAGAGAGGTTCATGAAACACTTACCTCCATATCGGATGGAGGAAGATAAAGATCTATTTAGCATATGGATGTCGAGGCTAGAGGAACGTTTTGCAGAGACAAGCAATGTAGTTCTTGAACGGTTCAATTTTTATTCAAGAAAACAGATGCCTGGAGAAGGTATTGATCACTATGTGCGAGCATTATGAGGTTTGACGGCAAAGTGTGAATTTGAGAAAATAATTCCAGATCAAGAAGATTAGAGAGAGGCTTTGCACAGGAGCCAATCCTGATTTACAATCCACAATAGAGATAGCCAGGAGCAAAGAGACGTCAGAGCAAAGAATTAAAGGACTCGAAGGAGAGAAGAAAGATGATTTATACACCATTGGGACAATCAAGAAGGGATGTGCAAAGTTCATATGTGCACCAACCGAGAGGTGACAAGAGACATTGCTTTAGGTGCGGGATGAAGGATCATCTCACTAATAACAAGAACTGTCCAGCCTTGGAGAAAGACTATTCAAATTGTGGTTGCAATAGTCATTTCTCAAGGCTGTGTTATGGGAGGCCTAAAATCAAGTTGCATTACATTGAAGGGAATGCCGTCAGCAGTGAGGACGGCGCAGCTGATTATGTCTTCATGGTCAATGGAGGTCTTGATCAGGAAAATCGCAAAAGACCTTGGTGCTGGTTCTCATTTGATGGACACAAGAAGAGCGTAATGACAGACCTATGTTCAAAGTACACTATTCTGGAGTTGGAGGATTCCAAGGATGTTTTTGGGGGATGTAAAATGTTCAAACCTGACATCAATCCAGAAGGATATAGTTGTGGTAAAATTGACATTTTAGCATATGTGCGTTGTGACATTAAATACCATAACAGGAAAACAAGAGCTAAAGTATATACAGCTGAATCTGGAGCACCCATTCTAGGATGGATTCAGCAAGGAGAGTTACCGATGAAGTTGATTCTTGGGGAAGACAAACACATTTTGTGTATAGGGGTGGGAAAGACAAAAGATTTACTTGATGCTCATCCAACATTGTTTAAGGAAGAGTTGGACTTGTTGAGAAAATGTGCGCATGAGATAAGGTTCAAGGAGGGATCTGTGCCTGTGAGAAGCAAGGTGCACAAGGGACCTATTACACTCAGGAAAGATTTGGATTTACTTTTAGAGGACATGCTAAAATATTGAGTGTGCAGAATAGGTGTCTCCAGTGGTTCTGACAAGGAAATTTGATGTAAGGAACAGGTTGTATGTGGATTTGAGGAATGTGAAGGAGTTTGTGGTGGCTGATTGTCATCCTCTATCTAATCTGCAAGAGATGCTGACGTTATTGGGCGAGGAAAGAGTTTTCAGCACCTTGGATATGATAAGTGCATATCATCAGGTGAAGTTACATAAAACCTCAAAACCATTGACAGCTTTCATAACACATGATGGCCTTTATCAATTTAAGAGGATGCTGATTGGTTTGGTGAGTGTATCTTCTGTATTCCAGAGAATTATGCACAATCTCTTCAAGGGGTCACGTGGTGTGGTGGCATTGCAGGATGATGTTTTTATCTATGGTCAGAATGAGGAGGATCACAACCGTATTCTCATGGAGATTTTGACAATATTGGAAGGTAGTGGCATGACCCTCAAAGGTGAAAAATGCACGTTTGGTGTAAAGGAACTAAAATATTTAGGACACTGCCTTTCATGGAGCGGCATCAAACCAAAAGAAAAACACATTGATGTAATTCAACGAGCACCAGCTTTGGAGAATGTACAACAGTTGAGGTCAGTTCTGGGTTTAACAGAATTGTCCTCGCGATTTGTGGAACTGTTTGCAGACAAAACAGAACCTTTGAAGCAATTACGTATGAAAGGTACAGCGTTTGAGTGTTTGAATGAAGTGGAAGAAAGATGTTTCCAAGAAATTAAAGAAGAAATTAAAGTGGCTTTACCAATCAAATACTTTGAGAGTGAGAAAAGATGTGTTTTGGGTGTGGACACGAGCAGTTACGGCTTGGGTGCTACTCTATCACAGAAGGATAATGGACGGTTACGGGTGGTAGAATATACTTCTAAAACATTAACTGAGAGTGAACAGAATTTTTCAGTTTTTGAAAAGAAGGCCTAAACTGTACCTGGTCAGTGGGACATTTTTTTATATTTTTGTGGGGGACTGAATTTACGATCAAAACAGATCACAAGCACTTGTTACATGTGTTGGCACCAGACGGAGGCACAAACCTATCAGCTAGCCTGCAGAGTTTAGTATTCAAACTTCAAGATTATACATTTAAAACAGAATACAATCTTGGTAGGAATAATGTGCAAGCTGATCGTTTTTTGAGATCACCAATGTATGTATCTGAAGGTATTAGTGAAGATGATTGTGAAGTGGCATGGATAGTGGATGAAGAGCAGATAAACACAGAAGTGGGATGGCTTGGTGAAAAGGTGATTTGAAGAGATGAGTCGCATGAAGAAGCAAGGAAGGATGAGGTATTAAGGCAAGCCAAGGAGTATTGTGTGAAGGGTTGGCCGTCAGGGAGAGCTTTGACAGTTGACTTAAACTCAGTGAGGAACATTTTTAGTGAAATTGTTGTTCAAGGTGACTGTGTTGTGAGGGTGAGGTGTTGATTCCCCCTAAATCATTAAGGGTGATAATAATCATGGTTGTGCATGAGGCCATTTGGGTATTTTGGCTACAAAGAGAGGTGGCTGAGTTTTTACTCTGAGATAGAAAAATATTGTGAGATTATGCATTTTGATGTCAAAATGGTGACAAGGGCCTTACTACAAGAGTGAGTCTGGTGATTCCTGTGGATTTGCCTGCAGGACCGTGGAAATAAATAGCTATAGCTATATCAGGTCCTTTACAAGTATTGTCAGAAGATTATAAATATTTGGTGTGCATGATGGAGTACTACTCAAAGTGGCCTGTTGTTCAACCTATGAGGGAGGTGATTACCCGTTTAGGGAATTCTTGTGTGAACATAATGTACCCCCCAATCTAATGGTATGACCAAAAGATTTAACAGGAGATTAAAGGAGTTGGTCCAGATGTGTGTACAGAATAACTGGAACTTTAAGAGACAGCTGACTACCATGGCTACTGTTTTACCATACTACTGCCCACAGTATAACAGAGGTATCCCCTTTCCAATTAATGTGAGGAAGATTTCCCTGCAGTAGGTTGTGTCCGGGATGGGTGGGAGATGAAGGTAGACAATACAAATGGGATGAGGGAATGGAAAGAGAGTTACGAGAGAGAGTAGAAGATAAAGAAAGGAAGAAGAAGAAGTATACAGATGACAAACAAGGTGTCAAAATGCTAGGAATACAAATGGGAGATTGGATCAGAATAAGGTTGTCGGGGAAAATGGTTAGGGGTTGTCGAGATTTTCAAGTCTCAAAAGAGTTTGTGAGTGTAGGGGATCGTGTGTGCTTCTGGAAAATGGGGAAAGATGGAACATGAGTAGGAGAACATCTAGTCAGTGTGGAAGAAGTGCATTGGAAGAAGGAGTGAGTGGTTCATGGCAGGAGTTGGTTGAAGATCATAGAAAGAATGAGACGCGGGAGTATCAACTACAAAGGAACAGCAGTGAGCGTGTGCGAGATGAAGGGAGTAATGACCATGGAACGTAATCCAGAGGAAGGTAAAGGCCCCTATTGAGGGGTCCACATGTGAAATTTAAAGATTTTGTAATGTACTAAAGTTCTGTTCCAATGTTGTTGTTAATGTTAATGAAAACGAGGAAGATGTGTTATATCCTGACTCGCGCAAGTCTCCCTTCTTCCCTCGTGACCTGCACAAGCCATGGAACATTGTGAAAATAATAGTTGGCGGCTGTTTCCCCTCGTTCTCTTCATCTGCAACCTCTTGATGTGAATTAAACCTTAATGATAACCTCCTCCTCTGATTAATGACTTCCCACACCACTGTCAGTAAATTAAACACGTGCTGCGAGAAAAACGTAGCACCCCATGTATTGCAATAGACAGGCAAGTCTGAGCAACTTCTGTGCCAAGCCACCAAATTATATTCCCTAATCCCCTTCCAATGTCAACCCCAAATTGCCTGCGGCCTGGGTTTCCACCGTGATCCACTTCTAATGTTACTAATTGAGTGAACGGAATCGGACGAAATGAAGGAACAAAAAGTTCCGACCTATCAAAAAGGTCATAAATGCATGCCACCAAAGGTTCTAACACCAAAAGTTCGACCCTTTGGTGGCATGCATTTTAGGTAGGTAAAAAAAAAAAAAAGACGGCAGGGGCTGCGGGGGTGTCCCCCGCAACACCCCACTCACCATACCATACAGTATAGTGAGTGGGGGATGCAGGGGACAACCCGCAGCACACCCGAGAAAAAAAAAAACAGGGGCTGCAGGGTTGTCCGCCACAACACCCTGCTCACTATATTACACAATATAGTGAGCGGGGGTTTGTGAGAGGAAACCCCTGCAGCTGCCCAACAAAAAAAAGAGATAAAAGGACCCTGCAACGCTGGACGCAGCACATCTTAAAAGGTATGTAGGGTGTGCGTGGGGGTATATTGGAGGTGTGGGTGGGTTTGTGTTGGTGGTGAGGGTCGGGGTGTGAGTTTGTAGGGGTTTTAACTGTATGTTCGGATGGGAAATGTACGAACCTTTTGTGGTGCACACATTTCTCATGCATACTTTTCCATCGCTGACTTTTCCGCGACAGAAAAATCACATAGATCCAAGTGAACTAGTACTACTAAGCGAAGTTGGTTTAGTTCACTCACTTAGTAATGGTAGTTTAACAGGCTTAGTTTTTTTAATTAAGTATTCTATTGGTGAGTATTTTACTAATTTACCTGGAGGATAGTGGGCAGGTTCCACGACGTGCAGTTGCCTCAGCTACTGGCCTGGTTCCTCCTTCCTGTTCACAGACTGCAGCTCACATTAGGCCCACTTCTCACTGAAACATCAAATGCCATTGGTTTACAAACAGCCAGTACATGTTTGAGATCTGTGTAGCTTACATATGGGCCTCATCACGACTTCAGCGGTAACCCCTAAATCCGGCGGTCGCGCTATTACCACCGGATTTAAGGGTCCGCCAAATCAGGACTTTGGCGGATTTCGCCCCAGCTCTTAGCTGGGGGGAAATCCGCCAAAAATGTGCGGTATTAGCGCGAAATTTCCCCATTGAGCCCGATAGGGAATGGGGCATTCCCGAATGGGCTCAATGGGGAATGGGGATTAACATTACCGCTGAACTCGTGATCCGGCGCTATTAGCGCCGGGGAGTTCGGCGGTAGGGCTAATACCGCTAGTGGTAATACCGCCGGCGTTACCGCCCAAGTCGTGATGAGGCCCATAGTCACACGCTGTAAAATGATGCTAATCTTCTACTCTGCACTGGTAATGCAGAAACACATACTGGCAGGGCCACACGTCTGGATCCCTGTCAGCCTCCAAATCTAAAAACTTATGGTATCTTTGCAGAGCCTTTAGGGCTTTGGTAGATTTCACAAAGGAAACGTACGTAGCATGGGATGCGTTGCCACGTCTGTGCCCTCCAAGCCTCTACGCTGCTTAAGCAGATCAGAATAACATATTTTTTTTATTCTGACTAATTTAAATTTGGTGTGCTGCTGCCTGCGCTAGTGGCCACATTGCACTTCAATGCCTCTGCACTCTCAAAGGGGTGAGGGCGGCACCTCCTCGTCTGAAGATACCATCCACTAGAGTGTGCCGATATCATACCAAAATGACAATTTACAAATTGTGACATATACACTGCGCCTTTGCGCCGTACCAGAATTCTGACATATTTTAGTACAGCGCAAATGCACAGTATTGTACACCAACCAAGGGGAGCGGGGGTTGCAGTGGTGTCCCTCGCTCCACTTGTTTGACAGTGATTCACACTTCAAAGCATCTTTGAGCAGCATAAGCCACCCACGAGTGCTCTAGGCCACAATTGCATGCATACTTTTCTTCCATAATCTGCCTTTGAACAGGATAATCTCACCATTTAGTGTCCACACCAAGCACACATTTTGAAGGATAGTCTTGAAATGCACTTTTAACTGCCCTGGGTAAGCTTAATATGTCATATGACAGACCAGAGGAGTAGTTTCCACTTAGGTTCTCACTCCAGAGACCTAGGGCATCCCTAGGGAATCCCTAGGCCAATCTTTGGTTCCCTGGGCCACATTTGAATATATTTTTTATATTAACTATGCTACCACTGAGTTCAACATTGAGTGCTAGAAACCACCCATCGATGTCCTAGGCTGCAATTAAATGCACATACAAGTTCCTTGGGGGGGGCATGATTGTCCTAGGCATTCCTTGAGTACCCTCTGGCACATCTTATTTTCATTTGAAGCAATACAATGAGAGTTTCATACACATTCCACTGCACCCTTTAGGAACATTAGTGTTTTTATTCTAGGTTCATGTTGGTGTGGCATACCGGTCTCACTTCCCTATTCATACATTCCCACACAACAATTTTGGGCAATGAATAGACAGTGGGGTTTCCTAACCTCCATATTTATTTAAAATAATCAAGTAACTTCAACTAATGTAGTCTCCAGCTTTTCACTGTGTTCACCACAATGTTATGTATAGCAAATCCAATAATCAAACCAAAACAAAATGTCTTATCTATATAAATCTCACTATTATCAGTGAATGCAAGCATTATTTCTAATAGTCCACAGATAGGTATACTGTATTCTTAACATTTCTGCTTTATAGGTGCCTCAATTTAAATAACAGCTTCTTCCATGATAACATTTCAACATGATGTAAATGTGGTAGTGTCAGAAAAGAAAAGATATAGAGGTCGATTCATGGAAATAATGTGCGCTGAAATTTTCGGCGCAAGTGTGCGAAAGCGTGCGAACCGCAGCGCCAGTGCGAAAATCGCAGCGAAACCCGTGCACAGTGATTTATGGAAGTCCGTACGCGAGGAAATTCCAGGATGTGTGCCAAAATACTGTGTGGCGCACGCTGGCGCACACGTCTTCAAACCGTGTGCGCTAAGCGCACAGCGAAAGCCCACATAGCGCGGCGCACACAACAAAAGTAGGCGTAACACGGGGCGTGACACGCGGAATGGGGAACAACACGTGAAAATGAGGGCGTTACAGGGGAAGTACAGGAGGCAAATGCGCGGAACGCCCACACGCTCGCCTACAACACGTATTCATGGAATCGAACAGGGCAAACCAGCGCACGGGCAAAGATGCGCACAGGCCTAAACACGTCCGCCACACGAAGGCAGGCGGTAGCGTCCCTGCGCATGAAAGAAATGTGCGCCAAAATGTGCGCTAACAAAAAGGATGTATATACAGCCATGATGAATGTCCCATCCTGTGGCCCTCTAGGACAAATGATGTGCAAAGGGGTAACCGACAAACACTGACACCCGCTGTGTGAAAAATAGCGTGTGCGTGTATTTCGGAGGTGCACGGGAAGTTTCACATGCGATAGGCCTTGGGCGAGCGGAGTACGTGTATTTCAGGGGTTCGCGTGAAGTTTCACACGCGATTGGCCTTGGGCGAGCGGGGATGTGTAAATCTGGGGTGCGCGGGAAGTTTCACACGCGATTGGCCTGGGTACGTGTATTTCAGGGGTGCGCGGGAAGTTTCAAACGCGATTTTGCTGTCAGAGCAGGGAACATGTATTTTGGGGGTGTGCAGGGAGTCCTACACATGAATTGGCAGTGTGGGTCCCCCCCGGTGTCCCCTCTAACCCCTCCAAGACCCCTGCAGGCAGCCCACACCACAGGGGACTACCCTGCACCCCTGGTCATGTCCCGCAGGCAGCCCATCCACCATGGGCATGCCCCCCAGCCAAGGCACATGTCACCTTGCAATATGATCAACAACTCATGTGCCCCTGCACCCCCACCGCCCAGCAGTCAGGGGCCCCTGCCAGCAGGCCCCCACTCATGTCCCACTCATGTCCCCCTGCACCCCCACCCCCCAGCAGTCAGGGGCACCTGGCAGCAGAGCCCCACTCATGTCCCCCTGCACCCCCACCCCCCAGCAGTCAGGGGCACCTGCCAGCAGGCCCCCACTCATGTCCCACTCATGTCCCCCTGCACCCTCACCCCCCGGCAGTCAGGGGCCCCTGCCAGCAGGCCTCCACTCATGTCCCCCTGCACCCCCACCCCCCAGCAGTCAGGGGCACATGGCAGCAGGCCCCCACTCATGTCCCCCTGCACCCCCACCCCCCAGCAGTCAGGGGCACCTGCCGGCAGGCCCCCACTCATGTCCCCCTACACCCCCACCCCCCAGCAGTGAGGGGCACCTGTAAGCAGGCCCCCACTCATGTAACACTCATGTCCCCCTGCACCCACACACCCCAGCAGTCAGGAGCACCTGGCAGCAGGCCCCCACTCATGTCCCCCTGCACCCCCACCCCCCAGCAGTCAGGGACACCTGCCAGCAGGCCCCCACTCATGTCCCCATGCACCCCCACCCCCCAGCAGTCAGGGCACCTGCCAGTAGGCCCCCACTCATGTCCCACTCATGTCCCCCTGCACCCCCACCCCCAGCAGTCAGGGGCACCTGCCAACAGGCCCCCACTCATGTCCCCCTCCATCCCCACCCCTCAGCAGTCAGGGGCACCTGCCAGCAGGCCCCCACTCATGTCCCCCTGCACCCCCACTCCCCAGCAGTCAGGGGCACCTGCCAGCAGGCCCCCACTCATGTCCCACTCATGTCCCCCTGCACCCCCACCCCCCAGCAGTCAGGGGCACCTGGCAGCAGGCCCCCACTCATGTCCCCCTGCACCCCCACCCCCCAGCAGTCAGGGGCACCTGCCAGCAGGCCCCCACTCATGTCCCCCTGCACCCCCACCCCCCAGCAGTGAGGGGCACCTGTAAGCAGGCCCCCACTCATGTCCCACTCGTGTCCCCCTGCACCCACACACCCCAGCAGTCAGGAGCACCTGGCAGCAGGCCCCCAATAATGTCCCCCTGCACCCCCACCCCCCAGCAGTCAAGGGCACCTGCCAGCAGGCCCCCACTCATGTCCCACTCATGTCCCCCTGCACCCTCACCCCCCAGCAGTCAGGGGCCCCTGCCAGCAGGCCTCCACTCATGTCCCCCTGCGCCCCCACCCCCCAGCAGTCAGGGGCACCTGCCAGCAGGCCCCCACTCATGTCCCCCTGCACCCCCACCCCCCAGCAGTCATGAGTGGGACATGAGTGGGGGCCTGCTTACAGGTGCCCCTCACTGCTGGGGGGTGGGGGTGCAGGGGGACATGAGTGGGGGCCTGCTGGCAGGTGCCCCTGACTGCTGGAGGGTGGGGGTGCAGGGGGACATGAGTGGGGGCCTGCTGCCAGGTGCCCCTGACTGCTGGGGGGTGGGGGTGCAGGGGGACATGAGTGGAGGCCAGCAGGCCCCCACTCATGTCCCACTCATGTCCCCCTGCACCCTCACCCCCCAGCAGTCAGGGGCCCCTGCCAGCAGGCCTCCACTCATGTCCCCCTGCACCCCCACCCCCCAGCAGTCAGGGGCACCTGCCAGCAGGCCCCCACTCATGTCCCACTCATGTCCCCCTGCACCCTCACCCCCCAGCAGTCAGGGGCCCCTGCCAGCAGGCCTCCACTCATGTCGTCCTGCACCCCCACCCCCCAGCAGTCAGGGGCACCTGGCAGCAGGCCCCCACTCATGTCCCCCTGCACCCCCACCCTCCAGCAGTCAGGGGCACCTGCCAGCAGGCCCCCACTCATGTCCCCCTGCACCCCCACCCCCCAGCAGTGAGGGGCACCTGTAAGCAGGCCCCCACTCATGTCCCACTCATGTCCCCTTGCACCCACACACCCCAGCAGTCAGGAGCACCTGGCAGCAGGCCCAAACTCATGTCCCCCTGCACCCCCAACCCCCAGCAGTCAGGGGCACCTGTCAGCAGGCCCCACTCATGTCCCCCTGCACCCCTACCCCCCAGCAGTCAGGGCACCTACCAGTAGGCCCCTCTCATGTCCCACTCATGTCCCCCTGCACCCCCACCCCCCAGCAGTCAGGGGCACCTGCCAGCAGGCCCCCACTCATGTCCCCCTGCACCCCCATCCCTCAGCAGTCAGGGGCACCTGCCAGCAGGCCCACACTCATGTCCCCCTGCACCCCCACTCCCCAGCAGTCAGGGGCACCTGCCAGCAGGCCCCCACTCATGTCCCACTCATGTCCCCCTGCACCCCCACCCCCCAGCAGTCAGGGGCACCTGCCAGCAGGCCCCCACTCATGTCCCCTTGCACCCCCAACCCCAGCAGTCAGGGGCACCTGCCAGCAGTCCCCCACGTATGTCCCCCTGCACCCCCACCCTCCAGCAGTCAGGGGCACCTGTAAGCAGGCCCCCACTCATGTCCCACTCATGTCCCCCTGTACCCACATGCCCCAGCAGTCAGGGGCACCTGGCAGCAGACCCCCACTCATGTCCCCCTGCACCCCCACCCCCCAGCATTCAAGGGCCCTGGCCAGCAGGCCCCCACTCATGTCCCCCTGCACCCCCACCCCCCAGCAGTCAGGGGCACCTGCCAGCAGGCCCCCACTCATGTCCCACTCATGTCCCCCTGCACCCCCACCCCCAGCAGTCAGGGGCACCTGCCAGCAGGCCCCCACAATTGTCCCCCTGCACCCCCAGCCCCCAGCAGTCAGGGGCACCTGCCAGGCCCCCACTCATGCCCCACTCATGTCCCCCACTCATGTCCACCTGCACCCCCACTCCCCAGCAGTCAGGGGCACCTGCCAGCAGGCCCCCACTCATGTCCCACTCATGTCCCCCTGTACCCCCACCCCCCAGCAGTCAGGGGCACCTGCCAGCAGGCCCCCACTCATGCCCCAGCATGTCCCCCACTCATGTCCACCTGCACCCCCACTCCCCAGCAGTCAGGGGCACCTGCCAGCAGGCCCCCACTCATGTCCCACTCATGTCCCCCTGCACCCCCACCCCCCAGCAGTCAGGGGAACCTGTCAGCAGGCCCCCACTCATGTCCCCTTGCACCCCCAACCCCAGCAGTCAGGGGCCCCTGCCAGCAGGCCCCCACTCATGTCCCCTTGCACACCCACCCCCCAGCAGTGTGGGGCACCTGCCAGCAGGCCCACACTCATGTCCCACTCATGTCCCCTTGCACCCCCACCCCCAGCAGTGTGGGGCACCTGCCAGCAGGCCCCCACTCATGTCCCCTTGCACACCCACCCCCCAGCAGTGCGGGGCACCTGCCAGCAGGCCCACACTCATGTCCCACTCATGTCCCCCTGCACCCCCACCCCCCAGCAGTCAGGGGCACCTGCCAGCAGGCCCCCACTCATGTCCCCCTGTACCCCCACCCCCCAGCAGTCAGGGGCACCTGCCAGCAGGCCCCCACTCATGCCCCACTCATGTCCCCCAGCACCCCCACCCCCAAACAGTGCAGGGCACCTGCCAGCAGGTCCCCACTCATGTCCCCCTGCACCCCCACCCCCCAGCAGTCAGGGGCACCTGCCTGCAGGTCCCCACTCATGTCCCCCTGCACCCCCACGCCCCAGCAGTCAGGGGCACCAGCAAGCAGGCCCCCACTCATGTCCCACTCATGTCCCCCTGCACCCACACCCCCAGCAGTCAGGGGCACCTGGCAGCAGACCCCCACTCATGTCCCCCTGCACGCCCACCCCCCAGCAGTCATGGGCACCTACCAGCAGGCCCCCACTCATGTCCCACTGTACCCCCACCCCCCAGCAGTCAGGGGCACCTGCCAGCAGGCCCCCACTCATGTCCCACTCATGTCCCCCAGCACCCCCACCACCAAGCAGTCAGGGCACCTGCCAGCAGGCCCCCTCTCATGTCCCCTTGCACCCCCACCTCCCAGCAGTCAGGGGCCCCTGCCTGCAGGCCCCCACTCATGTCTTCTTGCACCCCAACCCCCAGCAGTCAGGGGCCCCTGCCAGCAGGCCCCCACTCATGTCCCCCTGCACCCCCACCCCCCAGCAGTGTGGGGCACCTGCCAGCAGGCCCCCACTCATGTCCCACTCATGTCCCCTTGCACACCCACCCCCCAGCAGTGTGGGGCACCTGGCAGCAGGCCCCCACTCATGTCCCCTTGCACCCCCACCCCCCAGCAGTCATGGGCACCTACCAGCAGGCCCCCACTCATGTCCCACTCATGTCCCCTTGCACACCCACCCCCCAGCAGTGTGGGGCACCTGGCAGCAGGCCCCCACTCATGTCCCCTTGCACCCCCACCCCCCAGCAGTCAGGGGCACCTGCCAGCAGGCCCCCACTCATGTCCCACTCATGTCCCCAGCACCCCCACCACCCAGCAGTCAGGGCACCTGCCAGCAGGCCCCCTCTCATGTCCCCTTGCACCCCCACCTCCCAGCAGTCAGGGGCCCCTGCCTGCAGGCCCCCACTCATGTCTTCTTGCACCCCAACCCCCAGCAGTCAGGGGCCCCTGCCAGCAGGCCCCCACTCATGTAGCACTCATGTCCCCCTGCACCCCCACCCCCCAGCAGTCAGGGGCACCTGGCAGCAGGCCCCCACTCATGTACCCCTGCACCCCCACCCCCTATTAGTCAGGGGCCCCTGCCAGCAGGCTCCCACTCATGTCCCCTTGCACACCCACCCCCCAGCAGTGTGGGGCACCTGCCAGCAGGCCCCCACTCATGTCCCACTCATGTCCCCTTGCACACCCACCCCCCAGCAGTGTGGGGCACCTGGCAGCAGGCCCCCACTCATGTCCCCTTGCACCCCCACCCCCCAGTAGTCAGGGGCACCTGCCAGCAGGCCCCCACTCATGTCCCCCTGCACCCCCACCCCCCAGCAGTCAGGGGCACCTGCCAGCAGGCCCCCACTCATGTCCCCCTGTACCCCTACCCCCCAGCAGTCAGGGGCACCTGCCAGCAGGCCCCCACTCATGCCCCACTTATGTCCCCCAGCACCCCTACCCCCAAACAGTGCAGGGCACCTGCCAGCAGGTCCCCACTCATGTCCCCCTGCACCCCCACCCCCCACCAGTCAGGGGCACCTGCCAGCAGGTCCCCACTCATGTCCCCCTGCACCCCCATGCCCCAGCAGTCAGGGGCACCAGCAAGCAGGCCCCCACTCATGTCCCACTCATGTCCCCCTGCACCCACACCCCCAGCAGTCAGGGGCACCTGGCAGCAGACCCGCACTCATGTCCCCCTGCACGCCCACCCCCCAGCAGTCATGGGCACCTACCAGCAGGCCCCCACTCATGTCCCACTGCACCCCCACCCCCCAGCAGTCAGGGGCACCTGCCGGCAGGCCCCCACTCATGTCCCACTCATGTCCCCAGCACCCCCACCACCCAGCAGTCAGGGCACCTGCCAGCAGGCCCCCACTCATGTCCCCTTGCACCCCCACCTCCCAGCAGTCAGGGGCTCCTGCCTGCAGGCCCCCACTCACGTCTTCTTGCACCCCAACCCCCAGCAGTCAGGGGCCCCTGCCAGCAGGCCCCCACTCATGTAGCACTCATGTCCCCCTGCACCCCCACCCCCCAGCAGTCAGGGGCACCTGGCAGCAGGCCCCCACTCATGTCCCCCTGCACCCCCACCCCCTATTAGTCAGGGGCCCCTGCCAGCAGGCTCCCACTCATGTCCCCTTGCACACCCACCCCCCAGCAGTGTGGGGCACCTGCCAGCAGGCCCCCACTCATGTCCCACTCATGTCCCCTTGCACACCCACCCCCCAGCAGTGTGGGGCACCTGTCAGCAGGCCCCCACTCATGTCCCCTTGCACCCCCACCCCCCAGTAGTCAGGGGCACCTGCCAGCAGGCCCCCACTCATGTCCCCCTGCACCCCCACCCCCCAGCAGTCAGGGGCACCTGCAAGCAGGCTCCCACTCATGTCCCACTAATGTCCTCCTGCACCCCCACCCCCCAGCAGTCAGGGGCACCTGGCAGCAGGCCCCCACTCATGTCCCCCTGCACCCCCACCCCCCAGCAGTCAGGGGCACCTGACAGCAGGCCCCCACACATTTCCCCCTGCACCCCCACACCCCAGCAGTCAGGGGCACCTGCCAGCAGGCCCCCACTCACGTCCCCCAGCACCCCCACCCCCCAGCAGTCAGGGGCACCTGCCAGCAGGCCCCACTCATGTCCCCTTGCACCCCACCCCCCAGCAGTCAGGGGCCCCTGTCAGCAGGCCCCCACTCATGTCCCACTCATGTCCCCCTGCACCCCCACCCCCCAGCAGTCAGGGGCACCTGGTGGCAGGCCCCCACTCATGTCCCCCTGCACCCCCAACCCCCAGCAGTCAGGGGCCCCTGCCAGCAGGCCCCCACTTATGTCCCCTTGCACACCCACACCCCAGAAGTGTGAGGCACCTGCCAACAGGTCCCCACTCATGTCCCACTCATGTTCCCTTGCACACCCACCCCCCAGCAGTGTGGGGCACCTGCCAGCAGGCCCCCACTCAGGTCCCCCTGGACCACCACCCCCCAGCAGTCAGGGGCACCTGCCAGCAGGCCCCCACTCATGTCCCCCTGCACCCCCACCCCCATCAGTGAGGAACACCTGCAAGCAGGCCCCCACTCATGTCCCACTCATGTCCCCCTACACCCCCACCCCCCAGCAGTCAGGGGGACCTGGCAGCAGGCCCCCACTCATGTCCCCCTCCACCCCCCAGTAGTCAGGGGCACCTGCCAGCATGCCCCCACTCATGTCCCCCTGCACCCCACCCCTCAGCAGTCAGGGGCACCTGCCAGCAGGCCCCCACTCATGTCCCACTCATGTCCCCCAGCACCCCCACCCCGCAGCAGTCAGGGGCACCTGCCAGGAGGCCCCCACTCATGTCCCCTTGCACCCCCACCCCCCAGCAGTCAGGGGCCCCTGCCAGCAGGCCCCCACTCATGTCCCCTTGCATCCCCACCCCCCAGCAGTCAGGGGCCCCTGCCAGCAGGCACCCACTCATGTCCCACTCATATCCCCCTGCACCCCCACCCCTCAGCAGTCAGGGGCACCTGGCAGCAGGCCCCCACACATGTCCCCCTGTACCCCCACCCCCCAGCAGTCAGGGGCCCCTGCCAGCAGGCCCCCACTCATGTCCCCCTGCACCCCCACCCCCCAGCAGTCAGGGGCACCTGCCAGCAGGCCCCCACTCATGTCCCCCTGCACCCCCACCCCCCAGCAGTCAGGGGCCCCTGCCAGCAGGTCCCCACTCATGTCCCCTTGCACACCCACCCCCCAGCAGTGTGGGGCACCTGCCAGCAGGCCCCCACTCATGTCCCACTCATGTCCCCTTGCAACCCACCCCCCAGCAGAGTGAGGCACCTGCCAGCAGGCCCCCACTCATGTCCCCCTGCACCCCCACCCCCCAGCAGTCAGGGGCACCTGCCAGCAGGCCCCCACTCATGTCCCCCTGCACCCGCACCCCCCAGCAGTCACAGGTACCTGCCAGCAGGCCCCCATTCATGTCCCCCAGCACCCCCACCCCCAAAACAGTTCAGGGCACCTGCCAGCAGGCCCCCATCCATGTCCCACTCACGTCCCCCTGCGCCCCCACCCCCCAGCAGTCAGGAGCACCTAGCAGCAGACCCTCACTCATGTCCCCCTGCACCCCCACCCCCCAGCAGTAAGGGGCACCTGGCAGCAGGCCACCACTCATGTCCCACTCATGTCCCCCTGCACACCCACACCCCATCAGTCAAGGGCACCTGCCAGCAGGCCCCCACTCATGTCCCCTTGCACCCCCACCCCCCAGCAGTCAGGGGCACCTGCCAGCAGGCCCCCACTCATGTCCCACTCATGTCCCCCTGCACCCTCACCCCCCAGCAGTGAAATGGCGATTCCATGACACAAACCAAAAGTCTACTATGTACATCAACACATGTCCCCACACAAAGGCAGGCGGTAGCGTCCCTGCGCATTAAAAAAATGTGCGCTATCAAAAAGCACATATATACAGCTCTGATTAATTTCCCATACTGTGGCCCTCCAGGACAAATGACGTGGAAAGGGGTACGCTAAAAACACAACACCCGCTGTGTCAACAATAGCGTGTATTTCGTGGGTGCGCGGGAAGTTTCACACACGATTGTGCCTGGGCGAGCGGGGTACGTGTACTTCAGGGGCTCGCGGGAAGTTGGCTCGTGGGAAGTTGGGCTCGTGTGAACTTTTACATGTGATTGGGCCTGTGCGAGCGGGGTAAGTGTAAATCTGGGGTGTGCAGGGAAGTACAGGAGGCAAATGCGCGGAACGCCCACACGCACGCGCCAAAAAAGATGCGCTAATCCATAAACACATACGCCAGCAGGAAGCCGACGTACGTGTACCAGCGCCGCATAAAAGTGCGCACAAACAACAAGCAAGCTCAGACGCCGGGATGAACATGCCGTTCCTAGCAGCAGTGGTCGTGGGATACCGCAGGAGGAAGAGGAGGATAGTCAGGCCCAGAATTTTCACACCCAGAACAAGCCTTTTTGGCATGCCTGATGACCAGGTGTATGGGAGGTACAGGTTTCCACCTCACATAATACTCGACCTGGTCAGTGAGTGGGAGGATGACCTCACATCACCCACCCTCTGCTCCCAAGCACTCAGCCCCCTGGAGAAGGTCCTCAATGTACTGCACTTTTTGGCCACCGGATCATTTCAGCGGACAAGCGCCATAGTGTGGGGGGTGACACAGGCCACACAGTCACGCTGCCTACACCAGGTCTTGGCCATCATGACTGCACGCCCATCAGTGCACAGGCACATATACCTGCCCAGCACACCTGCAGAAAGGCAGGCTGTCGTCCAGGATTTCTACGGGGTGGCACAATTCCCCAAAGTCCTAGGTGCCATTGATTGCACCCATATTGCCCTACGTCCCCCCGGGCATCAGAGCACATCTATAGTAACCGCAAGCACTAGCATTCCAAAAACGTGCAGGTAGTATGTGATGCCAAGGGAATCATCACCTCAGTATATGCCAACTATCCAGGGTCCACCCACGACAGTTTCATTTACAGAATGTCAACCCTAAACCGGGACCTAGAAGCTGGGCGGCATGGTGATACATGGCTGCTTGGTGAGTATAAATGCCACAGCACATGCATGCATGCCAGATACTGAGTAATGTCACAACCCCACTAATGATACCCATCACCACCTCCCCAGGTGACAGTGCCTACCATCTGAGCACCCACATGATGACGCCAATTCGGAACCCCACCACGCCACCCGAGGTAAGATACAACACAGCCCATATTGCAACCCGGGGCATAGTGGAGCACACATTCGGAGTGCTCAAGTCACGCTTTCGCTCCCTTGACCATTCTGGTGGGCAGCTGTTATACGCTCCCCCAGTAGTGTGCAGGATCATAGTGGCAGCATGTGTCCTGCACAACGTTGCAACACACCGGGATCTGCAGTGGACATGGTGGTGCCCCCACATCCCCAACCACATGCACGCCCGCTGCGCCTGGGAGGGGAAAGGGCACGTGGTGAGGCAGCCCGAACACAGCTGGTGGCTAATTACTTCACTTAGAATCACACCCCTGTGGAGTGCACACAGCCCTGCCACATACCAGCTGACAATCAATGATGATGACATGAGGGACAGTCAACTGTCACAACCATACCATCCTGAGATTGGTCACCTGGAAGTGTCACAATGTGTGCATCCCTACCTACAGAAACACCACCAATGCTGTTTCATCAAAAGACACATATGCTGCTAAATGCATGACCCCCTTGCAAAATATAACATGAGAACAGTGCCATGTCACCCAACCCCTCCCCAGCACCGCCACCCAACACACCATGGCATGCCATGCTATGTGAGAGCAAACAAAGCAATCCCAAAAACCTGACACAAGTGTCACAAAGTACAGTGTCCCTAATGGAAACTGGCCACACACAATATGCTCCTAGTAATGTTGAACTAACAACACCAAATACTTACCAACTAAACAATGCATCTAGACAAGCTCAAACATTTCTAAAACATGACAGTACTAAGTTAAAGTAGTCGTAGTCATACAACCTGAATATGCCATCACATCGCCCCCTTCAAATTGTAGTCTTGCAGCCTTCAAAATTGGTCTGTGTACTGCATACAACATGAACTCCATCTCCAAAGTAGACGGCCTTTTGAAGACATGAGGAATGAACCTGCAAATTCAGAGGGAGACATGGAAGCAAAATCATACATTAATATACCATGCAGTGTACAATACAACAACAATATACACAAGGAATGTCTACACAGTATTGACTACAGACTGCCCACACAGCTCATGGGAGCCCAACGTCACTGTGTACATCACTGTCACTTGGTCACACCCTTTGCAAGCCCATGGAAACGGGAAGCAGGAGGGGTGTGTGTCTCATGAACCCAAGCATCTAACCCAAACTCAGGACAAGCCACACAAGGCAACACACTGTCAAACTGTCAAATTATTTTTTTTTAAATCAAAAATCAAAAATCAAAAATCAAAAATCAACAATCAAAAATGGCCATGTGGGGGCCAGGGGGAGTGGGGAGGCCACCCAGGAGGTCCGGGAACAGGGTGCACACCAACAGCCACCTGTGTGGATGTTGGGAAAAAAAATACACCTCAATGGGCTCATGGCCTGCACGGCTATGCCAATGTGGGAGAACTGCTGCCGTCACTCTCATGACCCTCTGCTGCTGCATCAGGAGGTGGTGGTGCTATGGGAGGCAGCCCACCCAAAGCCCTGGTATGGTCCCCCATGGCAGCAAGCATGAGGGTGTGGAAGGTCTCATTCTGGAGGATTATAGTGCGGAGATCCCCATGCAACACCTGACGTGATTCCCGGATCTCCTCCCGAGTTGCCCGCATTTCAGCTGAGAGCATACTTGTGAGATGCTCCAGCCGCTGTTCTGCCCTAAAATTAGCAGAAGTCTCAAGCTCAAGAAGAGTCTGCCTGAGGTTATGGAGTTCTTCACTCAGGGCTTCCCTGTGGGCCTGGGACTCTATTGAGATGGATTGGCGCAGAGTCTCGAGTGCCGCCCGTCGGTCCCTGTTGGACGCCAACATGTCTTCCCTGTGTGATTGGCAAATGGAGTCTGTTGCCTGCTGTAGTTGCTCCATCTGCCTTTCAGGGGAGATAATGGAAGTGGCCACCCTCTCCATTGCCTGAGCCATCATTTCAACTGATGCTGACTGTTGGGTTGCCATAGCGTACATGGAGTTCTCCCATACGCTATTGCCTGGTGGCATATGGCCACCGCGTCGACGGGCACCACACCTGTTTGGGGCAAGGCAATGTGCACCTTGCTGTGCCGGCACTGCCTGAGGCTCCAGGACTGCGTTCCCCCTCTGATCTGCTGGCCCAGGAACAGGATCAGATGCTGTGGAGTGTGACCCTGCATCCGTAACCGCCAAAGGCGCCTCTACCAACACTGACATCCCCATAGAGGGATCTACCCCTGGTGCAGGTGGGTTTGCCAGAACAGAATCCCTGCCAGAAACACTTACCTGTGACGGCACATAGGCCTCATCATCTGAATCAGCACCTGAATAGAGGTCTGGGGAGGTGCACCCAGAGACACCCCTGGAAACTATGGTCTGCAGGAGGATTGGGTTCTCACCCACCACCACACCACGTCCCCTGCTGGTGCCCGGTCGTGCCTGGGATTCCTCCTGGGTCTGCACCATCTCCTCACCCTCAACAGCATCAAGTGCATCATCCCCTGCAAAAACATGTAAGAGAAAGAATTGAGCACCATAGCACACAAATAGGCCTGTCAAGCAACAGAACCAGTACATGATTCAAACATGTCCCACATGACTATAACCCTCCCATGCCTGCACTGTCATTGAGTAGTAAGGGGAGGCAAAAGCAGACACTGATAACACCAATATAGGAGAGCAACACATTTGCTGCATGCTGGATAGCACTGCCATCACACATTGGCCTGTGTGTGGCATGTCCAATACACATACATGATACATGTCAGCACACAGATGGCATTTGACAAGTACAGCCATATGTCAGTGATTGAGTATTGACACCCATCCATGTGAGATGGACATGATGCAATGAAAAATGCTGCATACTGTGACTAAGTACACATGTGCCACTGACTGCAACACATGCAAGGTACAAGAATACAGTAATAGTTGGCTGTTCGATTTTTCATCACATTGACATCGCAGGAAACATCTTTCATTTTCCACATGCAAACAGGCACTCATCTAAACATTTGTGCTGGTCAATACTCCATCAGCCTGAATGGTCTCATTGTGTACATAAAGGAACTGTGGGGTGGGAATGCACAGCTAATATAAATCGGAGTGATAGATGTAGAGTAGAAACACTCCACAAGTATTAGTTCACACTATTAGATAAAGAAATAATGTCAAAGAATTTTATGGTGAAATTTCAGGTGCAGGCGGGCTAACGTCACAAGACCACTTGGGACAAAATATCGAAACAACCTAAACTACCTATTGCTAGGCAGAAAGCCCAAATGCAATCCTACCGAATCTTCATTCGGGAGTTAAAAGTTGACTCTTAGTTGATCAATTAATACTCTCATGTGGAAAGAGTGTTAATTGAGTCTTGACTTTAACAAATTGCAAAATAGAAAAATAAATAGCATCAATAAAGGGTAAACCGAGCATGTAAGATCACTTTTGTAAACAAATATACAGATCTGGTACTTTTTAATACTTTTTAATACTTTTTAGTAGACCTCTCCAGGTCTGTTTTTTGTAAACAAAAGAACAATGTACAAAAGAATTATGCACAGGCAATGGTAAAGCATCCAGGAATTCTTATTCCAATTTACAAACAGGGTATATCCTGGTTTGTGAAGGTACATAAAAGCAACAAAAGCAGTAAGCAAGTAGCCCAAAGACTAGCATAACTATTTACATCATGTAAATGTTCAAAGGGACATGTATACATTTCATTAACCAATTGCAAACCAGCGATATAAACTTGACAAACAGCAATAAGTTCCCTCTTGGGATTTTGTACTGTGAAGTAGCTCCATTCAGGGAAGCCCCTTTTAGTGGGTGACATAGGTAACCAACGCGTTTCGGATCAAATGATCCATCTTCAGGGTGGGGACTTCACTGTTCCTGTATGTAGTAGGGTAGTGATTGCTAAATGCGTTCTAAAAGCCTTTCCTGCGGGGAATTCAAAAGGATAAACATTACCATTTAAGCTAATCAGTGAGGTTAACTAATGTAATTTTGAACCGAAATAAGTAGAGAGGTAATGGGTACTAACCTCAATCTGAGGCTGATAAAGTTCCAATTCGGACCTATTATGTGGGAAACATAAATATGACTTGAGTCAATATCTAACATACAAGAGCAAGTCGCTCCCACTCAGATATTCAATGATATGCCAGGACAACCCACTTACCCAGTCAACAGCTGCAATGCGCCGGAGGCCGGGAAGTGACAGAATACGGCCGGGACACCCTATAAGGAATAGTAACAGGGTAATGATCACACCAAACAGTCATGAATCATCTAGAAGGTCATAAAAAGGTTTTCTCTACGAGCTATATCTAAACTATCCGCCGAGGGGATAGAAGCAGATATTCAATGTAAATAGGAGCGCAAGCCTAGTATCTCGCTATGAGATATATGAAGTTCAATGCATCACGCCAAATGTAGAGAGGCGGGTGCAAATAAAGTACATGCGCAGGTGCGCCGTCCAAAAGGAGTCTAAAGACTTACCAAGGCTGCAGACGAACACAGAGTGAGCCGACCGCTGTAAGCGCAGCGGCTCAACTGCGGTAGGCATTTGTTGTAGTCCCGGTAACCACGCGCATGCGCGCTGGGCCAGCCGGGGAATCCGCCATATTGGTGTGGGTATCAGGAGATGTCACCGTTGTTCGGAGAGAGGAGCTCCATAGAGGAATAGGTGAGAGCTCCTTAGAATTAATGTAACCCATGTAGCGGGGTCTCTATATTACATATGTAAAGGAAAGCACTCAAGCAGACATTGCTTACTCTGGGATGCGAGTGGGGGCACCACCGCGAAACCAGAAGGATTCGCGGGGTGCCCCCATCTCGCATCAATATAAATGACAATTCTATGGGGGGGTATCTCAGGTGGCCGTATCTCTGTACTGAAAGGAGGTATTGAACTGGCGAGTCAAGTCAATATAGATATGTGTTTAACACCCTCAAAAGAAAAACACCATTCCTGATCTGCTAATCAACAAGTGACAAAGTCATAGAGTAAATGTATCGATAAGCCCATGGTAACAAATCGAGTGGACATAGAGGGGAATATGTATTAACACATTCTAGATGCTAAGGACACAGGCTCTAAATATTTGAGAACGAAAACCTAATAAAGGATAGAGAAAATGGAAATATGAGCTCGGGGTCACAATGGTATGGGGACAATCCTATTTACAGCTTGGGGTGAAGCATTGTAGTCCATGAAACAATCATATGCCAGTTACCCTTGCTGCTGGGCGGACATTATGGCAATTCAGGCTAATTTATACAAAGCACATTAAATCAAATTCAACATTCATCCCCCGGTGGTGCAATGAGTCTAGAAGATCAATCCATAGGATTTCACGTTGCGCTAATTTGGTACATAACCAGGTAAAGCATTGCCCCAGTGTGGCCAGTAAACAATGACCGAAGCATATCACATATGTCACAATATGGTTGATAAATGTCTAGCAAAAAAGGGGAGAGTGGAAAATATTATCCTGAAGGCACACTTACAAATTCTGACCAATGTAGTTGCAAGATGGCAGTACAAGGTCAACTGCACAATTGAGGACCTAATAGGATACTGTGGGCAGAAGGGATGCAGTCATAGCCAAATACAAGGCACGTGATCCCATGTGAGGAAGGAAATGGGTGACCCATAACACTCTGGAGTAAACACCCTCACCTGGCACTCAATCAGAACCCGTCACCCAAAATACATACACATGCACTACACACACGCGCATGGGCACTCACGGGAAAATGCTTCCTAATCAGGTAGTTCTCCCACACCTCGGATCTGTTCCTCTGTGATGAAGGTCCCTGCAACAGACTCATGTTCAGTGAGTTTGTTGTCCTCTTGTGGAGACCCACCGCCAGTCACCAGAGTAGCGGCATGATTTGAGGCCAGCTTGTCCTTTGCTCTGCGTTTCAGGTCGTTCCACCTCTTGTAGCAATCATCAGCTGAGCGCCTCACAAATCCAAGGGCACTTATGTGGTTGGCGATGGTCTGCCAGAGTGCCTTACATTGACCAGGTGTGGTCTTGGACCCTGCAGTCACCACCATTTCGTGGCTATGTTGCGACACATAGCTCACAAGTGCATTAAGCTCTGCGTCATTAAAGCAAGGCTTCCTTGACGTGCCGGAGTGTGTAGCCCTGCCTGGGGTCTCAGCCTGTCTTGCCAGAGCACCCTTTTTCCTCTTTTTAAAAGGTGGAGCGGAGCCAGAGTGGCTAACGCCGCTCTGGTCAGTAGGGGCAGAATCACCAGTGGACTGGGTTGTTGGAGTGTGCGAATGCACATTGACCATAGGACTTGGTGCAGGCATTGTCTGAAGTGTGATGTTGGCAGGGGGAACATCAGTATGATGGACCAGGACCGACACTGCCCTAGCTGGGAGAGACAGAGCTGGGGCGGATGGAGCTGCAGCTGCCCCTGCAGCCTCACCACCCTGCATACTTGGGGCAGCAGATGACATAGCTGCCCCAGATCCACGTGCCTTGGTGACAACTTGCACCGCCACACGTGGCCTAGACTTGCTGACCTGGAAGTCAGCCAGGGAGTCATCCTGTGCCAGGTCAGGTGCCACAATGGGCTGGTCCAACAGGGGCTGAGCTGGGATGGTCTCAGCCATGTTTCCCTCAACCATGGGGGGGGTCTTGGGTGTCCCACATTGGTCCTCCACACATGGCGGTCTAGGGGCACCCTGCAAATCCTGGCCACGTCCCCTACCGCGCCCACCACATCCACCTTTTGAAGGTCAGCCACCTTTGCCTCCCTTACCTTTTGGTCGCATCCCAACCATGGCACTGATGTTGTTGTGCGTATGGGAAGAGCAGTAAACTATTGTCCTGGGCAATTGGGGGTCAAATGGGTAGGGTACTAGATGGAATTTGTACCCTAGTGCTCTAACAAGGCTGTCTGTGACCCCTGAGGGAAGATGACGGGTCACGCAATGCACAGGCAGCCCAAAAACAAAAATAAACGTGCATGCAACCCCTCGTAGGCCACGTGCGTGGAAAAATTAACCTGCACTACGCTGTGGCAGCCAGAAACACAAAAATAAGCATACGCGTAATACTCGCAGCCTACAAATGACCTCTGAAGAGGAATGCGACACACGGGGCAAGCACAGTTGCTAAGTACGTGCGGAACTCACCGTCTGCCTGGAATAAGAACGTGAAAAATACGCGCGTGTGAGCGTTGGCAACACCCCCGCCAAAAGAAGAATTGTACGCTGTCTGAGGAGACAGGACAAAAGGAGAAGTGAATACTGTTTGAGGAAACAGGCCCAAAAAAAGTAGAAAAATGAAAGCTGTCAGAGGTAACAGGGAATACGAACTTGAAACGATGTGAAGTAATTGCGTGTGAACCGAAAAGAAGTACAGAATTCACCCACTCGCTCTCCACGAAAAGCACGTACAAGAAAATGGCGTTCTACACGTACCTTTTAAACCGGCCCACACGTACACGTCACTTACATGTGTACGCATCCTTTCCTCCAATTACACGCGCTGACACTCGGATGTGCAGCTTTTCCACGTGTGCTCTGTCATCACGTGCTATGAGGGAAACACCTGCGCGTGTCACATCACAGACACGCTTACTCGCTAAGGGCCTTTGGTCCAATGAAATCGCATACGTGCACTGACGCACTTACGCGCTAAGGGCTTTTCCTCGAATTACACGCTGACGTGCAAGATTTTCACGTGCCAAATCACTCCGTATCAAGCTGGCCACGCGTTCACACACGGAAGACCATGCTCCTGCCCAGAAGGCTGAATTACTGCCCCCCAGAGCCCCGAGCATGCTCCCACGAGCCATCTGCTGCTGCCTGATTGCCTGCTGCCCATGTGCCCTGCCATTTGCTGCCTGCACGTCAGCCAGGGGTGCTGTTGCTGTGACCACCCCTGCTGGAACCGAAGACTCCCGACTGCTATTCCATCGCTCCACAGCCCAGCCCCAGGACCCAGTTGCCCACCCACACCTGCCTCTGGGGTTGCCATGTCGGGTACTGCACCATCTGGCACCACTGGCAACCCCCAGCCAGAGAGGCAGAGGGGCACCAGCTTCACTGCCACCGAACTTGGTGTCCTGGTGGAGCAAGTCCTGGGGCAGTATGATGCCCTCTTTGGAAGTTTGCGCGCCGACAAAGAAGGACAGACTCGGATCTGGATGGACATCGTAACTGCCATCAACGCAGAGGGGGGGGGGCAGTCCGCGACTTCCAACATGTCTCGAAGCGCTGGGAGGACTTCAGGTCCAGGACCCTCAACAAGGCCCGGTGCCTCTTGAAGGCAGCGGATGCTAAGGGGCGCTGGGGCCACCTGTCAGAACATCAGATTAGGGTCCTGGAACGCATATGCCCAGCGCTCCACGTCCAAGTCCTTGAGAGGCAGACCCATCTGGAGTCGAGCGGTAAGTGTACATGCATACTGATTGGAAGCTGTGCGTGTGGTGGTGTGCCAGTAGTGTGCAGGTTGTACATGTGGTTTTGTAGGGCCATGTATGGATGTGTATGTACAGGGATGTGAGGCTGACACATGCAAGTCCTTTCATGTGTGAGACACATGGATGGTGTATGTGTGGGTAAGCATGCAGGCCAAATGCAGATGCGTGAGCACACATGTTTGGATTACTGTGTATGTAAGTTGGCATGGTTGGGGTGTCACACATGGATGTTGGTTACAGCTGCATGTATCAGCACCGTGTACATGTGCATGTGTGTGTATTTGACATCGGTGCAACAGTGATGCAACATGGATGCATGTGAGACTGATATGTAGAAGACTGATTGCCAGATGTGACATGGATGCCAATCTCATCACTGCAATAGGTGGCAGAGGTGTACACATGCATGTAAGTGTGGTGGTGTGAGTGCATGTTTAGTGCACTCCCTGTGTTTCATGTGATGTCTGGCTCACCTTTGTCTGCTCATGCTGTTGTATGTGTATGGATGGTGCTGGCTGTTGCAATATGGCTGTGGAATAGCTCATGTGTGTGAGTTGCAATGACATGTGTGTTGGGGATTCTGATGCCATGTCTGAAGTTTGACAATGCCACTCATGTACAACTGTCATGTGTGTATGAGTCCATTGTACAGTGCCCTGATGCCTGTCTCCTATCTCTCCCTGTCTGCAGCGTCAACTGATGAAGAGGGCGGAGAAGGTGCTGTGGAGCACAGCGACAGGGATCCCACCGCCAGCCGGAGATGCAAGGCCCGGCTCCCCACCAAGGTTGTCATCTCGTCGGGGAGTGAGGAGTCCGGTGCCGCGTCCCAGGTCGCAGCTGCCGAGGGGAGGTCCAAGAGGCGGAGGTTGGAGTTGGACTCCTCAGCAGCTGAAGGGGCATCTGAGACCCCACAGGGCCCGACGGAGGAAGATGGCAGAGAGTCATCCAGGTTGGTGGGGGGTGTGGTGGAGGAGGAGGCCGTGCAAGGGACAGAGACGGGGTCTGGAGGTGGGGATTCCACTGGTGCTAGTGGTGCAGAGCAGGGGCAGGGACAGGAGGCAGCACAGGCCGCCGCGGAGGTGCCTGTGTGTAATCCTGTCCCCGTTCCTGTGACTGCATCATCTTGCACCAGCAGGGATACCTACGTCCAGACCCGTTCTCAGGGAGGGGATTGGCTTACACCAACTGGCCTTCTTCTCCCTGCGGATGTGGCTATCCAGCACCGGGTTGAGCCTGTCCTGGGTGGGGTGGCGTTGCATCAATGAGCCATGCAAGCTGACCTGCAGTATTTTCATGAGGAGACTGCACGTCTTCTCGCATGGCTCGTTGACCGCGTTGACCCACTGGGACAGCTCACCAGGGCCGGATTCCTCCGTTTTCTGGACCTTGTTCCGACCCCCTCCTCAACTGAACCCCCTATGCGCCAATCATCCTCCATGCAATCTTCCCAACCATGTGTCACCTGGGTGCCCTGTGGAGCTGCCTCTGACCCTGCGGCCAGGCTGGTGGAGGACACATCCCTGCCACAGTCGAGAGTCGGACGTCCAGCAGGGGTGGCCACCTCAACAACTGCACCCCAGCTGGAGGAGGATGTGCAGGCAGCAGGAGCCAGGGCACAGACAGCGGCACAGCAGCAGCAGCAACAAGGTGGGAGCCATGATGGCTCGGGGCCTTCATCATCGGAGGGGCAGGCATTGGCCGGAGGGCAGGAGGACCCTGGACGGGAAGTGTCTTCCGTGTGGCAGCGGTTGGGCCATGTGATAGATGCAGAGCGTCAGTGGGTGGAAGTGGCACGGCTCACGATGGTCTGGGTGGAGAACTCCATGTGTAGGGCCCTGAGGCGGGCCGAGTGCCTCGAGGCCATTCGGTGGGACCTGGAGTTCCAGATGTCATTGTCCCTGCGAACCCTCGGGCCATGGAAGAGGACCGCCTCCGGGACATCGAGCAGGAGTTCGATGATGCCCTGGCCCGGGACATCAACATGTGAGCCGTTGGACTCGCCCGCTGCCCTTTTAAATAGTTAGAGATTGTTAGGTTTCCTTTGGTTTTTTCTTTATTTTGGTTGTGCTTGGACAATGCATCACGTTTCTGTATATAGTTTTTCATTATGTAGTATTTTTGATAGGGTTCATTTCTTCAGTTGGAATAATGGACCCTGGATTGTTCATCTGTATATAGTTCACTATTGGATCTATCTCTTTTTTTTGGATTTCCCCATGGAGCAATGGTTTTCCCTTGGATTTGCTTTGTTGGACTGTGACTTTGGACACCTTTCCTTTGGATTACGATTTCTTGTTTTTCATTATTTTACAGACATGCAGCTTTTCTTTTTTTATTCCCATTGTTGTTTGTTTGATTTTAATTCCGTTCATGTTGCCTTTAATACATATTTTTCTTCATACTTCTATGTGTGGTATTATCTCATTGGTTTCATGCATGTCATGATATGGGTTTTGACATTCACTTGCACCCATTGTGTGTGTGTGAGAGACATGTGTTAATTTACATGCTTGCATTGGGGTTGTATCATGTAATTGGCATTTCTATGTGGGTGGATGCAATATTTGGGTGGGTCTTTGGCATGTGGAGGCTGGCCATAAGGGCCAGGGATCTAGATTGTGATGACGTGTTGGCTGGGGGACATGTGTCGGGGCCTGCTGGCAGCTGCCCTGCACTGGTTCGGGAGTGGGTGTGCAAGGGGACATGAGTGGGGGCCTGCTGGAAGGTGCCCCGCACTGCTGGGGGGTGGGGGCGCAAGGGGACATGAGTGGGACATGAGTGCGGGCCTGCTGGCAGGTGCCACGCACTGCTGGGGGATGGGGGTGCCAGGGGACATGAGTGGGACATGAGTGTGGGCCTGCTGGCAGGTGCCCCGCACTGCTGGTGGGTGGGTGTGCAAGGGGACATGAGTGGGGGCCTGCTGGCAGGTGCTCCACACTGCTGGGGGTGGGTGTGCTAGGGGACATGAGTGGGGGCCTGCTGGCAGGTGCCCTGCACTGTTTGGGGGTGGGGGTGCTGGGGGACATGAGTGGGGGCCTGCTGGCAGGTGCCCTGCACTCCTGGGGGTGGGGGTGCAAGGGGGTAATGTGTTGGTGATCACTAGTGCAAGGTGACATGTGGCTTGGCTGGGGGAGCATGCCCATGGTGGATGGGCTGCCTGCGGGACATGACCAGGGGTGAAGGGTAGTCCCCTGTGGTGTGGTCTGCCTCCAGGGGCCGTGGAGAGTGTAGAGGGAACACCTGGGAGGACCCACACTGCCAATTCACATGTAGGACTCCCCTGCACCCCCGAAATACACGTACCCCACTCGCACAGGGCCTATCGCGTGTGGAACTTCCCGCGCACCCCAGTAATACACGTACCCTGCTGAAATCGTGTGATAAACTTCCCCACACCCCAGTAATACACTTACCCTGATGAAATCGCGTGTTAAACTTCCCCGCACCCCAGAAATAAACGTACCCTGCTGAAATCGTGTGTGGATCTTCCCGCGCACCCCAGTAATACACGTACCCTGCTGAAATTGCGTGTTAAATTTCCCTGCACCCCAGAAATACACGTACCCTGCTGAAATTGCGTGTTAAACTTCCCCGCACCCCAGAAATACACGTACCCTGCTGAAATCGTGTGTGGGACTTCCCGCGCACCCCATTAATACACGTACCCTGCTGAAATCACGTGTTAAACTTCCCCGCACCCCAGAAATACACGTACCCTGCTGAAATCGCATGTGGGACTTCTCGCACACCCCAGTAATACACGTACCCTGCTGAAATTGTGTGTTAAACTTCCCCGCACCCCAGAAATACACGTTCCCCGCTCGGCGTTTGCTGTTTGGCAGCCCTGTATACTGGTCCAGGGTTAGCGTAGCCCTTTGCGCTTAATTGGGAATTTTTAAGGCTTTTCCTTGCACGAGGTCGTTCTTGGGGGCATAACTGGTGCTGCTGCAGGGTCGCGGCGCCACTCTGCGCCACGGCTGGTTTTGGAGGCTAAAATCCATGAATACGCTGTGCGCGGAAATCAATTTTAGCGCACGCGGCTGGCGCAGACATTCGCACGCGCACACTGTGCGCCAGCCGTGTGCGCCACTTTTGTGCAAAATTCTATGAATTACCCTGATTGTGTTTAAAGCATTTGATTTTCTCCAGCATTAAGACAAGTATGGTATAAGAGAATGTTACCTAAATAAATAGCATGTAGAGTATATTTCTCATTGTGCAAACCATTTAATGTAGACAATGGTCAACTTAATTTGTCTCCTGACTGTTTGAATTTGAAGTCATACTCTAAATATATGCTCTGAACCCACACCTATAATGTGTTCTCAAAATACACAAGTGCAGCATGCTCAGAATATGTGTGTGTGTGACTTTCACTAAGCATGAGTGTGTTAATTTTAATCTATACCTGTGCATGTGCGTGACTTTGAATACAGCCAAGTATGTAGCTTTAAATTAACTTGTAAGTGTGCATTGTTTTCAACCTATTTGTATATGTGATTGTCAATCTTTGGATGCATGCACAGCTTTTCGTGTGTCTGCATTTAATTTTCAGCCTGCATGTATTTTCAGGTTGTGGTTGTTACCTCCTCCAGAGCATGTACAATGTCAGAAGCCCCCTGCCCTTCCACATTTCATATGACTCTATTTGTGCATTTATACATAAGGGGCTGCAAAGGTTTAACACTTTGTACAATTGTTATTTGATCAAAGCAAATTCCTTATACTCATGTTTGTTGGGCAAACATCCGACTTATGACTATGGCCTACCCTGTTGCATTTATGTACGATATAACCCTAGGTAATAGTATTTTGCAACAGAACTATCGCCCAAAATTACTCTAGACTTGCTTAAACCACTAATTATATTTTAAATGATAATAAATTTCACAAAGCTTGTTCTTCATTAAAGTGGCACCCTAATGCATTCAGTTGTAAAGGTATTTCCCCATACAAAATACATTGGGCCTTAACGAAGGAATTCACACAGTACATGGGAGGATACAGGGTTTTCAAAATATCATCATGCGTTTTCCTGTTCTCAAATTACCCTGTAAATTTTTATGAACAGTTTAGGGTTGATCGGGGTTTAATTTACCTTCTGAAATGTTACTTCTGATTTTGAAGAATCAACTGGGGACACACTGGAATCATTATTTCAGGTGGTTATCTGGAATTCAATTTCCAATAGTGAATGGTCATCCTTCTCTCGATGGGCTGGCCTCTAATCTGCATGGACTCATGTCCTTCACCTAGTATCAGTTCTCTCCTCGCATCTCCAGTTTGTTCTGCAATATTCATCTCCATAATCATAATAATCCTTTATGTCCTTCATGTATGCAATTGTATATCTTTCAGACTCTTCCCCTGTCTTGTGAAATCGTGTGATTTTCTTAGATCCATGGCCACAGAAAAGGAGGGGGTGAATCACTTCTTCTATTATAATGCCAATTGTGTTCAATTGAGTAATGCTAGCTTGATAAAACCTAGAACTCTATAAGTGAAATATCAATGGGCACAATCAAACACTTGAATGGTCATGCTCTATTCAAATTTGGGGAAGTTATGTGTTTTTGATAAGGTCACCACCAGACCACCAAGGTCTTTGTTTGTGCTCGCTGTTTTATTATTGCAAATAACTGATATGGGTTAGGCTTAAGAAGTTGAATATTCAAAATGTTTCCAGTTCCCTTTTCAGCAATTCCGAAATGACCTGGATGTAGGAAAGTCACTACTAATCTTCAATGCAAGGATTCTGAAGGAAGTATATGTAGGGTAGAATAAAATTGAACTTTTATGTTGGTTCCTGTATCACTCTGCATCACATTATCTTGGGTAGAATGAAGCATAGACAAAGCTAGCCATTGCAATTATGTATATTGCTGCTCACAAATGGCTGCATTAGGCCTTATATTTTACATAATGTTGCACTCTAAAATAAATGGTAAAGCTAGTTGCTGAATACAAGTCACCTTTAAACTCCAAATACATTTTATCTACACAAGATATACAATTTATAAGGACATGTTAGGAAATGTTGTCCTTTTAATGCTTCACAGTTGAGAGAATTAGGGGCCGATTCATGGATCAAACGTGCGCCGAAAATCTATGCGCAAGCAGGCACAAGCAGGCGCAAGCGCGAAAAAGCAGGCACACGCGCACACGTGCAATTCATGGAAGTCCATGCGCGTGTTTTCCTCGGGATGTGCGCCAAACCCGTGCATGGCGCACACGTCACTGAAACATCCCGAACGGCGTGCGCGACGCACACAGTGAAAGCGCATAACCTCGGCGCACACACCAAAAAGGGGGCGGAACACGGGCTGTAACATGCGGAATGGGGAACAACGTGCGAAAATAAGGGCGTAACTGGGATGTACTGCTGGGAAGCAGACGGAACGCCCACACGCACGCGAACCACACGTATTCATGGAATCAAATAGGGCAAAGCCACGCATGGCCAAAGACACGCACAGGCCTAAACACGTCCGCCACACGAAGGCAGGCGGTAGCGTCCCTGCGCATCACAAAAGCGCCAATATACAGCAATGATGAATGTCCCATACTGCTATTGTGCCTGGGGTTCTTTCACGCGATCGGGCCTGGGGGAGCGGGCTACGTGTATTACGGGGGTTCGAGTGAAGTTTTTCACGCGATCGGGCCTGGGGGAACGGGCTATGTGTATTACGGGGGTTCGCGTGAAGTTTTTCACGCGACCGGGCCTGGGGGAGCGGGCTACGTGTATTACGGGGGTTCGCGTGAAGTTTTTCACGCAATCGGGCCTGTATTACTGGGGTACGGGCCTGGGGGAGCGGGCTACCACTCACCGTCTGCCTTGCGTGTAGAAGAACGCGTAGCCAACACCCGCTGTGAAGTAATAGCGTGTGAACCCCAACGGCTGGAAAACACACGCACCGGACCCCACGAAAACCACGTACAAAGCAATGTAAAGGCACGTGGGATCTACAAGCCCTGCCAGGGAAACGCCCGTGCACGAAACGTCAAAGGCGCGCTTACGCTCTAAGGGCCTTTGGTCCAATGAAATTGCGTATGTGTGCTGACGCGCTTATGCGCTAAGGGCCTTTCCTCGATTTACACACAGACATGTAAGATTTTCACGTGCCAAATCACTCCGTATCAAGCTGGCCACGCGTAAGCACACGGAAGACCACGCTCCTGCCCAAAAGGCCAAATTACTGCCCCCCAGAGCCCCGAGCAGCCTCCCACGATCCATCTGCTGCTGCCTGCCTGCCTGCTGCCACTGTGACCTGCCATTTGGTGCCTGCACATCAGCTATCTGCAGGGGTCCATTTGCTGTGTCCAAACCTGCTGGAACAGAAGACTCCCGACTGGGATACCATTGCTCCACAGCCGAGCCCCAGGACCCAGTTGCCCACCCACTCCTGCCTCTGGGGTTGCCATGTCGGGCACTGCAACATCTGTCACCACTGGCAACCCCCAGCCAGAGAGGCAGAGGGGCACCAGCTTCACTGCCACTGAAGTTGGTGTCCTGGTGGAGCAAGTCCTGGGGCAGTATGATGCCCTCTTCGGAAGTAAGCGCGCCAACAAGGAAGGACGGACTCGGATCTGGACGGACATCGTGACTGCCATCAACGCGGAGGGGGTGGCAGTCCGTGACTACCAACATGTCAAGAAGCGCTGGGATGACTGCAGGTCCAGGACCCTCTTGAAGGCCTGGCGCCTCGTGGAGGGGGGCCGAGGCCGCATGAGTACCATCCAGATGAGGGTCCTGGAACGGGTAGGCCCAGCGCTCCACGCCCAGATCGTTGAGAGGCAAACCCCACTGGAGTTGAGCGGCAAGTGGCCAAGCATTGCTGTGTGAGACAGGGCATGTTGCAGTGTTCTGGTTGTCTGATACTTGCCTGTATGTGGCCATGTATGCATGTGTGTGTGCAGGGACGTCATACATGTGAGACCAGTAATGTGTGAACCACACAGTTGGTGCATGTGTTCAAATGCAACATGGGTTGCCCTATGCGGAATGGCCACATGAAAGCATGCCAGTCTCTGTTCCTGGACATGGGTGGGGGTGAGGGATGGGTACTGATGCCATGTACATGTATGCTGTCCATGTCTGTGTGTCTGACCTGCGTGTCTGTGACTTGTGAATGCCAGGGATGCATGACACATGTCTGTTGCAATGTTTAGGTTCACTGATGCAGCCTAGTCATCCTTGTATCCACTGTGTCTGTGGTGTACGAGGCCAGATGGATGAAACTAGGGTGAAGTGTGTGCATGTGATAGGCATGGCCCATGATGCATGTGAGTTCCAAAACAACATTGTATGTTTCAAGAATCCCTTGGACATGTATGCTAATGTCCATAGCATGCACCATGCCTGTTACCGCATGTGTTTTACCTGCACTGACCCATGTGTTGTGGAGGGACATGATGGAAGTGATCTTTGACAGTGCCACTCATCTGCTATTGCTTCCTGTCTAGGGGACCATTGTACAGTACCCTGATGCTTGTGTTCTATGTCTCCCTCTACACAGCACCACGTGAAGAAGAGGGCGGAGACGGCTCTGTGGAGCAAAGCGGCGGGGATGCCCGCATGGCTGCAGCGGAAGGGGTGGGTGATCCCCCACAGGGGCTTGCAACGGCGGAAGACGGGGTGGAGCCATCCAGGTTGGTGGTTTCCACAGAGGAGGAGGAGGCCGCTACTGACGCGCACATGGGGCCTGGTGGGGGCATCCCTGCTGGTGCAAGTGTTGCAGTCCAGGGGCTCGGGCAGGAGGCAGCACAGGTTGCCGTGGAGGGGCCTGTGCATGTCACTGTCCCTGACACTGTGACTGCACCACCATGCACCAGCAGGGATGCCCCATCCCAGGCCCGTCCGCAGGTAGGGGGGATGTCCATGTCATCTGACTCCCCTCCACCTGCTGACGAGGGGACCCCTGGCCGTATGGAGAAGGGCCTGATTGGTGTTGCATTGTGCACAGGTGCAATTCGTGATGAGGTGCGTGCTTCCCGGGAGGAGCATGCACGTCATCGCGGAGAGCACCGTGCCGACGTGGCCCAGTTGGGATCGGCCATGGTCGGGGGTTTCCTACATGTGTCGGCCAATCTGGCGACCCTCTCCTCCTCTGTGGAGACTATGCACCAGTCGTTCTCCATGCCGTCCTCCGGCCCAGATGCCACCAGGGCTACCTGTGGACCTGCCCCGACCAATGCAGCCAGCTCGGTGGGGATCCCATCCCTGCCACAGTCGGGAGTCGGAGGTCCAGCAGGGGTGGACACACCAGCAACTGGACCCCAGCAGATGGAGGATGTGACGGCATCATCGGGCAGGGCACATGCACGATGGCGTCGGTGGATTCCATCAGCCTGGATTCCGTTGTGCTGGCACAGGCAATTGCGTCGGAGGCAGCGGCAGGCTCGACGTGGGAGGCATCATGGCTCGGGGCCATCAACATCAGGGGTGCAGGCATCGGCCGGAGGGCAGGAGAACCCTGAAATGGGAGTGGCTTCCGTGTGGGAGCGGTTGGGCCACCAGATAGGTGAGGAGCGGCAGCGGGCAGAGGAGGAACGGCTCACAATGGTCAGGGCGGAGAACTCCATGCGGAGGGCGCTGAGGCGGGCTGAGTGCCTCGAGGGTCTTCGCAGGGAGTTGGAGCTGGACACTGCTTTATCCCTGCGAGACCTCGGTGCCAGGGAACATGCCCGCCTCCAAGCCATTGAACAGGAGTTCGATGATGCCCTGGCCCATGACAACATCCAGTGAGCCGTTGGACTAGCCCGCTGCCCTTGTAAATAGTTATGTAGTTAGTGTTAGGTTTCCTTTGTTTTTGCATTTTTTTTGACCTTTTGGACAATGGGCCACATTTTTGTATATAGTTTTTTTTATGGACCCTGGCTTGTTCATCTGTACATAGTTCACTGTTGGATTTTCTTTTAATTTTACAATTTACCCATGGAGCAATGGCTTTCAATTATAATTTCCCATTGGATTTTCTTTTGTGGACTGTGACTTTGGACACCATTCCTTTGGATTATGATTTTTGGTTTTGCATTTTTTCACGGACATGCTTCTTTTTACTTTTTTTACATTCCCATTTCTGTTTGTTTATTTTTGATTCAATTAATGTTTCCTTCAATACATATTTTTTTTATCAAACTTCAATGTGTAGTATCATCTCATTGGTTTCATGCATATCATGATATGGGTTTTGAGATTCACTGACACCCCTTGGGTGTATGTGAGGGACATGTGTTCGTTTCCAAACTTGCAATTGGTGTTCTATCATGTTATTGCCATTTCTAAGTGGGTGGATGCAATACTCGGGTGGGTGTTTTGTATTTGGAGGCTGACTATAGGGACCAGGGATCTAGATTGTGATGACATGTTGGCTGGGGAACATGAGTTGGACATGAGTGGGGGCCTGCTGGCAGGTGCCCCACAGTGCTCGGGGGTGGGGATGCAGGGGAACATGAGTTGGGGCCTGGTGGAGGGTGCCCCACAGTGCTGGGGGTGGGGGTGCAGGGGAACATGAGTTGGGGCCTGGTGGAGGGTGCACTACAGTGCTGGGGGGTGGGGGTGCAGGGGAACATGGGTTGGGGCCTGGTGGGGGGTGCACCACAGTGCTGGGGGTGGGGGTGCAGGGGAACATGAGTTGGACATGAGTGGGGGCCTGCTGGTAGGTGCCCCACAGTGCTGGGGGGTGGGGGTGCAGGGGAACATGAGTTGGGGCCTGGTGGAGGGTGCCCCACAGTGCTGGGGGGTGGGGGTGCAGGGGAACATGACTTGGACATGAGTGGGGGCCTGCTGGCAGGTGCCCCACAGTGCTGGGGGCTGGGGGTGCAGGGGAACATGAGTTGGACATGAGTGGGGGCCTGCTGGCAGGTGCCCCACAGTGCTCGGGGGTGGGGGTTCAGGGGAACATGAGTTGGGGCCTGGTGGAGGGTGCCCCACAGTGCTGGGGGGTCGGGGTGCAGGGGAACATGAGTTGGACATGAGTGGGGGCCTGCTGGCAGGTGCCCCACAGTGCTGGGGGGTGGGGGTGCAGGGGAACATGAGTTGGACATGAGTGGGGGCCTGCTGGCAGGTGCCCCACAGTGCTGGGGGGTGGGGGTGCAGGGGAACATGAGTTGGGGCCTGGTGGAGGGTGCCCCACAGTGCTGGGGGGTGGGGGTGCAGGGGAACATGAGTTGGACATGAGTGGGGGCCTGCTGGCAGGTGCCCCACAGTGCTGGGGGGTGGGGGTGCAGGGGAACATGAGTTGGACATGAGTGGGGGCCTGCTGGCAGGTGCCCCACAGTGCCCGGGGGTGGGGATGCAGGGGAACATGAGTTGGGGCCTGGTGGAGGGTGCCCCACAGTGCTGGGGGTGGGGGTGCAGGGGAACATGAGTTGGACATAAGTGGGGGCCTGCTGGCAGGTGCCCCACAGTGCTGGGGGGTGGGGGTGCAGGGGAACATGAGTTGGGGCCTGGTGGAGGGTGCCCTTGAATGGTGGGGGGTGGGGTGCAGGGAGACATGTGTGGGGGCCTGGTGGAGGGTGCCCTGCACTGCTGGGGGGTGGGGGTGCTGGGAGACATGTGTGGGGGCCTGGTGGAGGGTGCCCCTGACTGGTGGGGGGTGGGGGTGCAGGGAGACAGGAGTGGGGGCCTGGTGGAGGGTGCCCCACAGTGCTGGGGGGTGGGGGTGCTGGGAGACATGTGTTGGGGCCTGGTGGAGGGTGCCCGTGACTGGTGGGGGGTTGGGGTGCAGGGAGACAGGAGTGGGGTCTGGTGGAGGGTGCCCCACAGTGCTGGGGGGTGGGGGTGCTGGGAGACATGTGTGGGGGCCTGATGGAGGGTGCCCTGCACTGCTGGGGTTTGGGGGTGCTGGGAGACATATGTGGGGGCCTGGTGGAGGGTGCCCCTGACTGGTGGGGGGTGGGGGTGCAGGGAGACAGGAGTGGGGGCCTGGTGGAGGGTGCCCTGCACTGGTGGGGGGTGGGGGTGCAGGGAGACAGGAGTGGGGGCCTGGTGGAGGGTGCCCCACAGTGCTGGGGGGTGGGGGTGCAGGGAGACATGTGTGGGGGCCTGGTGGAGGGTGCCCTGCACTGCTGGGGGGTGGGGGTGCTGGGAGACATGCATTGTTGATCAGTAGTGCAAGGTGACATGTGGCTTGGCTGGGGGGCATGCCCATGGTGGATGGGCTGCCTGCGGGACATGAGCAGGGGTGCAGGGTAGTCCCCCGTGGTGTGGGCTGCCTGCAGGGGCCGTGGAGGTTGTAGAGCGAACACCTGGGAGGACCCACACGGCCAATTCACATGTAGTACTCCCCAGAACCCCTGAAATACACGTACCCTGCTGAAATCGTTTGTGGAACTTCCCGCGCACCCCTGAAATACACGTACCCTGCTGAAATTGTGTGTGGAACTTCCCGTACACCCCTGAAATACACATACACTGATGGAATCGCGTGTGGAACTTCCTGCGCACCCCTGAAATACACGTACCCAGCTGAAATCGCGTGTGAAACTTCCCGCGCACCCCAGTAATACACGTACCCCGCACGCACGGGGCCAATCGCGTGTGGAACTTCCCACGCACCCCTGAAATACACGTACCCTGATGGAATCGCATGTGAAACTTCCTGCACACCCCTGAAATACACGTACCCTGCTGAATTCGCGTGTGGAACTTCCTGCGCACCCCTGAAATACACGTACCCTGCTGAATTTGCATGTGAATCTTCCTGCGCACCCCAGAAATACACGTACCCTGCTCGCATGGGGCCAATCGCGTGAGGAACTTCCCGCGCACCCCTGAAATACACATACCCTGATGGAATCGCGTGTGAAACTTCCCGCGCACCCCTGAAATACACGTACCCTGCTGAAATCGCGTGTGAAACTTCCCGTGCACCCCTGAAATACACGTACCCTGCTGAATTTGCGTGTGAAACTTCCCGCGCACCCCAGTAATACACGTACCCCGCTCGCACAGGGCCAATCGCGCGTGAAACTTCCCGCGCACCCCAGTAATACACGTACCCTGATGGAATCGCGTGTGAAACTTCCCGCGCACCCCTGAAATACATGTACCCTGCTGAATTCGCGTGTGGAACTTCCTGCGCACCCCTGAAATACACGTACCCTGCTGAATTTGTGTGTGAAACTTCCCGCGCACCACAGTAATACACGTACCCTGCTCGCACGAGGCCAATCGCGTGTGAAACTTCCCGCGCACCCCAGTAAAACACGTACCCAGCTGAAATCACATGATAAACTTCCCGCGCACCCCAGTGATACACGTACCCCGCTTGCCGTGCTGGTACAGGGTTAGCGCAGCCCTTTGTGCTGGATTGGGGATTTTGATGGCTTTTCCCTGCGCAAGGGGCGTTCTTGGGGGCGTAACTGGCGTTGCTGCAAGGTCACTGCGCCACTCTGCGCCAAGGCTGGTTTTGGTGGCTGGAATCCATGAATACGCTGTGCGCGGAAATGTATTTTAGCGCAAGCGGCTGGCGCAGGGATTCGCACGTGCACACTGTGCGCCAGCCACGTGCGCCACTTGTGCGCTGAATTCTATGAATTACCCCCTTAGTGTTTTGGGGTGCTTGCTGGGCTCTTATCTGAATAACATATTCTACATGTATGTGACAGAATATAAAACTCAGATGATTTACTGACATTGTGTGGCATACTGTTTTCCTTGGCAGTAGATGCACTCAAAGGTGTAGCGCCTACCTTTCATGTGGGGCATAATTCTTGTTTGGTTCCTAGACTTGTCCTTCTGAACTGTCAAACAGTGGCTGAACGAATATATGTAATCTATCCCATTGATGTTAAAGGTGAAATATTGGAAATGATTGCAATCCGAAAATCCTTTGCTCCTATGTTCTTTGCAGGTCGCATCTCCAGGAATTGATGTATCCGGGAGTAGAACAAACGTTTTTGGTATTTATTTGGAAACAAAACACATTGGGCCTCATTACGAGTCCGGCGGTAACCGAGGCGGTAAAACCGCCTGGTTACCGCCAGACTCATATTACCATTCCGCCTCCGTGATTCCCGGAATTACCGTGGCATTACAACCCCGGTTTTCCGGGAATCACGGAGGCGGAATGGTGTTAATCCCCATTCCAATTGAGTCCTCTGGGACTCAATGGGAATGGGAATCATGGAAACACCGGCAGCATCTCGTAATGCTGCTGGTGTTTCCTCGTCCGCCTTCAGGCGGGCGGTGTTACACCCGCCAGGTCAGACCTGGCGGGAACATCACCTCCCGCCTGCAGGAGTTGTGATCGCCCGGGATGGAAACAACGGTGGCGGAGGGATTACCGCCACCATTGTTTTCATACCGGCCGATTTGTAATGAGGCCCATTCCCTTGTTTCAAGACTTGTGTTTCATATTAAACCCACTCATTTAACTGCCTCATAGATTTGGTGTTTTATTTTGGATTGGATCTTCTTCCTTTCTTCGGAAAGGGAAACTTAGATTGTTGACTCCCTTCCACTTCATTGGGGTGGACACTTCACACCATTTTTCCAATAGTGTCTTCCATCGCTCCCCTTTTTCCTTGGGGTCCAGGAGGCTGGAAATAAGATGTTTATCAGTTTGCTAAAGAATGGGTTAGAAAGGCTGTTTTAGTATATCATACAAGCAACCTTTTATATTATAATCCTATTACACTACAACCATTCTGTCTATTACAAATTACAAAATGATCCTCTTTTGTCGGAATATATTAAACATTCTACTTAGACATTCATCCTTTGTGCCAAATTATTTATACTTATCTCCTCTTTGTAGATTACTTTGCTTGCTCAGAATTCATCCAGAGTGGTGGAGGAACTGATTCCTTGTTTCGTTGAAGAACATGTTGAGGGTGGCAGGCTTTCAGCTGGATCATGAGGCCCACAGCGTTCCTCGACATGTTCCCCTTTTGGTATTCTTATTTTGTACACAATGGGGGGGGATCTTGTCAATGATGCCACATGATCCCTTACAACTGGCTTATTTGAAAACTCTAGAGATAAACTCTATCACTTACCTGGTACTCTTTCTTGGATGTCCACAGATCATAGTATGTAGTCTTCGTACTTGGCAGAGTTTATTCCAGGTTCCTCTGAGCATAGGCAAAAAAGCATGTTGGGGTGCTTTTGCAGGTTCCCCACATATTCATCACTGGTAAACGCATTGATCAACTTATATTCCTGTGTTCGGTATAACAGACGTTTTGGCAGATTATTTTCCTATGAGTTGTGAGTTCAAAATAGGACATTTTGATTCCAGAAGTGGGTGTAAACCTCAGAGCCATGAGCATTTGAGGTAACAGTCCCAACTGTGTCCGGAATCCACTGTGAACTTCTTCAAGATTCCTACAATTGTTATATTATTTCACTCCACCCCCACACCCGTATTGGATGCCTGGTGTTAGGTGATATGGAATTTTCTCTGAACTCAGAGAAATTCCCACATTTTTGTCATTATCATGCTGGTGAAATAGCCACCTCTGTCAGAATCAAACTATTGAGGAAGACCGAAACTAGAAAATATGTGGTTCATCAACAACCACACCTGCTCCCTTGTACCTTGGTGCAGCATTTGGCATGCATATAGAGAAGATGGTTCGGCATACACATTCTCTTCAATTTTACCAACCGTTTGCCTTTATTTCCTTGATTAATTGTATTGGAAGTGCTTGCAAAGTCGATATCCAATATATAGAGAGGCACAGATGATTTCCTAACTGCCTGATGGATTGAAGAATTCACAATGAAAATATTATGCAAACATGAAAGACCCAGTTGAAATTCCACTTAAAACATACAAAAGATCTTTTCTTTAACTATCCACTTCTCAAGTTTCCTCGTTATGCAACTTGCAGAGTTCTTTCCTGAACTATCCAAAAGGGATAATAGTTGATAGCTACTTGGTTTATCTCTTCTTCCTTGCTTGAACTCTGGGACAATATAAGATAAGGTCAAGGTTGATGGCAAATGGCCTGAAGTTATGACCCTATCAAACAGATTTTTAATTTGTCAGCCCATAACTCTGGGTTTGCCAACCTAACCAAATTGCAGATACCATCAGGGTCAGGGGCACCTGATTGCTTGAATTTCTTAATTAGGAACAAGATATCTTCGTAAGAAACCTCCAATTGGGGGTTTTCTTCACTGCATATCACAGGCACTTCGATTGCCTTAAACTTTCCAATTAAATATACTTCCCAAGTTTCTGCTGTTATCACATTCATTAATGCTTTATCTGAATACGCAGATCTATTATTAAATATATACCATAAATATTTAATATCTTTTTTCCTAAGAGAAGCATATATTTGCTGCCACATTGATACTTTTAAGGGTCTGTGGTAAGATCAGACCCATGTCCTATACCTATTTTTCATCTTTTTTGATTACGTGTCGCTTATCACATGCTTCCACATACTTCCATGTTTTTACAAATGTTTTCAAATCTCCTGTCTAAATTGGCACTTCTCTTCCTTGATTACACTTTCATATGGGTGCACACGGTTCATCGGATCCTTAATTCTATATAGAATGTTTCTGAACAAAAATAACTTTGTAATCGATCCAATCCATTCTACTATTTTATTTGGGCGTCACAAGTTTTATAAAGACTGCCCATCTGCTTTGTTATTGCCAATAGATTTCATTCAGATCATCCCACATGATTTTCGCGTTATACTCCATAACCTCACGCCTCTTTCCATTATACCAATTAGAGAGCTCCCCTCTAAGTATATCAAGCGTAACTATAGCATGATCACTGAACTCTGTACATTTTATTGACATGGATAGAATCCTTTGATAAAGTTTATCGGATGCGCAAACAAAGTCTATGGTCAAAGCTTTCTCTCCCATTCTCCATGGCACTGAGATTGGCATAACCCCCTGGATGGTTCAGTTCACAATGGTTATAGTCAACATCTCTAAGAAACCTACCCATTTACCTGCCTTTTCATCATTGTTATCCTTTCTCCAGACCTTACCCTGCCTACCAAATGTCCCATTATTTGTAACATTTGACCGCAAACATCTTGCATGGAAGTCTCTGCCAATTTAAATGTGACCAGCAGCCTGCATCAAACCCTGTTTTAAAATTGCTTGAAGAATGTTATTCTAAATTTACTCAGTACTTTTGTTTGCTGGGGGGTCATACACATTTATAAACAAGAGATGAAAAGCAGCAGGCACCTCTACCATTACCAATAAAACATTTGAACTTTGTTCACTCACTTTAACTTCATATGCATTATACATATTTGCACACAGAGTTAGCAGTCCACTGTATTACTAAAACCTCTATAACCATCAAAAAATGCATTGCACACCAACCAAGTTTCCTGAATTAAAATCACATCCGACTGCTGAAAATTCTGAAAAGATCCCTTCTCTACAAATATGTGAGTATGACCCCTAGAGTCCCATGAGTTTATAACCATAGCCTTCATAGGAGCTCTTCGTAGGGACTGGTAAAAATGACAACAACCATTCTCAATGTGACTTTGCCACTTGAACTTCATTATGCCCTAATTTAGTAATCCCATTGGTAGGAGCTCCCGCTGATTTATTTGGCCTCAATTTCTGATCCTACATGGGCTTTCCAGTTTGGTTCAAGTCAAATCCACACTTCAGTAGGGAGGGAGAACTACTTCTTACCAAATTGACCACCTCAGCATCTTGACAGTGTATTTTTGAACAGACAATGTCAAGGCCTTTCAAATGTTCAACAAAGTCAAAGACCCTGCTTTGAAGAACTCTTACTGCTGGTATGTGGCCAAATAACATTACCAGGGCTCCCCTATTTATTGGGAAGGCAGTGCCTTTAAATAGTCTTGATATTATAAAACCTGTTACAGTAAGTCAGTTTTCTTTCTTAATCCATCATCTTGAGGTATATCCTTCTTCCCATACTCTCTCTTCACAGGCCCAACATTTGGCAAGTCATTTCTCCCTGTCTCACCCCCTGCGGTCACCCCATTTGACAGACTAATACGTACTGGGGAAGAAGACTCTTCAAAACTCTCCTGTGCTTTTGAATCCTATTCTTCACTTAGGTAATTAACTGTGGAAGATGCCATTGAAACCATTTTTTCTTGTCCCTTTTACTCACCAGGAGGTCAGATTACCAGTTTTATTATTTTGCCTTTGTGCTCATCTTGCTGTTTTATTCTGGCCATTTTTTCTTGGCAACACACTCTTTTTCAGACTTAAGGAGATTATTTAATCTTCAACGTCCTCATTGACTAATGTTTGTTTCAATGTAATCGTTTGTGCACATACATTCCTCTTAGCATTTCTTCTCCTTTTTCTTTGAGAACGAGGGGAGTCAGTTGTTTCATTTTGTTGGCCCAGGATCGTTGACTCTAAAGGCCACGTTTCCCACTGGTTTTCACCATTGGTTTGACCCACCTTATGTGTAGTATGTATATCCCTTAAGATTGATACACGGTTTTGACCCGAGTTTCCTACCTTTGTGATGGCTCCTTCCTCTTTAATCAACTTCATAATCTGGTTCAAAATAAACGTATGGTTAGATACCTCATTCGATAAAATGTTGCACAGCTTTAGTAACATTTTAAGAGCAAAGTGTGTTGCTTCATTGTCAAATTAAGCTGGGTCAATTTCAACACACGGAATGGAGCCCGCCTGCACACTACCTGAGGTACCGATTTCTCAGACTCCAACAATTGTTTCCTCTATCAGGCCAGTCTAACAGGGAGAGAAAGATAAACATTGAGGCTCAGACTGATCGCTCAGGTTTATGCAAGGACTTTACCTCCTTCCAATGCAAGGCTTTGCATAAATGATCCTTTCTGTGTCCCTGCCTGGAGCGATAAACATAAATTCAATAATGAGTTACTATTGTTTATAGATAGACTCCTTGCAGCCCCCGTGTGTTAGCCACTTGGTCACATCCTTAACTCAATTCACCATTTTTACTCTCCGGCTGAGGCTCAAAATATTTGGTGATTTTGGCATTTGTGTGGTGCACTTGAGTCGCTGTCATGATGGTTGGTTTGACCGGTGCTGTTTTGTTACTTGAGGCCGAGTTCTCTGCCATATTAGCATTTACTGATTGTTTATTACAGTGTAGATAATATCTGAGTTTAACAGGCATACATACGCCAGTACCGAAGCACAGATCTTTGTCCGCGAAAAGTGAGCAAACTCCCTCACTTACTAGTTGTTACTTGTCAGACACTGCTGCAAATATCGTCATTGGCCCACTGCACACTGAACACCAAATGCACCTGCACTTTCCATGCCCTGCAGTGTACCAGTGTTTTAACATGGTGACTCCACGTCTTCTCTTTCCTCCAGGCAGATATCTCTGTAGAAAGACTTCCAAGCACAAACTTTGCAGAAAACTACCTCCTTTCCAAACACCAAACACTCTTGCAATCTGCGCGCTCTGCATTGTACCAGTTTATTTATATGGTAACTCCATCTCTTCTCATTCCTCCAGGCAGATATCACTGCAGAAAGACTTCACAACACTAACTTCATAGAAAACAGACAGCCTCCTGTCCAAACACCAAATACTCTGGCACTCTGCGCACTTCACGGTGTACCAGTGTTTTAATAGGATGGCTCGACTTCTCCTCTTTCCTCCATGCAGATAGAACCATAGAAAGACTTCACAGCACGCAAGGAAAAAAGCCAGCCTCCTGTCCAAACACCAAACACTCTGCCACCCCACACACTCCGCAGTGCACCAGTGTTTTAATATGGTGACTCTGCCTATTCTCTTTCCTTCAGGCAGATAGCACTATTGAAAGACTTCACAGCACAGACTTCGTCTGGATCTGCATTATGCTTTAGCCACTACTCACAGCAACTACAAAGGGGCCAGTCAATGCATCAATTAATCTCCCCACCAATGCTGCATGCTGCATGCGGGTTCCATCTGTTTTTTTAGACCCTCTCCTGCGGCATCTTGACAATTCTGAATGCAGAGAGGAAATAACATATGCTGAGACAGAATAAATGGTATCTAAAGTACCTTTGACTTTTCTAATGCTTCAATGAGTGCTATGAGTTCTGCGGCTTGTGCGGAATAATGTGCGGGCAATCTCTTTCTTATCATGACCTTGTACTTCCCAACTACAAGGCTCACCAGTGCTGCACCAGTGTGTCTCTGCCCCATCCCTTGATTGAACGTCAATAAACCATCAACTAAAAACACCTCTCCATCCTCAAAGTGTGTCCTCCCTGTCCTTTGTTATGTCATCTTTAGGACTTCATATTCTACACAATCGTGCATTTCCGCATCTTGCTGTATGGGTTCTCCAAAGAATATTGCTGACTTCACTGTGCGACACCTGACAATGCGAATGAAAGAGTTGGACAATATGACCTCGTAATCCATTTGTAATAATCTGTTAAAAATACTCAGGAACTTACAGTACCCGTGAGGTAATGTTGTGTGCTGGAATCTTTGCCCATGGTAAGTAAAGACTGTGAGATATTAGGAATCTGGGTGCAACGAAATGGAGAACAATGCATTTTTGAGATCTATCATAGTAAAGTGTGTTGCCTTGGTGGGGATGTTGCAAAGAATTGTGGTGGGGTTGGGTACCACTGGGAATGTTACCGCTGCAATATTGTTCAATTGGTGCAAGTCCTGCACCATCTTCCAGGATGAACCCTTCACTTTCATCACAGGTTATATGGGCATGTTGCATGGGGACTCTGATGGCTGTATTATGCCCCGTTGCCATAATGCTACAATGCAGTCGTAGATCCCTTCATCTGCTTTCCTTGACATGGGGTATTGTCTTACTCTGGGTAACACCACGCCTTACTTAAGCTTGATGCAAACTGCCCCTATGCTCTTTACATCATGGGGTTTACCAGTACATTAGGTTCTATGTACCTTTCCAATATCCTCCTGTAAAAGTGATGGCAATTTTTTAGCAATAAGCATAGTGTGTGTCACCTCTCTGTGTTGTATTAGAATTTGGCAGTGTATGCAAATCTCAATATTAATTTCTCTGCTGTCTTCGGTGTCCTCGAACAGCTGTTCATCAGACACCTCTCTTAGTGGCTGTGTCGGGTCGATGCACAAAACTGTGCACCATTTGTCCCCTTCCTCATCTGTTCCCATCAGAATTACTATGTCCTTTTTTGTGATCCCTGCTTCCAAATCAAATGCAATAATTTGCCTGATGCACATTTCTGAGGGACAGCTGGCCTGAATAGAAATTTGATAGGTACACAACATTCCCTATCCTTTATTCCAGGCACCCATCCTAATAACACTGTCAATCCATAAAGAAAAAAGAAAAAAAAACTGGATGTAAGGGCACTCTTCTGGTGGCACTGTTGATGTAAAGCGCTCTTATTATTGCGGCAGCCCTAGCATGGTGTTGAGCACACTAGTCCTTCCTCAGAAAATGCAATGATCATGTTTAATTTACTCCGGAGGTACCTGCCCAAAAGGTTGACAGGGGTGTTGTTGGAGTACACTAAGAGAGCTGACACCCCCTGTGTACCTACAGTGATGGGTACATTTTCACTATAAGGAACTGACATAATTGCCTCCAAGAATCCAGCGTGCCTTACCTGACAAGGGAAACTTTCCTTCCCAGAAACAGGATTTGTAGCTCCTGTGTCAACTGTAAATGTGAATGTTGTATTTCATTCCTCACTCCTACCTGGAGTTCCTCTTCCAGGTTGGTAGTTACTGACAGAACTGGGCATGTCAGAAATCTCTGCGGGCTGTCCTATTGGGCATAGGCATTTGTTACAGGAAGCAGGAAAGGGTTGCTCCATAAAACGCTTGCTCCTGTATAATCTTTTACTGTACCTTTTGTCAGGGGATTTGATCCCATGGCTCTTTAGGGGTGTGTTTATGCATTTGCATGGGGGTCTGCTGGGGCGGGTGTTATACATACAACTGTGCAACATTTGGTGCTGGGTACTGAATTGGTGATATAGGTGTTGGGTACTGATACTGCTGTGGTTGTAGTGGGTTAGGTGCTTGCATGGGACCAGGGTCATATGGGATAACTGGGGTCTGCATCTTCAATGGTGGGTGATAAGTAAGCAAAAATGCTGGTCCTTAGGCACAGAGATTATAAGAAAAGTGTGGTCTGCTTCTGCAGTGTCCCACATGACCAACACTGTCCTCCAATTATATGCCTCATCTCTCGAAATATACTGTCTACTCTCTGAAATCCTCCTCTTCTCCTCTGGAAAATTCTCATTTCCCTTCTGTTGTGTATGTACCCCTCGACCCATTCCTGCATCTGCCCCAAGGGGGGCAGTAATTCTTTCGTACTAGAAATCATAGCTCCTTCAACACTCAGTTTAGCTTACTACTTCTGCAACAGTTTTGCTTCTGTATTTTGCGACTTTCCGCTATCTCCTTCTCCTTATCTTGTCTACTTCTACAATGAAGTACTCTATGTGCCTGGATTTCGGCCCATCCCTTAGCCTCAATACCAACCACCTTATCTAAATCATTTTGCACTTCCTTAGGGAGACCCTTACGTAACACGTGATAAAATATAGCTATATTCTTGTCCCACATTTCCTGTGCCTCCGCTCACCACATCTCCTGAATCAGATTAATATACAGTTCAGGGGTCCTCTGCTGCCTTCATGGTGTGGGTCATGACTGAGTTTATGTAAGGTGTGTCTCAGTGTACCGCCCTCAAAGCTTTTCATACATGTGCTCAACAGTTCTTCCATATGTCGTTTGCCTGTAACCCCCTTAGTGTGGCAAACAAACTCTTCATGTCCCCTCCAGCTAACTTGAACCTTGCTGTCTGCTTTTCTAGTGCATATATCAATGTCCCTGCTTCCTCTGTGAGTAAAGGTAGTACCTTAATTAAGTTGTTACGTACCCTATGAAACCAGGGCACTTGCTCTCGTCTTTTTAGCATATGACATTCTTCCTCTGCACTTACATTTTCATAGTGTCACTTGGCTTGGGCTAGACATATGTACTCTCTTGTTCAGTTCTCCTGTGACTGCACAGCATCTCCATTGTCAATATTCCTAGGACTGATTCCGATATCGTGGATCAGATACGAACTTGGCCTACTATCCCTCGAAGCCCAATATAGTTGGCGTATGTGTTCTCCATTTAGGAAGTGTCTGATGGCACCAAATGATAATACACTGCTTGAAACTCTCTCACAGTATCTTTTCTCAAAGAAACAATCCAAGTTTATCTTGAATTGGCTTGAAAACGTATATGTAACATTAGCAAAAGCAGAAATCTCCATCAATTTGTTAGTGCATAATCCAGATAAAGCGAAATCTAAAATCTATCAAACTGATTGGATCAAAACCTGTGAATTGTGTCGAATATATCGTGATGGCAATGATGCACGATTTCCCCCAAAAAAACTAAGTATTCTGCCCAAGTATCTCATTTGAGCTCCTTCGCCACAATTCTGGAGTGGAATACTCTGCTTTCGATTTAATTTGTGGCCAACACGCGATATCAAAGCAAGACGAGGAGCAGTTAAACCTGACCAAAATGTTTGCCGTTTCTGTAAAGATAAAACCAAGGTGAGACTCTTGCACACCTGTTGACAGAGTCTAGAATGTTGTTACCACAGAGACTAACAGCGTTCACCAGACATTGCCAATATTTGGGAAACATTTCGCAATGTGAATGCTGGGCAGCCTTACTAGGTTGTAATAATCTAGCAGTTCAAATTGCAACCGTAAACTTTTAAACTAGTCTTAACTTGGAGGGGGATAAACTTGATTAATCTCCTTGCGTATGTTTAAACTATCAAATCTAAATGTGCACATAGACAATCTCGAGTTTCCATCGATTTGATATACTTGGCATGTATTGTAATTTGCACTTATCGTAAATCATATATCCATCCCCATCAATCAATAATATGAAATGATAGAGAATGAGTTCCTCTCGTTTTTTTTTTATAATGCCTTTAGAAATGCTTGTTTTTTATATCTCTCTTGTTTATGTTGTAACTGCTTGTAATTTGTCGTAAACAATTGTTTGTCATTTATGCTTTAGTGTTTAGTGTTGCTTAATGATTTGTTTCAGAATTTTTGATTCTTCTGTTATATGCTTTGTAATTATTTCATTTTGAAAGGTTGATTAAATCCAACCATATCAAATATATATATATATATTCCTAGTACTGGATTATTTAAAGTACTGCCTTTCATACCTTGGACCATAGTAGGATCCGTGGGTATGATTGTGTAATGAAAAGGAGTTTTTCCAAATTTATATGAATCTACAAAGAACACTTTCTGAATATCCATAAATATGTGTCTCAATTTTTGTTTATTTTCTTTTGTTTTACAGGCATAATCCATACTGATCTGTTCTTCTACCATATGGCTGAAGCCTATGAATATTTCTGGGATGGCTATTTCTGAAGTATCTTTTAGTTGGGCAGAGATATCTTTATGTATGCGGGGTCTCTGGCAGTTGATTCCTTAGTATTGTGATGACTATTTGTGACCTAAAACACTATTTCTTCTTTTAGCTTCTCACTAATAACATACTCTACTCTGTAGGGCCACATGGAGTAAACCTTAAAATTCCCCCATTGGTGAGTATGTGTTAATTCTGGTCTGGTACTATCAGTGGTGTCAAAACAATATTCTGGTAATAGATAAATTATTGGGTTGGCTAAATCTGTGGAAAAGTATTTAGACACAATAGCCATTCCAATGGTTGTATCTGGGGATATGTTGACAGTTTGGGGTCATTACTATACAGCAAAATTCTGAATGATTTATCTTTAATATCTACTAATGGGGTGGGTTGCAGAGAAATACCTTGTTGCTGAAGAATATTATTTAATTAAATAAAAGAGTCTTCATTAAACAGGGTCTTTCCTTTCCTTATTGTTACTGGTAGGCTGTATTGTCACTTATTTCCAGGAATAGTAATGTCTTCTTTGATTTGAACTTCAGCAGCATAAGGCAGAAATAAGGCTGACCAAAATGTCTTTTCTAGATCATTGAGGTCCATCAGGGGACCCCCGATATGGAACCAGAGTTTAATTTTAATCGGATGTAAATTGATTGCGAATTGAACTAGTATGTCATTGCTGATATAACAATCAGAAAAGACTACTCTCACAACTCAACAATCATGGTTTACATATTTATTTCCAATTCAGATCTCTGGAATTAACCTGCAGGTAATCATGTGTTTCAAATCTATTGCATCACGTCCAGGCTCCCATTTATCATTTAGATTAAAAGTGGGAATCTTCTCATCCTTTTGTAGTTTCCTGAGTAATATTTCACTGAAAAAGCTTCTTTCTTGAGTTAAACAAACTTTGAGCAAACTCTTTCCTTACCTTCATTTAGATGAATAGAGAGGTTCATGAGTTCTCCTTTTCTTTATAGTGGAACTAAACTGCTGATTTTATTTTCAGAGTCCAGACCTTGATACGCATTTAAGGTCTGTCGTAGACAGTATTTCAGGGATTTTGTCCTCCAAAGTGGAGAACCACTCATTGTTTGGAGGTAGATTTATTCTCAAGGGTTCAGTAGAAGTCCCTTCACTTCCATCTTTTTCTTTCATCAATATCTTATCTTATCTTAATAGTACTTGTTTGTTTGTTTATGTTTGTTTGTTTATTTATTTGTATAGCGCTCTTGACCCAGGGGTATATGAGTGCTTTGAACATCAGGTTACAAGTAACAGAAGGGGACAATAGTACAGTAGTAATAAGGCATAGGAAGGTTGACAGGAAGGCAGTTAGTGCATAGATAATAATAGGCAAGCAACATAGGAAACATTTGAGCATTAGGTATAAATACATACATGGTTGGTCGGTTATTTGTTGAGTAACCAGGAGATGACCTTAGTTCTGAAGGGTTGGAAAGTGGGTGTGGATTTGATATCCAGTGGGATAGTGTTCCAAAGTTGTGATGCCAGAACTGGGAAGCTGGATCCACCGGCTCTTTTGAAGGAGTATTTGGGCACTGTTAGTTGTAGTGTGTTAGACGATCTGGTGGTTCTAGTATTCTGTCTTAATGTAAATTTGTTAGAGAGATAGGGCGGGGCAAGATGGTTAAGAGCTTTATATGTGAGGCATATAGTTTTCAGGTCTATTTTTTGTTGGATGGACAGCCATTTGCAAGCAATTCTGGTGGCGGAGATGTGTTCTCTTGTGGGAAGATTTAGGGCGGCACGGAGTGCATTGTTTTGTAGGACTTGCAATTTATTGATTACTGTTTTGTTGGCACCTACATAGAGGCTATTACAGTAGTCCAGTTTGGATTGAATGAGTGCTCTGGCTAGAATGAGGCAGTTGTTAGGGGAGATCAATGGTCTGCAGGCCCTAATTAATTTACCAGTGTAGGCAGTGGCTGAGGCAGTCATATTAATTTGTTTAGCTAGATTGGTATTCGTGTCTAGGTAGAAACCGAGGGTTTTTACGCTCTTGGCGATGGGTATGGTGTTACCGTCAATAGTAAAGCTAGTGTAGCCGTTACAGAGTTTTCGGATGGTGTTAGGTGAGCAGACAAGGAGCAGTTCAGTCTTATCATCATTCAGGCACAGGCCATGTGTGGCCATCCATGCCTGAATGATGGAAAAGACTTCATTGATCCATTTGGCGTCCACATTGTAATTACCTGATAAAGTGAGGAGTATCTGGGTGTCATCTGCGTAGTTCGTGTAGGTGACACCCAGATTGTCCAGCTTATCGAATAGGGGCTTTGTGAATATATTGTATAGGGTGGGTGAGACACAGGATCCTTGTGGGACACCGCAGGTGATGGGGATGGGGTCAGCCGCTGCAAGGGGAGAGAAGACCCGCATGGTCCTATTGTCCAGGAAAGATTGGATCCATGTGACCGCAGAGTGGGAGAAGTGTGCTGCCAAAGACAAATGGTTGCACAGGATTTTATGGTCGACCAGGTCAAAGGCAGCGGAAAGGTCGAGGAGAAGAAGGATGGCAGCCTTACCTTTGTCTTTGAGTTCATCTATCTGGCACTTGAGATCAACAAGGGCCATTTCTGTCCCGTGTTGTGGTCGAAAGCCAGATTGGCGAGTTCCTAGTAAATGATTTGCCTCGAGGTAGTCCTGGATTTGTAAATAGGCCACTCTATCCAAAATTTTTAGTAAGAATGGGACGGTGGTAATGGGTCTATAATTCGTGGGAATGTCAGGGTCGAGAGTAGTTTTTTTTAGTAGAGGTAGGACCCAGGATTGTGAAGCGCAACATAAGCCTGAAGACATCTTGTTGCTAAGACTAGCGAGGTAAGATCAGACCTAAGTGACGGACCTAAAGGGGTTTAGAAAAGAAAAGTCTTCTTTGACGGAAAGGCAGATGAGCCTCAATACTATGCAGGGCAAAAGGGAGAGCGTTCCATGCCTTAGAAGCCGCTATAGAAAATGCCCAGCCACCTAGGCGGACAGACCTCGCCCTAGGGGGCTTGATAGCCCTCAGGGCTTGAGAACAGAGTGGCCTAGCAGGTTTATAGAAACCAAACTTAGCCTGAAGGAACTCAGCTCCCAGTTTGTGAAGAGCCTTATGGACCAGGCACATGGACCTAAATCTAATCCGTTGCTCAACTGGGAGCCAGTGGAGTTGACGCAAAAATTGGGTCATATTGGCCCCAAAAGGAGGAGGCAATAGCTGGAGGCGCTTAACCAACTGTGTAGGAAGGTACGAGATAAAGGGCATTGCAATAGTCTATATTGCTGATAATCAAAGAAGAAACCACTGGAGCATGGAACTTCTGGGGAATGGAAAGAAGATCTTTCCGAAGAGCCCATAGTTTATAATGGGCTTTTTGACAAATGGAAGAGGTTTGATCGGTCATCGATAAAGAGGCTGAAATGTTGACCCTAAGATCTATAACTGAAGAAAATGGGAGAGGCAACAAGCCAAGACTAACCGGCTAACACTCCGGGGTCCAAAACAATGAGGAGGGCGTCCCAACCAACAACACCTCTGTTTTCTTCACCATTGAGCTTAAGCCAATTTGAGGCCATCCCATCACCAATGGCGTGAAGACAATTTCTCAATCGAACCACAGTTTCAGATTGACTAAGCTCCAATTACAGAATTAACTGTGTATCACCGGTGTAAGAGTAACACAGGTAGCCGAAAGCATGGAAGATACAGAGGAGCCGTTGAATATAAAGATTAAGCAAAGTAGGAGACACTGAGGAGCCCTGTGGAACACCACAAAGCAAAGAAACCAACTGAGAGCAGAAAGGAGGAATAGAGACAGATTGAGAACAAACCGTCACGAAATAAGTAAACCAGGCCAACACTAGACCCGTGATGCCTGCCTAACTGAGCCGGGTGTTCAGGGTAGGATGGTCGATGGTATCAAATGCTGCAGAAAGATTTAGCTAAATCAGTGCCCCCGCCCCACCCTGGTCAATTAGACGAGTCAGATCATCCATGACTGAGACCAGGGCTAACTCAGTACCCCAACCCAGGCGAAAGCCAGTTTTAAAAGGATCCAGAAAGCCAGAAGACTCTGGAAAGTACTAAGAAGAGGGGACACCAGAGATTCAAGTATTTTCATAAGACAGGGTAAAAGAGAAATAGGACACAAATTGGACAAAACTGTGGGATCTAGGCCAGGCGTTTTAAGCATTGGGATGGCAAGGGCATGATTAAGATTATTAGAGATGGTCCCAACGAGTCATTATCTGCCTTTAGAGCCAGGAAATGCTTTCATTTGAAATATGTTTTAATACAGAAAATGGCATCATTAGGAGAGACTGACTTAAGTCCATTGAGTGCATCCATCACTTCCTGTTCAGAAAATACTGGGAAGGATGACCACTGAGCATCTGAAGTAGCAACAAAACCAGATGAGCAGAGATATGGCTCAGGCGGGACCTCAGGGAGGCAAGAAGAGTCAATTCCTTTGCAAAGGATGGCAATCTTCTCATCAAAAAACAGAGAGAGAGAATCACAAAGAACCTGGGATGGAGGAATGACAGACTGAGGCTTAGTGGTAGCAGCTAAAGATTGGACTGCAGCGAACAAGGCTCTGGGCTGATTAATGGCCTGTTCAATCCTAGAGCTAAAATAACATAGTTTAGCAGCCCTGTTAGCTTTATGGTACTCGAGTGTGAGCAGGCGAAGGGAAATACGGTTGTAGTGTCTCATTTCTATGGTATATTATGGTTTGCTATATTTATGTACAGATAGATATAGAGATGGAATATGGAATGTTGTATGATTGTAAGATAATAGAATGAAGAGAATGGAAGAATTATGCATTGGGAAAGTTCAGTTATGTAGATGTTTCTGATGTGACCGGTCAGTTATTGAGCTTATACTTAAATACATCCTTTTCAATCAACAAACTGGTGTGAGAAGATATTTCAGTGGCGACGAGGATGGGATTCACCAACCGAATAGCTGTTGTTTATAGAATACTTTGATGAAAATTAAGAACGTTAAGGAAGAAGAAACTACTTTGAAAACGTTGGAAAACCTGGTTACAATTCATGGTTTCTGGAGGAACTAGAACTTGTTTAAGAAACATAACAAAGAAAGAAACAATTTTCTAAAACCAAGTAAGTCATGCGCATTGATGTTAATAGAAATTCTCTTTGGATAAAGTAATCCCGCACATCTGCTTTAAATATTGGATTGGCACAATACTCAGCCAGTTGATGTGTTTAAAAACATCAGCCGGAGTTGTGTGTTTAAGAACACATTACTCGAGATTTTACAGTTGCATGACTGAAAATATTTGAACTACTGAAAGTTAAGCGAAAACCCCAAAAAAGGAGTTCTTATCTACATGTAGGGTGGAGCCAAAACATTGAGCTTATACTTAAATACATCCTTTTCAATGAACAAACTGGTGTGAGAAGATATTTCAATGGTCATCTAAAAAATAGGGTGATAACCAATTCCTTTCAGCCTGTCTAAAGCGCAGTCTTAGGTCTTTAAGTTCAGCAGTGAACCAAAGTTCAGACTGGCGGCTCTTAACATGACATTGTTAATAGGCCGCAAGTGCATCAGGTGCTAATATAAACGTCTGAGTAATGGTCGACAGAGTTCACTGAGGAACTAAACTACAATCTTCAAGAATCAGTGAGAAAAGACTGGAGAGGGGGATGGCATGCCAACCTCGCATCAAAGCAAGCACACTGTTGCAGACACGGTGGGGGAAATGGCACTGTCGTGAAAGAAAAGGTAACCACCCAGTGGTCAGACCAAGTGATTGGCAGTGCAGCAAAACCCAACAAAGTAGTAGGTAAGGTAAAAATAAGCTCAAGGGTATTCCCAAGTTGGTGGGTGGGAAAATTAACCAACTTGGAAAAGCCCAAATCCGACATGGAAGCCATAAATTGTTTAGCAAGACTACAAGTGGTTTTATTGGTAGGGAGATTAAAGTCTCCCATTACAAACAGATTAGAATATTTCTGAAGAAGTGACGCAATCATCCTGGGAAAATGATCGCAGAATCTGCTATCATTTCCAGGTTGGAGGGCGGGGGGCGATAAATCAAGAGAACATAAAGAGTATTAGTGCCAGATAGAGTTAGCACAAACAAAATTGTATCAAAATCCATATTAAGATGAGGTTGCAGCTGAATGCATTGTGTAAAACTAGAGTTCTTGAGCAAAGTCCCTAGGAGATTGATCTTCAGCACACATTAGGTTGCAGGCTGACTTGTGGGCTTCTTGTGGCTTTTGAAGAATATTTCAAAATGGCCACATTGTAAGAGGATCAGTTGTAATGATTTTTATCTTGCATTCCAGCAAAGAAACTACAAAATGAGAGAGACATGGAGGCATAGAGAGAGAGAGAGCGAGAGAGATACAGAGAGAGAGAGAGAGAGAGAGAGAGCTAGAGAGAGAGAAAGTCCATTTAAAAAACATTTTATTTTTGTTATGAACATTCTTTAATCCAAACAATGTCATCATCTGTAAGTACATTTCTAAATGTTCCCAAATAGAATATTTATCATGTGTATGGTAAGGGATCATAAAGCTTTTAATGGTCTTAATCTGTTTGATTGGAACTTTCACTAACTGTGATTCTAGCTTTCTATAGCTATGCCTATTTTCTTGGATCCAGTTTACCTCATCAGATTCAGAGGCACTAATCGAATCCCTTTCCCTACTTGTTTCCCTCCTATGTCACTTTGACTGTAATGGGCTGCTTGGGTATATGGTTCAGGACACCCTTTCTCAATACTCCTTCCCATTGGTCTTCTGGTTTATGGGTCTCAAATCGTTTCTGAGGGGCTCGATAGTATTGAATATCATCATATTGCCGTTCAACTCAGTGTTTATCCATCTATCCATCTACCTAGGGGCTTTTAATATGCTGTTTTTAGTTTGCATTTTCTGTCTTTTAATGTCTGCCAAGTGGGCTAAATGGCCTCTCTTATCAATCATACATTGTAATTCTTGTTCAGTACATCATTTTCATCACTTAACTCACTAATTCTCTGTGTGGGTTTGCTCTCACTCTCTAAAGTGTCCATAACTGAATTGCTAAGTGCACCACTCCCCTGTACTCTCACCTGGAGTGGTTGGCATTCCTCTGTATCTGGCAGGACAGTTAAGTCTTCCTGTGTATCTGGGTGAGTTTGGGAAGAAGATGCATTATTTATGGCACCCCCAAAATCCTGCTTATGGCAACTTGCACCAAATCTACTAGCATGATTCTGGGACATGTTTGACAATGGGGAGGTTGCCTCAGAGATTGGGGACAATCTATCATGTTCCATGAAACTGAACTGTCTGTTTTATACTGTGAGTCCCAAGTCACTTGGACATCTTTATTGTCTTTTCTCAATCTAACATTATAATCCATTTCAATTATGATCTGCTGTTTACTTCGCACTAGCTGTTCCCATTCAGACTAGTCTGACTAGTATCAAAATGCCCTCGTTTTGGAAACCAGTCGACCTTTCATATTCTTCAATTCCTTCTATAACTAGTCGTTTTGTTACTGATACATATGTGTTTCTTCTGTGGACTCCTGACTGATAATCTGGCAGCTATTTAATACTTTCTTAAAACATTCAATCTATGCCTTTGCTTCATTAACATGTTTCTCTAATGTGGTTTGACTTTCTCTCAAAAATACATTGGCCCTCATTACGACCCTGGCGGAAAGCAACTGACCTGACCGCCATAGCGTAAATAGCGTTTCCGCCATGGCACGACAGAGTAAAGTGCGGCTAATTCTGACCCATCGGGCACGAGCAGTACGCCTTGGCGGAAGTGCAAAGTCCGCGATGGCGGAAATGTCCCCAAAACGCCCCTCACCGCCGTCGTACGGCGACCTAGGTGCAATTCCGCCACCGGACATAGCGGTCACCGTAATGAGCGGCAATCGGAAAATACGGTGACCGTAAATATACGGAAATGGAAGCAAAAACATGGTCCCGGAACGGGAAACAGCACGCCGTACACCTATAAAATCAGAATATTCACACAACCATTAAAAATACTACCCTGAGAGACATCCCAACCCGTCATCCACCCTAGTGAAACCAAAACAATGGGAAAAGTAGCGAAAAAAGCGTGCGACCACAAGCGGCAGGTCCACTTCTCACGTGAGGAACTCACGGTGCTCACAGAGACCCTCCAGGAGAATGCTGCCGTCGTCTTCTCGACGCAAATGACCAGGACGGCACTTGCGAACAAGAAGGCCATATGGGCCCTGGTGGCACAGCGGGTAAGTGCGGTGGGGACCGCAACCCACAGCAATGCAGAAAGCGATGGGACGACTTGCGGATACGCGTACGGAGCATACTATCCGCCAACCGTAACATTGCCACAGCTACCGGGGGAGGATCGGAATCACCCATCAAGTTGACCCCCTGGGAAGAAATCTGTGCCTCCACCATTGGAATGGAGACCATAGTGGGAGTCGGAGGGATGGAGAAAGGAGTGCAGACATCCGAAGAATCAGGTAGGTGGGCCAAATAAAACTATGCTAAAACCACAATGTCCAATCATGTGAAGTACCATGTGTCCACATAGTGCAACAGAAACACATGTCCAGGAGAACGTCCACTTACATTGGCCTGATAGCGGACATTAAAAGTCAAATTAAATAAATAAATCATTAAAATTCCTAAAAACACCCTCTACACGTGCAGCAGGCACCCCCTAACTGCAGGCTGCAATACAACTGCACCCTCAATCCACACAAAAATGAAACCACCTCCAAGGCCCTGACCCAAATCACGCTCAGGTACCACCCCAATGCATGTGATACATTGCCATTCCAATTTCCACAGACCCATTAATAACGCTCGCCCTCCTTTACTCCACCACAGGGTCCGATTCAAACGACGAGCTCCAGGACACCCCTACCAGCACACCTGCAAAGAGGGCCAAGACCAACGGCCAAAGACCCCCACGCATCAAGACACGGCAGCAGCACAAATCAAGTGGCAGCACACAGGAGGGGACTTCAACAGGCACCCCAGCAGCCAGCATGGCCACAACACCACCACCACCACAGGCCCCCCCAATGGATGCCACAGAAGGCACTGCTTCTGGTGGCACTGCTTCTGGTGGCAGCAGCACCATAGGTGACACTGCATTAATGGCAGCATGCTCCGACACAGAAAACGGTGATGTCGATGTACGATCCATCCATGACCTGTCTCAATCCCCCTGTTTGTTTCATCCCGTACAACATGAGGATACCACGCAGGGGGACTCACAAGACGACGACTGGCCGTCCCCCACAAGCCCTGTGTCAAGGCAACATGAGGTGATCAGCCCCTCTGTGACACCACCGCAAATGGCCATGGCCCAGCAGAGGCAACAGTCCCTCGACCAGGTGATCGTGCAACAGCAGCAACTGGCCACGCTCCTCAAGGACCATGCTGATGAATGTGGGGGTACCAAGGCAGCCATAGAAACATGTACAGAGACACTAAGGGCAGAAATGGAGAGAAGCACCGAGAGCCTGAGAGTACAAATGGAGAGAAGCACCGAGAGCCTGAGAGTACAAATGGAGAGAAGCACCGAGAGCCTGAGGGGGGAACTGCATGCGACGTCCAAAGACGCATGTGCTGAACTTGCCGCTGTGCGCCGTGTGCTCACTGAGCTCTCACAAACCCTTAGGGACATGCATGGACGTGAGCAGGCAGAGACATCATCCGTTGCAAGTTCCGTCCAGGGCAGCCCCCAACGTAGATCTGGGAGGAACCTGCGCTCCACAGGCAGGGGTTCCCCTGATACCCGGAGAGGGGGCTTGCAATAGCGTCTGCCCACTGACAATGAGCATCTTTGGACGCTGGTGTTCGGGGGGGAGGTAGGAGGGTGGAGGGGGTGTGTTGGGCTTACTTGGGTGGCGGGTCGATGGGGTGTGTAACACAATTTCATATATGCTATAAACATTTCACAATCATCCAATGAGATGTGTGGACATTGATCTTTGTGTACGAGGCCATCATAGGCGTACAGTCCATATTGTGCATGTTCCAGACACACACAGTGCCACAACTCCCGTGTCCATGTATCAACCACCAGGCGTGAGTGCTAGAAGCATGAATCTATGATAATCTGACGAATTTCACGGCCCTCCTGTGCCTCGCGGACTCCTTGAGGTTCAGCCACATCCCCACCCACATCATGACCATATTCTGGTGCTTGCAGTTCTGCGTCAGGGGGCATGGGCACATTTCTACGTATGCACATGTTGTGTAGCATGACACATGCCATGACCATCTTAGCAACCTTCTCATGGCGGTACAGGAGTGCCCCGCCAGACCTGCTGAGGCAGCGGAAACGACCCTTCAGTAGGCCGAATGCCTGTTCTATGACTACACGGGTACGTGAGTGGGCATGGTTGTAGTCCTCCTCATGCTGGTCCTGTGGGTTCCGGAGTGGTGTAAGGAGCCATCTCTTCAGTGGATACCCGGCATCACCTGTATGTAGACAATAAAGGATGTTTGAGGAATGACATTGCTACGTAAGCACCCCCCCCCCTTCCTGGCAGGTCATTGCCGCATCACATACCCCACATTATCATGCATGAAATGAGACTCACCGAGTAGCCAGGATCTGTTCCCTGCATGTCGCTCCATGTAGCGTGGTATTGTAGAGTTCCGTAAGAGCATGGAATCATGGGTTGATCCAGGAAATCGGGCACAACAATGTGTAATGATCCTGTTTGAGTCACACACCATTTGTACATTAAGAGAATGATATTGTTTTCGGTTGCGGTACTGGGCCTCCATGGCATGTGGGACAACCAATTCCACATGGGTGCAGTCGATGGCACCAATGCAACCCGGTATGCCGGCAAGTGCATGGAATCCCACTTTTGTGTTCGTAATTTCCTGCTCCGAGCGTGGTAGAGAGATGAAGTTGTCTGCGTGCTTCAGGAGGGCATCAAGCACTTGCAATAGTGTCCGTGACAACAGTGGCTGTGAAATGCCATGCAACTGTCCGACTGTGTGCTGGTAGGTGCCTGTGGCCAGGAAGTGGAGTACAGACACCACCTTCAGTAGGGGTGGATGGCGGTTGGGCTATCTATCATGCTGACAAGGTCAGCGTGTGTCATGTCCACAATGGCGGTTATGGTGTCCCGGTCCAAACGGTAGAGGGTGTGGATCTGCTCATCAGTGAGGTTGAACGGATGTGCTCGGAGGCGTGGGATTGCGGGCTGCCTGCGTGGTGGTAGTGGCTGTGCTGGTGGGCCTTGCTGGCCCTGCCTTGCCCTCCTCCTCCTCCTGCGTCTCCTCTGTGCGGCCGGTTGTTGTAGTAGTTGGTGTTCGTCTTCTTCTTGAAGTTGGAGTACTTGCAGTGCTATCAGGTCCCCCAGGGCCAACATCGCAAGTCCTGCCGGTAGCATTTTGGAGTGGGTGTGGTTGTGGGAGGGGGTTGGGTGTGCAATTTATGTGTTTCCAAGCTGTATAGCCTCCACCTGTGGTGATTCATTCCACCTGTGCAAGCTGCAATCCCCTTTGGGCGAGCACGTCCCGCACACAACGCTGCAAATCGACGCATGGCATCTTGCTATTACAATCATGTATTTCATCCCGATGGCAGTGAGATATTGCTTCATATGTTAATTCTGCTATGCTCCCATTGTTTCACATACTATCTTTGCAGTCGGGTACAAACTTGTGAAGGGTCAGTGGAATGTAGTACTCGATTAACGGTGGACCCTCATGCAGCGCTGTACCGCGGTTCACCGACGGGCGGGGCGTCCCATTTGTGAGTGTAGCCAGTTGCCATTTTCACACACTGCCGCACTAAATGGATGGATTTGTGATTTCAAGCGGTCACAGATGCCTTTTCGACGTGATGTTGCAAATGAGGAATTCGAAGGACAGCGCTTTCGGTTTCCAGCTAGCGGCGAGGAGACGCCCACAGGTCTGACTGCAGATAGAAAGTTCTATTGTTTAATGTCCTTGGGACAGGGGCCATGCCGAGAATGCAATGATTGATATGAATAGTATGGGATGCGCAATAGCGTAGTGGAGGATAAGGCAGGACGTTCCCAAATACATGTTACTTCAGAACACTAGAATTCCGGCCTGGAGCACAGTGGATTTTGCAGACTGCATTAAGCACAGATTCAATGGAAATTTCTAATGTTATGTGAGTAAATAATCAGGCGTTTTTATACCGGGATGAGGGAATGATGTATGGATGCATGGACAGATGATTTAATAGAGAGTCTGCCATGTACATGGCTTTTTGGAATCTATCAACTTCCTCTGCACTATGTGATGCAGGGCTGCCATAGTGGGACCATCGTCTATCTGCCCTTGTTGAACCCTCCCTGTCTCGACGCGCCTTCAAACACTTGTGTCTATGCACGTTACTAATCCCATCTAATGGATTCTGTTTTAACAGACGCATGCACACAAACACTCATTTGTAATAGTGTTTTCACCTCGATTTATATAGTTATGATTCGCAAGTGATTATTGGGTGCGAATAATCCTTTTGAGTGGGCTAGCATGCATATGGCTGTGGATTTAGTGTGATCTTTGAAGTGAGTAATTCAAATGGAGTTCAGATGCCCATACTATTCTTTTTCGTTTCATTTGGGTGACAGGTATCTCCTCCCCTTTTGCCGCTGCCATCTGTATGCCACTCCTGCAGATGGCTTTTACTCCCGACACCTGCTGCTTCGTGTTAATCAGTGGAGCACCATTACGATCTTATGGGACGATCGCCAATGGCCCACATGCCCTTACGCAGTACTAGTGGCTAGGAGCAACATTTCGAGCTTTCAGCTGGACTAGTGCCTACCTAATGGGACGGCCCTGCGGTTCTAGGCGCTTCCATGTTGCCTTTTTGAACGTGAATGTAGCCCCTGTGTACCATGGAGGAACAGGGCGTCACACAAGAAGAAGCTGGTCATTTATTGCGGATGCAGCCCACAATTATGAGATATGATTTGGAGTTCATGACCTAATAGCTGTATGGCCCGGGTGATTTTGTTGCGCATTAAATTTTGATTATGATATTGAACGTGTAGCGTTATTCTTTGCAAGTAATGTAGCATATTCCTATTTGTGGAGCGATGTATTGTGAGGAGATCTGCTTTGGGTTCGGCCTTCTGAGCATAGTTGCGTGGTACTGTACTGGGCGCGTTTGCCTACGAAGGCCAGTAAGGTCAGGGATAGGGGCTGCCATTATGACTGTTTTAATGATGTCATGCTCATGGGAGGGGGATTGGCTTTTGTGTAACAGATGCCGGTCAGCCAGGTGGATTGGTGGAATGATGTGATTTTCAGAATATGGCTGGTCACAGGTGCCTGTGTTTGAGTGCGTTTCTTGGAGGGAGACTGAGGTCATGTCCATTGGAATAGCTTCTGTATTCGTGCCATCTGTGCCCTGCTGCTCCCATTGGCCCCTCTTGAGATGTGCCTGGCTGCTCAGTCACTCTGCCAACTTGTGTGGTACATGCTTATGCTGCTGGTTGGTTTGTTTACTGGCAGGAGTACAGGGCTGGTGCAGTCTCACTCAGGATACTGCTTTGTATGTTGCCTTGCACTGGTGTCAAGCGATGGGGGGCCTGTTTTTGTTTGTCTCAGTTTTCAGTTCATGTTGCTGTACTTGGAGCTTCACATGCCTGTGCTGCATCAGTACGGCAATGGTGCCATGGCTAATATGGATGGCCACTCACAAGGCACTTGGAGCCCCTACATTCATTTGTTCGTTGGCATGCATGGGTGACTTGTACATTTCACTGGTTGCATTGTGTGACTTCATTGCACCTACGAGGAGTTGTGCAATGTGGCCAGGGAGTGGTGTACAGGCAATCAGTAGGGCCTTTTACGGTTGGTTTGCGATGCCGTACTTCTCACCATGGCGGAATGGTACTTTCCGCCATGCTTGATGGCGTTAGGTACATGTCCGCTAGGGTCAGAATTCCCGTACCGTTGCGCCATGGTGGTAATTACGGTTTCGCAGTGCGCGCGTGCGCGTACTTGGTGCAGTTAGCGTTGGCGTTCACTACGGTGTCGCTAATGGCATCGTACTTTACGGTGACGGGTCATAATCGCAACGGGCGGTATTCGATGGCGGTATTGCATTTCCGCCATCGTTTTTCGATTTCCGCCAGGGTCGTAATGAGGGCCATTGTCTTCTATTCGCTGCATTCATTCTTGTGCAGTTGTTTTCTTTTGATCATTCTGTGTTTGTTCGAGTGTCAGTTGTAAGATAAGCAGGATTTTTTGCTGAATGGCAGTATATTTTAAAGTAAAAGGAAAGGTGCACCAAAGAGTCACAAGATCCATTTTTTCAGCAGCTATGGTAGAGGTCAGGTACAGTTGTTGAAGGGCATCATCTAGCGACCTTGCTGCACTAAAATATCTGGGCCCCCACCTTCCACCATGTGTTTAATTTCTAAATTCATGTTTCCAGATCATGCGCCTGCCATTGGCTGTGCAAAATGTATCTGGTTATTGCATGGTCAAGAGCCATATCAAATTCTGCACTGATGTCCTGAGATGTCATGGCTATATTGTATCTCTACAAACCTGATTAATCAATAAATTGGATTTACCAACCTTCAACCAACATAGACTATACATTTTCCAAAATGAAAATTGTCACTTTCAATTATCAACACTGTTTATATATTCTGAGAGACCATAAACAATGGAACAATTGATTCCATGTTTACTGAAATCTCTCGCACATGTGTGCTTTTTTTGCACATTCTGTGTTACTAAATGCACCAATACAAAAAAGTGTTTCTAGATAGTAGGCTAGACTTAGGGAGTGCAACCCTCAGCATTGCCTGTTCAGCCTAGATCCTTTAGTTGCTTAAATTGTCAATGCCCTGTGTGGAGCCATTTTTGAGAGGGTGTGCACCCCAAACTTAATTAACAACCATATGTAAAACAAGAAACTCACTAAATATTAGTAAATCTAACTTGATTACACTCACCTACGAATGATGGACACCAGTCATGTCATCAACCTAACATCCTTGGATTGACAAAGCCCCGTTTTATGAAGGAATATGCGTGTTTTTATGCTAGGCTCACATTGGTGTGTCATAACAGTCTTGCATCCCATTCATACAATCCCACCCCACAATTCTGTGCAAGGAATAGACAGGGTGGGTTTCAAAACTCGAAATGTACTTAAAAGAACAAAGTAACTTCAACTAAGTTGGTCTACAGGTTTTCACCTTGGAAATCACCACATTGTTATGTATAGCAAATACAATAATCAATCAACCTACTTAAATGAATCTTACTATTTTGAATCGATAGATGCATTCATTCTAATAATCTTCCTATTGATATAGTGTATTCTAAGCAATACTAAGATCTTTACCATTTCAAATCTACATTTGCTTTAATATACATACCAGTTTCTTTCATAATAACATTTCAGCATCATGTAAATGTGTTTAAAACATTACATTTTCCCCAACATCAAGATAGGTATGGTATCAGAGAAAGGTATGTGAACATATAATATTTAAAGTACATAGACATTCAATTTCACACACCTATGCATGTGTGAGGTACTGAATGTATTGCCTATGTGCAGGGCATTTAATGTAACAATGGTCAACTTTATGGTCAACTTTATTTGGCTCTTGCACGTTTGAATTTGAAGATCTGTTTGTTCTGTGGTGATCCAACATGTATACCATGTTCTCGGAATATGTGAGTGTAGCTTTCACAGAATATGTCTATGACTGTCACAAAACATGAGTGTGTTACTTTCATTCCATATCTGTGTATGTGAGTGACTTTGATTCCAGCAAGTATGCAGCTCTAAATTCACGTGTGTGCTGTGGGATGTCTTAACCCACTCATCCAAGCCCTGCAACATCACTAGGCATTGCTGGCAGCAGAAACATCAGAATGGCCACTGGAAAGCATGCTGTTCTCTCAAAATCATCCAGAAATGCACAGTAAAAATCTGAAGGATAGGCTGCCTTCCACTTTTGGTGAGCACATGAGATCACTGGCCAAAACCACCATTGAGCTATCCACCAAGTAGCCTGAAACCACTTGGAAATAGCAATGCTGATTGCCAAAAGAAACACAGAGCTGTTGGGAATCCGTTTTCTTGATTGTCAAAAATTGCTAAAATCATGGCTCACAAAATCACCTAAAAGATCCAACCTCTTTGTTGGGTGTTCCACATTACTCTGCTGCAAGAATCCCCATCAATACAATGTCAGCAAGAATCATATGCTATCAAGCAAAATCCTATTTTAAAGATACTGATGAAAAGACAGCTGTCAAAAATGGGTGCAATACCGGTACTCACCACTACCAGAAGCCGGCGTTTTAAACAATTTCTTTGTAAAAGTTGAACACGGAACCCCAAACTATGCCAAAGAAAGACTTGCTGAGGGGTGGAGACAATGTAAAACTATATTCTGAAATTACTTGAAGGAAGCAATTGTTTAATGTATGTATTCAAAATATGGGTTATATTGTAAGAAGAGACAATTTGTAGATATTGGTTGCAGAGTTAAAAAGTGTTCCCACACTGGGATCAAACAGATTCCACACCTTTTCCCTGGACAAAAGAAATGTCCTTCTGTCCTTTGCCCAAGAGATTGACAAACTGGTGTGAACAGGAACTAGCCAAGGCACCCTGGCATGTTACTCTCAGTCAAGACAATGGATTCTCTGGGATGAATAGAATATGCTGATTTGGGTGTGACTGGTCAACAACTGCTCTGGGAGAGACAGGACATGTGACCTCTGAGTCAAGTCAGCTCTGGGGCCGGACCAGACTGGGATGTGGATTTAACATTGCACCAAATATATGTTTAAGGAAAATGCTTCTAAAATATTCTAACAAGCTGACAAAAATGTACAACTTTAAGATTGTGACAATAACAAATTCACCCACAATTTAAGACTAAGCTGGGCGCTGAGTGATGTTCTGAGACCAAACTCCGGAATTATTAATATCACAGCTGCAGTGTTGTTGCTATGAACCTAAGAACTTCCAGTAATACGCCCAGAAAGGAGTTGCATGCATGTTTCAAATTTGGTGCAGAACCAATATTGGGAAACTCACCAAAAGCGCAAATAAGTTGTCATTTTGGAACTAAAGCTTGAAGGAACATGGGACTTGAACAGAGACATGCCTAATCTGTAATGTGTATATGTATTATGAACAAGTTGTGCACCTTGGACATATGTTTGTTATGAAAAATTGATTTTCTAAGTAAAAGCAAAGGGGAGTTTCTTCCCTAGAGGGTAAATGGTAGCATCATAATGACACCTCATGACACGCTGATCCTTTCTCCAGTTAGAACCCAGAACATTCTCTCACCTATCAAATCCTTAGAGAGATGGGCATAGAGAATCAGCCTCCACACCTACTTTGAAAACACACAAAAAGAGACTGTTTAGGACAGATAAAACATACTTTTTTCCACTACTCACTGATTCCTGCGCAGCACTCTGCCGGACTACTCCAGAATCCAGATAGATCCAGCGACCAGACTCTATAACCAAACTCCATAACCCAGAATCCAGAACTTTGAAGCAGAAAGGACTAATCCTAAAAGCTGAACTCTTCTCAGCAGGCCTTCAGAATCTTTTGCAACCTGACTCTCACCTTGAACAGCCGGGCTGAGCTGTTCTATTCTAGCTAGGAATCCTGTGCTAAAACCCAGATCCGGACCCAGAAAGCAGTGCTGTAATCCAAGACCAATCAGATCCTGTTCAAGAGGCCACAGACCGCCGTGCAGTGCTGAACGCAGAACCCAGAGGGCCTGAGACCTGTCCGGTGGTGAGAGTGAAGCCAAACCCCTTGACCAGATCTTTGACGAGGCCCATTCCATTCTAATTCCTAGAAGTGAGTATCTAGTCTAGAACTATCCATAACCAATCTCTTAGTTTAAAGTAATCCTCTGCCCTACATTTCAACCTGTCCAGAACTGCATTATAGAATCTTGTGTCCATCCTGTTGTTGGTAAATCTCTAAGGCGCATCTGTCATTTCTGAAATCTTGACTTTATTTCTGCAAAATCTACCTTCACAAAAACCTCTGTAACTTTTGAACCGCGCGTCCTAGAAGCGATATTTAACTGTCATCTTAAAGCTAAGATCCTAGGCTTTTGATTATAGTTTTTCCATAATCGCGATTTACGCATGCGGAAAAATTGCAGCAAATTGCAATTTGGCTTAGTTTCATTTTCTGTCAAGATAGCTGTCTCTTGCTTTCCACTGCTGAATTTCGTTTTCAATCTGATAATCATTCATGAATCATTACTAGTGTGGACCTGAACCAATCTAAAGTAACTCTCACTCATCCTGAATCTCTTTTAGTGAAATAAAATCAATTTAGCAGATTTTCCCATCCATTGCAATCACTTTCTAAAGCGTTTTTTTTGCCTGTTTTAAAATCATACTTGTTTTCTCTAAGCTTGCTAGGGGGAACTGGAATTGAACTGAATTCTTGATTGTATTCCTGAAACCTGTGTGCCCTCATTTCCATTTCTTCATGTTGCATAGGGGGAGTGAGTAGTCACAGGGGAAAAAGTGATCACATTATCTTTTGATTGAAATTACATCAAGTTATTTCTGTGTTGCATTCTTTCCCATCATTGCATTTCCTTGAATCATATAAGGTATTCTATGCTACAGTATCTTTCATATTCATACTCCTAAGTGATTAAAGAGATTGTCAATTTTGTAATATTCCCCTTGTTGATTACCGTCTATATTCATAAGTGTGCTATTCAAATATTATTTTATTCATAAAATTGTGATATATATATTGTTTAATTATTCAAATAAACATTTTAATTTGCAAAACATACCTACTTCTTGGCTGAGTGAGGTCGGGGAGATCCAAAGAGAGGGGCGTTATATAAGGGTTCATCACCCAGATTCAAAGAACTTTTGACATAAAAATATATAAATAATGGCTTCCATTGGGCATCCCCTACTAAACATTAACTTAGTTGGAGTGCTGAATTGAAGTTACCTACAGATTGGGGGCTCGGTGGCCGGGGATTCTGGATTAGATCTGCCACTTGTACAGCTTAATACAGTGTGCTAACTGACAGGATACATAAATCCTGTTGGGCTACTACGCTGTGTTACACTGTAAAAGCACCCCTCAAAAGGGAACGCACTAAGGAAACAGTCTGTTTTGCAAAATAAAATAACAAACTTCTGTAAGTCAGGAAGGAAATCAGTTTCCAGAATGGTGACATTGGTAGCTATCAAGATAGCTAGAGAGCAGCTCTTACATAAGCTATTTGTGATAGGTGAGTGGACTGAGCAGGACCAGAATGTGTGGTTGCAGGCATTCACACAACAGGTCACTGCAACTGGGTTAGATATCTGGAAAGATCAGGGTCCCTTACACGTGGCCCTGAGTGAACTATACATGGCCCCGAAGGCCAAGGATGAGCAGAACAAGATTGTCAGGATAGCGGCATATTTATATTTATATATACAGGACAAATGTGCTGAAGGCCAAGATCTGGCAAGTAGGCAACTGATGGCATTAGAGAAGGCCCAATCTGACCTGGACTCTTCTGAGCAGAGGCTGCAGAGGAGCCAGGAGTAAGAAAATGAAAGTAGGCAGTATATCATTAAAATAAAAGAAGACAGGGGTATCCTGGCCTTGCAGAAGGAGTAGCAAGAAAGTTTGGACTCCCTACTGCAGAGCCAGAAAAAGCTGGAGCAACAACTGGATTTCAATAGGATATGCACAGAGCAGGTAGTCACCCTGCAAAGCCACCTAGATAGAGTAAAGGCAGAGAGCAATAAACTGATTTTGAAAGACCTGGATACCCAGGCAGAGTTTGATGAGGAGCGCTAAAAAGCTGGTGCCCTTCAAAGGCAGAGGGACGACCTGGCGGCACAGATAAAGGCTCTTGCTCAGGAAAGGGACACCTTAGGCCAGGAAGTCTGCCACTTAAAAAGGGAACTGGAAGAAAATCACCTGGCCCTCCAGGGACTGGGTGACCACCAAAAAGAGCATCAAAACTTGTTGGAGCGCACCAGGAGGGTGGACGATGCTCTGGCAAGTAAGGAACAGGCCGGTAGGGACGGGACTCAGGAGGTAACCCTCCTGCCGCAAAGACTGGCCCAGTACTCCAGGACCAATCAGGAAGCACAGAGAGAAAATGAGGCTCTCTGTCAGCACAATGATAGGCTCCAGCAACAGGTCGCCATGCAGGAGAGACTGATAGAGTCTAGTAAGGCCTTGATTGAGGAACTGAAAGCACAGGCACTTGCATGGCAACAGGGAGCAGGGGCTGATAGAGATGAGGTTCGCTGGGAAAGGGAAACACCTGAGCATAACCTCAGGAGCCCTAGTACCAGAGGCCTTCATCTCTCCCAGTCCCTGGACTCTGCCACCCCCATGTCCCCTGGCGCACATGAGCCCACGGCCACGGGGATGGCAGATTATGTTCCTGCCAGAAGTATGGGGCTCATAGGCCAGTACCTCCCAGGAATGGATGGGCGGGCATCCGGGTATGGGCACCCAAATACAGTGCAATTTAGTGGGGAACCCCAGGAGAGTAGGCCCACTAAGGGCATCCTGAAAACCTCTGCCCAGTTAGGTCAGTGGGGGGGTACCCATCAAATCCTGGGATCAAGGAGGAATCAGAAGACTGCTCTGAGCGTCCCAGGACACAGGAGACTAGGTCCCCACATTCTGCCAGCCATTCCCAGGCTCGCAGAATCCAGGAAAACCAGGACGAACAGACGGGCACCTCTGGGAACAGTGCCTCTGAGTCAGAGAATGAATGGACCAGGGTTACCCAAACCAAGAAGTCCAATAAGGCAAAAAGGGCCTTGCTTAAGGATCCCTTAAAACAGATCAAAGCAATAAGGAGCGTCATCACTCCTTATCATAAGAACTACAAGTATTCTGTTTGGGAACACTTGGAGCTCTTTGAACAAATGATGGAGACTTTCCATTTGAAAGACAGCAGAAGCTGCATTCAGTGCATAAAATGGACATTCTCCCAAGAATACTCCAGTTTCTTTGCGGGGCTGGAGGACCAAAATCATTCAAGATGGTCCACATATTTTTATTTATTTATTTATTTATTTTGGTTGGCTAATTAATTAACCTTTCAAAACAAACATTTAATAAATACAATCATACAAAAACTGTCCCAAAGACACATGCATTATTACAAAAGAGAAACAAAACACAAAAAGCCCATCTTTTAAATACTCTGAAATCAATAGATAAAAAAAAATGGAAAAAGGGAGTATACATAAAAGATAAAAAGGATCACATATCATCCTATATATAGACATGTTCACATTGCATTGTTGAAGTAACTATCATGCTCATTGCCCTCCTATCAAAGGATCATAATTGTTCTCCATTTTCAACACCTCAACAACTCCACTCACGCCATATCATTTTTGGTAATCTTGGATTGTCTTAGCTTCACTCAATTATAGTTTAACAGTAACAATCGATCATCTATTTCTCTAGACACATAGTTTGTAAGACTGTGACTAGGAATTGCATAGTAGCTATTCTTACTGCAATTTTTGTGGTCACAAATAGCTCATGCCACAATTCATCATTAGACCGTCTAATGTGGTGATGTTGTGTTACTTTTTTAATAACCACTTCTCTCTGCATTCTCAGTTCAGCACATTCAATTAATAAGTGCCTTAGCGTTTCTTCACTGTCTGCTATTTTACAAAATCGACATATCACATTTTCCGCTTGAATTAGACCTCTTCTTACTAGTATCTGATTAGTCGGCCATAAGTTGAAACGTAATCGTAATATTTGATTTCTTAGATTAAGCGAAGGACATTTTAATAAGTAATCAGCTGCCTGCCGGAATTTATTATGACCAAAAAGTGCCCTGTCAAAGTCTTTCAATTGCAGACACTTTTGTTGAGTGCTATTCCAATCAAATTGGTGCAATTTCAATGTTGCTTTGTTAGGATTGTGTAGCAGAGTATCGAGCGAGATGTTGGCATCACTCATATCTGCCAGAACAGCAGCTCTCCATTTCAACGGAAAAGCATGTTCAGATCGTAATAGATAATTTGCCAACACTGTGAGCACATTTTTCTCGGCTAGACCTAGTACACACTTTCGAAAAAGACAACATCTTTTCCAAGCTACTTGTATGTTTATAGATAAGTTACCCAGCTCGAAACGGAGGAGAGCAGTGGGAGTTGAGTTAGGAAGTTTCAATACTCTTTTCCAGAACTGTGCTTCTATTTTGTTCCAGTAAGTGGGATTTTGTGGCAACCACGTCTCAGCTCCATAAGTAATGATGGGTACTACTTTCTGTTGGAAGAATACAAGAATGTGTGCACAGGAGAATTTCCCAAACTTATATTGGAGAATCCTTGCCTGTGAAGTAAGAGTTCTCAGTTCATTATTTATGCTGTTTAACTGAGGTTTGTTCACACTGGAGTTACTAAATAGGACTCCGAGATATTTATATTCATCAACTATGGCAAGATTTTGTTTTTTCAAAACCCAATCAAAATGATTTTTTTGTCTCCTTTTGTTTTTGCCTAATACCATAATTTGGGTTTTTTCCAATTTAAAGTTAGATTGTTTTTATCAACATACAGATCTAATTTATGACGCATGTTTTGCAGACCACTTGGCGTCTGCGAGATAAGGACGAGGTAATCTGCATACAACAGTCAGGCGATGGTTTGACCTCCACGTTTTGGTGCATCATGCATTACTTCCATAATATCAATTCCTAGATCAAAAATGAATAGATTAAATAGAGTAGACGCAAGTATGCACCCTTGTTTTAGGCCTCGCTTAGTATGAATCACCTCAGAAAGTAGCCCATCCAAATTCAATTTTACTTGCATAGAAGTGTTTGCATGCAATAAATGTATTATAGAGACTAATGTAGATGGACAACCAAATCTTACGAGTTTTTGAATAAGCAAATGTCGATCTACAGAGTTGAAAGCAACTCGGAAATCTACATATGCCAAATATAGTGGTTGTTTTTTTTGATGCATAAAGCTCCTTGATCGCATTTAAAGTTGTGATGTTAATAGCTGTGCCGAGGCCTGCGACAAATCCAGTTTGAAAAGGATTGCGGCATTTTTCCTTAAGAGTCCAGGCATTAATATCTCTCAGTACAATTCTACTAAAGATCTTCCCTGGATCATCAAGGAGAGATATTGGCCGATAATTGGCCGGGTTGGTTCGAACTCCTTTTTTATATATTGGCACTGTGATCGATTTGCACCACGACACCGGCACACTTTGTTTTATTAGTATTGTTTGAAAGACAGCATATAGTATAGATGCCCACAATGTAGGGTTCTGTTTCATGACAAAGTTTGATATGCCATCCGGCCCAGGAGCTCACAAAGAGCGGGACTTTTTTATGTAGAATAGCACATCATCTTGGTCAAAATTGATTTCAAAGGTACTTTTTTTTTTCAATACGTAATCTTAATGTGCATTACTCGTTTGTGGGTACGCATACATATTTGTGAAATAACTCACCCAACCCTTTTCAGAGACACCATTAAGTTGTGATTGCATCTGAGGTCGTGTTGTGCCCAAATTTAACAACTTCCATATTTGTGACGATCGTTTATTCTTAAATACTTTCAGCCGGTGTTCACCATCATTTTGGTACATGATTGCCTTATGCATATGCATCCAGTTTTTATACTTGTTTTTATTTTGCGTAAGGATTGTTCACGATACTGCACTGGTAGCAAAAGAATCTGTCTTTTTTCCTTCTGGAAAGCCATTTTTCTAGTTCTCAGAGATTGATCAAAATTATGGATTCGTACAATACTGTGCTTGTTATTATCAGAAGCAAGTGCAAACAAGTGTATTTTGTCAGTATATTCAGGAGGAGTGAATCCCCCTCTACAAGATGTTGATCTTCAATTAAACTACACGCAACATTTTCTAACACTGGATTAGTCCAATACAGTCTACTTCGTTGAGGATTTAACACTAGGTTCCTCAATGTTTTTTGATGTGATTGAGCATCATGGGACTGATGTAACACGAATTCTGCCTCCAACATCAAGTGGTCACTAGATGAAGTTGGTACTACAGAGAATTTGACAACTTTAGTGAACAGACCTCTGTCTACAAACATATAGTCAATAACAGCCCTTTGTCCTCCACTTGACCAGGTGTAAGAAGGAGGGGAGTTGGACTCTAGAGCTCCATTCAACATATTCAAATCCCAAGTCTGGACAAAATCGAGCCATTGCGTTGCCCGTTCCGAATTCCTCTTCTTACCTACTGCCATCAAATGGACATTCAAATCACCCGCTAGAATCACATGGTCAATATTTTGAGTAGACATGAATTTTTTCATTATTGAGTTCACATCTTTGAGAAATGTATCAGGTACAATTGCCATTGGATTCCAGTATATGTTAATTATTGCACATTTTGTATTTTGTATTTCTATTACGGAGTATTGTACAAAGGAATTCGGAGAGGGCCACTGAGCTAGATTGTTTATAGTGGACATGTTTGAGATGGTAACAATGCCAGACATCGGTCTGCCTTTTTGACCTTTTATTGCTGGAAGTAGATGGACATAATGATTATCCCATGAAAGAGGTACACTTAGCCAGGTTTCCTGTAACAACACCAAGTCAAATTTCTTCAGATGGCTATTATCAGAATTAAGTAGATGCTTGTGACCTCTGGTATTCCAACTCATAATATTTATTTTATGAGTTGCAAGACACACATCACTAGATTCTAGTTAGGTTTTATTACAATTACAGGTCACTGCCACCATACTATCAATTTTTTCCTCTTGCAAGTGAGGCTGTTGTGGCACCTCATCATACAGGTTCTCTATTGAGGTGGAGATTAACATAAATCCGTGGTCATGTAAAGCAGATCTTGCCGACCATATCATATTATAAATAATACGAGACTTCATCCACAATCAGGAAACTGTCGGATCATTATCATCAGGGAATTCAACCGGCTGGATATCTTCTGTTGATATATCCTCCAAACTGGAAATGTCAGAAAGTAACTGAAGGATGCACAATCGATTCATAGTGTATGAAGGAAAGGAGCCTCCCCGGCAACTAATAAACACTGAGTTCATTGTAGGCGTCTTTATATTCCTAGCTGTCCCCTTAAGGCTCCCCTCCTTCTTCCTCAACTTGCTGTCTCGGTGCAAGCCACAGTTCTCTTCATCAGGCGGCAATTTGAATGAGACATTCTTCAAGGTCACTTTTTCCTCATGAACATTTGAAGAGTCGGGTTTGTTATCTAAGAGCGATTTCATAGAGGATTTAAGTGTTTTCTGTTCTACAGTTAGGGCTACTAAGCAATCTTTGATTGTGTTTAGAATATTATTTTGCAGATTGTCCTATGTGTCAGGAAGAGAAGATTTTACAGGTATTTTCCCCTCTGTAATTTTGGCTTGGCTCCTTGACGGACAGCCCATCAAATTTGTTTTTGACTCATTACCCAGACCTGTCCTAGCCTTGATTGAGGTAGTTGATTTAGATAGAGGATGGCTCACAATCGACTCTGCGGGGGCTTTACTCATATATTCATCTACCGCTTTCCTAAGATCTTGTCTGTTTAATATTGTTCCAAGTTTCCCACCCTTGCTCTTTATGTTATTTACAGGCAACAGGTCTGGTTGAGTCTCTACCGCTACACTCAATATGCTATCATTCATCTCCTCTGCAACCTGTACCAACTTATCCAATGGGGAATGAAATAGCTCATCTTGCGGGACGTTCATACCATTCTTTGCATTCTTCTCTCTTTCTAAAGTTTGATTTAGATATTTTTTAATAATCGCATTTGCCACCAGAGTGGAGCCGTTTACTGGCTTAGAGAGTGATTTAAAGAACTGCCTTGTTTGTCCACTCCCATTCACCCCCTTGGCTTTTTGATTTTTTGTTTTCTTCATGTTGGTCCTAAGTTCGGATTTCTGAATTATAGGCTTTTTCGCAAATATTGTGTACGCCTCTTTACTAGGTTTGGCATTTTTGGTCTTATGCAAAACTACCTCCGGAGGCTTACTTGCATCGTTAACACCACTCGATTGTAAAGCCTCTTGGGCCTTTGTTGCAACATCCAGAGGTAATTCACATATAATACCTTCCACACATGGAACTGCCGATTGCACACGTTGTGATTTTGCACCTCCTGTCTGATATTCCTCTACAGATGTAGCTACAAACTTAGAGCATTTTAATTTTTCACCTGTTGTTTGGATTTCTGGCCGTAAATCCAGTTGGTCAATTAATTTTTTATACAATGACGCTATGTCTTCGAAGTGTTTAGACAGAAGGGCTAATTCTTTATCATCGGACACTTGTTTCTGTGCCAAAGAAGCACTGCAATTTTTTTGCCATAATGCTACGCTTTCCAAATTAGTGTGCAGAAGATCTACTTTGGAATTTAGGACTTCAAATAGTCTTGCAAGAGACATTAGTGCCGTATTTATGTTTTCAACAGTCATCACAGCCGTCTCTTTGAATTGCGAGCCCCCATTCGTAATCGACTCATTCCTAGCCTGTCTCCTAGGGGTTGGAGGGATATATGAAATAGAAGATTCTGATTCTGAGATATTCCTGTCCTGAAACATTGCCGGCAATTTGGATAAGTCAGATTCACCTTCCTTGGCTAAAAAACAAGAATGCGAGGATTCTAATTCTATAACCGCAGCATCTGCCACCATATTCGAATTAGACTCATTTACCAAGGGTACAACAGTTCCAGAACGAGCATTCTGCAAGATCATGGTATCAGATAGAGAAATATTACACAGTTGTTTATCATCATCAATGCCATCATTCGTCTCCGGACAAGTTGGAGAACTCATTAATGGTTGCTGAGCTACAGTACCTTCTTGCTTATTTGAAATTGGTTGTGCCTCAACAGTCGAGACACTCAGATTTATTGGTTCTGTCTTTCATTTCCTATGACCAGGGGAAGTCAAAGCAGCAAAACCAAAGTTCCGCAAGTCACCAGTTGCAATGATGGAGCGAGTTCGTTTTCGTGTAGGTCGATTGTCCCACGGCGCACTTTTTACACGAGGCCGTTCAGATTTTGGCGGCGAAGTATGGATTTCTTTTAGCATGGGGTTGAAAAGAGCACGTAGTCTATCATGACTGGGCATATCTGTGGAAAGTGTGAACATTTCCGTTCCTCGCATCCACACACTATCTCACAGTGAGAGCTTAAAAAACTTTCCTGGATATTTAGAGCAGTGTGCCACTCCAACACTCAACTGATAGAAGGAAAATATTGCAATTAATTTCTTCTTAGCTACGCTACCCGCTGCGCCGCGGCAAAGCAGCAAAGCAAGACTTACCGGGGCTTCATGGGTGCGCACGCGCGGTGCGGGCGCAGCCTCGTTTTTAAAGCCCCTCCCAGCAGAAGTAAACAAAAGTGCCTAAAATAGATAGAAAACAATGTTTTAGCATATACTTATGCTTGTGCTGTAAATGTATAGCTTTTCCTCCCCAATTCTTCACCTTCTGGTTATCGTAGTGTATAGCAATTCACAAAGCTCAAGAGCGTTCCACAGCAATCCAGCAATCCACAAGTCGACCGCGGCAAAGCGATGGTCCACATATAGGGTGGCCATCTTAAAGCATTTTTCTGTTCAAAGAAATCCCCAAGAGGCTCGCAAGGCAGCCTACAATTTGCAATGTGGGGAGGATCAGGCCCCACAAGAATTTGTACAGGAGTTGAAGCGTGCCTTTGCGCAGACTACCAAAAGGATGCACACCGACAGTAAAGAATTTGTAAATACGTTATTTCATGCCTTACCCAAATACATCATGACCCAGCTAGTGAGAGACTTTCATGAGAAAAGGTCACTTGACTGGGTCATTGAACAGGCCACCCGAATCTATGAGGTGCAGAAGCCCATAGAAAATGAAAATAATGCTCAGAAAAGCCCCAAACCAACCAGCACCCCTGCTGCTGCTAAGGTTGCAGAGGTAAAGGTTGCCCCCATTTTAGATTTGGAGATGGGGGGGCCTAACAACTTGCCTGCACAGAATAATTCCAAGCTCAGAAGCCCCATGGACCAGTCAGAGACAGGGAGCCAAGGAGGTAGTCCCACAAATGGGGTCCCTCACTCCCCTGACTATGTAAGTCCCCGCTACAAGGGAACCCGACCCATCCTGGGTTATGTGTGGACCCCTCCAGCCCAAGGGGGGGAATCCAACCAAGCACCTAACCCAGGGAACTTGCCTCCTAACTTTCCCTCTTAACTTCCCCCAGGAGGGCAGAAATTCATCAAATCCTGGGCAGAACTTTTTCCCCAGGTATTCACAAACTTTCCAACCCCAAAATCATCCATCCTTCTTCCTCCACTTCCCTGATCCCAGACCACCTAATCCGGGAGAGGGGAGAACAAGGGTGGAGGGGTACCCAAATCCTCCCAACCCGGGGTACTACCAGAGAAGGGATAGCTACCCTTCCCGGGATCATCCCAGGGGATTAAACAGAACCCTGTATCAGCCTGAGCGGGTTTCAGAGGTAGAGCGCCAGGTCCAAAATATGGCACAGGATCTGGGTTGCATGCTGAGGGCTCAGCAGAACCCTCAGATGAGCATGCCGGCACAGAATGCCCCAAACTCTGGACCTGGTACTCCAGAACAATGGCGGGGGCAGCACCCCGACAACTCACCGGTTCCCAGGGAGGAGGCACAAGGGGAAGGGGGGTGTAAAGCCTTGGAGGAGGCTTCCTTCCCCATTTGTAAACAGCCCCTGGAAACCCAGGAACTGGAAACAAAATGTCCTACCCCTGAAAGTCTGACAGCCAAGGAGCAGACAGGAGGTAGGAGAAACAAAGGACCCAAACAGACCCATTTTGTGGAGGAGATACAGATCTTTCAATTTGAAAGAGAGGGATCCTCAGAGGATCCTGGGAAAAGAATCTTCTCCTTCAGAGATGGAGGAACTCCTCCCAAAGAAAAATGGGTCCCAAGAGATTCAAATCCAGACTGGGTAGATGTAGGGACTGAGCTAGCGCCACCCATCATCCCATCCCAGAACCAACAACATCAAAATCCCCTGGTTCAAACCAATCCTGGTGACTGCCTCCAAAAAGAGGGTGGCCCAGAACCAGAACCAGGGGAACCCAAAACTTCTCCTATCTCCAGATGCCAACTTTTTCTTTCAGAGTCCCAAGACTCTCCACAGAATTCTGCCCAAATCTCTGCTCTCTCCATGTCCAAAACCAGAAAATTAGCCCACCAGTTGTCCAAAAATGTGCATTATCTATGCCCCCTTGGGGAGAAGGAGGGAAGATACTATGCCCCGGTACAAGGACAGGGGCAGGGTACAATTTTGGCACTGGTGGACACTGGATCCCAAGCTACCCTTCTGTCCAAAAAGGCCTTTGATGAATTGGTGGGGGAGAATTACCAAATCCCTCTCACCTCTCTTCCTGGACAACTTGAGAACTTTGAAGGGAAGGAAATTCCCGTTGAGGGGACAGCGGATTTAGACATTAAAATTGGGCGACACAAGGTGAGACACCTGGTCATAGTAGTGACTCCAGAGGCACCCCTTGTTTACTAGGGAATGACCTCCTGAGAAGGTTGTCACCCCTAAAAGATTGCGTAAACAAGGTCCTCTGGACCCAGACTAGCCGGCCCATAAAATTGAAACAGAGTGTCAACCATGTTAGTCTAAACGGCACATGCCACATGGTTGAACAAAAATCTGACCAAGTAGAATTTCACTTCCAGAACAACCAAATTCCAGACGTGACAGCAATAGCAGTAGGACAACAGACTGGTGATGGGGGGTCCTCTCTATTTCTGAAAATCAACCTTCCTTCCAGTTTAAGGTGGTATTCCACACTGGAAGGAAACACTCTGAAATTCTTTACCAATCCACAATCAGACATTCCCTATCCAACAGTCCAGAAAGATGTGAAATCAGCTCAGAGCCTGACTGATGTTCAGCAAATTGGAGAGCAGTTGTTCATCCCTGTTCAGTTAAATGAAGGGAAGGACTCTGTTCTTGCCTGAGTGTGTGTGAGCAACGGTAAGAGCTTCATCAGCGAAGCCATGTTCCACCAACTCCCAAAGGATCCAGCCATTCCCACATTCGACTAATAGACAAATGTGAAATGGATCTGGAAGCACCCAATTCCAAACATCTCCTGCCAAGCAGGTGTATGCTCAAAATCGCCATAGGCAACAAGAGCATAGTTCATAATTGTTGGGTCGTGTGAGACGTCACTGCCGCCTTTTACTTAGGCAGTCACATTCTCAATCGCTTTGCCATTAGTTCTCATGAGGTATCATCATGATGCTACCATTTACCCTCTAGGGAAGAAACTCCCCTTTGCTTTTACTTAGAAAATCAATTTTTCATAACAAACATATTTCCAATGTGCACAACTTGTTCATAATATATATACACATCACAGATTAATTAAGGCATGTCTCTGTTCAAGTCCCATGTTCCTACGAGCTTTAGTTCCGAAATGACAATTTATTTGCGCTTTTGGTGAGTTACCCAATATTGGTTCTGCACCAAATTTGATACATGCATGCAGCTCCTCTCTGGGCACATCACTTGAAGTTCTTAGGTTCATAGCAACAACACTGCAGCTGTGATTAATAATTCCGGGGTTTGGTCTCAGAATATCACACAGCGTCCAGCTTAGTCTTAAATTGTGGATGAATTTGTCATTGTCACAATCTCAAAGTTGTACATTTGTGTCAGCTTCTTACAATATTTTAGAAGCATTTTCCTTAAACATATATTGGCGCAATGTTAAATCCACATCCCAGTCTGGTCCGGCCCCAGAGCTGGCTTGACTCAGAGGTCACATGTCCTGTCTCTCCCAGAGCAGTTGTTGACCAGTCACACCCAAATCAGCATATTCTATTCATCCCAAAGAATCCATTGTCTTGACTGAGAGCAACATGCCAGGGTGCCTTGGCTAGTTCCTGATCACACCAGTTTGTCAATCTCTTGGCCAAGGACAGAAGGAAACTTCTTTTGTCCAGGGAAAGGGTGTGGAATCTGTTTGATCCCAGTGTGGGAACACTTTTTAACTCTGCAACCAATGTCTACAAATTGTCTCTTCTTACAATATAACCCATATTTTTAATACATACATTAAACAATTGCTTCCTTCAAGTAATTTCAGAATATAGTTTTACATTGTCTCCACCCCTCAGCAAGTCTTTCTTTGGCATAATTGGGGTTCCCTGTTCAACTTTTAGAAAGAAATGGTTTAAAACGCTGGCTTCTGGTAGTGGTGAGTACCGGTATTGCAGCCATTTTTGACAGCTGTCTTTTCATCAGTATCTTTAAAATTGGATTTTTCTTGATAGCATATGATTCTTGCTGACATTGTACTGATGTGGATTCTTGCAGCAGAGTAATGTGGAACACCCAACAAAGAGGTTGGATCTTTTAGGTGACTTTTTGAGCCATGATTTTAGCAATTTTTGACAATTGTGAAAATGGATTCCCAACAGCTCTGTGTTTCTTTTGGCAGTCAGCATTGCTATTTCCAAGTGGTTTCAGGCTACTTGGTGGATAGCTCAATGGTGGTTTTGGCCAGTGATCTCCTGTGCTCACTAAGATAGGCAAAAGTGGATGGCAGCCTATCTTTCAGATTTTTACTGCGCATATTTGGATGATTTTGAGTGAGCAGCGTGCTTTCCAGTGGCCATTCTGATGTTTCTGCTGCCAGCAACGCCTAGTGATGTTGCAGGGCTTGGATGAGTGGGTTAAGACATCCCACAAGCCCCCCTCTTGCGATGGCCATTGTCTTTCATCAATGGAACTTCGCAAGACTGGGATGTCCGCATCATCTCTCCGGATTCCACAAATGGCAAAGTTCAGCATCTTTTCCTCCATCAGGGGTGGATCGATTGGTTCTCCTCGCTAGTCCTGATGGGAGTATTGAGCGATACCCCGGGCCCATCGGATCTTTGCTGCCGGTCCCTGGGTCATCCTCCTTGGTCAGTCTCCATGGTTTCTCTCTCCTAGGATGACAAAGCAAAAAGGCAACAACATATTCATAGACCTTTCCCCTCCACTATTAATGTATTGGGGCGGGCATATACATTTTGTAAATCAGGAGACATTTGCATTCTTATTATTGTATTTTATAGCATATTTGTGAAATGGTTTTAGAGTTGGTATTTTATTGATCTGGAGTGGCCCCCTCTGGGGTTCCAGAGGACTCCTTCAGTTGCTGCAGAGTGTGCCTGGGATGGCAACACTTTAGCTGATTAATATGGACCCACTTATCTTCCCCCTTTGCCAAACTGCCTTTGGGGATGCGGATCTTGTAGGCGACTGGTGAGATCTTGTCTACAATTTCAAAAGGTCCCTTCCAGGTAGGCAGAAATGTTTGCTGTTTGGCCTGGTTCCTTTAGAAATTGTATAGATAGACCCGGTCACCTACATTGTATTCTATCCTGGTAGTCTTCAAGTCATAATGGGTCTTCATGCTATCGGCTGATCTTTCTAGATTTCGCTGAGCATAGGCAAAAGCATGTTGAAGGTGTTTTCTTAAATTTTCAACATACTCATGAGTTGTGGAGGCATTGATCAATGTCTGCTCTTGGGTTCTATAGAGCAGATGCTGGGGAAGCATCATCCTGCGTCCAGTCATCAGCTCAAACGGTGACATTTTAGTTGCAGATGAAGGCATAGATCTGATGGCCATTGGGACGAGAGGTAATTAGATATCCCGACTTGGTCCAGAATCTGCCACAAACTTTTTTTAAGATGCTCACAATGGTTTTGTTGTAACGTTCTACTGCACCACTAGAGGCTAGCCGGTAAGCAATAAGTAGCTTCCTTTTAACCCCAAGTATCTCCCACATCTTTGTCATTACTTGGCTGGTGAAATGGCTACCTCTGTCTGACTCAATCCTTTGGGGTAGTCCAAAACGCGAAAAGATGTGGTTGATCATCAGGGCAGCTGATGTTTCTGCCTTGCAGTTTGGGGCCGGGAGACATTCCACCCATTTAGTAAATAAGCATGTCACGGTCAACATGTACTTATTCCCCCTAGAGGAGCGAATCACGGGCCCGATAAAGTTGACTTGTAAATCTGACCATGGCAGTGTCATCCCCCTCTTTTGGAGAGGCGCACAGTGTTTGAGGGATATTGGCTGAAATTGTGCACACACAAGACACCCCTTCAAGTATTGGTTGAGGTCCTGCCCCATGTGTGGCCAGTATGCAACCTCTCTTAAGATTTCAAGTGTTGTATGAAACCTCCTGTGACTGGCTGTGGCCGCATCATGGGCATGACTTAACATCAGGCTTCGGAATGAGGTAGGAACCACCCACTGGTCATGGCCAGCTTGGGATTTCCTTACCAACAAACCGTCTTGGATTCAGAATATTTTTTGACATTTCATCAGCACTCTGAGGTCCTCTTTCCCAATGTAATCGTTATCCGTAAGGGGACATTTCTCAGGGTCCTGAATGTGTTGATAAAACTTACCAATTATAAGATCCCCTTTTTGAGCCATAATAAAATCAGTTGAAAGATCATTATGAGCACTTGTCTGGGACCTAGTGATATCAGTGACCTGGTTTTCCCCCAACAGGGCCTTGATCTCAATTAGATCCCCTTGGATGGCCCCGGTTTTGGCCAGCTGATCAGCTAAGTCATTTCCAGTTTTGTCTGGTCCCTCTACTTTGGAGTCTCCCTTGATCTTTTTCCAGTAGATGGTCAACCCATTCAAGGTGACCAGATCATCAATATTTTGGATTAACTTCCCATGTTTCAAGGGTTTGTTATTAGCACATAGCATGCCTCTGGTTTTCCAGTTAACCAGGTGCTCCACAAACCCGTTCCCTTCATAATCTGAATCTGTTATTATGACCAGTTTGTGGAGTTGATGTTGGACAGCAGGGAGGATGGCTTGATCACAGCCATCAACTCTGCCACTTGACTACTTCAGAGACCAATCTTGTACCCAGCGGAGGGTTCTGGGGAATCATTCACCCATGCATTCCCTACTCCGGTCACAAGTTCTTTTTCCCCGTTGCTGTCAACATGGTAAGAGCATCCATCCACATACACAGTGGGCATTCCCTCACACCTGTCTTCTTCAAAAACGTTGTGTGGGGAATTGAGGTATTCCTCCATGTTGTCCTTGATTTTTAGACACTCGTCCTCAAGACAGTTTTCTCTGGCACAATCATGCAAGTCAGCCAGACCTTGCGCGAGGGGACTCTTCTTGTTTTGGCCATATCTGACCTCCACAGGAAAGCCTTGCATTGACAGAATCCAGGAAGTAATTTGGAAATTACTCACATTTCCACCCCGGATTCTGTCACTTTGGAGATATTGCAGAGGCTGGTGTGGAGTCTCCACTACGATGTTTTCCCCCTGGATAAACGGGCAGTAATTCTTCAATGCCCACACCGTTGCCAGGGGTGCCTTCTCACAATCGTTGAATTTTTCCTCCACAGAGGATAAAGTTTTGCTCGCATAGGAGATTACTTTATTGTCCTTGTCATGCTTTTGGTATAATACTGCAGTCAAGCATGTATTAGAGAACCCTGTCTCCAAGAAAAACTCCTTGTTTCTGACGGGGTAAGCTAGGCAAGGCACTTGTAAGAGGCTTCTTTTGAGTTGTCTTACTGCCTCGGATTGTTCTGGACCCCATTCCCACTTAATCCCCCCCTTCAAAAGATGAATCAGGGGTCTGGCGATCTCTGCTTAGCCCTCAATTAACTTTCTGCTGTAATTAGTCAGTCCAAGGAGGCACCTTAGTTCCCACAGGTTTGTGGGGTCCTTCAGTGCCTGGAGTGCTTCCACTTTCTTTTCCTGGGGACAGAGACCCTGAGGAGTAATCTCATGCCCCAAGAAATTAACACGGGTTCTACACCACTGTGCTTTTTGGAAGGAAAGTTTTGCTCCAGTGGCCCTCAACTGTGTCAGAACATAACGGATCTCCACTATGTGTTCCTCAACAGTTGAGCTCTTGATGAGGAAATCATCTACATAAGCCAGGTTACCCCTCTCACCCAGGTCGGGCATGGCCTTATATAGGAAAATGTTGAACTCATTACCGGAGTTGAGGTATCCGAAGGGAGTCCGGGTCCATGTGTACTGCTGGCCCCCAAAGGTAAAAGCCAGCTTGTTTTTGTCCTCCCTACTGACAGGCAAAGTCCAGTATCCATTGGTCAGGTCTATTGCAGCGAATACCTGTGACCCCTGGATCTGGCCAGCCCTTGGTCAATGTAGGGAATAGGCCATCAGGAAGTATGGACCCGTTTGTTGAGCTCCCTAAGGTCGGCACAGTGTCTCCACTGGCCGTTTGGCTTCAATATCCCCAGCACCGGATTATTGAAGGTGCTGTAGACTGGATGGATTATCCCACGGGACTCAAGGTTCTTAATTATTTCAGTTAGGGACTCCATGGATGCGAGAGGCAAGTGATATTGCTTCACAAACACTGGAGTCATGCCAGAGTCCGTGGAAATTGTTGTTGTGTAGATGTCGGTGTGACACCAGTCATATGAGTCCACCGCAAAGAGATCTTGAAAATACAAGAAAACTTGTTTCAACTTTTGCTTCTGCTCCAGAGTCACACAGGCATCAGCTAGGTTGACTCTCTCCTCAACCATCTGCCTGAATCCTGGAAAGACTTCTGGTTTCACTATCTCAACGGCCTCCTCCAACTGGGTGGAGAAGTCCCTGGTCAGAGTGCTGATTTGGACTGGTGGCTTCAGGTGGGAAAGGCAGCCCTCATGGACCTGGAAAATCACCTCATCCCTCCTGAATTCACAAGTCACATCTTCCTTACCATAAGGGCAGGAAGTGTAAACCAGGAAGTTCAACCCATGCCAGGTAAAGATCCTGTCTGGTGTTGTGTTGTCCTCACTGTCACTGTCAAAACAGTCCTTGGGGATTGGTCCTAACAGTTCATTTCCTAAATCAATGGAAAAATGTTGGTCATCAACCGCCATTCCAATAATGGTGCCTGCGGCTAGAGTGATACTCTTTAAGTCGCTGTTATCCACCTCTATTGAACTGGTGTCATGTTCTACATTGACTAATGGCGTTGGGTTTACCCCCAACTCTTGCTGTTGGAGAGAAGCATTTAATTGAATATAAGCATCAGGGTTTTTCAATTTCTATCCTCTTTTAACTTCATTTCCAGGGAGAATTGTTGGGTCCTTTCTGGGATGGTGACTTCCTCTCCAATCTGAATTTCAACTGCATAAGATAGCAATTGAGCTGACCTAGATGCTTTCTCCGGATCATCAAAGCCCATGGATTATCTGCTAATCGGGACCAAGCTTTGAAGTTTATTAGGTCCAAACGCTGATCCTTTCTCCAGTCAGAACCCAGAAAATTCTCTGACCTATCAAATCCTTAGAGGGTTGGGCATAGAGAATAAGCCTCCACACCCACTTTGAAAACACACAAAAAGAGACTGTTTAGGACAGATAAAACATACTTTTTTCCACTACTCGCCGATTCCTGCGCAGCACTCTGCCGGAAGACTCCAGAATACAGATAGATCCAGAGACCAGACTCTAGAACCAAATTCCAGAACCCAGAATCCAGAACTTTGAAGCAGAAAGGCCTAATCCTAAAAGCTGAACTCTTCTCAGCAGGCCTTCAGAATCTTTTGCAACCTGACTCTCAACTTTAACAGCCAGGCTGAGCTGTTCTATTCTAGCTAAGAACCCTGTTCTAGAACCCAGATCCGGACCCAGAAAGCAGTGCTGTAATCCAAGACCCATCCGATCCAGTTCAAGAGGCCTCAGACTGCCGTGCAGTGCTGAACGCAGAACCCAGAGGGCCTGAGACCTGTCCGGTGGCGAGAGTGAAGCCAAACCCCTTGACCAGATCTTTGACGAGGCCCATTCCATTCCAAAGCCTAGGAGTGAGTATCTAGCCTAGAACTGTCCATAGCCAATCTCTTAGTTTAAAGTAATCCTCTTCCATCCATTTCAACCTGTCCAGAACTGCATTATAGAATCTTGTGTCCATCCTGTTGTTGGTAAATCTCTGAGGGGCATCTGTCATTTCTGAAATCTTGACTTTATTTCTGCAAAATCTACCTACACAAAAACCTCTGTAACTTTTGAAGCGCACGTCCTAGAAAATTTAACTGTCATTTTAAAGCTAAGATCCTAAGATTTCCAACAAACCCAAAACGACATTCCAATTCATTAATATTTTTTCCGTAATCGCGATTTACGCACGTGGAAAAATTGCAGTGAATTGCAATTTGGCTCAATTTCATTTTCTGTCAAAATAGCTGTCTCTTGCTTTCCACTGCTGAATTTCGTTTTCAATCTGATAATCATTCATGAATCATTGCTAGTGTGGACCTGAACCAATCTAAAGTAACTTTCACTCATCCTGAATCTCTTTTAATGAATTAAAATCAATTTAGCAGATTTTCCCATCCATTGCAATCACTTTCTAAAGTGTTTTTGCCTGTTTAAAAATCATACCTGTTTTCTCTAAGCTTGCTGGGGGAACTGGAATTGAACTGCATTCTTGTTTGTATTCCTGAAACCTGTCTGCCCTCATTTCCATCTCTTCATGTTGCATAGAGGGGGTGAGTGAGGAGTCACAGGGGAAAACGTGATCACATTATCTTTTGATTGAAATCATATCAAGTTATTACTGTGTTGCATTCTTTTCCATCATTGTATTTCCTTGAATTATATAAGGTATTCTCTGCTACAGTATCCTTCATATTCATACTCCTAAGTGATTAAAGAGATTGTCAATTTTGTAATATTCCCCTTTTTGATTACCGTCCATATTCATAAGTGTGCTATTCAAACATTATTTTATTCATAAATGTGTGACATATATATTGTTTAATTATTCAAATAAACCTTTTAATTTGCAAAACAAACCTACTTCTTGGCTCAGTGAGGTTGGGGAGATCCAAAGAGAGGGGCGTTATATAAGGGTTCATCATCCAGATTCAGAGAACTTTTGACATAAAAATATATAAATAAGGGCTTCCATTCGGCATCCCGTACTAAACATTGACTTATTTGGAGTGCTGAATTGAAGTTACTTACAGTGTTTGCACTATTTTCAACCTACCCGCATATGTTACTGTCAATATATGGCTGCATGAACAGCTTTTGGTATGTCTGCATGTGGTTTCTAGCCTGAATGTATTTTTGATTTGGAGTTGTAACATTTTCCAGCACATGCACAATGTAAGAACCCTCTTGTCCTTCCACATTACACATGGGTTTATGTGTGCATTTACAGATACGCAATTTCAGGGGTTTAGCACTTTGCACAATTATTATTTGATGAACATAATTGCTTATACTAATTTTGGTTGCACAAACTTCTGACTTATGACTATAGCCTCCCCCAACTGCATTAAGGCACAACATTACCCTAGGTTACAGTATTTTTCAATGACACTATTGTCAACATGACTCTGGACTGGCTTTGTAATTGCAATTGGCTTAAAACTCTAATTGTATTTTAAATGATACATTGAGCTTTAGATAAGTCATTCACTCTGTGTCCCATGTCACCTGCAGGACACAGGATATTTAAAATCATCAACTGTTCTCCTGTTCTCAAATTGCATTCCCCAGAATTCCATGCCTTTTATCTTCCCAGTTTTACTCTGTCAATCTCTATGAACACTTTGTGGTTGATTGAGGCTTAATCTACCTTCTGAAATGTGACTTCTGATTTGGGAGAATCATCTGGGGACTTTGTCATTATGTAATCATTATTTCAGCATACCATATTTGCAGGTGGTTATCTGGAAATCAATTTCAAAACATAGACTGGTGATATTTCTCTCTCTGGACTTTTCTGCAATCTGTCTGGGCCAGTCTATGAAATAGTGTCAGCTCTTTTTCCCATCTTCAGTTTGTTCCTGAATGTTGATCTCCCCGTCTTCCATAATCATAGTAATTATTTATTGTGAGCAGTTATATATATTTCTGACTCCTCCCCTGCCTTGTGATTAAGTAAGGTTGTCTTAGTCCCATGACACACAGAAAAAGGGGTTGGGGGTGAATCCTAATATTAAAATGCCAATTTTGATTTTGGACCCTAATTGTTTTTAAAATATGCTAGCTGATAAAATCTTCATCACTGTAATTTAAATGTCATTGCAGACACTAAGTCACTTGAATGATCACACTGTGAACACATTTATAGAGTAACATGTGTTTGCACTTTTTTGATAATTCTTAATGTGGCACAGTATACATTCTTTTATGTTAGTTGGTAGATATATATTATTCCTGGCTACAAACTATGAACATGCTGTAGTGATCTGAGCTTTGCATCGTGATACAGTGAATAGGTTAATGATTGAACATTTGGTTTAAGATTCACCCTAATGTTGCTGTCTGTTAATTTTGCTAGTGTGAAGTTATTTACTTTTTCCTGCAGGTTGCAGTGTCACTGCATCCCCTACATACTCGGTTTTCATTCTAGCCTTGTGTATTAAGGAAGAATGTCTTATGGAAATGTATAATAACCTTTAACTTGACCTGGTCTAATGGATTTGTTTTATGCTAGTTGTAGACTTTGATAATTTATGAAAAACCCTTGGAAGCCGAGAGCCCAAATCCATAAATTGATATCTGACAGTGGGTTTATGTGTATAATTGTTTTGAACATGCCACCAAGGGCTTTGTATGTGCTTTGTATCTTTTGTTATTGTGAATTCCTGTTCTGGGCTAGACCTGAGGAGTTGAATATTCAAAGAGTTTTAAGATCCCCTTCAAGCAGTTTTAAACTCCCCCTTCAATCACAAGACTCAGGCAAGTCTCTTTGAATCTCAAATACATGGATTGCAAGTGAAATATATGTATGGTAGAATAAAATTGAACTTTTATGTTAATTCCTGTAATGCATCACAATATTTTGGGTAGAATTAAACTATGTTTTACATTATTGAGGTAATACTTTACATATTTTGTATTCTATAATACATGGTAGAGACAGTCACTGAATACATGTCACATTTAAACTGCAGATACACATTCTCCACACTTGATATCAATATATACAGACATGTTAAGAAATCTAGTCCTTTCTAAGCTTCAGATTTTCGAGAATTAGTGTTTTGGGGCCAAGACTGGTTTCCTATTTGGACAACATATTCCATGTGCTTGGGCCAGAATGTAACACCCACATAATTTACTTGCATTTTTTGGCCTGCTGTATTCCTTAGAATTAACTACACTCAATGTTTTGGGCCTATCTTTCTGGTGGGGCATAATTCTAGTTTAGTTCCAAGCCTCTTCCTTCTGAAATGCAAAGAGTGGCTGAAAGGCAATGGCCCTCATTACAACTCAGGCGGTGGACCATGGTGCTATTAGCACCATGGTCCATGCCGGATTCCGCCATGGTGGATGGCGGAATTACCGCCCTATTTCAAGGTGAGTGGGACGGTAATTCCCCATTCACCATTTGCCCTTCCCCATTCCCATTTTTGCCCCATAGGGCATATGGGGATGCGGAAGGCACTAATTACGGCACCGTAAATTACGGTGCCGTAATTAGCACCAAGGTCGCTTAGCGCCTTGGACTTTAACGCCTGCAAAAAGTAGGCGTTAAAGTGTGAATCAGGCGTTAAGGGTTAAACCCTTAACGCCTGACTTGTAATGAGGGCCAATGGGCCTCATTACGAGTACGGCGCTAACCAATGGCGCTATTAACGCCTTGGTTGACGCCGTACCCGGACCGGCAGCGCCTTGGTGGATGGCGGAATCACCGCCCGATTCCAAGGTTGGCGGGGCGGTGATTCCTCATTCACCAAGGCTCTTCCCCATTCCCAAATGAGCCCCCATAGGGCTCAATGGGAATGGGGAAGATGCAAATAACGGTGACCGTTCATTACGGTCACCGTTATTGGCTTGCAGGCCCCTTTGCGCCCTCGACTTTAACACCTGCTCAAAGCAGGCGTTAAGGGCGAGGGCGCAGAGGGAACTCGGAGTATGGCAGTAAGGGAATACCGCCACCGGTCTCGTTACCGGTGGCCGCTATCCCTTACCGCCATACTCGGAATGAGGCCCAATGTGTTATTTACTCCATTGCCTTTCAATTTGAAATCAGGCCTCAGAAATTATTGCAAACTAGAAACCCTTTCCTCCAAAGTTCTTTACAACCAATGGGTGTTCACAGTCCCCAACAACCATCATTAACTTCTGTAGACCATCCTCAAATTCCCTATTTCACTCGTGGGTCCCTTAGCCCACAATTAAGGACTGTAATCCAATGTTGAAGCCCATAATACAATGTAATGGCCCCTAATTCATGGCCATGTGTCCTTGCCAAACCTTCTTCCACTAAGGCGGTTTTGGCTCCCCTAGCCCATTGTTGGATTCCCTCTCCAAATATTTAATCTCCTAGACCCCACTTAGAGTACTTGGTCCTCTAAGCAAGCATTGCTTTACATAGCAAGCTAATCTTTGGGTTTCCAATGTAACCCGTTGTTCTCTTAGTACCATATTCAGTCACATACCCTTAGGTACTCTAGGCAGACCTGTGATCTTTCAGGTCACAATTTGTCCCCTTAACCCACCCATGGTCCCACAAACGAATCCTCAACTCCTATCCCCACGTGTGTTCTTCTAAGGCAGCTTGGTTCCCTTAGTTCCCTATTAGGTATGTTAGCACACCTCTGGGTCCTCTAGACCATCCTTGCCCCACAGTCTTTTCCTTGGTTGCTGTTGTCCAAGTTATATTCTACTAGGTCCCCTTGTCAAAACATGGCCAGTACCCCACATTTGGCTCCCATAGACCACCAGTGGTCCCTAGATCCCCCCTTAGGAATGTTAATCTACCTGTGCCTCCCCTAGCTATCCTTGAAACCTCTATACCGTGCCCCAATCTTGTTTGACACCTTTGGAACCCTACATAATGCTTGAGCCTCCAATTCAACCCTTACGTCCACTAGGACACTCAGCCACTGCCTATGTAACCCTTACGTTCCATATACCACACTTGGGTCTACTAGCCCACACAACCTTTACTGGCATCTATAAACCATCTTGGGTGATCCAAGTCACCAACTTCCACCAAGATTCCACCACCACCATCCGAAATGTAAAGCAGAGGCAATCCTGAAACTAATTTCTACAACAAACCTGATTGGAAGAAATTAGCTATGATATCATGAGGGACTTTATTGTAATACACCACCACAGTGTTGCTTTTTAAGGCAGTACACACTATCAAAAGATAGGTTCAGCATATTGATCTTCCAAACAGCAACTTCAAGAGTCATCAAGTGACACCGTTGCTATGGCAGAACAAGCTGTGATACTAAATTATATTCTTTCATTGAGGTACATTTCAAATGCCAGTTTTTTGCTCGTGATTAAACATGATCAGGCTTAAGATTTAATAGACCAGAAATAGGTACATCAGTTCCAACGAAATCAGCCCTCAAAGTAGTGATGGACGGGCCTACTGGGACTCTGGACATTTCTCAGTGTGGTGGGTCTCATCATCACAGGTCTCCTTAGGGCAGTGGTCTTCAAACTTTTTTGGCCAGGGCCCCCCTGAGCAAAATTTGGGCAGGTCGGGACCCCCCAGAAATGCCAAATGCACAGTATATATTGCGCGCCGTCACCTGCTCCCATCACAGTCGCTGGGCTCCCTCATCCCACTCCTACCTAGTCGCTGGTCTCTCCCCACCCCATCACACACCCTGGGCTCTCCCCACTCTGCTCCCACCACTATCCCATGGTTCCCGCCCATTGTGCTCCCACCATAATCCCTGGGTTCCCCCATCCCGTTCCCAACAGTCTGAGGGCAAGTGGCGGCTGGTGATTTTTTTTTTTTTTTTTTAAGTGGAGGGCATAACTATTTCTGCCAAAAATGCAATAGCGACCGAGCATAGTGAGGGAGCTCGAACCAATAAGGGGAGGTTAGGGGGGGGTTTCCCCCTGTGAATTTTTTTAAATAATGGGTTAAAATGTTGCATTGTAGAGCATACTTTGAACAAAAAATGGGTAAATAGCCAAACAGTTTGCAATTGGTGCTGGGAGTCCAGGGGGCAGGCATTGATATTGATATTTATATTTTATTTCTATCGCGCTCGTACACAAGTGTTTCAGAGCACAAGGCAAGGGAGGGGAACAGAGGAGAAGAAAACAGCCATCTTACTAGGCCCAGTAACATTGAGAACGCACAAGTGCGAGGGGGAGGGGAAAAGTGCATTGAAGGGGGGAGAAGTGGAAAGTGCGAAGCAGAGGAGAAACAGATAAATAAACATTGGCCTGCGTGTGGGTGCTGAAACGGCCTGCTCTGGCTGCTCTGTCCGTATGTGCAAGGAGGCGCAGGAGCTCCCCCTCAGACATACAGACATGCAGTGCCCCAGCCAGCATTTCCAATGAGCTATGCAATGCTGGCGAAGCAAAACGCCCCAGCACTTGCATGGCTCAGTGAGCATGTGCGGCTGGGGAACTAAACTAAACTGTCAAAGGGAAACTGTTTCCCTTTGACAGTTCAGCCAGCCCAGGAGCACTCCATTAGCTAGATAAAACAGTTGAGGGAGTGCCCACTGTTTCACTGGGCAGGCTCCTTAGCTCCTCCATAATGGGTGAGGGGCCACTGGGTGGGCGCCCCCTCGCCATTATGGATGAGCCGCCAGGCTCGGACAGGCCTATAGGGCAATGCCTGTATCAAAAATGTAAAATGCTAGTGTGGGCCAGTCAAAACGGGCCACCATTTTGGCCAATGTGGACCAGTTTGATGAGTTACTTAACTATGCAGTTAGTAATGTTGACCGTTGTTGCTGAATATATCACAATTTACTTACATTTTAACACAAAGCACCCCCTTGGGTACTATTGAAACAGTGGGCTTCATTAGAACTCTGGCGGTAGCTGTGCTGGTAAAACCGGCACGGCTGCCGCTGGAGTTGCATCCGCGTCCGGCACCCGCGAATGGGCAATTACCAGGTCATGCCGAGTTAGGCGGACATAATTGACCTTTCGTGGGTGCCGGTACCGGTAGATCCCCATTCCCATTGAGCCCCATAGGGCTCAATGGGAATGGGGGGCTCGGATGCACCGGCAACGTTCGTAACGGTGCCGGTGCAGCCAACGAACTGTGCTCGCGGGTGCCGCACGGCCTACCAGGTCAGACCTGGTGGGCTGGCAGGCACACACAAGCACAACTCTTACTATGGCGGTACGGTAGCAACGGTGCCAGTAGCTTACCAGCACCGTTGTTACCATACAGCCATAGTTGTAATGATGCCCAGTCTGTGACTAAAGGAATGAATATCCATTTACAACTGTGGGTCACTTTTTCATTGTTGCCTGAGACAGTTTCATGCTTCAGCCCGACCATGTGAGCCACCCCTATCATTTCTACGAATCTAAAAAAAAAAAAGTTTTTTTTTTTTTTTTTAAATTCATGCTGAGATCTCAGGGCCCCCCAGGGATGCACCCGCGGACCCCTAGGGGGTCGCGACCCACAGTTTGAATACCGCTGCCTTAGGGTGTGTACCTTGTTGTCTGCTCGTATTAACCTCAAGCCCAGACTTCCTCCCATAACTCCTTATCCTCCATATTCCATTGAGCAAAACATCTGTTTTAAAGCTTGCAGTATTTCTCATTGGTAATAAATGCATTATATCCATGTGTTGTTAAGATTAACTCCCTTTTTATCTCCACAGAGGGATAAATGTGCTTTAAAACACCCTTTGGGCACACCTTTCCAGAATTCCCTAGCAGAGAATACCCCCAACCCGTACTTCGAGAGGTTCAGCTTGCTCGCTACATTTGCTCACACAGTGATATAATACGGGGCAATTTAGGAAAACATGTCCAGGAATATTTTATTTTCCAGTTCACCTCTGTGTAATGGGCCCGATTTTAATCACTCAATTGCAGTAATTTAGGTTGTGACATCAGGCCTGTGAGCGCTCTATCACTGAGATTCTATGGAACTGCAACTGCAGGCATTGTACTTAAGCACATAGGGGGGAATGGGAAATGCTTTTGTGATATGCTTGCTTTCAGAGAGTTTGCATTATTGCCAGGATCCCCAGTGTGCCACAGGGTGAGAGGGAAGTGTCTTTCACAATGCCTCGACAATTTGCTGCACCTCTCCGGCTTAAATTAGCATTTGAAGAAATGTTCTTGGCTCGTGCTGATCAGGTGGCTAAACAAAGCTTGCCCATGGGAGGCTCGTTGCTGTGAGGTCGTCAGTGTCAGCCCAGATCCATTTCCCATTTGTGTATTTACTCAGAGACCCAGAAAAGCACTCCAGGGTTCTCCCCACTACTTATCTTTTTGTTTAAAAGTAAGACTCATGGGAACAGCCTCGCATCAGTGGTGTGTTACCAGTGCCAGACCTATACAGACGACGTGTATTTCTACGTCACTAATCAAATGCTTGTGATAAATTAATCAAGCAATCTTTTATAACACGATTAAAATCAGAGACTAGTCTCTCTGCAGGGACCGGGATTCAACCCGGTTGCTTCTAGGGCAAACAGCACTGACCCTGCGCTATCCCCCCTGCCCAATTGGGTCAGCATACTTTGCCACCAATAGGGCATGATATAATAAAGAAGAAGCGTTTGCTGCATTGCATTTATGCTGCTTCCTGTTTACAGAGCTGTTTGCCATTCATCCTGGATGTAGCAGTCTTGAGCTTGTCCTTGCGATTTCATAAAGATAAGTAAGTAATATTTACATAGCAATGTATGCCTCTACTATGATTCCAATAAGTACGTTAATGGGCCCGAGTATAATCTATAGGCACTATATCTTTATTACTATAGATCGTTTTTACTGCATTTTATATGATGTGCTTTTTTTCCAACATGTTTGGTGTTATATTTTTGAGTGTGCATGGTAGAAACAGTAGTAAAATGTTACATCTATGTTGAATGGCAGATGTTTCTGTAATCATTTTGAAATGAAACTGCATAATAATCTTGGTCAGACACATATGCACATGCATAAATTGAGAATACAAAAAATGCATATATTCAAAATGATGTGGAAAATAAGATCAGTGCTCGTCTGGCTGTGTTTCAAATCACATCAGCTTCAAAAATATAAATCCACTGAGAGCATTACTTGAATCAAGGGCAGTGCAAATACCAAGGAAAATGGAATCTTAGTGCACAATGAATTATTCATACACTTCAAAACTGTGATATAAACAGTACAATGTGTCCCAGCTGATCGTAAATGAATATTAACAATATCAAATGTTTGGCCTGAGCAGTGTTTTTTTTTTTCAAAGGCTGAAAAACAAAGTATTATAGGAAGATCTTTCCCGATCAAACCCACAGTAATTCCAATTGTTAAATAATCACGTCCTTGGATGCCCTTGCGGGCCATGATGTACTATTGTCCATATGCTTGAGTCACTGATTGCAGTGTGGGAGTCCAAACCAACCAATTGAGTTTTGATGGGTTCTCTCCCAGACAAAATCTTTGACTAACCGGTTAAAATGTTGCATCATACATCAGGCTGTGTGTGACAAATTGAGGGAAAAGCGAGAAAATGTGCAATCGGTTGGGAGGCTAATGCGTCACAAACATTGTGCAGAAGCATTTTCCAACACATTTTCCTAAGGCCTTTTGTCACAATAAATATCAGCATAAGCATCATGTTCCCGCTGGCTGTGACCATACATTTGCATGCTGGCTGCACCTATACATGTCAGAATTCCCATACAAGAACATACGCATATTTGCTTTGTGCATAATGCCAGTAATGATACTATAAGAAAACATGTCCAAGCTAGCTCAGAAAATATATGCCAGTACCTTCACATGGGAACATATTCCTGTTGGCCCTGCCATTAAAAATGCCATGCCACAATAGTAAGACATGTCCAGCATATAATAACATTTACATTTACTTTATCACAGATTCTCAGTAAAAATGCCCCACCATAATAAGAAATGGCTAGACTGGCAGCACCAAAATACAAATCTAGCTATGTAATAACACTTAGCATGCTTGCTTTATCATAAATGTCCAGTAAAATATGTCATACCACAGTAAGAAATAGCCATACTGTCTACACAAAATGCCAGTCTAGCCATGTAATAACACTAAACATGCTTGCTTTATCATCATTTCCCAGTCACAAATGTCATATCACAGTAGGAAATGGCTAGAGTGGCTGCACCAAAATGCCACCCTAGTCGCATAATAACACTTAACATACTTGGTTTTTCATAAATGCCCAGAGGCAGAAAACATAACCACACTGGATGCAGTAATGCAGTCCTTCATCTGACAAGATCAGTGTATGCAACAATAAGGATACCACATACCGAAAGTCTTCCCCCAACAGGCCCTACAAGGTCCTTGTCAGATGAATGGTCCATATTTCCATTAAAGGAAGTGACTATGAGACAGTAATCTTACAGGATATAATCATCCATTGCCCATCCAGGGCGGAAACACTTACCATTTCCACTTAACCAGGAGACATACTAGTCCTGCTACCTCTTACTACACCGTACATCAGCATTATATCAAGTCCAATATCTCTACTAGCAATCTCATTGGTCAATTGACATCAGAATACCTCGATAAGGGCCATGAAGGTTGAAACGTGTCAGCTGGAAATAGAATGAAACTATTTTCTCATGACATAATTATTAATGTTCACCTTTTTTGACTTGATGTGATAACAATTATACCCAGCACAATTGTGATAAGGGTTCTGTCCCTCTGTTATTGTCTAAGCTCAACTTGGGATGGAAGGCCCCATCTCTCTTGAACCCCCATACATACAGCAGGGTCCACTTAAAATTGTGCATTGATCAGCACATCAGTCTCTGTGTTCTAGTGCTCTATACTTGGCTTTTATAGCCATGTAAAAACACTTATCAAGCAAACAAGATCAGTGTTGTTATGCAGCAAGACTAAACAGGACTGCATTGCACCAGCCAGTCTGGTTCTGCTTTATGCCCCTGGCATGACATTTATACTGGGCATCATTGTTAAAACAAACCTGTTTTCATATTTGCTTTATCATAGATGCCCAGTAAGAAATGCACCTCCTCCACACAATCAGATGAGAATGTCTGATTTGGAGCCACAGGGAAAGGGTGTAAACCCACATCGAAAGGCCCGCTCACCATCATAGTGAGCAGTGGACACCGTACTGGTGAGCTGGCCTCTTTATTCATTCTCAAATCAAAGACCAGCCCACCGTGCTGGTGAGCGGGCTTTAGATTTAATGAATGAAAACAGTGGACCTGAATTAAAGAAGAGAGCTGCTCAGCAGCAGGTCTCTACATTAACTCATTAAATCAAATATTCCCGCTCACCAGCACAGTGAGTGAGCCTCATGATTCATTATCAAATGAAATGCTCACTCATCATCAGAGTGAGCGCCTCTCACCATGCTGGTGACTGGTGCTCTGCTTTCTGAGACCCATTCGCCAGTATGGAGAACAGTGCCTACTGTGCTGGAGAGCTGGCCTTTGATTTAGCAGTGGGACTCTGCTTTGATTCATTAAATCAAAGAGGCCTGCTTGCCAGCTTAGGGAGCCCTTGCTCACCGTACTCTGCTCATCCCCAAATTGGAGGCACGATTCGATTCAGAGAGGTCCGCTCAACAGCTCAGTGAGAGGCGCTCACCTTGCTGGTGAGTGGGATTCTGCTCTGACTCATCCCAAAATTAGAGGCCCGCTCACCAGTATGATGAGCGGGCCTCTAATTTGGGAGAACCTCCTCCCCTGCACCTGCAAATGACCGATTTGGAGGCATAAGGAGAGGGTTGCATATTTCTAGACCCATAAACATCATTCACTGGCACATTCACAACATACACTCTTTCTATGTTCTTTTCTTACCTGCAAGCACCCCGATCCATAATATGCTCCTCGAGGTCTTGCAACTGCTGGCTCTGTGCAACATGACCAGGAACCAGGAAGCGAAGGGCACTGTCTGGTTCATGCACAGGCATGCAGGAGCCAGAATATTCCTTGGAGGATGCCTCAACAGCTCTTTGAGTGCGGGATGCACAGGAGTGCCCCTCACACATTCAGAGCTGCAGGCAGTACTCTAGCCTGCATTCGCAATGGGCCAGGCAAGGATTTGGAAGCAAAATGGTTAGCATTGCATGGCCCATTGGAGATGGGCACAGGGAATGGACTGACAAAGAGAAACGTTTTTCCTTTGTCAGTTGAAGAAGCCAGCCCAGGACTGGACCCGCATATGCTTGTTGTAGCTGAGGGAGCGCTCTGTCTTTTTACTAGTCTGGCTTGGTGGCAGCTCATTCAATAAGCATTGGCAAAGCCAAACATTTTGGCGTTTACTGCTGTTCTTTGCATTTTGCATTTATTTTTTATTGTATATGGTTAAAACAATTTCAACCTTTACAACAATTCAATTAATCATAACACTACAATATAAAAACATTAATAATGTTTAATGGAATTATTAAAATGTCCACAAATAACAAAAATAATCCATTAGTTCTAGCTAAAGTCAACACAATGAATACTTCTTTTCACTCTATTAGCCTTCCATAGCGGATACATTTAACATTTTTTGGAAACCTAATACGACTAAACAGATTGAAGTTGGTTGACCACCCAAACATATTAGCAATAAAGAATCACAGTCATTCTGCACACTTTAGGCACCAATTTCCTAAACAATAAAGTGTGAAGTGCGTCAAGTGCATTGCAGTGAACCAATGGGTGCTTTAAGGTTTCTAACTCATTAATGTTACAGAAACGACAGAAGGCACTCTCTAGTAGGAACGATATTCCACCCAAAATGAATGTATTCTTCTCAAGAATAACGATTAGGAAAAAGATTCAGATACAGTGCGACAACGCCAAGCTTTTTGTGTTCATGATTCAAGTGGGACAGAGAGACATACCCGTGAAACCTATCAATAGTGTTTCACCAGTCTACTTGATAAAGAGCTGTTTTAACACTTCCATGGTGCTCCTAAAGATCTATTAATTTTTTTCCCACATTCTAGGAGCAAGAGTTTGACTGTTCCCTGAACATTGAAAATGAGAGCTCTCTCTTCGAAATCACAGCACACACCAACTCGTCATAAATAGAGCCTTTAAAAGGGAAAACTATGCTGGAAAGACTCAAGTGCCAACTCGTATTGTATGGCTGTCACCGGAACTGCATTTGGTACTTTCAGAGCTTTATGCCAGATTAGCGCTTCCAATTTGTCTAAGTGTTCCAGTGCAAAAGGACATAACAATTCCACTCCATAAAGTAATTTAGGAATTGCTTTTCCTTCATAAGAACTAAGCAATGGCTTCAGAGAGAACCCTCCATACTTCCGATTCACTCGGACTATCTGATTAGCAATTGTTTGCACATTCAAATTCAACAGAGCACTAATGTTGGCTTTCTGAGGTTGGCAACAAATGCGGTATCCCAAATAAACGAATATGTCTACCAGCACCAAGTTATCATTCTCCAAGCAGCACTTAAATGTATACTTTATTTTTGCTCTTAGAGATTTGGAGAATGTTAGTCATCCTAGTATTAATGGTCAGGGTGTTATCCTTTGCGAACCTTGAGAATGCATAGGGCAGTCTCTGAATGCCAATTGGGGTGCAGTCACATAATATAACATCATAAGTGTAAGCCAACCGTATAATATTCATCTGTCCCAGTTTTGGTGGCACAAATGAGACCGGGTCCACATATTCACCTACATCGGAAACTCATAACTTAAGAAGGCAGGGAGCCAAAACACATAGCTGCCGCAAACCAGACCTTGTTTTTAGACCAAGCCGTTTCTTGCAAACCCTTAACAACAAAGCCATTCACATAGTAGTGTGCCCTCTCCTGAAGCCGGTTTGGTAATTTTAAAATCTACCCACACTTTGAGCCCATTTCTCGAGATGGGTTAATAAGAGGGATACAAAGACCTTATGATATGATAAGGCATTTATAACGCGGCTGTACACAAGTGTTTCTAGACGCCACAAGACAAGGGAGGAAAGACATAGTTAGGACAAGACAAACGATCATACTAGGCCTTGTGTCATTCGGATCGTGCAGGTGCAACACTCCATGTGCAAAGTGAAGGAGAGGGCAAAGTGCAAGGGAGTGCAAACGAGGAAGAGCGATCAGAGCATCATGGCTCTGAGTAAGTGCAGTGAGGGCAGCACGGCTCTGGGTAAGTTCATGGAGGCAGGGGGGCTGAAGAGGTTACAGTTACGGCCGCTAAGTGCACGTTAGGCCAGGAGGCAGTGCAAAGGAAGACTGGTCATGGAGGAGCCTGGTACCCAGTGAGACTCTGAGGGAACCAAGCCAACGAGTGGAGCCACAGACAGGTAAGTTAGCAAGGGAGGGAAGGCAGAGGAGAAAAGGAGGGTCTTGAGCTACTACTGGAAATTTCAGGTGGTCCAGCACAAGTCTGAAAGGGGCAGGGAGGCCATTCCAGAGGCAGACACCTGCAGAGGAGAAAGATCTACACCCCACTCTCTGCCTGGAGAAGCGTCTGACTGTCAGAGAGATGGAGGTAGATGAGCGAAGGGCTCTAGAAGGATGGCATTTCAGAAAAGAGAGTTGGATGTAGTGTGGACCCTGGCCCCTGAAAGACTCGTGGATGATGCAAAGGGTCTTGAACTTGATCCTTGCCACCACCAAGAGCAAGTGGAGAAATTTCAAGGCTGGAGAGATATAGTGCCTGGGCTTGAGGCCAAGGAAAAGTCTTGCTATCCTGTTCTGGATTAGTTGCAGGGGGCCAAGAGTAGACATAGGAAGATTGAGAAAGTGGCTGTTGCAGTAGTCCAGCCTGGAGAGAACTAGGGCTCTAGAGACAGTGAGCTTCTGGGGGTAAGTGGGAAAAGGTAGAATGCCTCTGAGATACGCAGCTGAAAGTGGGCCTTTGATGTGAGGAGAGAAGGGGAGAGTGGAGTCGAAGATGACACCAAGGTTATTTGTCTCATAGGAAGGCGATGGTAGAGTGCCCAAGGAGGGCGGCCAGAGTGAGAAAGGGAAAGCGGGAGCACGGCCACAATGAGAAGGATCTCCGTCTTACTGGCATTAAGGCAAAGATCGATGGAGGCACACCGATCCTGCATCGTGGATAGACAGTCAGGAGTGAGCGAGCGAGAACAGGAGGCGGCGGGAAGCCTTAAAGAGAGCTGAGTGTCATACACTATAACACTAAAAGTTAGAAGAGAAGGTGGAGATTAGGTGGGCCAAAAGGGCCAGGAAGACATTGAAGAGCCAGGATGAGACCTTGGATCTCTTCTCTAGGGGATCCGCCTGTGGAGAGAGACATGGAGGAGAAAAAACACCCAAGTTGGACCTGGGAGGGACGGTCCAGGAGGAAGAAGGTCAGCCATGCCAGGGCTTGATCCGTGTTGCTCAGGTTCACCCGAAGTCGGTTGATTAGGGTGGCGTGATTGACTGTGTGGAGAGCAGAGGAAAGGTTAAGGAGGATGAGGACAGAGGGAGAGCTGGAGTTAAGGTTAGAGTGCTGATCTTCACAAGTGTTCATGAGAGCAGTTTCTGTGCCTCTGGCATCTCTGAAGCCAGACTCATGGTTTGGAGGCAACTATCAGATTCAGTGTGGAGGGTAAGCTGGAAGATGCCAGCTTTTCCAGGAGTTTGCCCTGGAAAGGAGTGATCGAAATCGAGCGATAGTTTGCCAGACATGTAGGATCGGCAGAGGGCTTTGTTAGAAGGGGTGCAGAAGGGAGTGTTTAAGGAGAGAGGGGAAAGTTCCAGTGGCGAAAGAATGATTGCAGAAATCGGCCAAGGCTGGAGCAAGGGTGGCAATATGCTTCTTGAAGGTTCTGGAGGAGCAGGGGAGCACCGGTTTGGATGACACCTACATAGATTGGAATTGTCTAGAGACATCGTCAGGTTTTGTCAAAGAGAAGGAGGAAAAAAGAAGAGTAGAGTAAGAGGCCGCCAAAGGGAGCCTGAGATAGGTAGGACGAGAGAAATATGAAAGCAAGGACTGGATGACCTGAGTTTTAGTGGTGAAATGAGAGGCCAGAGCCATACAGAGGGTCTGGGAGGGAGATGTTGAGGTGGAGAATGCGGTAGGATTGGCCATCTCCTTCCAGATTTTGAGGGGTTTTGTTGTATTTTTAGAGGCCACAGAGATGCAGGATTGGATATTGACCCTGTTCTTGAAGAGGACAGAGAGTCTGTATGGCCTTTGGAGTAGGTGGCTGGCCAGTTTGTCAGAGGATGTGCCCGAAGCCCTCCACTTCCTCTCAGCCATCCAGCACTTGCATTTTAAGACAAGGTTGGAGTCCTACGAAGATTTGCACTTGGAGGCGGGCTTCAGACTGATTCTCATGACAGGGGCAAGAATGAGTGCGAGCCAGCTGCAGTAGTAGGAGGAGCAGAGAAAGTGGAGGCAGAGAAAGTAAAGGCAAATATATCCACTGTCACTCTCTTCATGATCCAAATGACTGAGAAGGAATGTGGCAGAGCTGGGGTAGGCTTTGCTTGAAGGATAAGAAGTTTTAGGTGAGAAGAGACCAGAAGGTGGTCAGTCCAAGAGAGAGGAGTGCTGAGAGGGTTAGAGAGGGGGATATCTGTGGACATAAGAACATCCAAGGTGTGTCCAGCAGAGTGTGTCAGACCAGAGGGTAGAATGGAAAGGGAGAGAGAGACACATAGGCTGCGGAAGAGCCCAGATAAGGGATTAGGAGTTTCCAGGTGGATGTTGAGGTCTCTGAGGAGGAGATGTTGAGAGGTCGAGGCAAGGAGCAAAGAGGAGAGTTCATCCCATTTTGAGAGGAAGAGAGTGACCTGGTCAGGTGGCCTGTAGATGGTGGCCACAGTCAGAGAGAGGCCAGGAGAAATAGAAAGCCTGCAGTCTAGTCATTCAAAGGAGGAGTAGGCCTGCATAGGAATGACATAGGCAGGGACCCATGGCAGAAAGATTAGGGTCCTCCACCTCTGGGCCGGTTGCTTCGGGGCTCGGAGAGGATCTTTTAGCCCTCAGGAAGGAGAGTGTCAAAACATTTGAGATGGCCATGAACCATGTCTCAGTGAGGGCGAGAACATCGAGGCCAAGGTCTTTGAGGAGGTGGCAAATGTCAGAGGAATGTTTGACATCAGAGCAAGAGTTGAGAGTAGCTACGTGGAACAGGTTGCCACATTTGAAATTCTTCTGGGTTGGGTTGCAAGTGTGAGGTGCACTCGGGGAGGCAGTAGAATGGCCCGAGAGTGGGCAGAGGCAGTAGAAGGAGGTGGCATAGGGGCCAAAACAAAGGAGGAAGTGGGTGCGAGAGATGCGGCAGAGGAGGAAGGAGGTGACAGAGGAGCCAGTGAGGTGTTAGAGGGAGTGGTAGGAGATGGGAGGAAATTAATGAGACGTGGGAGACGACTATCAAGAAGGAGGAGATTGGACTGAGAGCCCTGGATCTTGATGGTACCATTTAGATAGACATCTCCAGGTGACACCATTAATGGAAGAGGTGGGGAAAGGAGGAGGAAGGAGGAGGAAGGAGGTGACACAGGAGCTGGAGAGGGAACAAAAAAGAGTATGTCGGTGAGAGTCTGTCTGGAGGAAGCGCTGATGTGGGTATCCACAATAGGGAGTCCTTGGTTGGAAACCAGATTATCCCTCTTGAACGTTTTCCTTTCAGACTTAGTAAGAGGGATATGATAGGAGATATAATAGCAGTTTGAGATGATGGGAGAGATTTAGAGCACCATAGGGGTGCCAGGAGGCAAGAGGGGAGAGTGAGGGAGGGAGGAAGCACAGCCCACAGCCCCACACCACAGGAAGCACCAGAGGGGGAGGGTTCACACTGCAGGAGGCACACAGGAGGCAACATGTAGACAAGACACCACAGGGGAATGCAGGGGCAGTATAGAGGGAATAGAGGAGGGGGGACAGCACACTACACAAACACCTAGATTCAAATTTCCTAAAAGCAGGGAAGCGAGGTCGGGTTTTAACACAACAGCACTGCTTGAGGCGGCAGCACACTGCACAACACCCAGATGTGAATTTACTAAGAGCAGGGATGAAAGGCCTAGTTTTAACACAACAGCAATGCAAGAATGCAGTTTCCTGGTGAGATGTGAGGGAAGGATTACTATCTGCATTCATGATGGAAATCGGTCGATAGTTCTTAGGATCGTTCCTTGCACCCGTCTTGTATATCGGAATGACATGAGATGTGCACCAACTGTCAGCGAAACGCTCAAACATGACAATTTCTTTAATTAGTTTGGAGAGTATGCTGGCCCTAGACGAACCAAAGGACAAAATAGTGGAGGAAAGAGACAAGCTGAGGGACAGAATACCAAACAGTGCACTATTCCCACTTGAGGCGATGAAGCTAGATAATCCATGTAACACAAAGGTCTATGAAGGTGAATGGATATGGTGCAACCCAGAAGTATGCAGCTATATGTACTGGACATTTGATGATCACGTAATTTATTATGGACACCTCAGAGGGGTAACAAAGATGTGGCAACCAAGAGTGATTGATGTGAAGTATGAGGATATGGTTGACAGGTCGACCAGAGGAGGGACTGAAGAAAGGGTCCTGAGGATGCCCCTCAACACCCCCAGATTAATGTCACAACAAAGAGCCAGAAATGCCCAGAGCCACCCATCTTATTTCGGACGAATCCCAAGTGCACCAATGATTGACAAGTGCACAGAAAGGTATCCTCTCAGCAAGCCATACAGACTGAATCCTGTACACATCTTCACTGGTATAGGAGAAGAGAGGGAGATCGTGGACGGAAATAACCTTATGGACTGTCTCGACTAAAGTACTGAGAAGCCACAATACTGATGTCATTAGTGACTCCATGAATAGCAGCATTAGACATGAAGCATATTCACAGTTTTGCACCGCATCACACAAATACACCCTTGTATAAATGAAGAGCATGCTTACACAGTTCTATAGCTAGAGGACAGATACATGTACATACTATCAATGCTTATATTATTTTTGACATTCGCAGAAATTCAGTAACACTGAACCGCAAGGCATAGGAGGTCCTAAGCAAGCTTTCAGATGCTTTTAACAATGATCAAGTGGACATGAAGGAGTATATATGGAGCCTGATAGAACCAGGTATCACTAACCTTTAGGGAACCTTGCAAAACATGGACAAAGTAGAAACCACATTATAAGGTTTAGGAAAATTACAGCAGGCCTCAGGCCACAGAGCATGAGACAAGCACAGCTGATTCAGGCTGTATAGAGAGCAAGACATGCAAGACAAGCTCACAGCCAAGTTCAGAGATACGCAGACACATTCCATTCTCCAGACGACAAGGGGACCAGCTGCAGAGAAATGGAATAAATCCTTATAAATGTACACTAAAGAGCACAATTTTGTGGTCCCCAAGCATGTGGTAAAGACAAACGGGACAATGAACAGTCATCTGTGGTGGAAAAGCAGAGCCGATCCCAGCAAGTCAGACACAGATGGCAACACGTGTTTCAACGTGAGGAGTGCATTCTCATAGGAAAGGGTGGAACACACAAGTTACACTGCAGACACATAATTGTTCTCATCATCTTGAATAGGTGCAAAGAGGGCTGAGAACTCAAACAAGTCCCAGGCCTAGAGAGATCTGCTCTAACCAATCACAGCTTAGAATGCCAGAGGTGGATAGAAAAGGGTACGAACCAATAGTAAGCCCATTACTCTGCAACAATGTGATAGATCGTTTCTTGGAGACGGCACAGGCCAGCCAACTGACATGCAACTACCAGTAATATAACTTCTAGAGGAGGCCCCATAGATAATAGTACTCTCCATACCTAATCCCTTGTGATGATAGGCATTTCGGGGAAGGGCCCAGGTGATGAGGACATCCATGTAAAAAACTATGTTGTACGCCATGCACAGCTGAGATGTACCAGAGAATTCCCATTTTCTTGTATTGATCCTTGTTGATTTTATTTGCAATAAACCGCAGTACTAACTTGCTGTTGGCTGAGTCCTCTGTTTATTCCGGGGAGGGTGTTGAGCCCTCGAAGTCAGACGCAACCCCAGCCATACTCTGACATACCTTGGAGTCCCTCCCAACAATATATGCTTCATTGAATTGTTATGCCACTCCACACAAGTCCCATGCACTCTATCTCAGCCGATGGTGGCATTATATGGATGCATTGATAGGATTATGTTAGTAATTTGTGACCAGGGTGATTATGCACCAGGCATCCAACTAGGTTTCTCAATTCAAATCATGATTCGCAGTCACCTACGTTAACATACAGCACACGCTCTGTTCTTTTTATATTTTTGTAATTGAAACCCAAATCAAGTGGGCAATTGTTGTTTCTTTTTTCTTTGACAATAAGTATTCAATAACATTGCCTTAACTTGCTATTTGCTAGTAGTTTCAGGTACTGTTTTAGCACAATAATTTAGCCTTTTGACCTTAATGCTCCTGTTTCAATTTGGACACTGGTTTTTACGCATATGCAGTTTTCATCATTATGTACACATGCTCCCTTACACGCTACTTTACATGGTCCCAGTACACCATGCATGCCAACCAGACTCTTTTGTTAATTATGTACCTTCAAAGTGAATGGCTGACATTTGTTGGCTCATGTATTGTCATGTCTGCCTTACGTTAAAGCTATGGCAACATTGGGCCTCATTATGAGGTTGGAGGTAGCCTTGCCGGTAAATTCGGCAAGCTACCTCCATACCGGCATGGAAATTCTCCACCCATGAATGGACAATTACCGGAGTATTCCGGCCCTGCCGGACCCGGTAATTGCCCTTTTGTGGGTGCCGGTGCCAGTATATATCCCCATTCCCATTTCAGCCCCATAGGGCTCAATGGGGATGCCTGTAGCACTGGCACTGTTCATAACTGTGCCGGTGCTACAAGCATGCAGTGCTCGCGGGTGCCTTTCATTCTGCCAGGGCAGACCTGGCAGAATGAAAGGCACCCATGGCACAACTCGGAGTTTGCCGGTCCCGTAACAACGGTACCGGCAAGCATACCAGTAACGTTGTTATCGGACCGGCAACCTCGTAATGAGGCCCATTTACTTTAAAATGTAAATATTGTTGGGCCTCACACTTCGACACAATATAAATAGTAATAATTGTCCATTCTTCACTATTTAAACTGGGCCCTATACGAATGGGGCATTCAAAACGAACTTGATGAACACGGCTGCCCATTTCAACACATCTTCGTGGTGTTTCGCGACGATGATATGCGTCTTTCATTTCTTGCTACATGTGATATGCACCGTGTGGCCACAGGCCCCTTCTTATCCTGCATTCAGCATCTAGGAATTTGAGCGAAAGACGGAGCGATGGCGAAAGGCTTCTTCTTCATGGACTGTGATATATATGTTTGTCTCTTTTATTCCTCCCGTAGCCCCGAAGCCATAATCCGCTGTAATTAGCATGTTTCTATGACTCAAAGTGGGTATTCCCCCCTTTTTTTTTACAGCTTCCAATTGTTATTAAACATTGATCTTGTTCACTACCAAAAGCTTTTCAAGCATCATTTTGGCAAGTTGTTATTTTCACGTCACAATTGTTGGTAAGGACTTATTATTTTTTGCTGAGCACCTTGCGTTTGCACTATTTATATCTACTGGGAGCTCAGTAATGGCATCTTTTTATTTCAGCAAACGTGTCCTCACGCGTCCATGCTTTAATCTCATCCCATACCGTCGAGGGTTGCATGCTGCATTGTGGCGGCTGCACATAACTGCAACACTGCTTACATTGGTAAGAAGCATGCAATAGAGTGTGTGCCCTTGGACCTCAATGCCATCATAGTGTTCTTCAGAATAATCTGCAGTGTCTTGCTCTCTTGCTTTTCCTTAGACCCGCCTGGGCTATTACTGTCAGGTTTCGCCCACATGAGGGGATAAGTGATCCAACATGTGGGTAGTTCATTCTTGAATCAATTGTCTGGTTAAGACGTGACCTCAATGTGGACAGCAATATCATTTTAACTGTGTCCTTTTTGTTTCCAGTTTGATCCTAATTTGGCTCTGTTGGTGGAACCTATATTGTCACACGGCCCGGCATAGGTTTTATCTACTTGTGTGGAACATGGGGTTTAATACTATTAACACCTTGGACAGTGTGTCCTTCCTACAATGTTCACTTAACAGACCAACACCAGATTGTAACACATGGTGGATATTTCATGTTGGCCACTTAATCTCATGTATTTGTGACATCAACATATCACATGATATATTGAATTGATTGTTCTTCTCTTTTGCTTCTCTCTCCCCATGTTCCTCGCCTTGCAATCAATGATGGCATATCTTGACATACACACCATGGTGTATTGCATCACATTTGCTTTCACACCATGGCAACTATCATGTCTATTCTTGGACTCACTTTTCAGGTGATTCACATATGAATGATTTATTTATGTATTTATTTAACATTTGTAGCATGGGCCAAACCCTTAGGTAGCTGGGCGCTGGAGAGCAGATAATACACAATACACATTACAGAGTTTACCTCAGGCAACGATAGATAACATAATCAAGTTAAGCATATTTACAGACATAAGATATTTACAGATACATTCTTCCCGTTAGTACAAAGTCAGTAATATTTACTTATAAAACATATTCACGTAGGTCATTTGCGAATGAGCTATATCAGATGTATTTCAGAAGCATATTGTATAAGGATGGTACCGTGAGCATTGAGGCACATAAGGCAACTCATTGGAGGTGAAGAAACAGGCTTTAGGTTTTCTGCGGAATGAAGTGTGTGAAGGGTCGGATCTAATGTCTAAGGGTAGTGCGTTCCAACCTTTGGCTGCCACAACTGTGAAGCTACGTGCCCCCTGTGTGGTGGTGGGTCTTGCTGCCAGTGCTTCTCAGGCCCTCTCACCCCGGATGCGGCAAGCCAGCTGGATGTCCTTGGGCATAATGGTCACTCTTTCCTTCCCACTCTCCCCCTTCCTTCCTTTTCTATGTCTTAGCTCTTGCACTATCTGAAATGTTGTCTGGACGAGTACGATAGTTAATTTCACATCCTTAATGTTCATGGACTGTAAGAATGTCATTGTATTTTCCCTTGTTCCCTCCCTTTCCTTGAAGCGCTTTGAAACACATTGTGTAGAGGCGCTATATAAATAAACTATCATATCAAATCATATCTCTTGGCTTGGATGGCGCAGAGGTTGGTGTCCTCAAAGAGCCACACCAAGTAGGCCTCGCTAGCCTCCTGCAGGGCCATGACAGCTGAGCTTTGGAAGTGCAGGTCGGTCTTGTAATCCTGTGCGATCTCCCGCACCAGGTACTGGAATGGCAGTTTGCGGATGAGCAGCTCGTTAGATTTCTGGTAGCGCCGGATCTCCCTGAGGCCCACGGTGCCCGGCAGGTATCAGTGCGGTTTCTTGACACTGCTAGAGGCAGGGGTGCTCTTGCGGGCAACTTTGGTGGCAGATTGGTTTGATTTTCTTATGCAATGCTGTAACAGCCTTGATAAAGACCTGAAGTAAGGTTGAAACACGTGTCGGCAGTCCATTGTTATGCAATTGTGTTTCTTATGCAGGCAGTACCTGCATGGATGTTACATATGATTTTTGTTTGATTGTGGTTTCACATTAAATTGCATTTCCTTGTAACACTCTTACTTCGCCTGACACGCAATGACCTGCTTTTTTGTAAACGCTAGTCATAGATTTGACTGCTTGGCTGCGCCTTATCTGCACTTGTACTTCTTTCACCTTGCAGAGTCAAGAAATGTCCTCTTTGCCTGCTTTGTAACTTGTAACGTCTGTAACCAAACTTTAAACCTCCTTGTCTCTTGCGCCCTGCTACCTCAGATTCCGGTGCGCACAATAAATAAATAAACAAACAAACAAACATCATCTGCTGCACGGGCATAGTTGTCTTGGGTAATGGTGGATTGTGGAGTCCTCAAAAGTGCAGTACATTTTCTAAAGGCAGTCTGATGGATGCAGGAAGGATACAAGTAGCATGCTTGCAGGGGCAAAGTCACAGGTAGGGGATATGGTGGATCGTCCAAGAGAACTGAAATACTGAGTTTGCAGTCTCTCATGTGCTTTGCTAGGTAAGGGTATCTGGCTGATGTCCAAGCAAAGTTTTGAACCACAACTAAATGATGGAGCAAGGCTAATAACGGCCATGCTTTATTTATCCAGATATTATGGGCTGTCCTTCCTAGGGTAGGAGGGATCTGTCAGGGATTGGCATATACAGATGGTGTGAGCTGTTCGCCACTGGGGGTTTCCTGCAGCAGGAAGGTACTGTCTCACCCATGAAGAGCTATTTGCAGTAAAATAAAGAGAAAGGTGCAGAACAGCTACCTTTACACATTTTGGTATCATGTCTGGGGATGAACGTCAAAGAATTCTGTTTGCATAGCATGGGAAAAACAGGTCTTACAGTAGCTCAAATGTCTATGTTTTAACGTTAGGGAGAATTCTCATAAATGGCTGATTTCCCTTACACAATGAGTCCCTCAGCAGCTTTGCTGGATCTCTAGGATTTTTTTTTCACCTGGTAAGAGTGTGAGCCGTTTTCCCACTCTTACATGTGTTTTGCTATGTGTATTTCTACTTTCTGTGTGATCTTGGGCACTGGAGCCCACCTACTCCAAGGCACCATATTTTTCATGTGTGTTACACAGCACCTTCAGTGCAGTGGCACAGTATTCTTTTAGACTTCCCACCGACTCCATTTTTTTCTGGGGCTGACTACAGTCCCCCAGAAAAGGGTAAAGTTGCCATTAACTTTACTATAGTCACTTTAAACCACAGACCCAGTACACACCATCTTACATGGAGTATTGGAAAGGGTTAACTCTTATCCCTCTTTGTCTGTACCTCTTGGGGCATTGTTTCGCTCCCTTAACATTAAGACTTGGCTGGTAGCAGTGGTATCTACCCTAACATTTCTACCGTGATTATCTTATATTAACATGGTAATGTTTTAAGCTATTTTATTAGCCTCGAACATAAACCTGCTTGACCAAATACATTTTATTTTGTTTCCAGCTGGGTTTATTCACCATTTCTTTTTGTTAAAGTCTTTCTCGTGTTTCTCTCTGCACGCCTAACCAGGGATGACACCATTGTTCGCTGCCTTTTCACGGGCTTCTGCACAGAAGCCCTCCTTAAGGCGTCTGATAGTCCAGGTAGTCAGGATGTGAGGGAGGGATCTTCGGACCCCTGCCATGGGTTCCCTTGGTAACCCAAGTCACATTCTTGTCTGATTGGCTAAGGGGACTGGCCTTGCCAGGCCAGCCACCCTGCTGTGTGATTGACAGCCAGGCTGTATGAATGGGGGAAAACTGTGTAAAAAGCAGGTTTCTGGGACTGGAAGAGCAGAGTCTCCACTGGAACGAAAGAACCAACGAGGAACTGGAAGAAGAGGAGCCCTACCATGACTGAACCACTCGATGAAGCCCTGCTGCACGTCCGAATCGCCAGAATCCAACGACAGAGAACATCCTCCAGGAAACTTCTTCCCTTGAGCTGGTGGGACCTACCAGTTCACCCAAACTACAAGCCAGGACCCATCCTCTGGTCGAATTCGCTGTACAGTGCTACAGTGGGCCGGATAGCCAGGAATGTCGGACCCTGCTTGGGTTTTAAGGAGCACACCTTTTATTTGTTGTTTTCTCTGCTGCTAGTTTCTTTCCTGGGTGGCGCAGGACCCTCTAGTCTTCCTGCTTTGTGTCAGTCCGACAGTCACTTCAGGAACTGTGAGCCTGCGGGAACCACTAGGAACGTCCGCCTCAGCTACAGCTCCCTCTCCGTTTTAAGGTACTGTGCAAACCCGGTTGTCCGTTTCGTTCAGCCGCGAGGAAAGTGTTTGAAATCTTTCTCCAATCTGAGGGCTTGTCCTTCTCTTCTTTTTGAAATAACTTTTCTACCAACCAACCTTGTCTGGAATCTGTGCCACAAACTTTACCGCAAACTACCCTGAACTGTTTGATCTTGAGCAAAAGACTTTTGACTCATTGACTTTGGCCGTAAGCCTTTTCTAGCTGATCTCCTCACTGTAGTCTCTCCTGTTCAATTGCTCTGAGTACTTACCTGTTGGTTTTGCCTAATTTCTGATAACTTTGTCTTTCCCTCCCTTTTAAATTGCTGGAGTGCCACTTTGCTCCCACTTCATTTTGTGAGCTTAACTTGTCTGGAATTTAAGGGAAGTGGTGTGGTGTATTTATGATTGTTATTTTTAACTTGCTTAGAATAGTGAAATGTTATGTAACTGTTGAGTAAATAAATATATTTTTTTTTACTTAGAAACCTTGATTCAGTGTTTGCCTGAATCATAGTAATTGCTGTCCTTTGGGTAACTATTCGTACTGCTCACTTACTCTTTAGATAAATCTGGCTGCTCCGCTACTGCTACCACTATAACTGTGTAGTACAGGCGTGTACCAAAGGTGTAATTGTACTGTCACTTGTAGTCTCAATTGTGTGTAATGTTCCCAAAGGGTACTGCATATAATTCTGCCTAACAGTTAGCAGCAATGGCAAAACAGGCCTTTCAGCAGGCCACACAAAGGCAAGTGATGAGGGCACTGCATGTAGTCCATATGTCGTTTCTTGGTAGTGAAGTTATTAGGCATGTGTGATGGGTGTCCTGCATGTGTCTGTACATGTTTATGGCACAGAGAGGGAGATGAGCTTACTGTGTGTTGTTCCTGTGATTGTGCACGCATTCATTGCTGCTCCAAGACAGTCATCCTCTGGGTGGTATTGTTTGCACCAAATGGTTGCTGGTGGCCTGTCTCTGCGTACTTTGCCCCACTAGGGTTATGGGTGGAGCCTGAGGATTTTGTCGCCAACCCTCCTACATAGGCACATGGCATGTTGCAGTGTTATGCAGGGCACAACATGGCAATATGCATTTACATACCACTGGTGGTGTATATAGAAGTATACCACCCAAATGGTCAAGCGAATGGAACCAGAACATGAGCCCTTCAAATATGCGCTTGACTATTCCCCTAGTGGCTATGCATTGTAGTAGGTCCCACCTGGGTTTGAAGTATTCCTGATGGTTTTGAGGAGGAATAGTGAGAGGATTGGGTAGGCACTATGCCCTTCATTAGGTAATTGGTAAATATGGGTTAGCATGGGTCCTCTGATAGGTGAATATTTTTCATTTGGCTGGATGTACATGATGGGTCATACATACCAACAAGCAAAGGTTGCCACATGTGCCAGATGTCAGAGCCTTATGGATATGGGAATGGCAGGCAGGTGTCATGAATGCATCTGGGAAAATTGCCTGACCTGCACATTGATGCAATGCCAGTTGTTTCTATTCTAGTATAGGTGCTCTGTTCCTATGGGAGGGTGCAGTGCTACATGAATGCAGTCAATGGCTTTGAGCACACTGGGGAATTGTGAAATGTCAAGGAATTTCAGGGCAAATCTCTGACTGGCTTGCAGAGTGTGGGGCATCTCTTTATGTATATGCAGCCATGCAATTGTGTACGACAAGACCTGATGCAAGCACTGGGATTTTGTGGGTTGGCATATGCACCGACAATGGCTGTGTTCTGCTGGAATTAACCAGTGGTCAAATGGTCAAGGGCATATAACCGGTGGAAGCTTGTTGTTATGGGTGTGGGGACTCTGCCCCCTAACTTGAGCGGCAGGCAACACAATCCACTCCTGTGCTTTATTTGCATGGGTGACTGTGCTGCCTGACTCAGAGCAGGGGCACGCTACCGCTTTTTGTTTATATGCAGAGCCATAGCACACAATAATGGGAGGTGAGTGAGACTCATAAGTCTGGTCCAACCACCTCCCATTACTGCGCTAATAATGTAGACCCATTGATTGATAGGGCAGGAGTCCTCTCCTTTCCATCACTATGTTTACACTGTGGAGAGGAGTGGCAAAGCACATGGGCATTGTGTCCACTAAAACATGCTGTGCACCAGTAAGAAAGTGCATGCAGACTGGAGCCACCAAAGTTAGACAGTGCAGCCACTTACTTTTTTGGGGCAGCCAGTCCAGTTATAATAATTTACTGGGGCAATGTATTTTTTACTGGGTGTCTATGACAAAGCAAACATCTTTCTTCCGCAGTAGCCTCCCTCTGGAATGGTCTCCCTGCCCCCATCAGGATTGAGCCGGATCTCCTTACGTTCCGGAAGCTCCTCAAGACTCTCCGTTTCTCCTCCTCCTTCACTCTTCCCCTCCCCTGCTAACACTTTCTTTCTCCCTCAGTGACTGGTGGCCTGGTTCCCTCTACAGGGCTTCAGGCCGGCCCCCTCCCAGTATCCCCTGCACTTATCAAGTTGGCCCTCACCTCTGCAATCCTTGACACTTGCCCTCTGGTCTCCTCTTAGCACTTTCAGCTTGCCTCTTAACCCTATTTACAATTCACACCATAGCACTTCATTTTGTTGCACATTCTGGCACCTCCCCACCCCACCCTATCCCTCGCATTTCTTTTTCTGCACATTTACGATCAGAATGTCACACGACCTAGTAGGACTGTTATTGAATCTTTCTTCGTTGTCCCCCCCCCACTTTTTTTGTATTGTGGCACCTTGAAACAGCATTTGTTATATATGTACCTTACAAATTACCAATAAATAAAATAAAATGAAACTAAGTGTCATTACATGCCGAGACTTGCGTACTTTGGTGTGGGCAGTCTAGCTATAATTTCATATAGTGGTATGATATTATTTAGTGGCTAGTGTGGAATATGTTGGTGCAGCCTGTCTAGCTATTCCTTACTGTGGCATTGCATATTTTTAATTGGTGTCTATGATAAAGCACACAAAATAAGTGTTATTACATGGCTGGACTGGCATATTTTGGTGCAGCCAGTATAGCTATAATGTCTAACTGTGGCATAGCACTTTTGTCAGGGCATATATGAGAAAGCAAGTATGATATGTGTTATTACATGAAATACAGGTGTATTGTGGTGCAGCCAGCATAGATTTTGCATGTTTACTGGGTATGTATGATAAAGCAAGCATATTAAATGGCTACAGTGGCATAGTTGAGTGCAGGCATTCTAGCTATAAGTTCTTACTGTGGCATGTCATTTTTTATCAGGCATCTTCGATAACGCAAGCATGGCAAATGTTATTACATGGCTATACTGGCATAATTTGTTTCAGTCTAGCTATAATATCTTCCCCTGTCAATGCATTTTTTTTACAGATCATCTATGACAAAAAATAATTTTTATTATGTGGCTTGAGTGGCATATTCTGGTGCAGGCAATCTAGCTATAATTTCTCACATCGACCTTTTGCATTGAATGGGAGTTCTTACATGTTAACATTAGCATATATTGGGGCAACTTGCATGGACATATAAGGGACCAGGCAGAATGAACATGTTTTTTACACGGCCATATTTTGCAGGCACAAGCATTGCTAGAATAGATTTATCATCATGCACATTTCCCTCCATATGCTATGTACCACCAAACATTTTGCTTTTTTGTTGAACCTTAACTGACTTTTTATAGGGAAGGGTGCCCTTCAGCTTTACTCCCCTGGCCTTTTGCTCATGTTTGCACAGGGAAACTTATCAGTTCTTCAGACTATCAGTCGTAGGAAACTATGTTTCCCTTATTTATTTTTACCTTTTACTTTTTTGGTACATTTTCAACAGTGCACACAGCATCTTCCAATGCAGTGGGGATTCTTTTGTGTCACCCTACTCGTTTACACTTGGGATATTTGGTAACTGGTGGAAGCAGATACATTTTACAATTTTTCAATTATTTTGTGTGTGCACATATGTGTTTACTGCATCTGTCTACTAAATGTGAATAGTGCCCTAAGGTGGCTGTCCCTTGTACTTTTGCCATATTGTTGGCCTTATATTTCCTGCCTTCTCAGGTCAGGAAAGCCCATAAATGTTTATGCACTTGCTCTGGAAAGCTGCTAATGTCAGGGGTTTGTGATGTCTTGTGTGTGTGTGGTCCAGGAAGTTGGTGTAACTGTCTGGTCCCACTCCACACCTGTAGTGCCAGAGAGTCAGGGTGTGTGGCATGAGTGAAACCCACTGTGGTCCCTGAATGGACCACTGCTAGCTGTTTGAATGGTGCAGATCCTTATCATTGGTGGGCTTGGACTTGCTTCCAGACCGCATTTAGAATAAGAAGAGGACTCCTCCAGCCATTTATTCAGATCAGCATCAGAGCCAAGGATCCTGTGTAGAAGAGTAGCCAACTTAAGATCCGTGGATGACTACTGAGGAGGCCCGGTATCACTTCCTGTGTTTGGTTCAGTGAAGCCCTGCTGGACTACCTGATCTGCGAAGGCTCTCTGCTGTGCTTTAACCCTTGGACTGGTGGGACCAACCAGACTTGATGCATTCTTGAGGATCCAGATGTTCTGAAACTTTGGAAATGTCCCTGGACCACCCAGTGGACTGACCAGCTTTCCACTGGGCTACGTCCGTAGAATCATTGGTGTGCCGCATTCTTTGCAGAGTTTGGTGGTCTCCAGCTTCTGCCACAAGTCACCTTCATGCCAAATTTCAGCTAACCAGCATCAAGGGATCTTGCTCAGAAAGCTCTTCTTCTACTGTGATTGGAAAGACGCCTGCTGTCACCCGTGTACGGTAGCCATCACTGGAACACACCTTCCCCCAGCTGGTGAAGTGTCCTGAAGAGGTCTGCATCATTGTCTTCTGCATTTCTTCTTCACAAAGGGTTGCACTCTGCTTGTGGAACTGACCAGAAGAATCCTTGCACCCACAACTCCTGGGCATCTTCTACTGGATCCTATGGCGGGAACATTTACCTCCAGTGACTAGCCGTCGATCTACCTAGTCACAAGGGAAATACATTTTATGTATTTGTTTATACTGCGTCGGAGCCCGCAGGAATCAGGGCGCCGAACATAAACACAAGAGATTAAAGGCATACATGTCACAGTACAACACTTAACACATATGTTTCAGTCAAATAGTGGGCCGGGATTTGTCCACGTGTCATTTTTCGAAAAAGAAGTGTCTTGACCTTCTTTCTGAAAGTGCTGTACGAAGTCTCAAGCCTGATGGATAGCGGGAGATTATTCTATGTGGTGGCTGCTATCGTGTGAAAGGCTTTGCCTAGGCCATTTGTTTTCTTTTACTTGATGGTTTCTAACTGGCCCTGTGCTTGGGACCTGAGGGCCCGCCTTGGTACATACATGATCAATTTAGTTTTGAGGTATGCGGGGGCTGTGCCATGGACACAGCGGTGAGTTAGGGTGAGAGCTTTGAATTTAATTCTGTGCTCGATGGTTAGCCAATGGAGGTTTCTCCAGTCCTCACTGATGTGTTCTGATTTCCTTTTTGCTTTTATGATTCTCACCGTATGATGTTGGATTTTTTGACATTTTGCTATGTGACCCTTGTTGGCCCCCAACAGGAGAGCATTTCCGTAGTCCAACCTCAACAAGAAGGTTGCTCTTGCCAATGTAGCACAATTTTCCTCATTAAGCAAGGGCAGGATTCTGTATAGTAGTCTTAGAAAGTAAGAGCAGTTCTTATTTGACTGCATGACATGTGCCTCAGTGCTTAGAGAAGCCTCTAAGTGCATCCCATATTCTTGACTTTATTCACAACTTTTATTTGGGTGTTGTTATAGGCAGGGACTTGCATTGTTGGCTTAATTTGGTTCTGACTTGGTTGGTCCCAAAGATCATCAGTTCTGTTTTCTTAGCATTCAAACACAACCAGTTGTTGGTCTTCCAAGTTTTGATGATTGTATATAGTTTCTTGACCTTGAAGCTTTCTTGGGCATAATCACCACTCATCTCAATGATCAGCTGGGTATCATCTGCGTAATCTGTGAAAAATGTATAAATTGCAAAGGAGCAGAGATAGGCTTGCCCATTGGGGTACACCACAGTTGATTGTTTCTTCATAAGAGAAGGTGTTCCCCCAATGAACCTTAGATTTCCTATTCGATAGGAAAGATGTTAGCCAGTCTATTGCTTCGATGGAGCAATTTGCTCCATTTTTATGTGTTTGCTTAGGTTGATTGTGATCCAGCAGGTCAAAACCTGTGCTAAGGTCAAGTAAGATAAGTAGGCCGGCTTTTCCATTTTCAACAATGCTCAGCATGTAAGACTGAAGCTCGCTCATAGCCGTCTCAGTCTTGTGTGCCGCACTAAAGCCTGACTGTTCACCATAGAGAATCTCATTGGCTTCTAGATAAGCCTGGGGTTGTTTAGTGGCAACCTTATCTAAGAACTTCAATAAGAAATTGCAATTTGTAATAGGTCTGAGATTACTAGGGTCACTTTGATCTAGTTAAGTTTTTTTTATCTCGGGGTGTAATTGTAACAGTATTAATATCTGCCGGTATATGCCCCTCTCGAAAGGAGGCATTTACCATTTTGGTCAGTAAGGGCACAAAGATGGTTGCATTTTCTAAGATGAGTTTAGGTGGAATTATGTTCTTGGCACATGCAGTGGGTTTCATAGATTTTAGAGTGTTTAACATTTGGTGGAATTTAAACGGTTCTCTGTGTTGCACATATTCTACTTTTAAGCGCTGTCTGATTTTGAGTGAGATTTTTGGGCTTCTTTTAAGATATCCCTAGCCTTCCTGATTTTCTCTGTGAAGGAATTTTGAACCTTGTCACAGTCTTCTTGGGAAGGGGAAAATGGAGGGTCTAGTACCTTGGGTTTTTCTATGGCTTTTAGAATTTCAAAAGGTTTACTTGTTGAGTTTTCAGCTGATTTTATTTATACATTTTAGTCATTTTTTTTGCGTTACTAATGCCATCTCTATATGATTTTTCACTTTCTTTCCATTTGGCTTTATTCCAGTGATGGATGTTTAAGCCATGTGTCCTAATGTTTCGTTTTTTGTTTTTTTAGTTTGACAAGGGTTGTGGTGTACCACATCTGGTGATTGTTATTAGATCTAATGAGTTCATTTTTTAAGGGAGCTTTTAGGTCTACTAATTGTTTTGCCCGATGTGTTAAATCAGCAATCAGTTTATCACATGAATCATCTTCCTTGGATTCACTGAGTATTTTGTTTATGCATTGTTCCAAATGTACAGGTTAAATTTTTTTGTAGTTCCTACTTCTGATCTTTTTAGGTTTGTTGGCTGAATTGTTCTTATTCAGGGTATTTATTGTCAACATGCAGGTAACCGAGGAATGGTCAGACCAGAAACATTGCTTGGTTTCAAATTCCTTTGTTTCTATATTATTGGTAACTATCCAATAAAGTTGATTTCCATTTTCCATGTTTGGGTGTGAATTCACACAGAGAAATCAATGTTCTTTAAGGTCTTCTCCAGATGGATTGCCTCTTTGCCTATTGGATGCCTGTGCCAACTCTTGAAATCTCTGAGGCTTACTGTGGCAGTATTTGTACCCTTCAATGCGTTTATTTGTTGGGTGATTTAATCATTGAAGTCAGAGATGAGGGACGGGGGTCTATATGGTAAGATGAAATGAATGCAGCTCTTAGCTGTGGGTGTGTGTTTGAGGTGGAGTATTTCGCATCCAGCACTTGTTGTAGTTGAAGGAAACATTGTAATGCTTTCTCTCATTATCATTGCCACTCCTCCCCCAGAACCAGGCTCCCTGTCCTTATGATAGATCACATAGCCCCGAGGTACTGCTGTGGAGCAGATCGGCCCTATTGGCTCCTGTAGTCATGTTTCATTTAGACATGCAATATCTATATCATTGTCCTGTGTAAGATCATGCGCATCTTAGGTGTGTTTATTTAGTGATCTTGTATTTAAAAGGCATACCTGCAGTTGCCTAATTTCGGCCTTTTTATCAGCCTGTGTGCTATTGCTGGTGTTGCAGATTTTTCCCTTTAGTATCTTTTTGCCCGGGTTGCATTTCTTAGTTTCTTATGGGAGTGTAATCGTGGGTTTTGGGCCGGCATAGATATACTGCAGGCCGTGTCCCCTTTTGGCTATCTGTAAGAGGATTCAATTCAACACTACAGCTAAGTCAATGCCTAGTCTGGGATACTGAATGGACACCCTTATTGATATATCTTTATGTCCAGTTCATGCGTTCTGGATGACTACCCCTATATAACACCCTCTATTGGAATCCCCCTGACCCCACTGAGCCAAGAAGTAGTTCTGTTTTGCAAGTTAAAAGGTTTATTTGAGAATTTAAACAATATAGATATATATCACACTTTATAATAAATTAATAATTGGATATCACACTTAATCTGATATGTAATCAATAATGGATAGTTTGGCACTAGCACACTTCTTTATAATCAATGATGAGTGGTTATAGGATGGATAAGATAGCAACAATACTTTGTGGTTTCAAATGGATGCAAGGTGGAATGAAAATGCAGTACAGAAAATACTCAATATGCGTTCAACAAAACAATGTAATCACTTTTCTCTGGCAATCCCCTCCCCCCTTTATGCAATGCAAGGAAATGGAAGGAAAGCACACAGTTCTCAGAAATGCAATCAAATGTAATTCAGTTCACCCCAGCAAGCTTAGATTACAGAAGTTGGAAACACAGGCCCAAAATGCTTTTATATGTGCTGGCAATGAAGTGAAAAATATGCTAAAATGCTTTTAATTCCCTCTAGAGGTTCAGGGTGAGTGGTATCTAGTTAATATTAGTCCAGACTCACCCTAGCAATGATTCAGGAATGATTGGTAGGTTAAACTAATTTTTTCTTTAACGGAAGGCAAGCAGCAGCAGATTTTTACACGTGAAGAAATTTGCAAATCGCAGTAAAATTCGTGGGTGCGCCGGGCGCGATTACAGAGGAACTACAAGGACTATCACTATCGTTTTGGGGTCCTAGGACAGCCTAGGATCTCAGGTTCCAGATGAAAGTTACTGCAAGTCTCTAGCACAAACGGTTACGGAGATATGAGCGATTAAATGAAGGTCATTTTTCGGATTTGAAATTTTAAAGTTCGAAAAGACAAGTGCAGCTTGCAACTAGAAAATGACAGGTGACAGCTTTGCAACTCTATGTCTGCTCTCTGAAGGTTGAGGGAGGTAAAGTATGGATTTTCCCGGCAGAGCTTCCAGCTGCAAATGGATTTGAAGGTCCCTATCTTTCCTGTCTGTCTGCTTTTATCTGTTTTTAAAATGGGTGTGTGTGCAGCATCACTAGGCTCTACCCCTCTCCACTTGTCATTGGCCAAGCTTTCATTTCTCCCCTGATTGGGGGAATGAAATGAAGTGTCATCATGATGAGGTCTGTTTATGATACAGAGAACCCACCCCTGTCAACTTTACACACAATCTATATTTGCTCAAAAAACATATTTGCACAGGTACACATTTGTTTAAAATTACATGCACCCTTCACATATCACAGGAGGTATACCCTGTCCAAATCTGCTCTTCCTGGGGGCTTGCATTCAGAAATGGCACATATTTCACTTTTTAACTGATTTTGCAATGTCGGACATTAACCCAAATTTACACACATGTGCGCAAGGAGTATGGACATTAGTTGATGAAGTGTCAGATTTTTCACATGCACACATTTTGAGTAATATCCTCTTTTCCGCTAAAACCCCCCTGAACATACCACCGGGTCCTAACACGTCTTAAAATGTGGGCAGAAAAATCACAAGAATTATGGTATCATTTCAATAATTTTCACAAGTCCGTACTATGAGTTATTCATCTTTTTAGAGTTATGTTCTGGCCCAAAGGGGTGTGGTTTCCCCCCAGCAAAAGGTTGAATTTCTGTTTTTTCCAGTTCTGCCAAGCCAGCTTGCTCTCACAGGCAGTGCTCCTCCCCTGTCCTTCCAGGAGGAAGCTCCATTTACGACATCTGCAATAAACCATCTGCCTGGGTGAAGGGGGTTGCATTGTTCAGAGCTCCTGTATTCTGTGGGGGCTCCCCTTAATTCAATTATCAGAGAGATGGCATATCCTTAGTGTGGCCAGCAAAAGGCAGATAGGCCTGGGAACACAGCTGTGACTCAAGTTTCACTCCTGATGGGGGGTAGTTGCCAGGCAAAATTGGAATCTCTTTAAGCCAGTTTTTAGCTACATGTCATTTCTGTTCCCCAGTCTAAGTCAAGACATTTTTTTACATATGCAGCTAGGATGCTGATTCTAAGTTTAAAACTATGACATTTAAACAATTGCAACCTATGTGACACTCAAAAGTAGGTCACTCAATCAATTTAAACACTTAGATTTTTAGTGTCTTTCAGTCCAAATTTACTTAAACTGCTGAAATCCACAGCTCAGCCAGTCTTGTTATAAACCTTCAAGTCACTTCAGAATATAACTTTACATTGGATCCACCTCTCAGTAAGTCTTTCTTTGGCTTGCTTTAGGTTCATTTATTCAATTTTCTACAAAAAAGTAAAATCTGGTGTTGTTTTAAAACGCCGGCTTTTTGATAGTGGTGAGTACTGGTACTGCACCCCTTTTTGGGATTTAAGAAAATGAATTCCCAACAGTTATGGGTTTGCTTTTGGCAATCAGCATTGCCATTCCCAATGGTTTCAGACTACTGTGTGGGTAGTCCACTGATGGTTTTAGGCAGTGTCCTTCTGTGCCCATAACATCGGCAAAAATGAGTGGCAGCCTATTCTTCATGCATTTCCCTGTGCATTTTCTGGGAAGCTCTGGCCATCATGATGTTTTCCATGTCAGTACTGCACAGTTTTGAGGTAGGGCTTGGATGCGTGGATAAAAACATCCCACAAGCCCCCCTCTTGCGATGGCCATTCTATTTCACTAATGGGACTCGCAAGACCTGGGATGTTTCCTCATCTTCTTCCAATAGATGGCACAGTTCAGCATCTTTTTCTCCATCTGGTCGGATCGATCGGTTCTCCTCGCCGGTCCTGATGGGAAGATTGGGCGGTACCCCGGGCCCGTTGCGTCTCTGCTCCCGGTCTCCGGATCGACCTCCTTGGCCCGTCTTAAGGTTTTCTTTCCCCTAGGACGACAAAGGAAGAGCGGCAATACCTATTCATAGACATTTTTCCACCACTGTTGAGATAGTGGGGCAGCATATGCATTTCATCATAACGAAACATTACATTCTTATTTTGAAAAAAAAAACTGTATAACTAAGAGACAGTTTCATGCAAATCACAATATTTTAGAGACTAGATGTGGTATGTTTTATGGTTGGAACTGAATTAGTCTGAGACAGTACCCGCTAGGATTCCAGAGGATTCCTCCAGTTGTTGCAGAGTGTGCCTGGGATGGCAACATTTCAACTGGTTTATGTGGACCCACTTTTCTTCCCCCTCTGCCAAACCACCTTTGGGGATGCGGATCTTGTAGGCCACAGGGGAGATTTTGTCTATAATCTCAAAGGGTCCCTTCCATGTAGGCAAAAATTTGCGCTGCTTGGCCTGGTTCCTTTGGAAGTTGTATAGATAGACCCGGTCTCCCACCTGATATTCCTTCCTGGAGGTTTTCAGGTCATAATGGGTCTTCATGCTATCAGCCGATCTTTCTAGATTCCGCTGAGCGTAAGCAAAAGCATGTTGGAGGTGTTTCCTTAAATTCTCCACATACTCATGAGTAGTGGAGGCATTTATCAGTGTCTGCTCTTGGGTCCTGTAGAGCAAATGCTGAGGAAGCACCATCTTGCGTCCAGTCATCAACTCAAATGGTGACATTTTGGTTGCAGATGAAGGGGTAGATCTGATGGCCATTAGGACCAGAGGTAATCGGATATCCCAACTTGGCCCAGAATCTGCCACAAACTTTTTTAAGATGCTCACAATGGTTCGGTTATATCTCTCTACTGCCCCAGAAGAAGCTGGCCTGTAAGCAATATGTAACTTCCTTTTGACCCCCAGTATCTCCCACATCTTTGTCATTACTTCACTGGTGAAGTGGCTACCTCTGTCTGACTCAATCCTTTGAGGTAGACCAAAACGGGAAAAGATGTGGTTAATCATCAGGGCAGCTGCTGTTTCTGCCTTGCAATTTGGGGCTGGGAGACATTCCACCCACTTGGTAAACAAGCATGTCACAGTCAACATGTACTTATTCCCCCTAGCAGAGCGAATCACGGGGCCTACAAAGTCGATTTGCAAATCTGACCATGGCAGTGTCATCCCCCTCTTTTGGAGAGGCGCACGGTGCGTGAGGGATGATGGCTGAAATTGTGCACACACAAGACACCCCTTCAAATATTGGTCGAGGTCCTGCCCCATGTGTGGCCAGTATGCAACCTCTCTTAAGATTTCCAATGTTGTGTGAAACCCCCTATGACCGGCGGTGGCCGCATCATGGGCGTGACTTAACATCAGGCTTCGGAATGAGGTAGGAACCACCCACTGATCGTGGCCAGCTTTGGATTTCCTTACCAGCAAACCGTCTTGGATTCGGAACATTTTTGGACATTTCATCAACACTCTTAGGTCCTCTTTCCCAATATAATCGGTATCCGTCAGGGGAAAGTTCTCAGGGTCCTCAAGGTGTTGGTAAAACTTACCAATTATTGGATCCCCCTTCTGAGCTGTAATCAAATCAGCATCAGGGGTCTCCTTGCTCCATTGTGCAATTGAAAGGTCGTTGTGAGCATTTGTCTGGGACCTAGTGATAGCAGTGACCTGGATTTCCCCCAACAGGGACTCAATCTCAATTAGATCCCCTTGGATGGCCCCGGTTTTGGCCAGCTGATCAGCTAAGTCATTTCCAGTTTTGTCTGGTCCCTCTACTTTGGAATGACCCTTGATCTTTTTCCAATAGATGGTCATCTCATTCGAGGTGACCAGATCATCAATGTTTTGGATCAACTTCCCATGTTTCAAGGGTTTGTTGTTAGCACATAACATGCCTTTGGTTTTCCAATTAACCAGGTGCTCCACGAACCCGTTCCGTACATAATCCGAATCTGTGATTATGACCAGTTCGTGGAGTTGATGCTGGACAGCAGTGAGGATGGCCTGATGCACAGCCATCAATTCTGCCACCTGACTACTTCGGGGACCAATTTTGTATCCAGCGGAGGGTTCCGGGAACTCCTTCACCCATGCATTCCCTACGCCAGCCACCAGTTCTTTCTCCCTGTTGTTGTCAACATGGTAAGAGCATCCATCCACATAGACAGTGGGCATTCCCTCACACTTATCCTCTTCAAAGACTTTGTGTGGGGAATTAAGGTATGCCTCCGTGTTGTCCTTGATTTTTAGACTTTCGTCCTCGAGACAGTTTTCTCTGGCACAATCATGCAAGTCAGCCAGACCTTGCGCGAGGGGACTCTTCTTGTTTTGGCCATATCTGACCTCCACAGGAAAGCCTTGCATTGACAGAATCCAGGAAGTAATTCGGGAATTACTCACATTTCCGGCCCGGATTCTGTCACTTTGGAAATATTGCAGAGGCTGGTGTGGAGTCTCCACTATGATGTGTTCCCCCTGGATAAACGGGCGGTAATTCTTCAATGCCCACACCGTTGCCAGGAGTGCCTTCTCACAATCGTTGAATTTTTCCTCCACAGAGGATAAAGTTTTGCTCGCATAGGAGATTACTTTATTGACCTTGTCATGCTTTTGGTATAATACTGCCGTCAAGCATGTATTAGAGAACCCCGTCTCCAGGAAGAACTCCTTGTTTCTGACAGGGTAAGCTAGGCAAGGCGCTTGTGAGAGGCTTCTTTTGAGTTGTTTTACTGCCTCGGCTTGTTCTGGACCCCATTCCCACTTGACCCCCCCCCTTCAGGAGATGAATCAGGGGTCTGGTGATCTCTACGTAGCCCTCAATGAACTTTCTGCTGTAATTAGTCAGTCCAAGGAGGCTCCTTAGTTCCCGCAGAGTTGTGGGGTCTTTCAGTTTCTGAAGTGCTTCCACTTTCTTTTCCTGGGGACAGAGACCCTGGGGAGTAATCTCATGCCCCAAGAAATTAACACGGGTTCGACACCACTGTGCTTTCTGAAAGGAAAGTTTTGCTCCGGCGGCCCTCAACTGCGTCAGAACATAACGGATCTCCGCTATGTGTTCCTCCACAGATAAACTTTTGATGAGGACATCATCTACATAAGCCAGGTTACCCCTCGCACCCAGGTCGGGCATGGCCTTATGTAGGAAAATGTTGAACTCATTACCGGAGTTAAGGTATCCGAAGGGAGTCCGGGTCCATGTGTACTGCTGGCCCCCAAAGGTAAAAGCCAGCTTGTATTGGTCCTCCCTACTGACAGGCACAGTCCAGTATCCATTGGTCAGGTCTATTGCAGTGAATACCTGTGACCCCTGGATTTGGGCCAGCCCTTGGTCAATGTAGGGCAGAGGCCATCGGGAAGTATGGACCCGTTTGTTGAGCTCCCTAAGGTCAGCACAGAGTCTCCACTGGCCGTTTGGCTTCAATATTCCCAGCACCGGATTATTGAAGGTGCTGTGGACTGGACGGATTATTCCCCGGGACTCAAGGTTCTTAATTATTTCAGTAAGGGACTCCATTGATGCGAGAGGCAAGCGATATTGCTTCACAAACACAGGAGTCATGCCAGGGTCCGTGGGGATTGTTGTTGTGTGGATGTCAGTGCGACCACAGTCATATTTGTCTACCGCAAAGAGATCTTGGAAATCCAAGAAAACTTGTTTCAACTTTTGCTTTTGTTCCAGAGTCACACAGGCATCAGCTAGGTTGACTCTCTCTTCCACCATCTGCCTGAAGCCTGGAAAGACTTCTGGTTTGGCTATTTCAGCGGCCTCCTCCAGCTGGGTGGAGAAGTCCCTGGTCAGAGTGCTGATTTGGACCGGAGGCTTCAGGTGGGAAAGGCAGCCCTCATGGACCTGGAAAATCACCTCATCCCTCCTGAAGTCACAAGTCACATCTTCCTTACCATAAGGGCAAGAAGTGTACACCAGGATGTTCCCCCCATGCCGGGTAAAAATCCTGTCTGGTGTTGTATTGTCATCACTGTCACTGTCAACGCAGTCCTTGGGGATTGGCCCTAACAGTTCATTACCTAAATCTATGGAAAAATGTCGGTCATCAACCGCCATTCCAATAATGGTGCCTGCGGCTAGAGTAATACTCTTTAAGTCGCTGTTATCCACCTCTATTGGAATGGTGTCATGTTCTATGTTGACTAATGGTGTTGGGTTTACCCCCAACCCTTGCTGTTGGAGAGAAGCGTTTAGATGTATGTAAGCATCAGGGTTTTGCAAATATTGTCCTCTTTTAACTTTTACTTCCAGGGAGAATTGTCGGGTCCTTTCTGGGATGGTGACTTCCTCTTTTATCTGAATTTCAACTGCATAAGGTAGCAATTGAGCTGACCTAAATGCTTTTTCTGGATCATCAAAGCCCATGGGATTATCCGCTAATCGGGACCAAGCTTTGAAGTTTATTAGGTCCAAACTAATGGCAAAGCGATTGAGAATGTCACTGCCTAAGTAAAAGGCGGCAGGGACGTCTCGCACGACCCAACAATTGTGGACTATGCTCTTGTTGCCAATGGAGATTTTGAGCATACACCTGCTTGGCAGGAGATGTTTGGAATTAGGCGCTTCCAGGTCCATTTCCCATTTGTCTATCAGTTTGAATGTGGGAATGGCTGGATCTTTTGGGAGTTGGCGGAACATGGCTTCGCTGATGAAGCTCTTACCGTTGTTCACGCACACTCGAGCGAGAACAGAGTCCTTCCCATCATTTAACTGAACAGGGATGAACAACTGCTCTCCAATTTGCTGAATATCAGCCAGTCTCTGAGCTGATTTCACATCTTTCTGGACTATAGGAGTGGGAGTTTCTGATTGTGGATTAGTATAGAATCTCAGGGTGTTTCCTTCCAGTGTGGAATACCACCTTAAACTGGAAGGAAGGTTGATTTTCAGAAATAGAGAGGACCCCCCATCACCAGTCTGTTGTCCTACTGCTATTACTGTCACGTCTGGAATTTGGCTATTCTGGAAGTGAAATTCTACTTGGTCAGATTTTTGTTCAACCATGTGGCAGGTGCCGTTTAAACTAACATGGTTGACGCTCTGTTTTAATTTTATTGGTCGGCTAGTCTGGGTCCAGAGGACCTTGTTTACGCAATCTATTAGGGATGACAACCTTCTCAGGAGGTCATTCCCTAGTAAACAAGGGGTGCCCTCTGGAGTCACAACTATGACCGGGTGTTTCAACTTGTGTCGCCCAATTTTAATGTCCAAGTCTGCAGTCCCCTCAACAGGAATTTCCTTCCTGTCAAAGTTCTGCAGTTGTCCAGGAAGAGGGATGAGAGGAATTTGGTAATTCCCTCCCCTTCCTGCATTCAGTTCATCAAAGGCCCTTCTGGACAGAAGGGTAGCTTGAGATCCAGTGTCCACCAGTGCCAAAATTGTACCCTGCCCCTGTACTTGTACCGGGGCATAGTATCTTCCCTCCTTCTCCTCGAGGGGGCACAGATAATGCACATTTTTGGACAACTGGTGGGCTAACTTTCTGGTTTTGGACATCGCTAGCGAAGAGATTTATGCAGAATTCTGTTGAGAGCCTTTGGAATCTGAAAGAAAAAATTGGCAACTGGAGATCAGAGCCATTGTGGGTTCCCCTGGCTCCGGTTCCGGGCCGCCCCCCCCTTTTTGGAGGCAGTCACCAGGATGGGTTTGAACCAGGGGATTTTCTTGCTGTTGGTTCTGGGATGAGATGGTGGGCGGCGGTAGCTCAGTCTCCACACCTCCCCAGTCTGGATTTGCATCCCTAGGGACCCATTTTTCTTTGGGAGGAGTTCCCCCCTCTCTGAAGGAGAAGATTCTTTTCCCAGGATCCTCTGAGGATCCCTCTCCCTCAAATTGGAAGATCTGTACCTCCTCCTCAAACTGAGTCTGTTTGGGTCTTTTGTTTCTCCTACCCCCCCTCTGCTCCTTAGGAGGCAGACTTTCAGGGGCAGTAGATTTTGTTTCCGGTTCCTGGGTTTCCAGGGGCTGTTTACAAGTGAGGAAGGAAGCTTCCTCCAAGGCTTTACACCCCCCTTCCCTTTGTGCCTCCTCCCTGGGAACCTTTGAGTTATCGGGGTGCTGCCCCCGTCATTGTTCTGGAGCACCAGGTCCAGAGTTGGGTGCGTTCTGCGCCGGCATGCCGATCTGAGGGTTCTGCTGAGCCCTCAGTATGTGACCCAGATCCCGCGCCATGTTTTGAACCTGGCGCTCTAACTGGGAAACCCGCTCAGGTTGATACGGGGCCCTGTTTTCTCCCCTGGGCTGATCCCGGGAAGGGTAGCTATCCCTTCTTTGGTAGTACCCCTGGTTGGGAAGATTTGGATACCCCTCCACCCTTGGCCTCCCCTCTCCCGGATTCGGTTGTCTGGGCTCAGGGAATTGGGGAAAGAAGGGTGGAGGATTTTGGAGCTGGAAATTGGGTGGATACCTGGGGAAAAAGTTCTGCCCAGGGTTTGGAGAATTTCTGCCCTCCTGTGGGAAGTTAGGAGGGAAGTTCCCTGGGTTAGGTGCTTGGCTGGATCCCCCCCCTTGGGCTGGAGGAGTCCACACATAACCCAGGATGGGTCGATTTCCCTTGTAACGGGGACTTACATAATCAGGAGAGCGAGGGACCCCATTTGTGGGGCTGCCTCCTTGGCTCCCTGTCTGTGACTGACCTGAGGACCGCCTGGGCCTAGCATTATTAGGTGCAGGTAGGTTTTTAGGCCCCCCCATCTCCAAATCCAAAACGGGGGTGACCTTTACCTCTGCCACCTTGGCAGCAGCAGGGGTGCTGTTGGCTTTGGGGTTTTTCTGGGCATTACTTTTGCTATCTACCGGTTTCTGCACCTCATAGATCCGGGTAGCCTGTTCAATGACCCAGTCTAAAGATCTTTTCTCGTGAAAATCCCTCACGAGCTGGGTCATTATGTATTTGGGCAAGGCATGAAAAAATGTATTAATGAATTCTCTACTGTCTGTGCGCACCCTTCTGGTGGTCTGCGCAAAAGCACGTTTCAGTTCTTGCACAAATTCTTGTGGGGCCTGATCCTCCCCACATTGCAAATTGTAGGCTGCCTTGCGAGCCTCTTGAGGATTTCTATGAATGGAAAAATGTTTCAAGATGGCCGCCTTATAGGTGGACCATCTTAAATGATTTTGGTCCTCCAGCCCCGCAAAGAAACTGGAGTATTCCGGGGAGAAGGTCCACTTTACATATTGAATACAGCTTTGGCTGTCCTTCAAATGGAAAGTCTCCATCATTTGCTCAAACAACTCGAAGTGCTCCCAAACAGAATACTTGGCGTTCTTATGATAAGGCGTGATGACACTCCTGATTGCCTTAATCTGTTTCAATGGGTCCTTAATCAAGGCCCTTTTTGCCTTATTGGCCCTTTTGGTTCGGGTAACCCTTGTCCATTCATCTTCTGACTCAGAGGCACTGCTCCCAGAGGTTCCCGTCTGTTCTTCCAGGTTTTCCCGGATTCTGCGAGCCTGGGAATGGCTGGCAGAATGTGGGGACCTGGTCTCCTGTGTCCTGTACTGCTCAGAGGAGTCTTCAGATTCCTCTTTGCTGCCAGGATTTGATGGGTACCCCCCACTGACCTAACTGGGCAGAGGTTTTTAGGATGCCCTTAATGGGCCTACTCTCCTGGGGTTCCCCATCAAATTGCACTGTGCTTGGGTGCCCATACCCGGATGCCCGCCCCTCCATTCCTGGGTGGTACTGGCCTATGAGCCCCATGCTTCTGGCTGGATAGTAATCTGCCATCCCTGTGGCCCTGTGCTCATGTGCGCCAGGGGACATGGGGGTGGCAGAGTCCAGGGACTGAGAGAGATAAAGGCCTCTGGTACTAGGGCTCCTGAGGTTATGCTCAGGAGTTTCCCTTTCCCAGCGAACGTGGTCTCTATCCGCCCCAGCTCCCTATTGCAATGCAAGAGCCTGCGCCTTCAGTTCCTCCGTTAAGGCCTTACTAGACTCTATCAGTCTCTCCTGCATCGCTACCTGTTGTTGGAGCCTATCATTGTGCTGGCAGAGAGCCTCATTCTCTCTCTGCGTTTCCTGATTGGTCCTGGAGCACTGGGCCAGTCTTTGTTGCAGGAGGGTTACCTCCCGAGCTGTGTCCCTATTGGCCTGCTCCTGTCTTGCCAGAGCATCCTCCACCCTCCTGGTGTGCTCTAGCAAGTCCTGGTGTTCTTTTTGGAGGTCACCGAGTCCCTGGTGGGCCAGGTGATTTTCTTCCAATTTCCTTTTTAAGTGGCAGACTTCCTGGCCTAAGGTATCCCTTTCCTGACTAAGAGCCTGCATCTGTGCCGCCAGGTCGTCCCTCTGCCTTTGAAAGGCACCAGCTTTCTGGCGCTCCTGGTCAAATTCTGCCTGGGTATCCAAGTCTTTCAAAATCAGTTTATTGCTCTCTGCCTTCTCCCTATCTAGGTGGCTTTGCAGGGTGACTACCTGCTCAGCACATGCCCTATTGAAGTCTAACTGTTGCTCCAGCTTTTTCTGGCTCTGCAGTAGGGAGTCCAAACCTTCTTGGTACTCCTTCTGCAAGGCCAGAAATCTGGTATCCTTGTCAGCCTTTTCCTGTTGCAGGATGTCCATATCCCTCTTTATTTTAATGATGTGCTGTCTACTCTCATCTTCTGACTCCTGGCTCCTCTGCAGCCTCTGCTCAGATGAGACCAGATCAGATTGGACCTTCTCTAACGCCACCTGTTGCCTATTGGCCAGATTTTGGCTTTCAGCACATCTATCCTGCATGTCTCCCATATATAGGTACAGGTATGCCGCTATCCTAACCATCTTGTCTTGTTCATCCTTAGCTTTAGGAGCCATGTATAGTTCACTCAGGGCCACATGTAAGGGACCCTGATCTCTCCATTTATCTGACCCTGTTTCCGTGACCTGTTGCGTCCACCAACCAGACCATCTGGTCCTGATGAGTCCACTCACCTCTCACAAATAACTTATGTAAGAAGTGCTCTCTGGCTATTTTCATGTCTACTAAGGTCGTCATTCTAGAGATTGGTCTCTGTCCTGACTTACAGAAATTAGTATTTAATTTTTGCAAAACAGACCTTTTTCTTAGAGCGTTCCTTCGAGGAGTGCTTTACAGCGTAACACAGCGTGTGATCCGACCGGATATGTGTATCTGGTCAGCTGGCACGCTGTATTAATCTGCACAAGTGATAGATCTAATCCAAACGTCCGACACAAGCCCCCAATTTGTAAGAGGATTCAATTCAACACTACAGCTGAGTCAATGCCTAGTCTGGGATACTGAATGGAAACCCTTATAGATATATCTTTATGTCCAGTTCATGCGTTCTGGATGACTACCCCTATATAACACCCCTCTATTGGAATCCCCCTGACCCCACTGAGCCAAGAAGTAGTTCTGTTTTGCAAGTTAAAAGTTTAATTGAGAATTTAAACAATATAGATATATATCACACTTTATAATAAATTAATAATTGGATATCCCACTTAATCTGATATGTAATCAATAATGGATAGTCTGGCACTAGCACACTTCTTTATAATCAATGATGAGTGGTTATAGGATGGATAAGATAGCAACAATACTTTATGGTTTCAAATGGATGCAAGGTGGAATGAAAATGCAGTACAGAAAATACTCAATATGCGTTCAACAAAGTAATGTAATCACTTTTCTCTGGCAATCCCCTCCCCCCTTTATGCAATGCAAGGAAATGGAAGGAAAGCACACAGTTCTCAGAAATGCAATCAAATGTAATTCAGTTCACCCCAGCAAGCTTAGATTACAGAAGTTGGAAACACAGGCCCAAAATGCTTTTATATGTGCTGGCAATGAAGTGAAAAATATGCTAAAATGCTTTTAATTCCCTCTAGAGGTTCAGGGTGAGTGGTATCTAGTTAATATTAGTCCAGACTCACCCTAGCAATGATTCAGGAATGATTGGCAGGTTAAACAAATTTTTTCTTTAACGGAAGGCAAGCAGCAGCAGATTTTTACACGTGAAGAAATTTGCAAATCGCGGTAAAATTCGCGGGTGCGCCAGGCGCGATTACAGAGGCACTACAAGGACTATCACTATCGTTTTGGGGTCCTAGGACAGCCTAGGATCTCAGCTTCCAGATGAAAGTTACTGCAAGTCTCTAGCACAAACGGTTACGGAGATATGAGCGATTAAATGAAGGTCATTTTTCGGATTTTAAATTTTAAAGTTCGAAAAGACAAGTGCAGCTTGCAACTAGAAAATGACAGGTGACAGCTTTGCAACTCTATGTCTGCTCTCTGAAGGTTGAGGGAGGTAAAGTATGGATTTTCCCGGCAGAGCTTCCAGCTGCAAATGGATTTGAAGGTCCCTATCTGTCCTGTCTGTCTGCTTTTATCTGTTTTTAAAATGGGTGTGTGTGCAGCATCACTAGGCTCTACCCCTCTCCACTTGTCATTGGCCAAGCTTTCATTTCTCCCCTGATTGGGGAAATGAAATGAAGTGTCATCATGATGAGGTCTGTTTATGATACAGAGAACCCACCCCTGTCAACTTTACACACAATCTATATTTGCTCAAAAAACATATTTGCACAGGTACACATTTGTTTAAAATTACATGCACCCTTCACATATCACAGGAGGTATACCCTGTCCAAATCTGCTCTTCCTGGGGGCTTGCATTCAGAAATGGCACATATTTCACTTTTTAACCGATTTTGCAATGTCGGACATTAACCCAAATTTACACACATGTGCGCAAGGAGTATGGACATAAGTTGATGAAGTGTCAGATTTTTCACACGCACACATTTTGAGTAATATCCTCTTTTCCGCTAAAACCCCCCTGAACATACCACCGGGTCCTAACACGTCTTAAAATGTGGGCAGAAAAATCACAAGAATTATGGTATCATTTAAATAATTTTCACAAGTCCGTACTATGAGTTATTCATCTTTTTAGAGTTATGTTCTGGCCCCAAAGGGGTGTGGTTTCCCCCCAGCACAAGGTTGAATTTCTGGTTTTTCCAGTTCTGCCAAGCCAGCTTGCTCTCACAGGCAGTGCTCCTCCCCTGTCCTTCCAGGAGGAAGCTCCATTTACGACATCTGCAATAAACCATCTGCCTGGGTGAAGGGGGTTGCATTGTTCAGAGCTCCTGTATTCTGTGGGGGCTCCCCTTAATTCAATTATCAGAGAGATGGCATATCCTTAGTGTGGCCAGCAAAAGGCAGATAGGCCTGGGAACACAGCTGTGACTCAAGTTTCACTCCTGATGGGGGGTAGTTGCCAGGCAAAATTGGAATCTCTTTAAGCCAGTTTTTAGCTACATGTCATTTCTGTTCCCCAGTTTAAGTCAAGACATTTTTTTACATATGCAGCTAGGATGCTGATTCTAAGTTTAAAACTATGACATTTAAACAATTGCAACCTATGTGACACTCAAAAGTAGGTCACTCAATCAATTTAAACACTTAGATTTTTAGTGTCTTTCAGTCCAAATTTACTTAAACTGCTGAAATCCACAGCTCAGCCAGTCTTGTTATAAACCTTCAAGTCACTTCAGAATATAACCTTACATTGGATCCACCTCTCAGTAAGTCTTTCTTTGGCTTGCTTTAGGTTCATTTATTCAATTTTCTACAAAAAAGTAAAATCTGGTGTTGTTTTAAAACGCCGGCTTTTTGATAGTGGTGAGTACTGGTACTGCACCCCTTTTTGGGATTTAAGAAAATGAATTCCCAACAGTTATGGGTTTGCTTTTGGCAATCAGCATTGCAATTCCCAATGGTTCAGACTACTGTGTGGGTAGTCCACTGGTGGTTTTAGGCAGTGTCCTTCTGTGCCCATAACATCGGCAAAAATGAGTGGCAGCCTATTCTTTATGCATTTCCCTGTGCATTTTCTGGGAAGCTCTGGCCATCATGATGTTTTCCATGTCAGTACTGCACAGTTTTGAGGTAGGGCTTGGATGCGTGGATAAAAACATCCCACATATCCTTCCAATGCACTGAGCGCGACCATGTACGATAGTTCAGTGCGAACATGCTGAACTAAGTCAAGATTCAGTGGGTTGTGGCATATATTCCTCATTCTTACCTCTGGTGAAGTGATATTTAGAGCTGGCGGCTAGGGTTCAGGGTTTGTGGTCTTGTGTATGCCGTGGACGGCGAGGACCGGCAAAAGACCGGCTAGGCTTTCGAATCGCTGGCGCTGAAGTGCCTGAATTTTCGCTTTGTAGATGCTGGGCTTCTGGGACTCATAGTCCTAAAGATATCTGCGGCAGCAAGTGTCAAAATAGTCACCTTCAGCTTCTCTGGAGAAACGGATTCAGCAACGTCTGATTTCTGCAATTAATGCTGCACTACCTCTAATGAGAACAAGTCAATCACAGGCTTGCACGTTTTACTGTTCAGAGCAAAAGTTAAACACACGCTGCTTTATAAAATCACAGCGTGTGTGTGTGGCATATTAGCAGAATGCAAAGTCAAGAGTTTACAATTCAGAACCCACACGGATACAATTCAGAACACACACGGATTAGAATAATCCTTAGAATAAACTTTGGTTATTCCATTCCATCACTTTTTGATCATATGATCTAAAAGCTGTACCTAAAGATAGGAAAATAATGTTGCTGGCCTGTAACATTGTTGAAGTATCTTCTGGAACTTTTATACAACCATCTTTGCACTCTCTGGGCTAACTGTGGGATCGGAGTGGCAGTTAATTTCCCAATGCTTCCAGTTGGGGGACCGGTTGGTCATGCAGGAATCAATGGCACAGCTTGAGGTGTGGGAGGGAGAGGCTGGGCCCAGGCACAATTTGTGTGAGAGGTGAGTGGCTGCTGAACATCCCTCCATCACTGGTACGGGGAAGAGTGCAGCAGCATCCTGCAGAACGGTCTTTGACCTGGACTGCTGAGAAAAAAAAGAGATTGGTGGATAAGTGCAAGGACATGGCTCATGTGGGCCCACACCCACTGTGCCGGGAACAGGCCCTGTGTCCGGCCCATCCCCCTTCTACTCTGACATGACCACTGAAGAACGGTTTAGGTCTACATGTTCAAAAATATTTGACCTTTTCCAATTTGACCTATTTTTGTTTGTTCATTTTGTTGGTTGAAAAAATGTGGGGGGAGACGGCCGCAACCCACCTAGCCCCCCCACCTTAACCTATTCCCTCCCCATATATTTATTTAATTTAATTTGACTGAAAAAACAATTAAAAAAATTCAGTCAAATTCAAAAGGTCCAATGCTTTTTGATCAAGTATGATAATACCCTGGAGAACTGCTAGGCTGCTCAACGTTTGTACTGCTTGGAGGGAAGAGCCACCCATGTTCACTCCACGAGGGGGCATGCTCTCGAGTCAACACCGTCCCAAGGTGGGTATAAGGTCATTACCTGTAACAACTGCTGAGGCTGGACAAGAAGTCCAACCCTAGATGACCCAAGTGTGCCATACAATCTGGTGGACTGCAGGGAGGCAGAAAGACAGGCTGCCCCGATGTTGAGGTACAGGTCATCTGGGGTTCACTTGTTGGCCAGGACCCCTGATGTCCTGGAAAAGAACCTGGCCTCTCAAATGGGTTCCCCCAGCAGGCAAAGCTTTGCTGGCACATTGCATTGGTCAGAGGGCTTGGCCGTTTTGGCCATGTGTAAGAGCCTGGGTGTGGCAGCAAGTTCCAAGTGGAGAGCAGACAGGACCCAAACACACTGTCTACAGTAAGCCAGAGGAAGGCAACTATGCTTACTTGAACTCTGTGTACCCTAGGTAACAGAGTAGGAAGTCTGGCCAACGTTATCCTGCCTCCACATAGACCCAACAGTGGTACATTTCAGATTGGAGCCTATCTGAATTCCCACAGCTGGCCAACCATCTGGACCTTTCATGCATTCCTATGGTCAACTAACAGATGACCAGGTGTGGAGAGCAGCCAACTGGCAATTAAAAACATCACAATGGGCACAGGTTGCCCATGCCCCTGGACTCCTGGCAAATACTACCACCACCCCTGATGCGTGTCAGTGGGAGGCAATACACAGGGGTTGGTGGCCAGCAGGGCCCTTGGCGCTAAACACATGGGACTATAGCTGGTCCGAGGTAGCTACCTGGGCAAGCAGAGTGCAATGCTGGGTACACCATAGCTTTCAAGTTACCCTATTCCATGCTAGACCACTTGAACCAGTCTATATTTGATTCGGCACAGCATGGCCATGTGAGCGGGCAGAGAGGTCTTACGAGAACTGCTTGGGCACTCATCCAAACAATCTCATCTAGCAACATGCACCCTTGACAGGCCGACATGAAAGCATCCAACACATACAGATACCTTTTTCTGAGGATCAGGCAGCAATGCTACTGGTCCCAACCCCAACAAATGCCATGATGACACGTCATGTCGGGCAGTCCCTGAGAGTCCTATGTACCAACATGTCATGTTATGTTATTTATTTATTTTATTGTGCATTTTTAAGGCAGTTATGTTATGCTGCTGTATACTGCGCAACGCTACCACCAAGGGGCAGTCTCCAGGTGCTTGTGTGGTTCTGCAAGAGAGGGATGTGGGGGGTTAGTGGGGAAAAGGGTGAGAGGATAGGTTCAGAACCAGGAAGAACTGGTGCCGGTGAGTGTTGTTTTGCCTGCAACAGTATTGTGAAAGGGCTCATGCATTGTAATCGTATGGGTAAGATTCCGTGCCTTGGGTGTGTTGAAGTGTTTTGTGTTGGTGTTAGTGTGTTGTGTGGTTGTGATGGGTTGGTCGTGTGAGCTGGTGATAGTGTACATAAGGGATCCAGAGTCACAGGTGGTCGAAGCTGTATGATAAACCAGCATATTGGTGTGTAGTTGCATTGTGGATGGTTTTGGACTATCTGTGTTGTTCACTCTCGGTGTGGACATAATAATGGTTCTGTTTGTTTATGTGGAGTGTGGCTAGTCCAAAATCTGGTCTAGTAGCGTCAGTTATGTTGGAGGAGCAGGAAGTGGAAAAGGGTTAGTAGAGTCAGTCAGTTTGTTTGTTGGGGCCGCTGGTGCGGCTCTGTGGATGCCGCCTTGACGGTATCTAGCCAGGTTATTGTTTGTGGTTCTTTTGTCCCATTTTGTCTCCTCTCAAGTTTTTTGTCTGCAGTGTTGTTGTTGCTGGTGTCCTTTCTCGGTTGTCTGATAGCCAGGTTTTTAGCAGTTTTCTGCAGGTGATGTGGTCTTCTGTGTTTATAATTACTTTGGGCATGTTGATTCAGATGTTAGCAATTCGAAATGAGAACGCTGTTCCTTCGAATTTCCTTTTTTCGTAGTGTTTTGCCTCTAGTTATAGCTCGTTGCTGGATCTTAATTCCCTTACTGGACGATACCGGCTAATCTTGTCTTGTATGAATTCTGCTCCTTTTTTGTCTGTGCAAGGCTTTGTGCGCGATGCAGTGTGCTTTGAATTTGATGAACTTTTTTTCTGGTAGCTAGTGTAGGCTTTCTTTACAGTGCTGGAGTGATGTGGTCTCTTTAGTTTAATAGGATCTTGGCTGCCATATTTTGCACTCTTTTGAGTTTCCTGGTAAGTCTATCTGCAATTCCTAGGTAGAGGCTGTTTGTGTAGTTGGCAGTTGTAGGAGGAAGAACATTTTTTGGGCGATTGTGTTGACTTGCGGTTCCAGTGAGAGTCCATTGTCCATGAGTTTTCCCATGTTATTTACTACATCCGTAGTCTCTGGTTGTGTTCCCATGCTGATCGGCAGGTCTAGTTGTGGGTTCTCTCTGTTGACTCCTGTGGGTGAGAGCATTATTTCAATTTTTGCCGGGTTCAGTTTGAGGTTCTTTGTTCTTTGTTGTCATCCAGTTGGAGATGTCTGTGAGGCAATTGTTGAGGTTCTTTTGTTCCTGTGTTCTATTTCGTTTCACTATCAGTTGTGGGGCGTCTGCATAGTTGTAGGAGTAGGTTCGTGGGATTGAATGATTGTCATCAGTGGGTACATGTAGATGTTGAAGAGTAGAGGGGAGAGGCTGGAACCCTGTGGGACTCCACAGGAGATATTTTTGGTGTTTAAGATCAACAGTGGTAGATAGGTTCTTTTGGTTCGATTTGTTTGGAATGAGGTTAGCCACTTTAGTGTGGATTCCTGAATGCCACATTCTGTCAATCTTTTTATTAGTGTTGCGTGGCTGAGTGTGTCAACATGTCAGTCTCAGTTGCTGAGTGTGGATGATGCAATCATCATTTGCAAATGTGCAACCCATAAAGATATTGAGCATATTCATGCATTGCATGCCCCCAAGATCTCAAACTGGAAACTGCTCATGTCTGAGTACTTGCTGTCATCAAATTACATTGCATGGACAGGAGTACACTTTGTCACCAAGAATTGACAGTGGACATACCTATGCTTGTCCATTTCACAGATGTCTGTCATCACATAAAATTTGCATGAGGCTGCATGCCTGTGAAGATTAGTGCAACAGACATGCCGTGTACGGAAGGGAGTTCCTCATATCATGCATACCCCTGCAGAACACACAGACACTGTAGAGTAGTGCTCCTTGTGGGTACTCACCAGCAGCTTGGTTCTGTGCCTGCAGATCATGGATGTGGGCATGGACCACTGTGTAGACCCTCTCCAGGAACTGGAGGTGAAGGGTTCTAGTCTTCCATCAACATTGTTAGGGAGAATTCTCATGCTATGGCTAATTTCCCTTACCTATAGAGTCCCCCAGCAGCTTTGCTGGATATGAAGGGTTTGCTTTTTTCTCCTGCTAAGAGTGAGACTCTTTTTCCCACTCTTAGGCATGTTTGCTATGTGTGTTCTATGCTATTTTTTGTGTTTAATGTCTATGGGATTTATCTCACCCTCGTAGGAACCATCTTTATACACATGTGTTACACAGCACCCTCTGTGCAGTAACAAAGGGGAATCGTAGCGACCCCCAAACATATACTCCATACCCTGGGACTGACTACTGTCTCTCATTGCATAAAAGCAGGGTCCTGAGGACTGGAAGAGCAAGACATCACCACTGGAACTAAGAAGCCAAAGAGGAGAGAAGCCAAAGACATCTGCACCAACTGAACCACCGGTGAAGCCCTGCTGCAGCGTCTCACCACTTTTCTCCACACAACGAGAGAAGATCTTCATCTGCAAGAGCCTTCTTCCCTTGAGCTGGTGGGGCCAACCAGTTTACTAATCGCCTTCCAGGACCTGCCTTGTTCCAATCGCCAGTGCCCTGCACTCGGAGACCGGATAGCCAGGCACCCGTCCACCCGGACCACGGTTTAAAGGAACGTACCTTTTATTTTGTTTGGCAGCACTGCGGCTGGTTTCATCCCTGGGCAGTGCAGTAACTCGAACCTTCCTCCACTACGAGAGTCCCTCTTCCTCTGCTGGATCCCCCGAGCTGCAGGAACTGCCAGGAACAACCACCACTGCAGGAGCCTCTTCTTCATTTTAAGGTACTTTGTTCCGCCAGGCCTCGCTTTTCTTTTGGGAGCGCTAAAGATATTTTAAATCCTTTACCCACCTGTTGGGTTGGCCACTCCTATCCTCTAACATTGTCTTTCACCTTCTGCAACCACCTATTCGAATCGTTTAACAAAGACTTTTAATCGTTTAACTGCAGCTACAACACATTTTGGCCCTGGGCTCTTTGCTCTGTACCACTAATTCTGGCACAGGCATATTGGCTGAATTTGTTACAACTGCCTTCTCTCGATTGCTTCTCTCCTAGAAATGTGTTGGTGCACCTAACTTTTATAACCACCTTTTCCTACCCACTTTTTAAACATGTGAAGTGCCATTTTGCTCTTTTTCACCTAAATATTATACACGCTAAAGTACTGCCTTGTCTAAACTTGTTCACAAACTTATTGTGAAGTGTTGCTAGGGTGCCTGAGAGTATATTCCTGTATAACATGTTATTTCCCTCCCGTGTGAGCAATTGCTAGAGTGCCATTTGTGTTTGGGTTTCACTGTGCCGTTTTGCTCAGTTTTCACTCTTGCTCAAACTTGTCTACAATTTAACTATGGAGTTGTGTATACTTTTCTTGACTGATTTTAACTTGCTTTAATAACTGTGATTTATGTGTTGAATTAGAAGTGTGTAAAATAAAGATATATATTCTTTTTAATACAAAGCTTTGGTCAGTCTTTCCTTGTACCACTGTATTGCAGTCCTATGGTGTAAACCCTGAATACTGCTCATCTCTGACTGCTTAGCCACAGCTACCAACTAAATCTTTGTGGTACCGACTGATACCAAAGGGGATTTATTGCTCATATCTGTAGTTTTAATCTTCTGTAGTGCTCCCTAAGGGAACTGCAATTGAGTCTGCCTAACAGACATCCATAGCATCGACAGACCAATCCATCTAAAAAAATGCATCGAAAAAAAGTGCATCAAATGCATTGTTTTTATGTACTTTTTTTAATGGGGTGTTCCCCCAACCTCTGTTTTCTACCCTTTGAAACCCATTAAAATAAAAATAAACCCTTTCCCTTCCAAAATTTGTTTTTTAGATAAAATGGTCTGTCGATGCTATGGATTTGATGCAATGACCAGATACCTAGGTGAAGCAATGACAACCGATGGCGGCCTGCATGATGCACCTCCATGGTGTCATCTGCCTCAAGGACTGCCTTCACCTTCTCCAGGCTCTGGTGCTGGAGGTCATTCCAGAACTTCTTCATATGGTCCATGGTACGGACTGCCACCCTCTCCATGTTGATGACAGCTGTGATATCTTCCCAGATCTTGAGACATCCAACGGTCCAAAGCTACATCTCAAGGTTGAAGAGGGCAACATAGTTAACCAAGACCCGATCACCCTGGATGCCAACTTTGGTGGCACCCTAACCTTGGGAATGCCAGTCAATGGAGAGTATGATGGAGCAGACAGGGCACGCCCTGAGACAGGTGTGGTGCAGCTGTGCCCTGACATTATGCTGCAGATCTGTGGTGGTGGAACAGAGAGGTAGAAGTCCCAAGATCGGAGATCAGGTGGTCACAGAGGCTGACAGGTGAAGAGGCAATGGGGACACAACAGGCACTCCAACGCAGTGCTGGTGATCAGCAGGAATTCATACACTATCAGGCAACAGCAGATGGTGAGGTTTAGAGGCAATACAGGGCAGGAGGAGGCAGCACATTGCACGAGGAACTGGTTTCTACCATCAATTCACGAGGCAGAAGTTTGAAAATCAGAGGTAGTGGCCTAAGTGTGGAATTTATATGCTATCTGCTGCACACAGAACACCTAGGGGCCTGACACAGTTAAGTAAACATTTAAGGGGTGCAACACGTATTTCCTGTCATGCGCTAGACCCAGTGATGGAAACATAGGGGGTTGATCGCGTACTGTGCGAAAATTAGGAAGTGCACAGAGATAGGGGTGCAACACTTATTTCCCACAGTGATTATTTTTTATGGTGCCTCACGTAGCCCATCAATTAGATTGCGCATCACGCAGCTTATTTTTGTGGCGGGGTGCCACGCAGAGTCTTGCAGAGCCTTTTTATTAGGTTGGGCATTGCAAAGCCTATACTTTTTTGGGGGACATCGAACTCCTATTTTTTGGGGGGTGCCATGTGGATTCTGAAGCCATATTAAAGGCTACCTTGTCCTGACTGCACCATGAGTGGGAGGGCTCTGCAGAGAGAGAGAGGTTGAGGACCGGGAAGAGTGCAGTAGGAGGATGGTGGTGAGCCTACAAGTGCGCCTGCACCCCAGAGGTCCACTAGGGGCAAGAGGGGCCAGAATGCAAAGAAGGAAGAGGCAGCACCACAGGAAGAGCCACAGGGGAAAGAGAAGGGCACACCAAGGAAGAAGCGGTTCACAGAGGAGGAGTTGGAAATCCTCCCTGATTATGTGGGCAAACACTATGTTGAATTGTACCCTCGTACTGGCAGTACCCTTACTCAGACCCAGCAGACAAGGATGTGGCAGGAGGTCATAGATCTCCAAAATGCCTGTGGCATCGAGAGGTGCACTGCATCACAGGTCCACAAGTGGATGAGGGACCTCATGCGACAGACCAAGGAAAAGCTCAGTGGCAACATGGCCTCTGCTCAGCCCACTGGAGGTGGATCGACAAAGGAGGAGGACCTGATTCTATTTCAGGAGGTCACCAGTGGATTCATCAGCAGTGAGCAGGTGGTTTGCATGAGAGGCATGGCATTATCATTGGGCCTGCCTGCATGCAGGCCACTAGGCCAGTGTAGCCAGCCAGCCAGCACAGATCGGACTACAGGGTCCGGTCCATGGACCGAAACCAACACAAACAGCAACAACATCACTTATGCAAATAAACTGGACCGAGTGGTTGATGGTGGACCTCTCCATCCGCGTTCATTCCCTCTCCCTCTTTCTCCTCCGGCTCACCTCAGCTCCTATTCTACTCAGACCTACCTCTTGAGTCCTCAGTCCAGGACCGAGAAAATATGGACAATCTGGAGATTCAATCACCTCCTCTCCACTTGGGCTGCAAACAAAATGGAGTGAGCTCAAATGGACCATATCAATTGCGTGCCTGCCTCCCTCACAGTAATTTTGAATTAGCCACGCCCCTTGCAGCATCCTGATTGGAGGATTGGACAGGGGTAGCAGCCGATTGGACAGGGGTTGCGAGCCAATAGCCAGGGGTAGCACTTTCTACCCCTGGCTACCCCAAATGACGTCCATGGGGTTGACAGTTGGGTCCATGGGCCCGCTGAGGTGGGGCGAGCTGCAGGTGGCCACTCAGGGCTCTAGAAGACAGCAGGAGCAAGTATTCAGTCCACTTCAGCTGCCGGGTCTTTGTTAGTCCAATGTGACATTGGAGAGCCTCTAGGATCACTGGGTTGCTGGGAACTGGCACTGTCTGTAGAGCTGGAGACATGGAGGAGGTGGACGAATAGGCGCATCATGATCTTTTTTTCCAGATTGATGGGCCACCAGGAGATCTGAAAGCAGACTAGCCCCCCTCCCTATATCTCAGGAGCAGGGAGAATTTACTGCAGGCTTGTGCTGAAAGGAGAGGAGTGCTCCTGTTGTCTGTGGTATATCAGGGGTTAGAGAGGAATCAGAGGGAGAATTAAGTGGTGGTAGCTCATTGAGGGCTGGGCTGTGGCTATAGCTGATAGGGTGTGTGGTATGGGTGGAAGAGGCTCAGTGACCCTGCATCCAGTTGCGATGGTTACGGGCAGCAACAGAAAATGCAGTAAAGTATGGGGACCAAAACTAAGCAGCCTAGGCCACAAATGCCTCCAGTGGAAGAAAAAAGAAGCCCAGAACCTGCGGATAACAACATGTAGATAGATCGACTACTGGAAGCTAAACACGAGTCAAGAACATTTATAGAGAGCAAAGTGCAAAATGTATCTGCGGGGGTGGACTTCAGGAAAATGGGAAAGAGGGGAAGCGCCTCTCAGAGGGATCCAAGAGTACCAAATGGTATGGTTGGGCGGAGATATAGAAGTTCACGAGGTGGAAAGGGTGGGCAAGGGTCTATGTACAGGTAAGACTCCAGGAATGGATGGCCTTATAGTGGAAGTTTATACAGAATATTAAGAGCTGTTGATGCATACATTTTTTTCCAGGAGGCTAAGGAGCAGGGTATGCTCCCGCAATCAATGTTGGAGGACCTTGTGATACTCCTATCTAAAGAGGGTAAAGACCTCGGAGACTGTGCCTCATACCGTCCTTTGTCAATGATAAATGAGGATGTCAAGATCTTGTGGAAGATAATAGTAGGACCCTTGATGCCGGTTATGCCGAGGCTGGTGCCCCCGGACCGAACAGGTTTTTCCTACCAGGAAGGCCACTTTGCATAGTATGAGACAGTTCCTTTTTTTGGATACATTCTTTTTATTGATTTACAGCAGCACGGACGGGAATACCCATCCCTCAAACATACATCCAGTAAGTAAACCAAAAAGATCAGTGTATCATTCCAAACAAGAGGCATGGAGCACAATAAATGAGAACAAACAACAAGCAAGTGGGCCGGGTCATCATAGAGTGCATAGGGTTCAGTCATATTGGTGCACAGTTCCTGATAGGGGTAGGTGGGGATCTCCATGAAGGGTAGAGGGGGGAAAGAGGCGGGGGCAGGTCTGCAGGCTTGTGCTAGCGTCCCGGAGTTACTCAAGGCTTCCCAGTTCATGCAATGCCAGTCTGTTTACCCCACACCTTAAGATATTTACCGGGGCAGTCCCTAGCAGAGTATACGTTTCTCCAGGGAAGCACATCTGTCCATCTTGTTGGACCATCTACTTAGTGTGGGTCTTTCAGGTGCCCGCGACATGGTGGCTACGAGTCTTTGGTTAGGCCAAGTGCAACGGCGAGGAGTATTTTTTCTGCCCTTGTATGGTCTCCATCCCCTCAGATACCCAGTAGTGCGACCTTAGGTTCCAGCTGTACAGGTGTGTCTAGGACCACATTAACTTGGTGAATGCACTCACACCAGTATTCGTGTATAACCTTGCATTCCCACAGCATGTGGTAAAAGGTGCCTGGCACACTAAATTTTGGACAGTTGGCATCTTCCACCAGTCCCCACTTCGCCATCGCAGCCTGAGAGTGATAGACCTGATAAAGTATCTTATATTGTATGAGCCTTAGTTTGGCATCTATGCCTATTTCACAGGGGAACATCAGGGTCTCCACCCACTTCTCCGACTCCAAGGGGCCTACCAATCTCTCCCATCTCTTCCTCAGCCGGGTTAATTCCTGGGCCCCAAATGCAGTGATTACCTGGTAGGGTGTTGATGTGGGTTTTGCCAGAATCCTTGCATGGAGGACGTTCACCTCAAGGGTAGAGCTTACTGGGATGTTCGAAAGTGCATGGAATTGGGCTTGTAGGGCATGTGTCAGTTGTATATATCTGTAGATGTCTTCCAGAGGAAGGCCAAACTCCTCCCATAGTGCCTCAAACAGCTTCAGGTGTCACTCTTGCAAGACCTCCGTTGAGGTCAGTATCCTTCGGAAAACCCAGCTAGGAAAGAAGCACATTGTCATGACCTCTGGGATGTACCCATTGTCCCACAAGGGTCAATGTGCTGAAGCGCCTCGTTCCACACCAACCATATTTTCCGTATCATCCCTGGGAGGTCAGCGACCCCAGTGTCTGTCCTGTATAATCTCATTCCCGACGTGTGGAAGAGCAGAGTCCGCATAGAGCCAGTCATTCAAGATGCTCAACTGCGATGCCAAGTAGTAGGCCCTAAAACAGGTTATACCCAGCCTCCCCTCCCAGACTGACCTTTGCAGCATGGCCAGCCATGGTGATGCAGGGTTGCTTCCCACCCCAAAGGGTTTTCCTGAGGGTAGGGTCTATGGAAGAAAAGGTTGTGTGGGGAATGTGAGTAGAAGAGTTCTGCAAGATATAGAGAAATCTCGGGAGACAAAGCATTTTGAAGAGGGCGGCCCTCCCCAGCAAGCCCAGAGGGAGGGATTGGCAGTGGGTGATGTCTGCCTCAAGCCTGCTCACCACTGGTTGTAGATTGAGCTGGAGAAAGTCGGCAAAGTTGGGGGGTCACCCTGATGCCGAGGTAAGCAAAACTCTGGATGGAGACAGAGTAAGGACAGTGCTGCACGATCGTGTCAGTCCCACCCTGGAGCGGGAAAAAGATAGTCTTCTGCTTGATAACTTTAAGCTCACCAAACACTTGATATTCAGAGAGAAATCTGGCGATCTCCGGGCACGAGACCCTAGGATTGCTCTTGTAAATAAGCAGGTTGTCAGCGTAAAGCGAAACACGGTCCTCCGCTCCCCAGGGCCACATGAACCCAGACTACCGGGGGGACGTCCTGAGCTGGATTGCGAGGGGCTCTATGGCCAGTATGAAAAGGAGGGGGGAAAAGGGACACCCATGCCTGGTCCCCCTACCCAGTGGCAAGGGCCTGGAGGAGATCCCGCTCACCCACATCACCGTTTTGGGGGCGGTGTATAGTAATTTACCCACGCCATGAAGTTGGGCCCGAACCCCATGTGGTCTATGATATCCCACAGGGCGGTCCAACGGACCGAGTCAAAGGCTTTTTCAAAGTCCACTGCGAGTAGAGCAAGAGGCTCCTTGATGGTGGATGATTGACTAATTGCGTAGTGGACCCTCTGGAGGTTCATCCTGGTGGACTTAGAGGGCATGAAGCCGCATTGGTCTGGGTGGACCAAAGAGCTAATGACGCCTAGCATTCTGTTGGCCAGGACCCGGGCCAGGATTTTAGCCACCCCGTTGATGAGCGAGATGGGTCTGTATGAAGCATAGAGGTCGGAGGGTTTCCCGGGTTTAAGAAGTACAACAATGGTGGCCTGTCTGAGGTCACGCGGGAGCTCTCCATCTGTGTGGGAATGCAGCAGCATGCAATGCATTTGACCCACCACTAAGTCGCCCACTCGTTGCTAAGTTTCCACTCGGAAGCCGTTCTGCCCAGGAGTTTTGCTGGGCTAAAGCTGGGACAAGGCCGAAGCCACCTCCTCTTCCATGACCTCCACTTCCAACTTTTCAGTCTCGGCCCCCGAGAGCCTGGGGAGCCCGATGGAGTCAAGGTAGTGTGGGGTCACCCCTGTTGGTGTAGAGGCTTTCATAGAACGTAGCAAAGGCGTTTGCTATGTCTACATCCTCACGGAGCAGGTCCCCTCCAGCCCCTTGGATAGCTCTGACATGCCCTCGGGTACTTCCCACCCGCTCCAGCCAAGCCAAGGTTTTGCCAGCTTTGTTCCCTCTAGTGGCGTAGATCTGGCTGCACATGGTCCAGTGCGTGGTCCTGGCATTGTCTAGCGCCAGGTTATTGAATATTTCTTGGGCTGTAATCATCGCCTCTTTGTACTCCGGTGTGCTGGACGTTAGGAATTCTCTCTCAGCAATCGCTGCAGCCTCCTCTTTTTTAGAGATTTCTTGGATTTGGTGCTGGTAGTGTGTTGTAACCAGAGGGAGGGATTTCCCCCAGAGCACTACCTTGTATCCCTTCAAGAGTGTTACAGGACTGGCTACCAAGCCTTCATTGAGTGAAAAGTATTTAGTTGTCTTCTGCACGAGGCCTGACACACCTCAGGGACGCCCAGGTAGTATGCGTTGAATCCCCAAGAAGGTTGGGGCTTAGTACGGGTGTGTTTCATTGTGAGCAGAAGGGGGAGTGGTCAGAGATGCCCCTGGCTAGATAGGTGGTGGTTTTAAGCCTGTGTGACATATCCTGGGGGGTCAAAGAAATAGTCTATACGGGACATGGAACTGTGGGCGTTGGAGAAGAAGGAGTAACCCTGATCCATGGGGTGAAGAGTGTGCCATGCATCCACCCACCCCAATGCTGATGCGAAGGAATGGAGCTTGGTTTGTGTTTCGGGGTTCCTATTACCCACGTGTGTTCTGTCCTTACCACATTCATTCCTTCATTAAAGTCGCCCCCCAATACCCAATTATCTGCCTGTTTCCCCATCATCACCTCCTGGAGGTCGCTGAGGAATTTGTGCGTCAGTAGGGGTGGGGCATAGGCTGCGAAGATGCCCCAGGAGACCTTCCCAATATCACCTGAGACCACCACAAAGTGCCCCCTCCGGTCTGAGTGGAGCTCTTTCAGTTGGAATTGGACCCGTTTATGCAAGAGGATCATGGTGCCCCGGTAGCCACTGGAGAACCCAGCGTGGAAGGTGGTTGTGTAATTGGACTTCCTGAAGAATTTGCATTCTGTACCCACAAGGTGAATCTCAGTCAAGAGAGCTATATCCAGTGAGTGTCTGTTTAGTTGATAGAGGACTAGTCGCCTCTTCACCCCTGAACCCAGCCCATTTATGTTCCACGTGAGCAGTGTCAAGTAGCTATCATGCACCATTGCTATGTGTGTGGTGGTTGCATTTGCAGGGGGGGAGGTGGAGTACCTTCCTTAGATGAAATCTGAGACCCCAGTTGCCCCAGAGGGTCAAGATCACCCTCCTCAACCTCTTCCCGTGCCATACCATGTCCTGACATGACCACCAATGTCCAGACCCGTAATGAGAGTGATAACTTCGATAGATTCTAGAAGAACTTGTTCCCCGGATGCCCACCCCATACTTCCCCCCAACCAGAAGCCCCTGTAACCCAAACCTGGTGCCAACTGGTCACGTAACTGAAACTTAAACCATTGTAGGGCAGTAGTGGTGTTGTCACCATCCTCGGCAGCCGTGGATTTGATGGCCTCCGTATTCTCGAGCCATCTGTCCTTAACCGGATCCCTGATGTCAATCCTCAGCCCTTCTTGGCGCCCTTCTCACTGTCTCATGGGAGCCTGTGTGAGTCATGTTCCGACGTGCCGGTTTGTGGTGGGGAGTGGTCCGCCCTGGGTCGTCGAGTTGGGGGTCCACTTACGGTTGTTCAGGATTTGAGTCTCCAGCCAATACTAGGCTTCTTTCAGCGAATAGAACAGGTGGATGGCACTGTTGTGGTGCACCTTCAGGGGTGCAGGGAAGAAGAGTGCATATTTTATAGCCAAAGAGTGTAGTTTCTTCTTGACTCAGTAGAAGGACTGTCTGGCACTCTGCATTTCTCTTATGTAGTCTGGGTAGAAGCCAATACAGTGGCATTGTAGGTGATGGGGCCGGTAGCTCTGGCCATCTGGAGAATGGTGTCTCTGTCACAGAAGTTCATCAATTTGGCAATAATTGTACGTGGTGGGGTACCTGGAATTGGGTGGCCAGTTGGGACACTTTGGGCACGCTCAAAGGAGAAGAATTTAGAGAATTTCTTAGGGGCGAATGCCTCGGCCAGCCAATCTTCCAGGAAAAGTTTGACGCTGAGCCCCTCTTCCTTTTCCGGAATCCCAAGAATCTGGATGTTGTTCCGTCCCGCCCGTCCATCACTATCCTCAGCTGTTTTCAAGTTGGGAAACCTTTTGAGTGATAGTAGCCAGGTGTTTCCCCATTTGCCTCGCTGTGTCTTCCGTGCTTGGGGGGGATACTTGTCCGACAGGTCTTTTGTAGAGGGAGTGTCTTTGGGTCCTTAGTGGCCTGATGTCGGGTACAGACTTGCGCTGAGCAGTTTGTGGGGTTGTGTGGATGCCTACGAGTGCATCGCTGGGATTGTGGGGGGGAGACACAGGGGGCCTGTGTTTGGGTTGGCTCTTTTCCCCCCTCCCTTGCTTGCACTCTGTAATTCCTTTTTGTCAGGGGCCACCTGTTGGGGTGGCCCAGCATGGCAGCGGTGCCGAGGGGGGGGACTCTTCAGGTTTTTGCTAACCAAGGGCAGCCATCTATGCGATCCCATTGCCATGAACTTGAGCTGCTTCCCCACTCTGAACCTTCTGGGCCCTGGTCGGTGCAAGTTGCTGGCTTCTCCCCTCTGTGTGTGGCCCAGAGCCGTGTCTCTGTGCTGCCTTGTTGCTGGGGCCTGTACGTATTGAGTGCACCTATTGCCCCTTTCTCCGTTGAGTCATGTCCCCTCTGTCTCTGCACTTGACCCGCCGATAGGGTTGGGTGGGTGTCCGCCGCACTATTCCACTTCTCCCTCTTATTCTGGCCTTGGGGCTTGTGCCCGCCCCCTGTCCTTATGGCGTTGCTTGTCTCCCGTATGATGGGTTGTTGTCGGGGAATGGGGGAAGGGCGTCTTGGTCAGGCCCCAGTCTTCTCGTATTGATTGTCCCCGAGCTGCCCGCATGGGCTGGGCCGTATTGTTGGCACTAGTAACAGGCCTGATCCCATGTTGGTTAGGCTGTCAGCCCCGGGAAGGCCACTGAGTGTTCCAGCCGAGTGCAGCGTTGTGCAGCCTCAGGGGAGATGGGGTCCAAGGGCGTGCATGCATCAGAGGGGAGGGGGTCAGCGCTCAGGGAGTGCCTCACATCTGGTCCATATTGATTGGCCATGGGTCACTTGCGGTAGCTGCAAGTTTGTAGATGGCTTCACTCTCGCTGATGCCCATGTTGTACCTTGTGGGCTCTCTGCCCGCGTATCAGATATGGTTCTCTGTACCCTGTGGTTGCTGGCTTGTGTGGTGTTCCTGCCCAGTGCTGGGGCTGTATTATTGCTGGCCAGGTCCGCCTCTCATGTCTCAGTGTCACGGCCGTGGCCAAGTCATTGGGGTGTCGGGTGATTGCAGGGAATCAGCGGGGCACAGATCCCTGGTGCTACAAGTTTGTTAGGGCGGCATACCGCAGGGGGGTCGGCCGCTTCCCTTTCCAAGTGGCTCCCTGCCCTCTGCACCCCAAATTGCTACAATGCAGGTGGGGTGGGGGGAAGCCGCACTGTCAGTAGTCGTTACCTGCGCAGAGCAATCCACTGCAGGCTTCCTGGCACAGACACCCATGCAAGCGGGGGGAGTCCTGCATGTCGAGGGGCCGGCACGCAGGTTGATCCGAATGTTTATATGTGGCACTCCTCCTGCTATGGTGTCCTGCAGGGATTTCAGTCCAGCAGATGGTGTGCGGGTCCCCGGCTGGGTTGGTCGTGTATGGCAGTTGAGGGCGGGCGGGCTCCCTACGTAGCTTCAACCACTTTCAGATGCCAAGATGGTGGCTCGTCATCCGCGAGGGGTTGTCGGCCCGTTAATCGGTTTGCTTGCACCAATCTCGTTTGGAGTGGAGGCCAACTGCTGCCAAGGTGTTCTGCTGCATTGGGATGCTGGTGGCTCTCAGTTCTGACTCCGGAGGAACAGGATAAATGTAGAGGATATTGGTGGCTGCCGGGAACGAGTTCGTTTAGCTCCTCATCAGACAGTCCTTTTGATCCTGGATAAGTACAGCAATGCTTTAGTGGCAGTTGTGAGCCAAGATTCATATAAAGCTTTCAACTCTGTCTCGTGGAACTTTCAATGGATGGTGCTCAGTGGAATGGGGTTCAGGCCCAACTTTACCAAATGGGTAGAGCTCCTATCTGGGGGCTCCTCCTCAAGAGTGCATTTTAGCTGGGTGGTATCACATTCTTTACATTTGAATTGGGGTATACAGCAGTGAAGCCCGTTGTCTCACTCATTTTTTGCATTGTTTATTGAACTGTTGGCAAGCGTGGTTTGGAAAAGGCATGAAGACAAGGGCCAGCAGGTGGCAGGGGAAAAACACTGTATTTCTTTATCCATTATGACTTGTTTCTATTTGTGAAGGACCCAGTGGTTGACCTGCGCCATGTCATAGCAACGGTAGGTGAGTTTTGGAAACTTTCAAGGTTGGTTGTTAACAACTCCAAATCTGCGATATATACATTACCAACAGAGGTAGGCAGGGATCTAGTGCAGTATGGAATGGAGATCCCTGAGGGGAGATTTTGGTAGTCTAATGATAAGCGTAGCCACAGATTGGTACTAGTTGTACCGGTATAATATAGATACTGTAAGGGCTGCCTTTGACAAACAAGTTGACTTTTGGATACAATTTTCAATATTGCTGTGGGGGTGGGCTGTTCTTGTAAAGAAGAATGTATTTCCAGAACTCCTGTATATGTTCCAGGTGATGCCTATGGTCATACCGGGAACCTGCTTCCAGTTCCTTAATAGGATTATGTCTGGATTATTGTGGAAAGGGGGAATACCGAAGATAGCACTTATTACCTTGCAATTACCAGAACATAGATGGGGGAACAAGGGCACCAGACTTCAAGTCAAATTACTGGTTCATGTGTAGCACCATATGGTGGACTGGTTTGTCCACCCACATGGAGACTGACTCACATATTGGATCATATTTTAATCAGCTCCTTTAAAAGTGATGGAGTTATTAGGCGGGTGAGCGAGAGAGCGTGGCAATTTTTGACACTGGTTAGTACCATTAAACGGACGTGGTGGATGGCCACAAAAATCCCAGGGTACAGTTTACCTTTCGTGGCAGAATTTCCTTGTATCAGGCTGGGGTATGCATCACAACGGAGGAGGAGGAACGTCATTTGGCGGTTTGCCCGATGGGGGCTGGTTGGGAACATCTATAAAGGGAAGAAGGCCATTACTTTTGCAGAATTTAGGGCTGATCACCTTACTGTGCAGCTTACCTTTCGGAATTTGTAACCCTAATGGCAGGGTGAGAATGTTGTTAAAGGGTTTCCCGGACACACTGCGTGGACACAGGGTGAATAAGGTGATGGTGAGGCTGGCAGAGGGCGGTAAAAATGTTTCTGAAATATATGCATCAAATAGAGTGGTACTGGATATTAAAGCAGTGGGCTTGAGGAGGAAATGGGAGAGGGATAAAGGGGAGCAATTTTCAGACGGTGAATGGAACAGGGTTCTCAGGCATTCGAAGCAGTTTTCCAGGAATGTGCACCTACAATGGATACAATACAAGATAATGAGGCAGGCATATGTCAAGGTGGTAAGGGTGATTAAAATAGTACCTAGCGCATGTCCTTCCTGCTGGAGGTGTCAAGGAATGACAGAGTCGTTTCTGCACATGTGGTGGAAATATGATCGGGTGAAGGGGTTCTGAGAAGGGGTGTTTGAAGAGATATCTGACTTAATTGATGGCCCGGATTCAATTAACGATGAAGCAGTGTATAATGAGGCTGTGACCCGGTCAGAAGGATAGGCGAGGCAGGGCTATTTTCAGAGTGGTATCGCTGGGTCTCATTCTGGCTAAAAGGGTGGTCATCATGGCCTGTAAGGCAAGTGATGGTTCCAGGCTGGGGGAGTGGCATAGGTAGATACATCATTGGGTGCGTGCTGAAATGGAAATTGCCTCATGGATGAACACTCTGGGGGATGAAGGGACACATTACATGGTGTGGCATGAGGTTTGGGATAAGCTTGAAGCAAGATCAGACTACTTCCGCCATAAATCATTGGGTGACCCAGATTGAAGCTTTAGAGGGAAAGGTCCTGAATTTTCACAGGGAATGGGTGGGTGTCTTGAAGAGAAGAGGTAGAAAGAAATGGAGGAGCAAGGAAAGGTAGCGAACTGGGGCTCATGGGAGTGGAACTTGGTTCTTCTCGCTGAATGTCTGTAATGTTAACCAGAACATATGCACTTTGTATTTGGACAATATTTGGATTCAGTACCATGCTCTAAGATGAAAATGAAAAATATTTCTTTTAAGCATTTACAAATAATAAATGAAAAAAAAAGACTTTAGTGGTTGTGAAGACCTCCCACCTGCCACCTCCAGTCATCCGCTCGGTCCCTCTGAAATGGAAGTAGGGGGTCACGGTGGGGGGATGAGCAGATAGGCCAAGTGGGCCAGCGTTGGGATCACGTAATTCTGCCACAGAAGACGGTGGATGAGCTTCACGGGTTGAGATACTCTGGAGCCCATTTGTTATAAGCCACAATGGTCTTGGCCAACTCCCAAGTGGGGAAGCTAGACAGGGCATAGGTCCACCTCTCCATGCAGGCAGGACGGGCAGTGATGCCTCCCCCAAGCCTTTCCTGCAGCAGCAGGTTCAGGCAGAAGTCTGGTTTAATGAAAGTTGTCTGAGAATTTTGTTGGTTAATCACTCGGCGCACATGTTGATGAAGAACACAGCTAGCTGCAATAATTATTGTGATCTGTAGGACACATTGATCATCGACACTTCAAACTCACCTTGCAGCCCTGAGCATCTCCTGTTGCTATGCCTGTCTGAGGGTCGCTTGAACACCAATCGCCCAGGGGACCCTCCCCGGCTTGCAGCTGTGGCTGTTGCAGGGAACTTGTTCCCTTTGTCCCCCTTAGGTTAGACACCGATCAGCACCATTGCTGGACCAATGGACCTGGCATGGAGGCTCGTTGCCTGCATATCTTGGCCTTCCAGTTTCCCTCCTTGTGCACCTAGTGGTGGTGGTAAGACGGTGGCCTAAACACCCCAATGCAAATTACCCTACCCCAGAGCAGCTGGCTGTGCAACGTGTGACTGTCTGTAATGTCACACAGCTACCTGCACAGAATGGGCCTGGGGCATAGGATTCACAACCACGTCCCTCGGGCAACATCTCCCAAGGCGGTCTTCAGCACAGATCGGGACACCACATACTCAACTGTGTCAGATGTGCCATGCTGGTGCAACCTCCCAACAGCCCTGGGTCCAAGGCCAGAAAACCAAGCTTCAGCTCCCCGACTATGGCCTCATATCAGATGTGGCAACCCCCTGAATGTAAGCATCTCACTAAACAGAGGTGAAGAAAATAACAAGGATTCCCTAAGTAACGGCAAATTAAGAGGGAAGAGCCCAGCGCTCAATCAAACTCCAGCAGGTGATAGGGGTAATGTGGTGTACAGAAGACCATCTCCCCAGACTCATGCAGGGGGCCAAAGTCTTTATGTTTGGGGCCCACCACGCAGATGGTGTTAGGTTAGTAGCAGCTGCAGCATGCCAGGATTGTGTCCTCTCTGAGTCGAGTGGTTGGAATGCAGCCCAAAGTTGGTCATAAATGCCATCTAAGGCTAGGTATGGTTGCGAGACTGATAGCCAACAAGTTCTACAAGGGAAAGTTAAGAAATACCATAGTAGTGGAACCATCAATAGTTGTACGGGTGGGGGACAAGGAGTCCGGTCAGAGGATTCAACATGGTGAGCAGGATGGTTACCCAGAACAGTGGATTCCCTGTGGGACTGCCACCCAGGTACATCCAGAACCTGCACGGTGCATTTCCTCTGTTTAGTTTAGTTTATTTGTAAAGCGCAACCAGGCCCAAGGGCAACCAGGCGCATAATCTTAGCTACAAGGTTACAATATATACAGTTTGCACATATACATTAAGAGTACATTATTGGGAATATACACAAATGCAGTATATTACAAGTCAGCAAAAGCCTACGTGCGGGTGCTTCACGCGTTCTGAGTGAACAGCCAAGATTTGGTATTGTTCTTGAAGGTTTGGAATGAGGGCTCAGTTCTGATGGGATCCAGCAATGAGTTCCAAAGTTTGGAGGCTAGGACAGGGAAGCTCACCCCACCTGCTTTTTGGAGTTTGAACCTAGGCAAGATGAGGCTGTGAGTTTGGGCTGACCTGGTTGGTCGTGTGGAGGTGTGTGGTGTGAGACGAGAGGAGAGGTAGGGTGGGGCTTTGTTGTCCAGGCATTTATGAGTCAAGGCTAGACTTTTCAAGGTGATTCTTTGTATTACTGGGAGCCAGTGTAGATCAGATCTGACATTAAAGATATGAGAACGTCTGGGAATATTGAGGGCTGCCCTTATGGCATTGTTCTGGATAGTTTGCAGTTTGTTAATGTTAGATTGGCTAGTCCCCAAGTAGAGGGCACTGCAGTAGTCGATTTTAGACATAATGAGTGTTCTGGCAAGGGTGATACAATTCTGGGGTTGCAGGAAAGTTCTGCAGGCGGTAATAAGTTTGCAGGTATAAGCTGATGCTGATCTTACTGCATTTGTTTGTCTGTTCAGAGATAGAGCAGAGTCCAAGTAAACACCTAGAGTTTTAGTATCTTTAGAGACCTTGATGTCATTGCCGTCAATGGTAAAAGATTTGAAGGCTTGGTCCAGTTTGTTGAGACGCTGAGTTGATCCTAGTAATAGAAGCTCAGTCTTGTCGTCGTTTAGACATAATTCGTGTTGTGCCATCCAGGCCTGGGTGACCAGATAGACGTCATTTAAGGATTTGGTATCAGCTGTGTAGTCACCAGTGATGGGGATGAGTATCTGGGTGTCATCCGCATAGTTAGTGTAGGAGACACCCAGATAGTCGAGCACATCAAAAAGGGGTTTGGTAAATACGTTGTAAAGCGTAGGTGATACACAAGAGCCTTGGGGGACGCCGCAGTGGATAGGAGCAGGGTCAGCCGATGCAGAGGGAGAGAAAACCCGCATGGACCTGTTGCTTAGGAAGGAATGGATCCAAGCATTATCAGAGTCCGAGAAGTGAGCCGCAGATTTGAGATGTTGGCAGAGAATTTGGTGGTTAACCAGGTCAAAAGCCGCGGACAGGTCAAGGAGGAGGAGTAGCGCTAACTTCCCATTGTCCTTTAGAGTCTCCATCTGAGTTTTCAAGTCAATCAAGGCTGTTTCGGTTCCATGTTTGGGACGGAAGCCTGATTGTCTTAGCGCCAGGAGATTGTTAGATTCAAGATAGTCTTGGATTTGAAGGTATGCTCCCCGATCTAGGATCTTGAGCAGGAACGGGACCGTAGTGATTGGTCTAAAGTTGGTCGGAATGTTAGGGTCAAGGGATGGTTTATTAAGTAGTGGGATCACCCAGGCGTCCTTGAGGTTGTCAGGGACTATGCCAGTTTTGAACGAGGTTTAAAGGTCAAGTTGGTTTGGCCGGCATTTGCTGTAGGGATGGTAAGAGGTTGGTCTGACTGTAGAGACTGTTGTTTAACTCTGATTTTATTTTGGAGGGTTGCAATTTTGCCCGAGTGCTGTTTGTATATTATTGCACCAATTGCTATCTTTAGTGCAAGAGTCGGGGGTGCTGCAGGAGTCTCAAGTTCCTTGAGGATTTTGAATAGCTCCTTAGTATTCGATTGTGCTAACAGAATACGGTTATTGTAAGATTCTTGTTTGGCCTGGAGTAGGGCTTCTTTGTAGTTGAGAGTAGCTAGGAAGAGACTGTCCTTGTGGATGTCAGATGGGTTACTTTTCCAACGTGCCTCTGCGCTACGTTTCTCTTTGCGTAACACTCTGAGCTGTAGTGTGAACCACGCGTTGAGGTGCGCATGCTGTTTGGGTCTCCTAAGTCTGACTGGAGCGATAGAGTTTATGGCTGAGAGCACTGCCTGGTTGTAGGTGTCGGCTAGGATAGTGGGGTCTGAACAAGAGTCCGTGACGTTGTTGAGAGAGGGGAGGATGAGGGGGAGTAACTTTTCAGGGGTTATGTTCTTTTTGTTTCTAGTGGGGATGGCTGGAGCGACAGGAGGCGTAGGTAGGTGAGCTGCTTCAATGTTGAAGGTGATGATGTGATGGTCTGACCAGGCACAAGGGGTATTAGAGAGTAAGCTAATATTGCAGTTAGTGTCACTTAACCAATCAATCTAAGGAGCGCCCTTTGATGTGAGTGGGTTCTTGTATATGATGGGAGAAACCTAGATCTGTTAGAGTGTTGGCGAGGTCAATGGCCGCGGGGTCATTAAGGTCTTGGTAGCCTAAATTAAGGTCTCCTAAGATGATGGTTTGAGAGTTAATTTTCACTTTGTCAAGTACTAGAGAGGTGATGTCATCAACAAGCGATGAGGTGGAGCCCGGGGGTGGTGGTGGTGTACCAAAATTGTCCTGGCTCCAGGTCAGCTGGGTAAGCCCCAAACGGGCAGGTGGCTCTCCACTCCAGTGGAGATAGCAACCGCCGCCTGGCTGCAGTTTCCCCATGGCCACAGGGATGAGGAAGATTAACCACTGGCGTGAAATACTCTGGCAACAGTCCCAGCCCCTCTCGGGTGTCACTGGGGCAGAGACGGGGACAAGGCCTCTCCTCTCAGTGGGACTGTCGGCTGCGGTGCACTGTTCTCAGTGTACTCTGACCCCGTAGCACTGCCAGGCGGAGAGGCCCACAAAGGGCACCAGGGGTCTGCAGTGATCTCAGTTACCCACCTGACCCATCTTGAAACACAGACATATGATTCTATCATGAGCATGATTCGGAGAGGCTAACAAAACCCGGTGGTGCAATGATGGTGAGGGCTGTGCACACCGGCTGATGTGGGATCCCGTTGCACTGTGCACAAAACCAGCACCTCTCACTCACTCTGTCGGGGAGGTAGAGCTTGTGCATGTGTGCTAGGACCTGAAGGATGGTGAACTATGCCTGGGCAGGGCAGAGTGTACTTTGGTGGAGATCCGTAGCAGTCCTGACATGCAAATCAATCATCTAAACTGGTTACAGGGACGGAAGACTAATCAAACCATCTAGTAGCTGGTTCCCGTCAAAGCTTCCCTCAGGATAGCTGGCACTCAGATACCTCAGTTTGATATGGTGAATGAAATGATTAGAGGTCTTAGGGCCAAAACAATCTCAACCTCAAAACAATAGCTCCTCTCTTACTCACAGAGACACGTGGAGCGTGGACTCCGTGGCTCCTATGCTTGTTACATTTATTTTTCACTTACACCACAGCATTATAAGATGCCTGCTGCACCGTGTGTGCAATAAGAACACTGTGCGACCATCTGTTTACTTGGTTGCCAAGCAACCGACATCGTGACGATGCTGGTTTAAGCATATCCCATCCACCGGCAGACGGAAGCCGGCCAATGTTGAAGGCCAGTTAAAGGCCCTGTCCCGAGCCTGTCAGAGCTGGGCATACCGTCGGACTGTCCCTGACATTTTTTCCAGTCCACACTGAGCCTCTTTCCATGGCCTACACGTTATCCACAACAACGCTCAAACACTGCTGCCTACTCAGTACTGTCGAGTATCCCCGCATTTGTTATTCCGTGCGGTAAGAGTGCTATTTCCACAATTGCAAAGTTCTGACTATTCCATATTGTATGTGCGCTTCTCCTTCAGTCTCCATAGTTGCCCACCTATTAAAAACGTTTTCACATCCTGAGTATGCATACCCCCTTCATTCCGCTCTAGTCCCGTACCCCCTCCCTACCACCACCTCCTACCTGCTAATACCAGCTCATTAGCAATTTCGCATTGCAGCTTCACACGCCAAAGCCCCCGCTCACGCCCATGCCACGCAGTTTCAACATCCTGCTCCCTATATTGCATGCCCACCATCCTTTACATAACTTACCTCCGTCAGAATACCCTGAGCTACAAGGACGGTGCATGCTACTGCTGCGAATATCCTGTTACGCTGATCAGAGTACCACACTCCCCTGGTCCCTATGATCACTATTGCAACCTATCTCCGCCCCTCTAGGAGACAACGTTCCCTGCCACCACTGCAAGATTATTCTGATTGTCATTTAATAGTGTGCCTTTACTGTTCTTGACTATACTATGTTCCTATAGCTGCTATATCTTGTAAACATCGCCTCTATGACTTACTGCGACTGTACCTAGAGCCAGTTGGACTTACTACTGTTTTCTACGCAATCTCCACTCAGAAATATTGATTACCAAGGTGTTTGAATGTATCTTTCCATCCCATTACTCTAGCCAACAACTACCCAGGCTGACCATTACGGGGTGTCTGTATTTCCTGAAACAAATTTTATTTTTGCATACACCTCCTAGCCTACTCTATTAACAATGGTGGCACCTTTGCATGCACTACTATCATTCGGTCATGTTATTTATACTGACACCTTTACTGTCCTATCTATGATTGCATCAAGCTCCTTGCACAGCCTCAAATATATGCCCACTCGACCCCTATATGCTTGTTGCCAGCAACCTACCTACCACAGCCTACATTAGCCACTTCATGGCTAATTTATGGATGGTCACATTCACTATGGCCACTCTGCTACCCCTCTCCAACACCATTGCACCTACTAAATTCCTGCCCTCACTCGCTCGCTGTCAACTACCTAGGATTAACTCTGCAGTCTCAGAGAGCAATGACTACCCCCTCAGCCCCACTGAATGGTTATTACACTATACTACAAAGCCCCAACATTCCTTGCTCTATCATGCTCAGAAACACTAGAATTGGTTCGCGAACAAACCTCAAAAAAGCATTATGTGTCAAGACTCCACTGACTGAATCCATGGTTGCCAACACTGCCCTCCCTAAAACAAACATTACTATGCCTTCTCAGACATCTTAGCCCTACTTCATAGTACCGGCTCAGTCGACGAAAGCCCCCCATATTAAAGGAGCTCTCATCAGCACCAGGTCTCTGATCGCCCATGCGCTAGATATAGCAGACCTCATCTCCTCCAATAACTTAGACTTTTTAGCAGTCACAGAAACGTGGATCCACCCAGCAGCAGGACCCTCCCTCATGCTAGCACTACCTAAAAACCACACAATCATTAGAGCCGACAAAATAACCAGCACTCATTGCCAAATACCAACTAAGCATCAGAGAATTTGCCAGCCAACCGATGCCCTCTGGAGAACTCCTCTCTGTCAAACTCCCATTATCAGCCAAACGCACTCTACTCATCCACCTTCTGTACAGACCACCTGGCCCCCTGTCCACCTTTGAGGAAGACATCACACAACTTCTCACCCACAAAACCAAGCCCAACTCCCAAATTCTACTACTAGGTGATCTGAACCTAGGCTTACATGACACCCAGGATACGAGCGCCTTAGCTCTAGTAAACTCTCTCACTGAATTAGGCTTCTTACAGCGTATCACCAACCCCACGCATAACAAGGGCAGAACCCTGGATTGGGTAGCTGATTTAAATTTCTACATTAAAATCCTCTCTAACTCTCCATCCGCATGGTTGGACCACCATGTCATATCCTTTGAGATCCAGGATACCAGCCGCTTACCACCTAATGGTCAACAAGCACCCCCTGCCTCAACCAGAAACAACCGACTTATCATTGTGGAGAATATACTCCCTCTACTCCAACCCATTACCAACCCCCATAAGACTCTAGAGAAGGACTCAGCCAAACTAGTAGATCTATACAACCAGAACCTACTCCTAGCCTTAGACAACATAGCTCCTCTTAAAATAAGAAAAGCCAAGCCCCCAGCACACTTAAACAAATGGTTCTAACTAGACCTAAAAGCCTTACAAAAGTCCAAAAGATGTTCAGAAACCATCGGGAGAAAAAGAAATCGAGCCACAATAAAGAAAATGCATCACTGCTTCAAATATCTCTAAAGCCGCTATTTTGAAAAATAAAAGCAACACCTTCAACAATAGAATTCTAAACACCAAGTCCAATACCAAAAAGCTCTTTACCATCCTCAAAGAGCTAGAAACACCTATCTCCCCACCTGACTTATGAAACAAAGATGTCCTTTGGAGTGCTAACATACAAAAGGCCCTTCTAGATGACATCACATTATTACAGGCAAAATTTCAAGCCAAAAAAACGTAGTCTTGCATCCAGTGCCAAATCAAACGAATTCCATCCCTCTCCTTCTAAACCATATAACTTATTTGAATTCTCCCCAGTTACTACTAAAGAAGTAGAAGCCATAATTGCCAGCCTTAAACCAACTAGATGCCAAGGAGACATTTGCCCAGCCACCATCAAAAAAGAGGTGGCCAAAGACTTTGCACCTTTCATCACATCCTTTATTAACACATATTTCACCTCAGCCTCTGTTCCAAAGAATCTTAAAGATGCCTGGTCATGCCCCTCATCAAAAAACCCAACTTTGACCCAAGCTTTGCAACCAATTACAGACCCATTACAACTGTTCCGTTTCTTCTAAAAATACGGGATAAAGCAGCCTATAGCCAAATACAGAACCACCTTGAAACCAACAACCTTCTGTGTCTCCGGCAATCTGGATTTAGACCCAGACATGGCACAGAGACAGCCCTCTTGGATTTAAAAATCCAGATGGATGAAGCCAAAGATAATGGAAACCCTACCTTACTCCTCCTACTCGACCTATTGGCAGCATTCAATTTAGTCGATCACAGGATCCTAACTACCCATCTGGCCACTACAGCATCTTTCTCCCCTAATGCCGCTGCATGGATCCACTCCTCCACAGTTCCCTCTCCAATCACCTGTGGAGTCCCGCAGGGCTCCTGCATCTCCCTAACTTTGTACAACATCTTCACAAAGTTGTTGTTTGACCATTTAGATGACCTGGGCGTATCATGCACAAATTAAACAGATGATACACAAATACTCATCACTCTCTCAGGATCGTATGAGAACAACTCTGCTTTGCTCAATGAGATATACCTCAGGATTCAAGCCTGGATGGCCAGCATGGTCTTTGTCTCAATGAAGACAAGACTGAGATCCTGCTTATCAGCTCAAGCCATAGCCTCAACAAACTAGATCTCCATTACATTTCATTTAACATCGATGGCCATAATGTCAAAGTAACCAAGGAGGCCAAAATGTTAGGTGCCTATCTGGACTTAACTCTTTCCCTCTCTAGACAAGTAAACCCAACAGCCTCAACAACCGCCTACACTGCCAAATTAATAAACAAATGCAGACCCTTCCTGTCCACCATCAGCTGTGTCACTCTGGCTAGAGCACTCATACTCTGTAGATTGGACTATTGCAACACCTTATATTTGGGCACCAGCAAACACAATCTAAATAAGATACAAGTGTTGCAAAACAGTGTCATCAGAGCGGCTCTAAACATACCCCGCTCTAACCATATCTCATAAGCAAGACTCAACATTAATTGGCCCCCAACACAAGAGAGAATTACATTCAGAACCCTTAAGATAACACATAAATGTCTGTCCAATTTGGCGCCTAAATACCTGCCCGATAAATTCTCTAGAAAGATATCCCACAGACCCACCAGAACCAACTACACACATTGCCCTAACATCCCCAAGTTCAAACTTCAGAAAGCAGGAGGGTGAAGCTTCACAGTACTGACTGCCAAGACCTGGAACTCTCTACCCCCTGACCTCAGAGCTGAACCATCCTTCCCGGCCTTCAGAAGTAAGGTAAAATCCAGGCTCTTCTCCCAGCTTAGTTAACTTACTACTCCACACATACCTCCAAAGGACCCTTGCCTAGATCTGTAACACTAAGGCGCTGTCCTTTAGCAGGACTCTCCCTAAAACTACAGTCATCTATGTATAAATGTATTAATCACTGTATCTATATTTTCTACCAAGTATTGTGACCGTGTCACAAAGCATAAGTCCAAAGCCAACCTTTGTATAATTTTCTGTATCCTGTTTTCCTTATTGAATGAGAACACTGTGTGTTCCTGCAAGACTAATGCTATCATGTAAAATAGCGAAGACCAACTTCTTTATATTCTCCTTATCCTGTTGTCTGTAATGTATGAGAACACTGCGTGTTCCTGTAAGACTTATGTTATCTTATAACAATTGTTGTACACACAAGCAAAAACGCATAGATACCTCTGGGTTCAGTGTGCTATATAAGCAAATAAAGTTAAATAAACTAAACCTCTTCTCAAAGTGTATATGGATGTGGATCCCAGATCACTGGCATGCCAGTGCCCAGTGTGCCACCTTTGGTATGCAGTACTGTCACTGCAGGATGAACGGAACACCAGGTTAAGGCGCACTATGCCGGGGGAACATTTGTCCCCTGAAAAGGTGTTGGTTGATATAGACAGCAGAACGGTGTCCATGGAAGTAAGAATCTGCTAAGGAGTGTGTAACAACTAACCTGCAGAATCTGCCAACCATTGCAATGGATGGCACAGGAGCCTCAGGCGCATACCCATCCACTGCCAGCAATGTGAGCGACAGGGGCTAAACCACAACAAGTCAGAGGGCTGCTGAAGTGTGCATGGTAGCCTGGGGAGAGCTTCTGGGTGGAGCGCCACATGTGCAGATCTTGGTGGTAGTAGCAAATAATCAAACGTGAACTTTGAAGGCCTAAATGAAGGAGGGTACCATGTGAACAGCTGTTGAACATGGGCCAGTTGTTGCAAAGAGATGGGCATGCACCATTTGGGAGGGACATGAAATGGCCTACGTTGCCCTCAGCCAATTGAAAGTGAGTCGGGTTCAGATCACCAAACCCAGAGTGGCATAGATGGACACCCTCTCAGCATCCATTGCAGTGAGGCAAAGGTTTGCGGAGACGCTGGCATGCACCCTGGGGAGAGTTATTTTTTCTTTGTGAAGGCCAGGGCACCATGGAGTGGGTTTGCTATGAGAGAGGTGCCGAGCCTGGAAAGCATTGTGTTTTGTGTGGTGTACAGGGTATATTGTGTGAATCTCGCGCTGGCCTGTACCCAGCAGCAGGGATCAAAGGTGAAGCACCTCGGGCATGTTGGAACAATGTAGGTAAGGGTAGTTGGCAACTGAGAGCTATAACTTCGGGATGAGAATTCACTGTAAGGGCTGGGTGGATCAGGCTGGTGCATATAGTAGGGCTGACCATGCACCACAGCTAGGTGAGGCATCTCTACCCCCAGGGTTCCTAGTAACTCTGGACATGAGCCAGACTCATCCTATGGATTACCCCAGCTGTGGTGGTGTCCTCTCTCTGTTCCCCTCCCTGGGTTCGGGGTAGGCGTTCTGTCTCAGCCGACGCCTAGTAGCTGACTTAGTACTGGGACAGACCAGGGCAATCCAACAGTTTAATTGAAACAAGGCATAACAAAGGCCCGCAGTGGGTTTTGACGCAATGTAATTTCTGGCCAGTTCTCTGCATGTCAAAGTGATGAAATTCCATGAACTGTGGCTAAACGGTGGGATTAACTATGACTCTCCTAAAATGACCGAATGCCAAATCATTTTATTGGTGGCATACATGAATGGATGAATGTAATTTCCACTGTCCATACTTACTATCTAGTAAACCACTGCCAAGGGAACCAGCTTGGCAGAATCAGGTGGAATAGGAGACTCTGTTGAACTTTACTGTAGTCTGGCACGGTGAGGAGACATGAGAGGTGTGCGATATGAGAAGCTGCCAGCTGTGGGATTATGACTAAATGCAGCTAAATGAGAATCCCCCTATACTATAATGCTAACGCAGCACTATGGATCCTCGGTTGGCCTAGGATAGCCATCCTCCGGGGTGGTGTATACAGCTGCTTGCCTCAGGTCTCGAGTATGTACAGAAGTAGGCAACCTCTCTGACCTGTAGTGTACCACATGTTTGAGTGGAATGTGGTGCATAATAATTTGTAGATAACCTGATTCTTGGTCAGAGTTTCATAAGTAGCAGAGCAGTGGCCTCACTGCAATCGATTTGCAGTCCTCCTCTTAGCCAAGGTTCTGTCAGAGGTGATGCTGATGTACCAGTGCCTCACCACAGGGTTCAGAGGAAACTCCCTCCTACCCTGGGTGCATCTCATCTCCCTTTCTGGTCAGCCTAGAACACCAGATGGCCTTGGCCCAGCCAGTGGCAGGGTGGTAGGGCCAAGCCCATGGGAGTCAGAGAAGAGAGGCTCGGACTTGGTTGCAGATGGCATCTTAAAGCCTGGACCCAGGGTGCAGAGGTGACAGCTTGAGCTCTGGATGCTGACCTTAAGGCAGCCATGACCACATGGCTGCACAGCCTTGTGGTCAGGGAGGACTCTCCTGGGCCATTTGGTCCTTCAGCTGGCCCAACTAGTCATCTAGCCAAGGTGTTTGGACTAGATGCTCCGAGTTTCAGTTGGCCTAGCTGTCTTCTACATTTGTCTGCGGCTGTCACTCCATAACATTGTGGCTAGGGATGTCTTCGCTCTGTTTTGAGATTTGCCCTATGTTGGGCAGTGATGCGGAGGGAAACATCATGATGACGGCAGTCAGGTGAGGTCTTTGTCGAAGTTGGTGCATGCCACTCAGAGGAGCATGTGGTGTGGTGACATTGTGGCTGGGGATGTCTTTGCTCTGTTTGGGATTTTACCTGTCTTGGGTGTAGGTGAGCAGTTCCAGCCACAATGGTGCAAAGGGGGACATCATGAAGGTGGCAGTCAGGTGAGTCCCTTGTTATAGTTGTTGCATGCCACTCAGGGGAGCACGTAGTGTGGTGATAATGTGCCTGGGGGGTGTCTTGACTCTGTATGATTTTGTGTCTGTGACAAGGATACTATTCTTTCTAATTACTATGACTGTGTAGGTGTTTTTTGCACTTATGGATTGGGTGACATTGTAGTGTTGGTATCATGGGGCACACACAGTGTGCCTCTGACAGTTGCACATTCTCAGGGTATTGTTATGGGCAAGCTGGAAATGGCCCTATTTCATCATTGAAGGGCATCGGGGATGTGGCTTCACTGTGTGTACTCCAAAGGGCCTGCAGTTCAGGTGAATGATGTTTGCACAACCTGATTGTGTATGTCCTGTCCCTGTGCCATTTGGCCTGCTAAGGGAATGGGTGATGCCTGTCGGTGAGAGTGGTGTCCCTCCTGCAGCTCTACTGCTATGCCACGATGTGTGGAAATATTTGCAGGACACAACATGCCACAATGATCTTGAGAACTACAGGTGGTGCATATAGCAATATGCCACCTGCGTGGTCAAGGGAGCGGAAGCGTGATTTAAGCCCCCCGAATGTGCGCTCCCTAGTGGAACTATGCCCCTAGTGGCTAGATGTGCTGTGTTGTAGCTTACCTCACCTGAGGTGACTGGATTCCTGTAGGGTGTGAGCAGGATTGGTGAGAGAAGGCAGGCACTGTCCCCTGCAAAGGTGGGAATGGTTGTTGTTGATATTGATTGTCGTTGCTTGTTTTTCCATGTGTCATGTGTCTTCTTGCATGTCCGTGATAGTTGATACCCACCAGCCAAGTATTTCCAAAGGATCCCGATGCATGGGCCTGGTATATGGGGAGTGGTGTAAGATGTAGCTATCATGCGTGCATTCCAGGAAATGTGTATTTATATGCATGATGTGGCCATGGGCATCACAGCTCACCTGCACATTATTGGTATGAAGTGCTTCCATTTTCAATAGATGCGCTCCGTCTCTTAGGGGGGCTGCAGCGGTACATGGGTACAGTCAATGGCTCTCAGGACCCATGGAAAGTCTGCTATTGCATAGAATTCCTGGCACACTCTCTGCCTTGCCTGCAGTGTGCGTGGCATGTACAAATGCCTTCACACACATGCTAGTATGTAACGCAAGACCTGGTGGAGGCAAATGGATTGTGTGGGCTGTGATATGCCCCCAACAATGGCTGTAGTGCATTGGAACCATCCAATTGCCAGGAAGTGTAGGGCTGATAGCACCTACTCCAGGGGTGTCAGTGCATGGGAGCACATGGTGGATGATGCCAGGTAATTCTCCCACTTCCTGACCAGGTCGTTGATGACATGGTGAGGGAATTGTTATCTTGCATACACGTTCCCTATCTGGCATCCCAAATAATGTGGTTCGTGGATGGAAGATTGTGTCCCTCCTCCCCATCTTCTTCCATGTATTGGAATCAGTGCTAGTAAAGGTCCGCCATTGTGGAAGTCCTATATTCAATATGTTGCATTGCACTTTTATACTTGAGCTTTCATTGAGCTTTTTACTTTGCGACATGTATCAGGTGGTGGCAAGATCGCGAGATGTGCGTTCTGCTTTGTAATGCAGCAGGCAATACCACAATACATTCTAAGGGTTTCCTTGGAACATGATTGGGCGTGTTCGTGATTGACATTGCGCATCCCTCCCCATGGCCATGATATTCCTCATTCTTCCTCATTTCGCGCATGGAATTGGAATGGGGAGTTGGTACGCTACGCCCCCTAATTATTACTTTGCGCTGGCCCTTCCCACACTCCAAGTATGTTCCATGTATCGGGAAATGGTTTCTAGGATGGCGCAAAATGTACTTTTACATGCAAAGTGACTTTGCGCTGCGCTAAATATTTTGTAAATTAGGCCCTGTGTCTCATCTGCTTATTAGCAACTAGAGTTTTAAAAGGCGATACACGGTGCCTTACATTGCAAACCTTTTAAAACAATCACATCTTTTGGACTTCCTTATGAATGGGCCCCCTGTGCATACCTTAGTATGTTCAAAAAACGAGGTAATGCAAGGCATTGATTGCCACCTAGAGGCTAGTTTGTTTTAGACAGTCCCTCGCTTCAGGTAGGAGGAGATCTTTAAAATTGCACACACAGTCATCTCGCTATATGGCGGAAATGCTTTCAACAGTATCCACACATGCAGTGTTAAAACAACAAAAATTGATGTATTCCTGGAATCTGCAGCGATACATGGAAAAAGGCAGACTACATTTATCTTTGGCAAGCCTCACAAGTGGTGAGGATCGAGCAGATTTTCATTGTACCATGCCTGTTTAAAGAACACATTAACGCTCAAACGTATCACACTACTTCGTCTCCAAAAAAGAGGAACTCATGTGCCTGTGGTATTATCACAATTTTGTATTTTTAATAGCTTCATAGAATGCATCCATAGAAAACTGTAAAACCGGGTGGTGAGCTCTCAGTTGACTCTGACTTCATTAAGCAAATAGCATAGACAGCTCTCAGCCCATTCTCAGTATTGCAGTTTTTAAAATTAGTTAAATATCAAACATGGCAACGGAAATACAGCAAAAGCATCTTGTGTCATCTGTTTCTCTCTCATTATAACCAAGCAAACATGTCAATGGTGGGAAGGTTTTGAAGTAACCCACAGCTCTGGGCAACCCTCCAGACCATCACTTTTCAGGCTGCCAAGCCATTACAGAAACAGGGACTATCATATGCAAATAAGGCTTGGTCCCACCCCACTCTCATTATAGAACTTCAGAAAAGTCCAAGTGGGATCTGGTCACTCAGTACAAGTGAAACCAAACAACTTGCAGAAGAGGAATTAGGCACATTACTCAAAACCACGACATCAAGCTTGTGCAAGTTCCCGTTTATTTGGAGAGCATAGCATGTCAGAACATCAGTCACACCCCTGAAACCATATTTTGCCTGCTCCCATGACTGTGTTTAGGACATCGTTTTTAAGAAATGGCTTAAGGGAATACCCTGATCTTGAGTTGGACCTCATGAGAAATGCCCTTGTCTGTCTCTTCAATACATTCTGCTACTTTGGCTACATTCTGCAATGATACAAATTTTGAAATGAGCTTTTAGAAGCTATTTGTTTTCTTATTAATACAATCCTAAACTCTAAAGAGATTTTAGCCTCAGCACGAGGTTTGCGGTACCCTGGAGGTAATTGCGCCGGAATACCACCCACGCAAATAGCGCAAATAGCACCGAAAATGCCCTCTCTGCCAGTTATTCACCTCCAGCTCGGAGCTGGAGGTGAATGCGTCCTGGCAGGGTCAAACTCGTTATTGGGCCAACCCTTAAATGCGGCGGTAATAGCGTTACCGCCACATTTAAGGGCTAAGGCCCAACTCATGATGAGGCCCTAGTACGTATACATAGCACTGCATTCTTTACTGACCTATATTTCTTTAACCCCATTAACGTTAGGTCAGTGCATATACAGTTATACATTTAAAGAAAGATTCTGAATACACTCATGCATTAGGGAGAAATGAAAAGGGGAAATGGTATGAAAACACTGCAAACTGTATTTAAAAAAAAGCTGGAATTGGGATAGAGTTAGATAGTGCACGCGACTTTGTTCACTGTGCCACTGCCCTGTTTGTTTTTACTGAGCTCTGGAATTTGAGGAAATGAAAAAAATGTGGGACTTATAATAATTCCGGAACATGGAATGAATATAATTTGGATGCAGAACTACCAATTGCATCACTTTCGTTACTCTCAACAGCAGGCAACGTGCAGCGCAACTGTACTATAGAAATATAATCAGACACATGTTAAATTGTAGAATAAAAGGACAGAGGGATGGATACACGTGCTTTCAATAGTGACATTACATGAAAAAGACACACACATTTACCCATTCTAAAAAAGGTCATTCATTAAGGGCCATGATGTCTTAAATCTGCTGTTTGCATTGTGTTACCCTTCCAAGCTCTTTGAGAGCTAAAGAGTATTTTCAAAATATCGTCCAGAGATTGGCAGAATTGGGATGAACCTCTAAAGTCGCACACGCAGGAGAAAATACAAGCTAATGAAGTTCCTATAACGGGAGATACAAAGTAAACAGATGGGCAGACACCCAACCAATATGCACCACACGCAGACCTTAGGCAAAGCTTGCAAAGGGATAGATACATTTCTGAGAGCCTCCCATGAAGAAATGTAGACAGCAACGTACAGCAGACACACAAACACACATTCAGAATATAGCCCATCCAGAAAAATGGCAAAGGCTAATAGTGCACAATAGAGTATTTGGTTTGAACACACATAAGTAAGCAGGTTAAAGGCACAGTGTGTGCCCCATGCAGCAATGAGAGCATTCATTAGAAACACGGACAGTACTAATCATAGACATAATTTGAGTACAGCTGACATTCGTTAGTTGTTTAACATATAGAATAGGCCTCATGGCAAAAAAAAAAAACTGCTTCATAAGTCATTAGTAATTAGCAGTCCTCAGAAATAATGGATTATTCCACACAGTAAAATCCGACTATAGAGGCACAGTGCTTCGCACACTTAGTACTCTGCAAGATAAAACGGCAGTTCCAGGGATGCACAGTACAGGCCGGTCTCGAACAAAGAAACAAAAATTAATGTGCAGGGAAAAAAGGACAAGACTATATCAAGTGTGCTATAAGACCACAGATGTATATAGAAGGTGCAACATACTGGAGAAAAAAAAGGTGGGTGAAGGAGCGAGCAGTGTTCAAAGCAGTGGGAATGGTGGGGTATACAGAATATGTTGTATAAAATGCAGATGAAAAATGCAGATGTATTTGAGCATTGCATATTAGCAGATTGATGAACCAGCCTTTTTGTTTCAGGGGCAAAGGAAGCATACCTGTGGGTTAAAATATAAATTGAAAGACAACATTTGCCATGCCAGCATTAAGAGATGGTACTGAGACAATAATGGACATTTTCTGCCAATGCAAGACCAAAGCCCACTTAAATCTACCACCGTCCTGGAATGGTTTGTGTTCCCTGGAGACCCTTCATCTCCCAGTACACCTTATCCCAGAAAAACACATTTTGCTCCCAAACAGAAATCCACAGTCCCCTGCAATGTCCCAATAGTGTAATGACAGAACAACCCACAGACATTATCGTACAGAAAGACATACAATTACTTTCTTTTTAAAAAGCAGACAATACGCGGCAGAAGATACTCACCTAGGTTATTTACGAAAACTTAACTGTTCTTTGCATTTCTTCTAGCCCCTGGAATACAAACAACCATGAATGCCAAGTGGCTGCAAATCGCTAGGTGGAGATAGCAGGTAGCTATCGCACAAGACAATGGGCCTCATTACGAGGTGGCCGGTAAGGGATTACTGGTACGGGCACCGGTGCTGGTAATCCCTACCGCCCTACTACGAGTTCCCTTTGCGGGTCCTCCCTTAACGCCTGGTTTTACCAGGCATTAAGGACGGGACCCGCAAAAGGACTTTGGAGCTAATAACGTTACCGCAATTGGCGGTACCATTATTAGCGCCTTCCCCATTCCCATTGAGCCCTATGGGGGCTCAAATGGGAATAGGGAAGGGCTCTGGTGAATGGCAAATTACCGCCCCCCCCAACCTTGGAATGGGGCGGTAATAGCTCCATTCACCAGGGCGGAGTCGGTAAGGATTTGGAAGCAGCCATGGGGCTAATAGCGCCATAGTTACCTCCAAACTCGTAATGAGGCCCAATGGCATTGATGGCCTGCAAGAAGAACTGAGAGCCCTGAGAATAATCACACTGCAAAATTGTATGCTATTTGAGCTCCTCACAGCTAGGGAGGGAGGGGTCTGCAGAAAAATTGGATCAACATTTTGCACATATGTGCCTCCAAATGATAATGCCAATGAGCCTCATTAGGAGTGTGGCGGTCTGGAAAACGGTGTTGGTAGCAACGTATCAGCACCCTTTCCAGAGCGCCACATTCCAACTCTGCGGGTGGGGGCCGTTATACCCAGCAGGTCTGACCTTCCAGGTGCAATGGTACCTGCCCGCAGAGTTGTCAAGGAAGCACCAGCGTCATTAACAACAGTACCAGTGCTTCCGTGAACCCATACCCATGGAGTCCTGTGGGACTCCACGGGAATGGGAATTTACAAAATCCACTGCTCCACCGGGACTTGTAATGTCCCAGTGGCACCAGAAGTCAGTAGGCAGATTTGGTGTCACGAGGACAGCAGCTACCCACCAGTAGCACCTACGGGTGCCACTGTCCTCATCATGAGGCCAAATGGCTCTCTAAGCATAGCAACAAAAGCTTTGCATCATCTAAAGATAGGTAAGGAAGAGGAAGTAGGGGTTGATAAAGACCTAGACTGGTTAGATGAGATGTTTTCCTGGATGTCAACCTGGCTAACAAATGTATGCAGAGTTCTTACACCAATATCCATCTTCTTAATTTTATTTGGGGCCTGTTTCAAATAATACTGGTTTGTTGTGTGTCCCATGGAAAAGGGGAGGACATTTGAGAAGCGTTGCCAAAGTATGTGTTCCAAAAGATATATATGATTGGGCAAGAGAACAAGATCTAAGGGATAAAGAGCTCGGGAGAAGATTCGTTCTGGAATGAACAAAATTGGGGAAGGTTGGGATGAACGTCCAACGTCCCAAATGCAAGAGAAAATAGAAGCCAAGGAAGTCCATATAAGACAAGATAGAAAGTACACAGAAGACCAGACACCCAGCCAACATACACAACACATAGGCCTTTGGTGAATCTGACAATTTCTGAGAGCCTCCCATGAAGAAATGTAGATGGCAACATACCACCTACACACACAAACACACACACGCACATTCAGAATATAGCCCTTCAAAAATAGCAGAAGAGGGGAATAATGTGCATTAGAGCATTAGGTTTGAACATCATGCGCTGTTCCTGGAAAGGTCACCTGTTGATTAGTTTTGGCAAGCACTTTGTCCTGCTGCTTCTGGCAGGTGCGCTTGTATTATCTGGACCGAGTTCCTTCAATGGTCCCTTGCACGTGGTAGTCCAGTCCTGCTGTGACTGAGCCACTATTCTTCAGGTAAGTGTTCCTGTTTGCCTTTGTCTTTCCTCATCTGTTTTTGTTGTATTGTAAAGTTTGTTGTCTTGTATTTCTGTCTGTGCCACTTTTGATGTTTTCTCTTTTGCTTTCTTCCCTTGTGATGTTACCGGCCTGGCAGAAGCTGCAGAGCTCAATGCGGCTGCCGGAGGGAATGAGGAACGAAGCTGCAGTGGTACAGTAGCTGTTCAGTCGTTATCTAGGGAGCACACAGTGTTCAAATGCGGCGCGGCCCTAGGACGGATGTTCTAACCTTGTCTTTCCTCTTCTTCACAGGGTCCGAGTTTATGGATGTGGAGTACGGTGCTGCAGCATCGGGACCAAGATCACTGGATGGCAGGAGATGAGTCTGCAAATGAAGTGATGAAGCACCGGTTTCCTAGAGGTGAGTATGCAGGTGAATGCCTTGTTTCAAAGGTAAGTAAACTGGTCCAAGCGGCGATTAGCGTCACGTCGCACGCGAGTGCACAGTAAGCACCGGCCTTAAGGATGGAGCAGCTTATACAGCTGAGCTTCTGAAGCCACGCCCACCAGGTTCGGCCTACCTGCCACAGCCTGCCACACCCGATGAGTCAGCACATGAAGACCAGGCCTAGGGAGCCACACCAGATGAGTCAGCACATGAGAATGTTCTCTGGAATAAAGGTTTTCAGCTCCTGGAAAGTTCTTGTAAAATAAAAGCACTCCTGCACTGAAATAAAGTAAAAGCACGCCTGCACTGAAATAAAGTGGTCCTGCTCACATCTCTATATGAGCCTGGCGCCAAAGGCGCCAGGACTGAGTCCAGCCAGGGCAACTGTATTTATGGGTCCTAAAGGGACATAAGTGAGTCAAGAGACCCATTGCCCCATCACTAGATGGTGTGATTTTGTGTTCTGGGGCCTGTGGCCAAGACAAAATCACATAAGTAAGCAGGTTAAACACACAGTGCAAACCCCAAGCAGCAATGAGAGTTTTCATTAGAAACACTGAAGGTAGTTATCACAAGGACATAATATAAGTGCATCTGGCATTTGTTAGTTGCTTAATAAATAGAGCAGGCCTAAGGGCAAAAAGCAGTTCTATAAGCCATTAACTCAGGTTTTGGGCCTACATTACGATAGGGTTTGGGGGGAACATACCACCATCCATATCCTGCCCTCCAGTGAAGATGTGCATATCCATGCCCGTAAGTGTGCTAACATGGTTTAAATGTGTGGTCCTTGCACTTAGTACACAGACTATGAACCTGATTCACAGAACATCATTCAATGGGATTATACCATTGTAAAAGGCATCTGTGAATCAGGCCCTATGACTCCATTTCTTAAAACAGAATGTTTTCCCATCTTCAATACTGAGGCCCTGATTCTCAGGTGCATGCAAGCATAGGAAAGTGGTCTTCCATGAAGGAAAAACACTTTCCTTAAAATAACTATGCTCTGCTAAAGTGATAATGTGGTGGCCTGGCATCAAAGCTATGCCTTTCGCATGTGCCTGATTTACTGCATCACAGCAGCCTTAGCATGAGGATTAAAGGACAGATACAGTGAGGAGATCCTCCTTTCAAAAGCAATGGTTTTTCATGTAAAAAGAGAAGGAGACAATCTAAGACACATCTGAGGTGTCGTTATCCTCTACTGCACCCTTTTCCCTGTCTAAAAATAGCATTTCCTAGACTGCAGCACCATTTTTCTGAATTGCTTAAAGGTTAAGGACACTTTTGCAAATTAGAAATATGGTAGTCTTTAAATTAAATGCTTGTACTGCCACTGATGCACATGTTTCTCCCACAACAAGAGATTTTAGCAGATTCTGCTGCAGGAAAGCACAATATATCCCTTCCAATACTTCCACCCACCTTAGAATGGTGGTGCTGGAAACTAGAGGGGAGAATGTAGGCTTTCCACAATATTTTTAGCACAAGGTCATAATCGGGGGCTGTGTGTATCATCCACCTCTAACACTCTGAGTTATGAACATACATTTTGTGACAGTACCATAGCATCTTACTTTGTGCATCAGTATACAAGTGCTACTGTTCCAACTAGTCTGGTCGCACCTTAGAAGCCCAGTCATGTAACCTAATTCCTTACTTTGCTATTTGGCATTGGATGTCTCACATCTCGACAAATTAGCTTGTGGCGGGCAGGGTGGGTGTAGGCAAAATGCACTCATATCACTTGCAACATGTTTTATCTATATTTATAAAAGTCAGAATTTGTTTGTGGGTTTGTGGGTTTGTATGTTCATCATACAATGCCACACTGTTCCACTGATCTGCACCAATTTTTGCAGTTACCTGTTCGGAACCTCCAGACAACACTGGCTACATTACATGTGGACACCCCACCCTGTTCCCTGGATTTCATCCCCTGAACACGTGAGATGGTTGCCTGGAAGTGGCAGAACATCAAGGTGGTAGTAGAAGTACTGGACAGAGCTAATAAATCAAGGTACTTGCAGGAACTCGAAAAACACACGTCAAAGCCCTAGGATGCACCGTTAGTTAGAGGTTTACACCAAAATGCACTGACCCACACAATGGTGAGGCAGCAGGTGGGGAGAACGCACAAAAGATCCCAGTATGCTCCAACATGCCAAATATCGTCTCCCCTCCACGTCTGATCCGGGGTATATCCGACAGTCATACGTGCCCATTCTCAGTGCAGTTTACTTTAGAGTGCAAAGCACATCAAGCGATAAGCGACTTGGGACAGCGACCCACAGGATTATTGACTTTCAACAATGAATGAGTGTTATCAAGTCTGTCTACAGAACCAGTGCAGAGTTCGGGTACTTTCTGCTAGCGTCCTATAATAATCAAGGCAATGTGTAGACCCTATGCATGTGACTATTTATCATTGTTTGCATATGCAGTCCTTTCCTGCAATAGCAAGCCTAATATAGTTCTGTCTGATGACTTCAGTGACTTGCAACCAAACATTCTCTTCCCAGTGTGCATTCATAATACCATGTGTGTGATACTGGAAATGCCTCATGGAGGGAAGGGGCCTCCTGTCCTTGTCCTACCACTTAACTGGGTGCGTGTTCTCTATGTTTTCTGCCACTGAGGACCTGCCTGGTCCTCTGGCAGTGCAGCTCTTCATTTTATCTTTTGATGAACAACACCCATACCCTGATGGCACCCATGGGTGGGTATAAACCCATGTACCCCTTATGTGTGTTTCTGGGCATCTTTGTGTTGCCCACACAGCAGGGTATGGGTTGGTGGCAGCTACATGCTGACTTGGCAGTGGTTCTGAGTGTCCACCATGTTTGGGATACCCAGGCGCTGCCATAGGAATCAATGGGCCTCATTACAAGCTTGCCGGTCCGGATACAACGGTATCGGTAAGCATGCCGGTACTGTTGTATCCAGACCGGCAAACTCCGAGTTGCGCTCATGGGTGCCTTTCATTCTGCCAGGTCTGACCTGTCGGAATGAAAGTCACCCACGAGCACAGCATGTCGGATGCACCGGCACCATTAGAAACAGTGCCGTTGCATCTGACCTCCCCATTCCCATTGAGCTCAATGGGAATGGGGAAGAATGTTTTGCGGTGCCCAAGAATGGGCAAATACCAGGTCCGGCAAGGCCGTAATGTCCCAGTAATTGCCAATTTCTGGCCACCGGAAAAAAATGAATACCAGTGGCAGCCGTGCCTGTATTACAGGCACGGCTACCACCAGCCTCGTAATGAGGCCCAATGGATCCCCACACAAAGGCAAGGTCGCCACTGTGGCCTCTTGGTTTCTATTGCCATTTACCTTGTTTCTCAAAGTCCTGGGAAGCCCTAACCCTGTCCCTTCCTCCTTAGTGGCTGTTGGGTGGAAACACCATTTAAGTCTCTGGGGATGCCTCCTGTCAGAGTGACTGGATCCTCCCCAGGTGTTGTGCGTACCCTACGGGTGGGACCTGTGTAAATGGAGTTAGGAGTCAACTCAAATTATCTGTTGTGGGTGTCTGGTGTGTGTGTGTGTGTGTGTGTTTGTGAGAGACACAATGAATGAGACAGCCCTGACTGAAACTGACATGAATGCAGTGTAGTGTGCTGAAAGGCTGGGCACTTGTCCCAAGCCAAATTGTTGGTTATTGGTGTCTGGGTGGAATGAATGTCCTGAATGCCTGTGAGCCTGCCTGCATGAATGCCCTTCTGTGTGATTGGCTGACGGAGCCTCGCTCAGCCAGAGTGAAAGAGGGATGGATGTGTATATCTGGGGACCTCTCACTTACCAATTTGTTCAGAAGCTGAAGTCGGAGCTGAAGCAGGAAGAAGCTGTTCCTTGAAGCCCAGCTGGAAGAGAAGTCTGCTGCTGCATTTCTTAAATGCAATCCAAAAGCTGTCGTGTCTCCCAAGGACTGATCCAGAGAGGCAGTGGTCGAAGTGAGCGGGAGCAGTTGGGAGCGGTGCTCCTCTACTTTTTTTAAATTACGTCACCTGCTAGGCAATGGCCTGATTTCACATCCTCTTGCCTCATGTCCAAGGTAGACCACTTTACTCTGACCAATTTGACACTTACACACCGTTATGGTCAGATGGGCCTGCTCAAGAGCCTGCAAAACATATCTAAGTGGTCAACATGTTCTTTCCAAGTAGGGCTGAACACTGCAACGTCATCCAGGTATGCCATGCAGACGTCCTCCATCCCATTCAGAACTTGATTAACCATCCTTTGGAATGTTGCAGGTGCATTCTATAGTCCACAAGGCATTACCTTAAACTGGCAGAGGCCTGCTGGGGTTGAGAATCCAGTTTTCTCCTTGGCATGGTCTGTCAGTGCTATTTGCCAATAGCCTGAAGTGAGATCAAATGCACTGAGGTTCTTGGCTGAACCAAGTTTGTCCACCAGTTCATCTGTCCTTGTTAAAGGATGGGCATCAGTCTTGATGACTGCATAAAGAGCTCTATAGTCCACACAGAATCTCAACTCCTTGGATCCTGCCTTTGGTGCTAGTACAACTGGACTAGGCCATGGACTTGTCGATGGCTCTATTACCCCGAGATCAAGCATATTCTTGACCTCTTCCTCTGTGTGGGTTCTTACATGATCTTATATGCTGTAACCTCTGCTTTTAACAGGTAAACAGTCACCAGTGAGAATATCATGCTGCCCCTAAGGGGTCAAGCCTGGTGACAGTGAAATCGGGGAGCAAACTGATTTAACAGAAACTTGCACTCCTCCTGTTGTTCCAGTGTCAGATTAGAAGATAGATTGACTCCTTCTATCTTCTCATCTAAAGTCTGTCCTCTGAGTAGGTCAGGTAGCGGTTCACTCTCCTCCTCCTCTTGAGCTGAAGCTAGAAGCAAAGCTCCTACTTCTGGTCTTGAGATATAAGCTTTTAGACAGTTGGAGTGAAAGACTCTGGGAGCCTCCTTAGGATTGCCTAAATCCACCAGGTAGTTGAACTCTCCAAGTTTGCCCACAAACTTGAAGGGTCCCATCCACTTGTCCTGTAAGGCCCTCTGCCTTGTTGGTACCATAACTAGAACTTGCTGGTCTTGAGTAAACTCAACCATGTTGGCCATTTGATCATGCCAATGATTCACCAGAGCCTGACCTGCTTTCAAGTTATCTGATGCTTCTGCCATCATGTGTGACATTCTTCTCCGAAGATCTATCACATAGTCAGTGTTTCTCACTGGCTTGGGGAAAGGAGCACTCTCCAACCCCTCCTTAATTAGGGACAAGGGAACTCTAACTGGATGGCCATAGAGAAGCTCAAAGGAACTAATTCCAACTCCCTCCTGAGGGACTTCTCTATAAGCAAATAGAAGGCATGGAAGTAGAAGGTCCCACTTTCTTCTAAGGGGTTCTCCTAAAGCACCTATCATGATCTTCATTGTATGGTTAAACCTCTCTACCAATCCATTTGTCTTTGGATGGTAGGCAATTGAGAACATGTAAGTCACTCCATAGTTTTTCCACATTGCCGGCATGTAGTGGGACATGAAATTGGATACCCTGTCAGAGATGACTTCCTTAGGAAAACCTACCCTGGTAAAACCAAATACCAAGTAGGGCCTTAGCAACAGCCTGAGCTGTAGCAGTCCTCATAGGTATTGCTTCAGGATACCTAGTAGCATGGTCTACTACAACCAGGATAAACCTATTGCCTGAAGAAGTTGGAGGGTCTAAGGAACCAACAATGTCGATTCCTACCCTCTCAAAAGGGACTCCCACCACTGGGAGAGGCACCAAGGGTGCCAAATTCTTGGCTCCACTCTTGCCAGATGTCTGACAAGTGTGACAGCTCCTACAGAATGTGTCCACATCAGACCCCAAGTTAGGCCAGTTGAAATACAGAGAAAGCCTTTCCTTAGTATTCTTGAAACTCAAGTGACCAACCAAAGGAATCTCATGGGCTAACTGTAGGAACTGTTGTCTGCTTTGCAGAGGAACTACACATCTACTGTAGTCCCCTGAAATAGACTCAGTAGGTTCACTGTAGAATAGGCCATCCTCCCAGTCCCAGTATAACCTATGCTTCCCTGGCGCTTGCCCATCCAGCTGGGAAGCTGCCTGTTGGTGAAGACCTTCAAGAGTAGGCCACTCTCTTTGACCTCTGCTGAAGTCTGCCCTTCACGTTCCACCTTCTGCCAGTAAAGACTGCAGCTCAGGATGGGCTACAGGATCCAGCTCTCCAACAGGAGCAAAGTCCTCTTCCAGCTCTGATTCTTCAGCAGCTGATTCAACCACACCAGGTTGTTCCTCACACTCAGCCTCTACTGGCAGAGGAGTCACAGGTGTGACTTTGGACAATCCTCTATGGGATGTCCTTGTAGGTAGCACAGGAGTTCTGGCTGGTTTTTTTCCTTTAGGCTTTAGTTTTCCCTTGTTCCTCTTTCTTCTTAGAAATTGAAGTCAGTAGGTTCTGTGGACTGGGGTTATAGTTTCCTCTATAAGTTCCACTGGAGAGCCACTTAAGGTCCTCTCTCTGACCTTCCCTGTCAGCTCCTGTTTCCTTTTGCCGGGAGGCCTGGGGGTGCTTGATCCAACTCCAAGAGTCTTTAAGTCATTCCCCAACAGGTCTCACCTAGGTACTTCATTCTGCACACAGGTATCTTGACAGTCATGTCATTGCACTGGATGACAGCTGGTAACTGTGGAAGCATTTGAACAGGGCCTCCAGCAAGCTTAGTGAGGTATGTGGGTGCCTTAGCAACATCCTCTACCTTGTAGACAGATTCATCCACTACAGTAATGCTGCCCCAGTGTCTCTGATGGCAGTGGTCTCCTGACCATTCACAAGAACGCTGTCTTTGTAATACTCTTTAGTATTGCCTGGAATGGAATTGTAGACATATAGGTTCTGTTGTTCCCAGAGACACAGGGACACTAAAGGAACACTGGCTGAGACTTTCATGGGTTCCTCAGTCAGTAGGTGAAAGTTTCCACTAGCCATTTGAACTTCTTCTTCTGGGGAGAAGGCTAAGGAGCCAGTGTAGACCCCTGAAGGTTTACCCTTACATCTGGGATCCCCTTTCACATGGTCAGTTGCCCCCCAAGCATAACATTTTCCAAATATCTTTATCAATGGGGGTTTGGCCTGATCCACCTCTGGTTTAGCACCAGGGGTTACATTAGCCTGATTTGGTTTCCCATGTGGCTTACCCTTGTTATGTTTGGGGCCCTCTTTTGGATTGGAGGTAATAGAATTAACTTTGTTATCTTTCTTGTGCTACTTTCCCTCATCCTTCTTCTGAGTTGCCCCAGAGTCCTTGTGAGTAGCCCTGTTGGCAACCCACAAGTCAGCAGCCCTTGCTAAATTATTTGGATCAATTTCCAGAAGTACAATCAATTCAAATCTGATTCGAATGGATGCTGCTGAAATTCTTATTTAATGTATACATAGCAGGTGTTATAATACACGTGAGACTTGAACAATGGATATTCAACACAGTACATAAAACATATATAGGGCCTCATTCCGAGATTGGAGGTAGCCATGGCGCTATTTGCACCGGTCTGGTTCAATGGGGACTTACCGGTGCATTCCGACCCTGGAGAGACCAGTAAGTCCCCATTGAACCAACCATTTCCCATTCCCTTTTGAGCACCCATAGGTCTCAATGGGAATGGGGAAGGCGCTAATCACGGGCCTACTAATAGCAGGCCCGTACTTATCGCCCTGGTCCCCTAAGGGGACCCGTAAAGGACGTGTGGTTCGACCACACATCCCTTGCGGTTCCCGCTAAGGGACCTTGGAATTGAGCGGTAAGGGATTACCGGCACCGGTTTCCTTACCGGTGCCCGGTATCCCTTACCGCCCAACTTGTAATGACCCCCATAGTGTAGAACATGGTTAAAAATGATATGCAATTACATTCTCCATGTTTCCTAACAGGGATGGCATGAGAAGTGAAAGGTGTAATTGCCTGATCAAGTGAACATACATGTACAAGAATGAGGGTTAAAGGACAACAGAGAACAGGTCAACACAACAGTGTTTCGGCCTTTGAGCTAAACTTGAGAAGCTGTAATTAGGTCATCCTTCATCAGGACAGATCAATTCTTATGTGTGAAGAATCCTATTCAATCTGTTGGAGTAAGTAGACAGAACAGGTTGTCAGGAGTGTGTCGGGTTTACATGAGTTGAACTGCACAGAATGCCTTAGCAATCATGCTCTCAGGAGAGAGCATGGGGAATTATGGTGCTTACCGTAATCTAGAAACATGTTGGCAAACATAATCTGTGTTTTTATGTAATCAGATGGATGCAGGAAACCAAATCTTCTGCATGAAAGTCATACATATGGAAAATGACCATTAACCTGTCAGTTACAGTGTTCAGAGCTCTGCTGATTCAAAGCTACAAAACATTAAAAGGTGGACGATTCTTACCAGTCACTTGCCTGTATGTAGGATAGGTCCAAGGGATTAGGTCTTATTTTGTCGGTATGCCAACTATGGGTATTATTCCAGAAGACCACTGTGGACAAGAGCAAGAATTTAATGGACAGTCCGTGGTGTAGTCAGCATGGAAGAGATCCATAGCAGAACGTTATGTGGTTGTAGTTCAAACTATTAAATGGGGCTATGATGATAGCCACAGACTAAATAATCAAAACTTCATTCACCTTAGTCTAATAGACCACTAACTAATGGAACAGCTGGTGAGGTACGCGGGCACTTTCTCGTTCATTATCACTTCCAGGAATGAAGGGCACAGACTGGCAACCAAGTATCTACAGCCCCATTTAATAGTTTGAACTACAACCACATAATCTTCAGCTATGGATCTCTTCCATGCCGACTACACCACGGACTGTCCATTAAATTCTTGCCTTTGTCCACAGTGGTCTTCCGAATGATACCCATAGTCAGCATCCCGACGAAATAAGGCCTAACCCCTAGGACCAGAGGTGGTTCTGGTCAAGTTTGAGAGAGGCAGGGAGGCTCTTCCAGATGGAGGCCTGGACTCTGTTTTTATAGAGGGGTCATGTGCGCCATATTAAAAAAAATGGCTGACCCGATTTTTAGCTACCGGTGTTTGCAGTCGGGAAAAATCATGGTAGTTTGTTCTTAAACCACTGCCACCAGCCATTTCAAAAGGAAAGGGTAACATTTGACTGTTACTTGAGTGTTTAGACACAGGGGATGCTAGGCAACCCCTCCAGCACTCTATAGGAACATAGTGGGTGCTGGGTCTATGAATTTAAAAAGACTTGCAAATTCAATTTAACTTCACATGCTCTGGGAGACAGTAGTCAGTCCCATAGAAGGTATTTAAACCTTGGGGAGTTTGAAAGACAGCCACGTGCCATTGCACTGAAGGTGCTGTGTGACACACAGGAAAAAGATGATGCCTATGGAGTTGTTTAAAACTCCATATCCAAAGAAAACCAAAGTAAAACACACATCAAAATAAATGAAAGAGTGGGAAAAAGGCTCACACTCTTTCCAGGTAAAAATTAAAATCCTAGAAATCCAGCAAAGTTGCTGGGGGTCTCAAAAGGTAAGCGAAATTAGCACATTCTTGAGAATTTTCCCTAACAGCCTGCATGTTCAAAAGCGCAGAATGTAGCACATGCAACGTGCAAAGTATCGTAAGGGCCGTGCCCCAGTAAATCGTGACCAGTCCTTCTTCCCTTTCCACTATCCTCTTCCCACCACACCCTTATTACATATTGCTATGTACTGACACCCGCATCCACCAAAGCCCTCCAAGACTTCAGCAGTTTACAATGTCAGTTCTCCACAAGACTTCATATGTACCGTTACAAAATCAGCCTGCACGTGTGCTATTATTGGAAAGCACATCCAGTGGAAACTTCACTGAAACATTACATGAGTTATACATGCACATTCATCCACATAAGCACCCTTCACCACAAAACAAAGGTATAGATAGATTTGTTGCAGTATGTTCACAACTCTGTTATAAGTGGCTCTGTGCACATTATCTGCCTCTAAGCGTCCACTACGCGTTTAAAAAACATACTGATGTTCCTCCCATCTCCTTCCATAACGTGACAATGTGTTCGTATGTGCGTAGAAAGTTTTCATTTACCCATAGCATACACTATATTAGCAAAGCAGGAACTCTGTTCTTTCCTTCCGACAATGCTATGAAAATTGTTCCCCACTAACCCACCTACTACATAACTCATAAAAAGAAGGCACTAACACCATCACTAAATGTATCGTAGCAACCTACAGTCACTTTCCAAAAGGTCAGTCTCTGCACGACTGTGGTGCTGTGTACACTGCACTGTTGCCACAGGCTCTTTTTAAATGTACCAGCTTCCACTCTGCGCCCCCAGCAACTCATTCGGCCTGAACACCAGGGATCGTATCTCTGCTAGACTAAAATGTCTGCATTACCTCACAACGGCTGTCAACAATAAACTAAAAGCCCTGTGCATTATACAGAAGGCTTTCTGGTCCCTGGACCAGAATACCTTGCACTATGACTTCCTATATATCTGCTTGCTCCAGCTCTTCCCTCATCCACCTCATAATCCCTCAGGGTCAGTTGCTTCTACACGCAACCACATGGTGGTAGATGTGTTTCTTCTGTTGCGGCCTCCCTGTGCAACACGCTCTCTGTCTCCCTGGACCTTGAGGAGAAGCAAAGCACCTTAAAAAGTTTCCATGTACTTCTTACTTTTCCCCTCCTTTCCCCTACTCACTTCCGGGGGGGGATGTGAAACAGGGGTGGGGATTGTGTCTTTAGGATTGTCTCTAAAACACATATATTTTTTTTCTTTTTATTGAGTGTTTGTTATGTACGTGCATTCATACAGTTTTTTCCTTATTTTTCTCTCTTTTGCTCACTGTCTGTTTGCTTCTACTCCTCACATTTTTCTCACCTGAAGATGAATGCTTATCTTACATTTCTACAGAATTGTCTGCAACGCTTCGTGCAGAGTGGGACACACAACAGCATTGCCAATGGAGGTAAAAAAAATGCCATTTCCTTGAAACCACTGGAAATCTGGCTGGTTACTAATGCTTTCATAGTCCGTGCAGAAAATCTCAGCACTGTACATAAAGTCGCACATGCGTCTGTTTATCCAACTTCTCCCGACCTCTTGCTGTGCACAATTTACACCAGCATTCGTCCATTGTCCTCTTGGTGTCATCAAGGAGAAAATCACATTTGCAGTAGGAAACATCTGCATCACAGCTGTCAGTAAATTCTTTAAGTAAGCCAGCAAATGAGAGCACGACATGTGTGCCAAATGTAGTCCTCAAAAATGCACGACCACCACATGTACAGTACCAACAGAGGCCACATATTTGCAAAGGAGATCCATGCACCCGAAACCCCACTCATAAACTGTCCCACAAAAAGCCTGCACACCTTCCCAATTAATGTCAGTATAGAAGCCTCTTTCCACGACATACCTGTGCAGATCGTGCACAAAGGTATCACCAACTATAATCACTCGCCGTCTGTCCATCTCTGCCAACCTCACTGCATCGAACTTTGGGTGAATATGTCACCACCCCTTCGGGTCAACCACATCCTCGAATCCTCATTGGAGAATCCCCACAGCTCCATTTGCGAAGCCTCCATGCTCAGAAGGCCATGATGTGGCACAGGCGCATTTCCAGCTACAGCTAGGGCCACGTCCCAGTAAAACAGACACAATACTTCTTCCCTTTGCACTCGACCTTTCCAACACTATTGGCGAATATACAATTTCAAAAATGCCTATCACATACTGAACCTGGAGATTGCACACTATCATTTCTGTACACAACTCCACATTTCCTGTTACACACTCTGAGAGCATGTTCCCTTTCCTTCCAAAGCCCCTCCACCAGAAACGTTTCCTACAGGATGCCCTATTTCAGCATCCACAATGATCCTGCGGTGCACCCAGCACACCTATCGCAATGCACACAACAGTGCACTGTTGCCCACACCAAACACAACACTATTAATTAATGCATGCGACCATGTGGGCAGCTAACATTGTGTATAATCTAAACATACGTAGCAACACTTCAACCAAACTCCCTCACACCATAAAACACCCAGTCACGAAAACAGGTCGCTTTTAGCTGCATCCATAAATATACTACAACCTCTGTCACCCTTACCCGCTGCCAACTACGCCTATCCACATCCACATACACACCACTTCCACCCAACCTGTACACGCACCCACCAATCACATACTGAACCTCTGCATTGCACCCAACCACAGCCTCCACCACCCCTACCCATACCTATTCACAAAGTATTCTGTCACTACCAACCAACACGCAACTTTTTCAACACATTGGGCCTACTTCAAAAATTCTGCACACACCATAGTTACCGAGAGCAGTAAAGGTGCACTTCTACCATATCCTCTTCCATACTAACAGTATGCAAACCCAGCACCCAATTGCCACACTGCATTACTTTTCACAGCACCATCGCCAAGTACACGTCAAAAACTTTACCATGTTATAACTGTGTACTCACCTGCAAAACCAAACATGTATGCATGGCAGCTCACTTCTCCTACTCTATTTTGTCTGAAAAATGCTCTACACCCACTATTTACAGGTCACCACCTGCTAACTGCTGCACAATTCAAAATGCAGTACTGCCGAGTGTGTCAGAAACTCCTAGTCTCTTGATTGCATGTCTAGGCCTTGAACACTGTCAATGCTACATAATGGCACCATCCATTGCACCATGTCACCAACTTCGACTATCCACATAAACAGCACTGCTACCAGCACTCTCAACCTGTGCACCGCCATGTAACTATGTAGCAACAAATTGCACCACTTACCATAGTGTAGAAAGAAAACACTCTCTCCTGCACCCCTCTGCACTTTCATTCAGATACCATGGCCATCCCCACTTCCATTCCCAAACTATTATGTCACTGCCAAAGTACCCACAATGGGTTCGCAACACTGCCCTAGGCTCTTGAGTGCATGGCCTCGGCCTACGGCCTTTGGCCATGCACCCCACAGTCTAGGCCTTCAACACTGTCACTGCTACAGAATGGCACCATTCTTTCCACCATGTCAGCAACTCCGAATATCCACATACAGAGCACTACCACCAGCACTCCCATCCAACCTGCCCACCGGCATGGAACTATGTAGCAACAAATTGCACCAGTTACCATAATGTAGAAACAAAACACCCTCTCCTGTACCCCTCTACACTTTCATTCACATACCATGGCCATCCCCACTTCAATTTCCAAATGATGTGTCACTGCCAAACAACCCACAGTCGGTTCGTAACCTATGTCATGTGCACTTCATTCCCCTTCTAAAATTGCTATACCACCACTCACCACGTAAAGATGTCTGCACAGACAGGTCGCGGCACAAGCTATTGGGCCATTGTGACACCTGCCTCCAATCACCACACAAAGTAGTCGCCTTTCTAGCTACCCAGGACTTGATGCAGTAGACGGGAAAACTGCAGGCACTCCTCATCTTCGTCCACCCACCTACCTATGTCAAATGAACCACTTCTCCCTCCTCCACCCGTTCCTTCCCTTATTGCTGTCAACGCATTCCGTACAGTACATCATCCAGACCCTTCCGCCGCCGCACTGTCCTCCGATACATCATGGATGCTTTCCCAAAAAATGTTGACGCACACCAACCACCGGCCGTGTCCAAACTTCTCCGACAGCATGCCGTACCACCAGCCAATGACACTTCTGTCTGCAGAGTGAACAAGGAAATGGGTCTGCGGAGCGGACCCAGATATCACTAATTTTTTTGGGATGTACATTTCAGTTATTTGCAACAAAAGTACCAGTCGGATTTCCACCAAACACACAAAAGCACACTTTCTGGCCCAAGCCCCTGCTCCTGCCACAAGTTTGGTGAACATCCGTCCAGCCGTTCGTGCTGTAGCCTTGCGCAAAGTTTTTCCCCATTCAGTCTATGGAAAAAATGATAATTTGGGACCCACCTGCACTAAACCTCGCACAACTTGGCGATTCAAAAGCCGGCCATATACTTTTATTTCAAAGTTTAATGAGGATTCGTCCAGGGAGAGCGAGGTTATAAGCCGCCGAAAAAGTGCTCTTCCTTTGAGTTTAGCATCTTAACCATAACTACACGGCCTATTAAACCATGCCTTTATCCAGTGTTAATATAGATCTATTGTCCTCTACAGCACATTGACTCACTGCATTCCCCTGCTTCTTATGCTGAAGACTTTCTTCCATTTATTGACAGATGATGGTGTACCGTTAGTCACTGAGGACCACATGGATTAAAAATATCGTTTGCAAATAAATATGCAGACTTTTCTTTTTTTATAGCATTTTGGTGCCACCTTTGTTGATCATGAATCAGCACACTTGCCCTAGGGACAACTTGACAGTTGTCCAGCTTACAAGCTTTGACCAAGGAAGACTCTCTTTGTGTCCCTCATATCTATCTGTCCTTCCTCCTCCACATTTTCCTGTCCCCACTTTCTCCACACCTCACTTTCTTTGTTATTGTCTGGTTCTGCATCTTCTTCACCCACCCCTCTCTTTGTATGTATGTCCCTTCTATTTATAATCCCTCTCCACCACAGCAAGAATCTGTGCCCCTTCGAAGTGGCCTGCTGCTTATTGTAGTGTTCTTCTTGAACAAGAACCCTGTGATGCAGAGAGGCTGGAGGTTCTAGAATGGAAGGTTGTTGAAAAGGGATAGGTTGAGGGAGGAGGAGGACTGTGAAGCCTGTAACTCTAATCTTAGGACCGAAGAATAAATATACAAGGAAACAAGGTTACATGTGTGGAGACATCATTCATATAAGAAGGAGAGAGCCACAACATAATAACTGGTGATGTGCTCGACCAGGTCGGCAGCCACACATTCCTGCACTGTTTATCCACTCATAGAAGAACCCTCTGCACAAACATAAGTGTGCTATGAAGGAAGGTTAGTGAATTACCTTCCCTGTGAATGTGCTGTAGTATATTTAGTGTGTTTCGGAGTGCAGCGCCAATGCATGGGATTACATTATTGCTATAATGTGGCACATATAGCCAGCCATGTGTCGCCAGTGTAACATATGGATATGCAAATGAAAACAGAATTTCGTTTTTCTCTACAGATTTAAAAGCACACCAAAATTTGTCTTTCTTTTTCTTATCTCACTTGAAATGCCTCGTTCACAGGGGACGACATTAGCTATCTAATTAACTGACTTAATTAACAAATACTAACACCAATATTAACTCATTAATATTATAATGTGCTCTCAATGTGAAAAGAGGAGGCAGAAAAGACATGCTCTGAGAGTCATTTTTAAACGTGCAGTTAGATTATTTTTTTTTTGCTCTCTCTGTTCACTGTGTTGCAGGAAGCGAAATCTGTCACGCTCACCTGATTCCCACGGAGGCGCAGGTCTGGCTTCGAGTGCTGATGCTTCTTCTATGGTGAAGCGCAGGACTCTGAAGATGGACTCACTGGCTCGCAGGAATATTCCCCTGTGCGTGAAAAGGGAGTATTACCTACTGACGGAATAATGCTCAAGCCTCCCACTCCCTTCCAAACCTCCACGATACCCTTCTTCGATTCCCCGTGAAGTCTCACCTTAGGGTCTGGAAGGATGAGTTCTCCATCCTGCTTCTGATGCAGGGGCACGTTGAAACCCAGTTACTTCACTGGATTGAGGTTTGATGGGATTTCAAATAAGTTTGACTATTCAGGTAAGGCGCTGTAAGAGTTCTGTAGCAAGTTCAAAAGTTCAAGCTTAATAATAATGTTCATTGTCTTATTGCAGCAAGCGCTAACGCTTATGTCTTTTTCCCCTTAGGGGCCGGGGTTCGGAATGCCGGAGATATGGCGCCGACCCGAAGTGAAACGTGCAGTTCCAGTAAATGACAGGTAAGTTCTGGATGAGCGTTCGGGTAATGTCTTTGCATTCGCTCATTCAATGTCTTTGTCTTTTTTCCCCATAGGGGCCGGGGTCCGGAATGCCAGGAAGCGGCAGGTCCCGAAATGAAATGGGAATGACCCAACAGGTAAGTCTTAGAAGGAAACTGAGCTTTTCCTATTCCCTTCCTTCTCTCACCTTGTGTTCTTGTCTTTTTCTCTCTAGGCTCTGGGAAGTGGCTGCGGATCCGGATGATCGCTGCTGAAGATGGAGATGCCCAGGAAAGGTGAGTGAAATGCAGCGCTGCAGCGATCGAAGCGAAATGCTTTTAAAATGATGTCTAACCTTTCAGGATCGTCGGTATGAAGTCTCTGTGATGCAGCTTTAGCAGGTAAGGTCTTCTTTCTCTCCAATTCTCTCTTAGCAGGTGACCCAGGATGCTGACGGCGTGGCTGAAGTCCAGAAGCAGGAGCTGACACGGTGAGCGTCCAGCTGCGAGGAGCAGAACAACGCAAAGCGTGAGTTGCTGATCGGGCGTGGTTTAAATAGCTTTGGAAGAAGTTCCAGGTATGTATCCTTCCACCGATCAGGTATGTACCCTTCCCCGACCACACCCAGGGGAAAGTAGTTCCACAGGTAAAGTAGTTTCATTCAGGCCTCAAGAGGGCCTGGATGTAGCAGCATGGTCTGCATCAGGTAAGTGCACCTTAAAACACTTGAACACATGTCTAGCTTTATGAGCCTGGTGCCTAAGGCGCCAGGACAGGGGTCCAACATGAGCCTGGCGCCTAAGGCGCCAGCACTGTGTCCAAAGGGCCCCAGCTTGGGCCCGCTGGCACTTCCCTGGGGTAAATGATGCCTGCCTCTGGGGTTGGTGGGTCGGACCTGGCTCCTTGGAGGTAGGCATCATGACAAAATCTGCATAACAGGAAATTAGTTAGATACAGTTGCTAACTGAAAATGTGAGCTATTGTTAAGGAAGGAGGATGTGATACTGTGAATTTGATTGGTGCTACGTAAGCCTAGGGGATGTAACAGAGGTTTTTTGGAATAGCTCTGGCAGAATTATAGGGAGAAGACATTTTGCGGAGTTTCAGTGAGGTCGCCTTCGTTCTGCTGCTGTGAGGAGCTGGAATACTGACCTTCAAAGACTGGGGGTTCCTGGTCACTTGGCACCGGCTTGAGATCTGCAGATTGCAGATTGAACTGCATGTTCTCGCAGTGTGTTTTAAAGAAAAAAAAGAAAGCCCTGGGTCACTGCTCGGAGGCGACAAGCCAGGAGATTTTGCGTGCTGAAAAGCTACAAACAACTGGTAATTATACAAATGGAGTGAGATTACTGTGACTGCTGTACGAATGATCTACTATCAGGCAGCAGAGTAGCGATAGGGAATTCCCCTGTGTTTAACTGCAACGTTATAATGTTGCAAGGCAAATGATGTAATTTTTCTCTCTTGTTCCAAATGTAAAGTGAAATTCGTGGTATTATTGCATTTGTTTCTCTTATGTTTATTTCAGAGAGGATTGTCTCACAAGAATGTTAATGTATCATTTTGAAATGAAATTGTGATAACACACAGTCTGCTTAAGAGTGTTCTTGCTTCTGTTTTTCATTTGGTGCATCTAAAAAAAATACTCTGTAAGAGAGGGAATGATGTTTAATGTGCCAAGTTTCCTATACAGATGAAGCAATGTCATGAGAAATTATAAATAGCTGTGTGCGTGATTCCACTCAAGGTATGTGTGTGTGGCTTCTGAGTGGAATATAATACAATAGTGTGCTGAGCGTACATGAATCAGCAGAGAAAGGCCTCTGGAAACATAATCTCACTAATGTAAATAAATTAGTCATAATACCACATGTTATTGTGTATACTTTATGGAAACATAGTTCACTGGTGTAGATAAATCAGTGATAACAGCCATACGTGGCACCCTATATGAAAATGTGGTGTTTCTGAATAATGTAGGCACGAGGCCTCTCTAGTGATCACACGAACAGCCCAAGCAAGAAGAAGGGGGTTTTGTATATTAGGGCCACAAATAAAAAAGAAAGCTATGCTCATCACTATACCACAACAAAAAATACATACCAACAAAATGTATTTGTGTACTGAAATAATGCATCATCACTATACCACCATAAAGCCAAACCCAATCTAAATGCAAGGAGTAGTTATTGCTAAATTACCTTTGTTTTTGGCGGTAAGAAAATACTGCTCGGCCCCAAATTTACACAAAATACCCTACATATTTATGGTGCGTTGCAGGCCGGGAAAGTGATCATAGAGCACCTACTAGGCATGGCAAGTGTGTCTCACACTGCCATCTGTACATTAAAGGGAACCCATTTCATAATAGCAGTGTGTCACCGAATTTCAGAATGTCTCAAAGGGAAGCCACATTCTCAGAGTTAGTGCAATATTTAGAGGCAAAATTATACGCACATGCAACGTGGTCATCGAACAGTGCCTCAGAATGGCATGACCGCATTCATGGTGAGGTGCAGAAAGAAAAACTAGACAACATTTTTGCAGAAGGCAGCATAATTCAGGTCTGCCTTCTAAGGTTATTAAATACAGCCGATAAACATGCAGAGAAAGATTGTTTGATACGGCTATGCGCCAAGATCTGGTTTATTTTGAATATGTCCCTGCGAATGCAAGAAAATATGCTAAGCTGATTAACAGGTTAAAAGCTGACCTAGATGGGACAAGTAAAAAGGAGGAAATGTTAAGAGCAGAATTAGAAGGATGTCAAAAAGACATGCAGTTAAAATGCAGAGATTTTGATATTCAATTGTCCAAAAGCAAGAAACAGTTTGAGGACAGTGAACAAGAATTTGTGCACTTAAAGGCATTGGTGGACCACATTAGACAAGATAAAGATGAGATGGTTTCAGAAATGCAGATTTTACAAAAAGAACATTATGAAAAAGAAAGTGATCTCCAAAATGCCGAACAGGAAATGGTTAAAATGTGTCAAGAAAGAGACAAGAGAAACAAAGAATTTGCCAAATGCAAATGTGCGACATGCAGGAGGTAATTAATAAAATGAGTGATGAAAACAACTATTTGCAAAACGAAGCAGACAGGCTCCTTGAAAAGTGTAAGGACTTGGAACAGCAAATATGCATTCCCAGGTCCCAGGAGAGGCGGCAGGGCACCTCATTCAATGGAGTTGAGGTGAATTCTATTTCTACCCAAAGAGCTAGTGCCCCAATGACTGGGCCGGTGACTTGGTTGCAGTGCCCTTGGGGGATTTGATACTCCCATTGGGGGCCGCCACCAATCCCATACGCCTGGAACCAGGGTTGAGTCACCAAGTAGTGCAATTCCATGCATTGCAACAAGTAGCCCCATAAAGATAATGAAATCCATCAAAGCCCTGATCAAACCATTTAAAAAGGGAGGGGAAAGCTGCATAGAGGATCACTTAGAAGCAGTGCATGACATTTTTAAAGCCCTCCAGATACCTAAGGAACAATACAGGCAGTATTTTCATCTAACTTTAGATGCTCCCACGGCCAGTATCATAAGAGGATTGAATGAGCAGCAGAATATGACATGGGCAGAGTTTGAAAAAGAGATTAGGCATCATTTTTCTCCTTTCCAGTCATTGCAGGAGGCAAAGAAAGTCGCTTACACAATCACTGCTGGGCCTAATACATGCCCTCACAGTTTTTACAAGACTTAAAAAGAGCATTTTCTCACTTTGATGTATCTTTTGACCCCAATTCTAATGAGTTTAAAACTGCATACTTCTATGGGTTACAGAAAGACATTATATCACAACTGGTCCGTCAATTTGATCGTGACAAGTCCCTTGAGTGGATTGTGCACTAAAATGAAAGACACTAGACCAAAATCTATAGAACCCTCAGCAACAGTGATGGAAATCAGGTCAGCCAAAATGCCCCTTGAGTCTGCTCAAAGTCCAGGTAAAAATATTTTGACACAAGGGGTAATCAACAAAGATCATCACTTCCTGTACCAATGTTTCAATCACATGATCCTAGTAATAGGGAGAGCTACATCAGCCCCAGGTACTTAGGAGATAGGCCCCGGGCAGGCTATTGGCCTGATATGTCAGGTTTGAACAATAACCAGAGACAAAATCAGGATCAAAGAAATGATGGTCCCTACCAGACATTGGGGACACAGAGCAGATTTGATCCCAATACCACGATATATGGTAATCAAGATAGACCCCGATATGTGGATCGATTTGCTGATAATGGGAATCAACATAGGGGTCAATACCCACAACATGAGAGACAGGACATGAGACAGAACATGAACTACACTCCACGTCAGTACAATGATTCCCCACCAGGGGACTACAACCAAAGGAACACTGCAGCCTTAATTGAATTGCAACCAACTTGAGAACAAACGTTTTTATTACCTTTAAACCAGCATTGCGAGACGTGAGGAGGCTCCTGCTGGTGTTTGTGTACCCGTTCTGCTTCCTGGAGGAGGCGGGGCTTGCGCAGTACACGTGACACATCACGTGACTTTGGAAATCTTCATAACGCAGAGCCATCCGCCCGAGGGGCGAACGCTGCAGACTTAATTGAATTACAACCAACTTGAGAACAAACGTTTTTATTACCTTTAAACCAGCATTGCAAGCCGTGAGGAGGCTCCTGCTGGTGTTTGTGTACCCGTGCTGCTTCCTGGAGGAGGCGGGGCTTGCGCAGTACATGTGACACATCACGTGACTTTTGAAATCTTCATAACACAGAACCATCCGCCTGAGGGGCGAACGCTGCAGCCTTAATTGAATTGCAACCAACTTGAGAACGAACGTTTTTATTACCTTTAAACCAGCATTGCGAGCCGTGAGGAGGCTCCTGCTGGTGTTTGTGTACCCGTGCTGCTTCCTGGAGGAGGCGGGGCTTGCGCAGTACACGTGACACATCACGTGACTTTTGAAATCTTCATAACGCAGAGCCATCCAACCCCGCGGCGCTAAGCCCGGCGGAGACAAGCCCAACGGCTGTTGTGCGGCTGTTAGGCGCTGGTGGTGCTTAGCTGGGCGAGAGGCCGTGGAGGTATTCCCTCTTTGATCTCGCCTAGCCCAGTGTAAATAGGAAGGAGTATCTCCTTTTACCAGCTTTGAGGTACCCACCCCCTATTGCTGTGCACCGCCTACCCCGATCAGCCCGCACTTGTGTGTAGTCACGCACCAACAGGAAGAGGTCAACTACTGTAATACAATGTGCATGTATTTCGCTAGCGATATTTGAAGTGGTTTGACTGCTTTGTCGTTAAGTTGGTGGGTAAGTGGGCACCTGATTCGATCTATTAATTTTTAAATTACACTATTTCTGACGCATTACTATTAACGAAGGACTGATTAATGGTAGCTGGCCTTCGTAGTGGTCGTTTGATGGATATGGCTGAAGCTCCCCATTTCAATGTGGATGCTTTGATATGCAGTGGGAGCATTACCAGTACTGATTAGTGACCCTAGCACCTCATCAGAGGTTCATATAAAATCTCATGGGCCATTACCATCTGTCAACATTGACAAACAAAGTTATGTTGAGCCAGCCATTGATGTGAAATCTGCGGGAACTAAAAACTCTTGTAACAAGGCTGGCACTAGCAATACTCCCGTAAAGCAAAATTGTGCACATAATTTGGTGGAAGGGAAAAATGTCTTACGTGATAGAACTTCAGCCTCAAGCAGTCTAAATGAGGCAATGGGGAGATCTTTTGCGGAAGATAATTGCGCTACTGGCACTTTGAGTAATAATATATGTCCAATTTTCGAATTGAACAAACGTATTAAGGAATCTATATATGCGTTAACTACACTCATAGACAAAAAGTTATTATACAATCATACCATCAGTCCTACTTTCCCGGCACAAGCAAGATTACCTACTGATCAAATTGATAATCTTTTGCCTGACCCCATTCAACTATCTTTTTCTGGTCATGATAAAAACTCACAGGCGGGTAACGATCTGCCGCATATTCCGCCATCCCCTAGTCCATACTCATTTCCGGTAATTATAAGAATTCTTGACCTTTTAGACAAAGGCCACAATCTTACACACATTGAATTGCATGCAATGAAGTTTACTTCTAATGAGATGCTTGCGAAACTCAATCGTCTCGAAGGCTTTATGCTAGCTAAAGAGACATTTGTTCCGTCGATCTGTCGAGATCGAACAAATTCAAGTAAGGAGTGACGAGTGTATGTATGTTGTTGATTCGAATCATAAGTGTGAATCTGTACTGCCAGCATTGACATTACTTGACCTTCGGTGTAAGGAGCAAACCGAAGTCGAGTTATCAGAAACATTATCACTTGCTGGTATGATACAAACCTTAAATTCTGCAGTTGAAAGTGGTGTTTTATCTTCAAAAGTACTAGCAAGGGAATTCAATTTATCAGAATTGAAATATCCGGTGCTAAGCTCAACGAATGCACATCAGTTAGGGGGAGGTGCTGGCAGTCAGATCATTACCCAGACCACCACTCATAAAAATCAGAATCCTGTCCCAGTAGCTTTAGCCTCATCTGAAGCAGTAATCCCTAATTTAAGTTTGGCAGTTAGTAACCAGTTTTCAGCCGAACAAATGCTAAAACAGGATACATCAATTAGGGAAGAGTTAAATATTATAGGACTGGAGGGAGAGCCTGAAGTTTTAAAGGGTAAACGGATTAATCAAACTTATCTTGTAGAGATACTAACAAAGATACCATCTCTGCGTATGCTAACTACCACCGATTTTGAACAAACAGCTTTGCCACTAGAGAATAATTATAGAATGTTGGGATATGTTGGTAACTCTATGGTGTTGAAATTGATTTGGAGTTATAGAACTGAATTGAAGAACATGGGTTATAGCCTGCACACTTTCAATTGTGAATTTGATGCTCAGGAGTTCTTGCATAAACTCATTTCCACACCAATAGTGATTATACCTGAATCATCCGCATTGTCTGAAGAGCAAACTTGCATATCCCAGATTATTGCCATGACTGCTGGCAAGCTAAATTTAGCATGGATTGAACCATTAATGTGTTCCATTTCCTCTTTTAAAAATTCATCTTCTTCAGCCTAGCAAAAAAAGCAACCAAGTTTAATTTTAACATCATGGAACTCATGCAGCTATCATGCTCTCCAAAGTTGGCTTTTGTCTTTCTCCAGCGAGGATAAACCAGATATCATATTTTTACAGGAAACAATGTGTACCACTGACTTGATTCTTGATGACTATTGTACAATTTGCAGTTATGCGATTAGGGGCACTCTGGGTCACCCAATGGGAGGAATTGCAATTGCTATCAGCAATAGATTGAAATGTAAAACGGCTGAGATTCATCTTTCCTCCCATTTGGTGGCTATAAAAATAAATGTGGGCAATGATGCACAAGATACCTTATATTTGTTATCTCTTTATTGGAATCCATTGAAAGTATCCTTAGATGAGATGTTCGATTATTTAGATTTATGCTTGGAACATATTCATGATATGACACCTTTACCTAAGATTATTATAGCAGGCGATTTTAACTCCTTATGTTGCTTGAATAAGACGATGATGAATTGTAATGTTAACCAGGGGAAGATGGAATCTAGGGACAGGGGGCTCAAATGGATTGCCTACTTTGATACTTGGGAGATATCATTTGTGAATTGTCAAGCTGATGGTCCTGGGTACACATGGAATCGTGGTATCCATACCTCTAAGATAGATTACTTTGCAATATCAAATGAGTTGATACATCGAGCTTCACCGGTGCTGATCCATCAAATTAAATTGAGTGATCATGCTCCCATTCAATTGAATTTAATGTATACATATGCTTGCCATATAACTAATGATTTGTTGCCATTATATGAAATTAATCAACCTGTACTCACTGTGAAATGGAATTTAGCGTTATGTAAACGAATAGCAGGGAAAATTAGTAAGGAGCTTATGAGAATATCCCTATGTTGGGATTCCGGTGCATCAGTGTTTGTTAAAGAAGAGGAAACCGTCAGAATTATTGGTAATATTATACAAAATGTGGAAGGTAAATCAATTTTGAAGAATGCACACCATATAAATACGTTCGATCAGGCTATACAGCTTCTAAAACGGAAAAAAACAATGAATTGCCCACTGTAAGGAAACTTGTACATAATTATGAGCAGATTAACCATGTTAAAAAACGCATCCTACTAAAGTATAAAAATGAAATAAGAATTCTGAAAAAAAAAACAATTGCACAATCTTAATTGCGAAATTGTACGTAAATTATGCAAACATGATACCAGGTATATTTGGACGTCAATGCGTAACTCCACCTGTTCTAAGGTTGTGACCAATGTGAATATAATTCCAGATAATACATGGGCGGCATATATAAAAGAGAAATTTGCCATGCCATCAAGATTTAAATCTAAAGTATCTGTATTAAATTCCCTTGTGAAATGGGATATTTTGAAATGGTCCGAAACAGATATCAGATGGGCAATTGATAAGCTATCTCAATCAAATGCCCCTGGCCCTGATGGCATACCTTCGTGCACGTATAAAGCTGATCCGATCTTATGGGCAGCGATATTGAAAATTAAATTTGATGTGATACTCAAAACTGGTAATATACCAGAGACATGGGGCACGTCAATAATTGTACCAATATACAAGAAAGGAAATGTTTCTGAACCACAAAATTACAGACCAATATTGCCTATTAATACATGTGCAAAGATTTTTGCAAGCCTCCTTTTGCATGACTTGGAAAAGTTCATTATTGCCAATGATCTTCTAGCAAAATCACAGATAGGCTTTAGGAAGTCAATGGGCACTACATTGAATACCACAATGATGTCCCATATTATTAATAGTACAAAAAAGAAAGGGGCTTTTCAGATTTACATAGCAAGCATTGATGTATCTTGTGCATTCGATTGTGTGATAAGGAATATACTATGGTCTAAACTATTACAACTAGGTTTTCCATCCGAATTGATATATTGGTTAATAATGCTGCATACCAATACTGCATATAAAGTAAAACTTTCTAATGATGGTGTTGTCACAGAGGCCATTAGAACTCAGATCGGCTTAAAACAAGGCTGTAATTTAGCAGCTATGCTTTTTAATCTTTACATCTGCAATATGGACAGGATTTGGAAGGAGCCTGGGATGTACCCTGTTAGGCTAGGTGCAATAAGATTACATTGGTTGGCTTTTGCTGATGATCTACTTATAATGGACACTACTCCAACTGGCCTTCAAGCGAAATTACTTGCTTTTGAGAAATATGCTCTAGAACTAAACATGGTTCCAAATGTTAATAAAACAAATATTTTGATATTGCATGGTGGCAGGAAATTAAAAGCATTTTGGTGGGAAATGGGTATCCTTGCAATACAAATACAATCTGAACTTTGCTATCTTGGTTACCAATTAAGCAGTAATTCTTCGCTTAAGATTTGGAAAGAAAGATTGAACAATAAAGTAGGTTCTCTAAAAAGTCAAATGAAGATCATCTACAAAAGATATGTTGTCAATTCTCCTTAAGTCCTATGCGTGATTTTTTTAAAAATGAAGGTGCAACCGGTCTTGATTTATTGTCTTGATGTGTCTTTTTTTTGATCTATCAGAGTATCTAGACATTATACAAGGACGAATACTTAAAGATGTATTACATTTCGCAATGTCTATCCCAAACTGCATGATTAGATATTAATTAAGTTTGATTTTTTTATCATGCAGGGCAGCATCGCGTTTACTATCAAATTATGCAAAAATATTAAATCCGCCCAGAAATTGCTTATATCAAGATTTGCAATATGCGATGGAAACTAATTCAGTAGCCACGATTAAGAGCTTTCAAGCTCGAATGACTGTGATACTAGACAGACTTAAAGTCACCTCTGATAATTTGTGTTTCCGTCCTGCTTTTGTTAAGAAAAAACTATTTGAGGAGGACTGGATTCAAACAATTGAGCAAATCAAGCACTACTCTACATATTCCGAATATGCTAAATTTCTAAGAAAACAAATTCCATGTAATTCCTACATTAATTAATCAATTTCCTTGTCCGATCATTAGGAGGCTGTACATACATTTTAAATTAAATCAATTCCACACAAAAGAACGGTGTCAGCATTGGGCAGGAAAAGCATGGTATATGCAAACAATGCAATGTAGATTTCCGGCATGTAAGGAATCTTATGAAACCTTAAAACATTTAGTATTGGAGTGCGGTTATTTTAAAGATCCACGCACGTTTCATCTGGCAAAATTTGTTAATACTGAGTTTAAAGACTGCACCATATCTTTATGGGAAAGACTTATGAACGGTGTACATTATCCATTAATTTTAGCATTGGGCAATTTTTTAAAAATCATAGAAATGGAGCTCATGGTATTTGAAACCAAAGAAAATATAAACTAACCATGATATATGATCTTAATCTTTTCAATGTACGAATATATGCCTTGTAAATGAAATGAAATGACAAATTGTATATTTTATATTTGTTCTAAAAATGTGTTTTATGACTTGTATTTGTAATATGTGTTTAATATGTGGGAAATATAATTTAAAATTTTGTAAAGGTTTGTTTAACCAGACACAAATAAAAAAAAAAAAAAAGAATGGGTGCACCCCGCTCCCCTCCACAAATGAATCAAGAGTTCAGGAACCATCCCAATAGAAAGCATTCTCCTGAGAGGTACCAGAATAGATCCAATTAGGGGGAAAACAACCAATATCGATCTAGGCCGCAGAGAGAGGATTCTAGAGATTCCAGTGTCTCGAGGCTCAAGTGAAAATGTTAGCTGAGCAAATAGGAAAGCTCTGTACAGCGCAAAAACAGTCATCCAAGGAGGGGGCAGAAGGCCCTAGCAATGACCGAGGGGTTTCTGAAAAGTGACTAAGTACTTATGATACCTGCAGTGTCAAGAAAACAGATTGTTCTGATGTGATTTTCCATAATGACTCTGAGATGTATAAAGATTCAAAAATAAAGATACTGGTAAGTGAACATGTGACAGAAAGTGCAAAGACCCTTATGAAAGAAGTTTGGTTTAACCTAGAGCTAAATCAGACATTGGAGATGTGTACAAAGGAAAAAAAGCACCTGAAATTCCAAAGGAACAAAGAGACAGATTTAAAGGATAGTTCCGGGACTTTTTTTTTATTGTTCCTACGGTTCGGCCATGTGTTTTTAAGCATAAATCGGTAGATCGTAGAAAACTTTCCTATGGACCTTACCCGAATTTTCGTCCATTAACGCACTCGAAATCAGCCGCCATTTTGTGATAATCCTATCATTTCCCCCCATCGACCTGGCTCACCTGCGTTTGCGGCACTAAATCATATCCCCCGCCCCTGAAACAGACTTTATCAAAACATTCATATTCCCCGCCTCTATCCGTGACGTGACTGTGCTGCGTAGGCAAACGCGCCCAGGCGTCTTCTACGCGACTCCACACAGAACCCGGAAACCAACACAGATCAGCTCACAACACAGCGCGCCACAATTCGGAATATGAAACTGTACTTTTAAATCAAACCGCAAGATTGTAAATTTGGTAAAGTACATTTATTTGACATCAAATGTTTAGAGAATATTCAGCGATTTGCATTTTTCTTTGCTCTCGATCCAAAATAGTTCGTCTTGAGGCAAGCGATGTTCGTGTGCAGTACACAGGGTGTTGGTTTACGATAAAATAAGCTCTTCGGTCGCACTGATAATCGCATGGCTGTTCCAACAACGAGGCACTAGGCCACCACAACGGTACGTATGTTGCATCTAGCCATTAGTACCGTGCAAGGGCATACTTGTACTTGGCGATCGTCCCATAAAATGGTCAGGGTGGTAACGTTGTTCACGCAGAGAAGCAACTGGCGGTTGTAAAAGCCATCCGCCGGTGTCTGGTACTCGTGACACATGCAATAATGAAGGATGTACCTGTTTTAAAAACATAAAAAATGAAATTAGTCTCACCATCAGATCTTTATTAAAATTATTCATTTTATATATTAGGTCGGGAAATTATTTCATAGCTAGGACAGTGCAACAGGGTATTATACGTCATTTCCACTAACCCACCCCCTCTCCTCCGCCTTTTTCAGAGCCGCCTGAGCGCCAGTGGACCACTTCGTCACTGATATGATATAATATGGCATTTGCAACGCGCCTATACACAAGTGTTTCAAGGCGTGGCGAGGCAGGGAGGGGGGAACAAGGAGAAGACAGACAACGATCCTACTAGGCCAGGTGTCATTCAGATCGCGCAAGTGCAGGGGTAGGGGGAAGGTAAAAGTGCAAGGGGAAGGGGAGGGGGGAAGTGGAGTACAAGGTAAGTAGCATAAAATAATAAATACATAGGGCCAGCTGGTGGCGAGTGCAAGGTAAGTGCAGGACAAGTGCTGGGAAGGGGGGGCTGTAGGATACTGAGACAGTCCCCCAGTGCAGGAGTTGACAGGGAGGCAGTGCAGGTGGAGAGTGGAAGGGCCCAGGACCGAGGTCGCAGACAGTGGACCAGTTGTAGCAGGGGAGAGGGAGAGAGAAAGCAGAAGCAAAGAGGAAGGTTTTGAGGTGCTTCCATAAAAGGAGATGGTTCTCCTCAAGATAGTGCGCGGTACAAAACAATATGCCACATAGAACGAACAAGTACAACTTAACCCGTCTTTAAAGCTACTGTATAGTAATTAAATTGCGGTATAAACTCATCTAAAGAGTTACTTACATTATATTTGCATTTTCCATTGTGTCTGTGCGTAGAGCAGCCCCGAAATACCACTCCTTCTATGCCGACGTTATTTCTTCTAATGAACGAACATTAAATGGCTTTCGTTTCTGAAATTCTATTCATTATCGTTTACGTTATTGCACCACACCCCCAAAAAGAAGTCTTTCGGGATGGTCCCGGCCTGTCAAGGTCAAATAACAATAGAACCTTATACTGAGTCGTGGGCCATTCCGGCACCCGAGCAAAAAATCAAAGCAGCTGACCTTCACTTTGAACGAGCACACATTCCTAGTTAGCTACATTCAGTGTAAGGCCATCTCACAGGACTTGAAATTTACACTCCATCTTTGCATTTTGTCTGAGTGCATTTGCAGCCCCAGAGAACCATAAATACGGAGACATTCTATATTTTTTGAAAAATGATTTATATTACTGTTTGGTTTAATTTAATGCGCAAATGAACAAGGTTGGATAGACACATTGCATGTACACTGAGCAATCACTTTTATTTACACAATACATAGCTACACATATTCAATGGGTCTGCGACATGAGGAGACTCCAGAGCAAAGTCACAGGTGACACCCGGGTGGTTCGCACAACTGCACGGTGAAGGGAGGGGCAACGGTGGAGAGACACATTGCATGTACACTGAGCAATCACTTTTATTTACACATTACATAGATACACATATTCAATGGGCCTGCAACATGAGGAGACTCGAGAGAACAGACAATCAAATTACAATCATTTAAACCGTGATGTGTATTTCTCAATGAGCTCTGCTTTAGGTGGACATGGAACAGAGGCAATGTTGGGTGGCAATGCAGTTGTCCCCTGCACAGGTTCGTTCACAACTCCATGTATGTGACTATCTAGGACATCAACAATAAGTCTCTCAATAAACTCATATTGCATATCCTGAAACACTGGTTTGATCACCCATTGTTTACTTCTTTTAGTGAAGGCCTTATTGTAGCGAAGCGTCCCTAAAGTTCCGGTCGTCCTACTTTGTTGACAGCCAACATTATGGTTATGTGCCAAGACCGCTAGAAGAGTCCGATTTATCATGCCCTCCATGCCAAAATGCAATCGTTTTGGCCTGTACTTTAGGCACATATTGTAGAACACCTCCAAATCTCCTGTGTGGCAGAATTCCATGAGTCCCCTCAAATCTCTTGTTATAGTTTTATCAAATACAATCTTTTCAATGGCTTTGTGAGTGGGTGATGAAGGAATCAACCACTTCTTCTTCCGTGCCTCCTCTGTGGACAAATGGCCATGTTCACAATTGTGGAAATGTTGGTTTGTGGTCCAGCGGTGAACGTTGCTACAGTGTAGCATTACTGACCGCCATTTTTCCAGTAGAATTTCCAACGACCCTCCACATGTTTTTGAGCTCCACCAAAGATGCTTGCTGATTGACTTGGACCACTGTGAAATACCTTGCATATCTTTTTTTTTACCTGCAGCCGACATTTTTTTATTGATTGTTTTTGCAAGATGCCATACGTCAAATTGGTGATTTATATTTTTGTACTCTTCTCTCCTTGTCTTGGCAATTGAAACGTGTCTGTCCGTGGCTATCAGGTCGATCACCATTCCCCGCGATTGTAGTTCTTGCAATGATGCTACAAAGCCAACTTTCTCCATGGCCACTGAGGATGTACTTTGTGACACCTGCACGACCACCGAACTCACAATTTTCTTACTTTCCATGTCCTGAAAGTGGTAGGTGCAGTACTTGGCTGAAAATCCTGGGCTGTCGCACTGTCCATCACCGGCTAGCCTGAACCGTTTGCCCGCGAATGTACTATCAATAGACATTTTTTCCATTCTCCAAGCTTCGCTAATGGCTGGAAATAGATAATCGATTTGGTATTTGTAGAACTGAGTTTTCGCAATGAAATGGATTCCCACAAACTGAAAGAAATTCTCTAACTTTTTAAAACTTGAACTACTAAAATGTGCGGCCGCTGCACAAAGTAGATTGCCTGCTGGCAGTTGCCCCAGCATGGGTTGTGCAGACCATGAGAAAGGATGATATTTTGTACAGGTGGCATGTATTTTAAGGTTAGTGTCTCGAATTGCACGAGTCACATTAATCAATGGCTCCCCACATACTTCCCCACCAACCGAATGCCCACATTTCATCCTAATAATAATATCAATCAAACAACTATCGAATACAATGAATTTGGCCTCTTTCCTTATACTGTCACTCTGCATCCCAGCTGGTTCGGCCTGTAACGTTGAGGACATGTCACTCACATGAAAGGTAGAATCTCTGATATCGTCTTCCGCTATGTTCAGTGATATTGATGGTGTTTCATTGTCGTCCACTTCATTCTCTTCCATTGCAACATCTGTTCCTTCTCCGGCGATGGGTGAATAAAACAATTTCTTCAACTTTCTCGCGGTCTTAGTTTTTGCGGGTGTGGATTCTGTGAATTGATCTCCGACTGCATCCGAACTACCAGGAGGACATTCACTATCAATGGCTGGTGGTGGTATAGCTCCGTTGTCAATCACTTCATATTCTTCCCATTGGCACCATGCATCTCCAGTCTCAAGTCCCTGCCAAAATGTTTGACAAGCAACATCTCTCGTTCGCTTCACTGTCTGTGTAGATCTAGTTAGTACACCCACTCGCAAATAGAGGACAGATTGGAAAAGGGATGTTCAGTTTAAACACAACTTACAGTATTGAACTATTAACAGTGAAAAACAACATAATATAGTGACCAGGACACTAACCTTCTTTTGCTTTCTTTTCTTTGAAACTTTCTTGCCTCGAACTTCAACATCAGGACGCTGTTGCTCCGACTCGTGTGTGCATGTCTCCACTTCCTCTTGCGCTGCAACGACTATATTTTCATGATAAGCACATCCATCACGCACTGACGCTCCATCGACTCCCTGAAACATAGAACTTTCATTAGTATGTATAATAATATTGAAAACACAAAATGTACTTGGGGACCAATACCCACGTACATCTCAATAGCAAAACACGAATGAACGCATTGTGTAGAACATTCAAACGACAATTATTCACGCATTGTTGATCTAGTTAGATGGAACTGTCAATATCCATACCTCGGGCTCCGCATAGACTTCCATTGATGATATTATTGAAGATGATGCTTCAGCAACTCCCTGAAACACAGTAATTGCATTAGTATGGTTTTCTATTTTGTTAAAAAGAACATAAACTTTGTGCAGGCGTCAACGGCTCATCTAAATAGACCTGCACAAATGATCAGTTGTCTAAAATAAGTAAAGGATATCTAAATATGATTCGATTTGCTCGATCGTTGGAAGTGTCACCACCCATAGATCTGCATCAACTACTAGGGGTGATGTTCTTGTAGAACATTGCGCCGACCCGTAACTGCATGCTCCCCCTTCTTCTTGGACTAATGCTCCATCGACTCCCTGAAACATAGGACTTTCATTAGTAATGAAAACAATATTGAAAAAAGAAGACACATAGGAGGGCGACGACAGAAGGACATATCAATGGCTAAAAACGAAAGAAACATTGTGTGTAACAATCACGCTACAAGAATGCAAGATCTGATGATCTCCATCGATGGAACTGTCCGAAAACGTACCTCGAGCATCTGAGTGACATCAACGGTTGTCGTCAATGCGTTGGACTCCTCAGCATCTCCCTGAAAGACAGTACTTGCATTATTTTGGATAACAATAATTATAACTGAAAACAAAGACTAGAGGACGAGTACTAGGGTGTACCATTAGGTAAAATAATTACACGATAAATTAAAACTATTGATTTACATGCCTAAAACAAGTCAGTGGCAGAATAGCTAAGTAAGATTACCCGATAGGCGCTTGAAGTGGCTGATGACTGCAATAACGACACGGATGGAGAATCTTCCGCCTTCATATTGAGTGGATACATAAATGGGGAAATTATTGTTAGCTAATGCTACAAACTACCGCAAGGCCGAGAGCTAAATCCGTAAACTTGACTCACCAGTGGAGGGATGTGGACGAATAGAGTGGGAATAGCGGTTGAGAGCAATTTTCGCTTCGCTCGCGGTGTGTTCTTCTTTATTAGCAATGATGTGGAGTACATGTCTGAGCTAAAGTGCCTGCTGCAGATGCGGTATCGATCACCCCTCTTGTCCGCAAAGACTTCTAGGACTCTACTTTCAAGCTCAGACGGTGGATATCCGCAATATCGGACCCATTCTCTTATCTGATCTATTGTCTTAGGGAAAACATGCATTATAGTACCTTCAGATTTTTTATGGGTCTTTGAAGGGCAACCGCCAATGGAACAGGCAGGCATTGTGGAAAGTTCTGAAAAGTAAAGATCAACAATTCTCTATGAATACCAATGTGTTAAAAAATTAAATGACACATAAAAGGTTCAATGCAAGGTTCGTTTTGGTTCTTGGAACTATACACGTTATTCACATGCGGATAAGTATTTGAATAACTTTAAAAAAATAGAAAAATAATTTGACTAAACTCAGAACATGTGACTAGTTCCTTGCATGTACTGTCTTGAACGAAAAGAAAACATGGATGCAATTTGATGACTACTAGCAAATAGATATAAATTAAAAAATTGGACGCAAAATGATTATGGTACATGGCCTTACCTTGACGAACAAACAGTTAGATGCAGGGATCAGAGTAGTTTCTTGTCGTAGAACAGGGAGCAGTTCACAGGTTGCAAACTGACGAGTTTGCTCGAAGTGGTCACGGAAGTTCACAGAGACGAAGAGCAGATAACCAGCACCTTCACGGGTTGACTAGCAAAGCGCAAAGAAGTTCTCATTAGAAATATGAAGTGGGTTATAAAGAATTCGAAACAGGGGTGTGTTTGTGAATGAATGACGTGAATATGTTGTGGCATTATGCGGTTTGCAGGGGGGCGTCCAGCGTGAGGGGGGATGCTTGGCAGGAGACACAGGGTCTGGAGGTAGACATGGGAACAACAACCCATGCTCTATAGACCACTTTGAAGTGTACTTGGTCTTTGGCACCTCTTGGCCTTTATCGCTCCCTGACAGCTCCACTTGCCAGCGCAAGTATCCCGGTGCGAACTGCCTTTGATAGGGCGGGGGGTGGATTGGGGCGGTGGTCATGCAGACAAGACACAGGAAGACTTGTGAATGGAGACACACTTATGTGGATTGCAGGGGGGCGTCCAGCGTGAGGGGGGATGCTTGGCAGGAGACACGGGGTCTGGAGGTAGACATGGGAACAACAACCCATGCTCTATATACCACTTTGAAGTGTACATGGTCTTTGGCACCTCTAGGCCTTTATCGCTCCCTGACAGCTCCACTTGCCAGCGCAAGTACCCCGGTGCGAACTGCCTTTGATAGGGCGGGGGGTGGATTGGGGCGGTGGTCGTGCAGACAAGACTTGTTTGCCGCAGGGCCTCACCAAGGAGAGGCCATCTAACTGCATGTAAGAGGCAGGCTGCAGGATCTAGTACATGGAAGGCAGGGGGGTGAGTTTATAAATACCTCACCCTCCCAGGAGAATATATGGGTGCAGTTCACCCTGGAGACCCTGGATGCCTAGGCAGTTAGTCAGCAGCAGGCTGGCCTGTGGTGGCAAGGCGGCATGGGCCAGAGGGGGTCATCTCTGTACCCGGTGCCCAAAAGGATGATTTATTATGATCAACCATATTGATTATTTACCTATAACCATGTTTTGTATCAATAAAATCCAACGGCCTTTTATTGCCAACGCTTGAACAAAGTGGTGTGGTAAGTATTTTTGGGGGAGGAGGCAAGGCCGGGAGGCTTGATGCCAACCCGCAAAATAACATATGTATGTCTGCTGCATATGGGTTCAACGGTTATGTGGATTGAAGGTGGGCGGCCAGCGTGAGGGAGGATGCTGGCCGGAGACATGTGGTGTGACAAGACAAGGCACAGGAAGACTATTCAATGGAGACACACTAGATTCATTTAAAAAATCAAAACAACCATTGTTAAAATATATGTTGGGTTTTATTTTAGATCTTAATTTCAATTGAACATAAATAATAAACATTACACATTGTAAAGTTCCGGTTGCAGCACATCCAGGGAAAATCTGCGGTATTGTCCACTGTCGCTGGGGAAATGTTGTCTAATGGCAAGTACCACACAGGCAGGTATTACTCTCCGAACGCGGTGTCCGAGCCTCCCATGAAGCCACCAAGTGAAGCAACGATAGGCCACCAGCCTGTACCACCGGTGAAAAAGAAAGATGCAAACGGTATTAAAATGACAAAACTTTCTTATCAATGTCGATGAAGGTAAAAAATGTCATTCTGCTTTGAAAAAAATTCTATCTAGAAAATGCACAATATGGAACCAATTTACATGCGTTCGAATGATATACACAGATCCTCCTCACCCTCACTGGCAACTACGACACTGACTCCATGACCCTCAACAACCTCTACAACACCATCCAAGCCTGGATGGCAGACAATGGACTATGCCTCAACTCAGACAAGACTGAACTCCTCCTGGTAGGCTCACCCGACACGCTGAAAAATCTAGACTCCCAGTTCAGTCACTTCACCATAGACTCCATCAAAATACCTGTCTCAGAATCAGTCAAAACACTTGCAGGGTAATTCATAGAATTTCGCAGAAAAGTGTCGCAAGCGGCTGGCGCAGAGTGTCCGCGTGTGATTGACTGCGCCAGGCACGTGCGCTAAAACCGATTTCCGCGCACAGCGTATTCATGGATTTTAGGCTCCCAAACCAGCCGTGGCGCAGAGTATCGCAGCGACCCTGCAGCAGCGCCAGTAACGCCCCCAAGAACGCCCTCGCGCAAGGAAAAGCCATCAAAATCGCTAAATCATCGCAAAGGGCTGCGCTAACCCTGGACCAGTTTACAGGGCTGCCAAACAAGGAACGCAAAGCGGGTAACGTGCATATCAGGGGTACGCGTGAAGTTATACACGCGATTAGCCAGGGTACGTGTATTACAGGGGTACGTGGGAAGTATAACACGCGATTAGCCAGGGTACGTGTATTACAGGGGTATGCGGTAAGTTTAACATGCGATTAGCCAGGGTACGTGTATTACAGGGGTACGCGGGAAGTTTAACACGCGATTAGCCAGGGTACGTGTATTACAGGGGTATGCGGGAAGTTTAACATGCGATTAGCCAGGGTACGTGTATTACAGGGGTACGCGGGAAGTTTAACACGCGATTAGCCAGGGTACGTGTATTACAGGGGTACGCGGGAAGTTTAACACGCGATTGGCCTGGGTACGTGTATTACAGGGGTATGCGGGAAGTTTAACACGCGATTAGCCAGGGTACGTGTATTACAGGGGTGCGCAGGAATTATCACACGCGATTTGGCTGGGTACGTGTATTACAGGGGTGCGTGGGAATCATCACACGCGATTTGGCTGGGTACGTGTATTACAGGGGTGCGTGGGAAGTCACACGCGATTAGGCTGGGTGGGTCCTCACAGGTGTTCCCTGTACACCCTCCACGGCCCCTGCAGGCAGCCTACAAAACAGGGGACTACCCTGCACACCTGCTCATGTCCCCCTGCACCCCCACCCCCCAGCAGTGCAGGGGCAGCCTCCACCAGGCCCCCACTCATGTCTCCCACCACCCCCACCCTCCCGCCACCAGGGGCAGCCTCCACCAGGCCCCCACCCATGCCTCCCACCACCCCCACCCCCCCGCCACCAGGGGCAGCCTCCACCAGGCCCCCACCCATGCCTCCCACCACCCCCAACCCCCAGCAGTGCAGGGGCAGCCTCCACCAGGCCCCCACCCATGCCTCCCACCACCCCCAACCCCCAGCAGTGCAGGGGCAGCCTCCACCAGGCCCCCACCCATGTCTCCCACCACCCCCAACCCCCAGCAGTGCAGGGGCAGCCTCCACCAGGCCCCCACCCATGCCTCCCACCACCCCCAACCCCCACCATCCAGGGGCACCCTCCACCAGGCCCCCACTCATGTCTCCCACCACCCCCAACCTCCCGCCACCAGGGGCAGCCTCCACCAGGCCCCCACCCATGCCTCCCACCACCCCCAACCCCCAGCAGTGCAGGGGCAGCCTCCACCAGGCCCCCACCCATGTCTCCCACCAATTCCCCACCCCCCCCCGCCACCAGGGGCACTCTCCACCAGGCCCCCACCCATGTCTCCCACCACCCCCACCCTCCCGCCACCAGGGGCAGCCTCCACCAGGCCCCCACCCATGCCTCCCACCACCCCCAACCCCCAGCAGTGCAGGGGCAGCCTCCACCAGGCCCCCACCCATGCCTCCCACCACCCCCAACCCCCAGCAGTGCAGGGGCAGCCTCCACCAGGCCCCCACCCATGTCTCCCACCACCCCCACCCCCCCGCCACCAGGGGCAGCCTCCACCAGGCCCCCACCCATGCCTCCCACCACCCCCAACCCCCAGCAGTGCAGGGGCAGCCTCCACCAGGCCCCCGCCCATGCCTCCCACCACCCCCAACCCCCAGCAGTGCAGGGGCAGCCTCCACCAGGCCCCCACCCATGTCTCCCACCACCCCCACCCCCCCGCCACCAGGGGCAGCCTCCACCAGGCCCCCACCCATGCCTCCCACCACCCCCAACCCCCAGCAGTGCAGGGGCAGCCTCCACCACGCCCCCACCCATGTCTCCCACCACCCCCACCCCCCCGCCACCAGGGGCACCCTCCACCAGGCCCCCACCCATGTCTCCCACCACCCCCAACCCCCAGCAGTGCACGGGCAGCCTCCACCAGGCCCCCACCCATGTCTCCCACCACCCCCACCCCCCCGCCACCAGGGGCAGCCTCCACCAGGCCCCCACCCATGTCTCCCACCACCCCCACCCTCCCGCCACCAGGGGCAGCCTCCACCAGGCCCCCACCCATGCCTACCACCACCCCCAACCCCCAGCAGTGCAGGGGCAGCCTCCACCAGGCCCCCACCCATGCCTCCCACCACCCCCAACCCCCAGCAGTGCAGGGGCAGCCTCCACCACGCCCCCACCCATGTCTCCCACCACCCCCATCCCCCCGCCACCAGGGGCAGCCTCCACCAGGCCCCCACCCATGTCTCCCACCACCCCCACCCCCCCGCCACCAGGGGCAGCCTCCACCAGGCCCCCACCCATGCCTCCCACCACCCCCAACCCCCAGCAGTGCAGGGGCAGCCTCCACCAGGCCCCCACCCATGCCTCCCACCACCCCCAACCCCCAGCAGTGCAGGGGCAGCCTCCACCAGGCCCCCACCCATGTCTCCCACCACCCCCAACCCCCAGCAGTGCAGGGGCAGCCTCCACCAGGCCCCCACCCATGCCTCCCACCACCCCCAACCCCCACCATCAAGGGGCACCCTCCACCAGGCCCCCACTCATGTCTCCCACCACCCCCACCCTCCCGCCACCAGGGGCAGCCTCCACCAGGCCCCCACCCATGCCTCCCACCACCAACCCCCAGCAGTGCAGGGGCAGCCTCCACCAGGCCCCCACCCATGTCTCCCACCACCCCCACCCCCCCGCCACCAGGGGCACTCTCCACCAGGCCCCCACCCATGTCTCCCACCACCCCCACCCTCCCGCCACCAGGGGCAGCCTCCACCAGGCCCCCACCCATACCTCCCACCACCCCCAACCCCCAGCAGTGCAGGGGCAGCCTCCACCAGGCCCCCACCCATGTCTCCCACCACCCCCACCCCCCCGCTACCAGGGGCACTCTCCACCAGGCCCCCACCCATGTCTCCCACCACCCCCACCCTCCCGCCACCAGGGGCAGCCTCCACCAGGCCCCCACCCATGCCTCCCACCACCCCCAACCCCCAGCAGTGCAGGGGCAGCCTCCACCAGGCCCCCACCCATGTCTCCCACCACCCCCACCCCCCCGCCACCAGGGGCACTCTCCACCAGGCCCCCACCCATGTCTCCCACCACCCCCACCCCCCCGCCACCAGGGGCACCCTCCACCAGGCCCCCACCCATGTCTCCCACCACCCCCACCAGTGCAGGGGCACCCTCCACCAGGCCCCCACCCATGTCTCCCAACACCCCCACCCACCAGCACTGTGGGGCACGTGGCCAGCAGGCAATCAGGCAGCAGCAGATGGCAGGTGGGAGCGTGCTCAGGGCTCTGGGGGGCAGTAATTTGGCCTCCTGGCCAGGAGCGTGGTCTCTCGTGTGTGAATGCGTGGACAGCCTGATAGGGAGTGAAATCCCACACGTCAGCAAAGGCCCTTAGCGCGTAAACCCATCAACAGCATATGCGCGCCTATAGTCACCTGCACGTGCAGGAAATTGTTGCGTGACACGTCCCAGTGTCAAAGCGTGTGATTGGTGAAAATGGATCTACACGTAGAAGTGACAAAGCGTGTGATTGGTGAAAATGGATCTACACGCAGAAGTGACAAAGCGTGTGATTGGTGAAAATGGATCTACATGCAGGAGTGACAAAGCGTGTGATTGGTGAACGTACACGCCGCGTAAGTGACGCTGTACGTGTGGGCCTGTATATAAGGTACATGTAGAACACCATTTCCTTGTACGTGCTTTTCGTGGAGAGCGAGTGGGTGAATTCTGTACTTCTTGTCGTTTCACACGCGATTTACTTCACGGCGTTTCCAGTTCGTATTCCCTGTTACCTCTGACAGCTTTTTCTCTTTTTTCTCTTTTACTGGTTTACCTGGGCCTGTTCCCTCAAACAGTGTCCCCTTCTACTGTTGTCCTGTCTTCTCAGACAGCGTACACATCTTCTTTTGGCAGGGGTTTAGCCAGCCAAACGCGCTCATTTTTCACGCTCTTTTACCTGGCAGACGGTGAGTCACGCACGTATCCAACTTCTGTGCTTGCCCCGTGTGTAGCCTACCCCTTCAGAGGTCATTCTAGGCTGCGTGTGACACGCATACGTTCATTCTTGTGTTACTGGGTGCCACAGCGTAGTGCAGGTTTTTCTTTCTGCACACGTGGTCTAGGAGGGGTTGCGTGCACGTCATCTCCCTTTTTTGGGCCTCCTGTGCGTTGCGTGACCCGTCATCTTTCCCCAGGGGTTACAATCAGCCGTGCTAGAGCACTAGGGTACAATTACCATCTGGTACCCAACCCCTTTGACCCCCAATTGCCCAGGACAATTGTCTACAGCCACTCCCATACGCACATTAATATCAGTGCCATGGCTGGGAGGCGAGGATTCCGTAAGGGTGGCAAAGGTGGAAGTGCCACAAGTGGTGGCCGTGGTGGATCCGGTAGGGGACGTGGTCGTAACTTGCAGGGTGAGCCTGTCCCCCCATGTGTGGAGGACCAGTCAAGGGCACCCATCATCCCCCCCCTCCCCCCCTCCCCCCCTCCTGTTGAGGCTGAAGTGGCTGACACCATCCATGCTCAGCCCTTGTTGGACCAGCCCATTGTGGCACCAGACCTGGCTGACTCCATGGCTGACTTCCAGGTCAGCAGGGCTACGACACGTGCGCTGGTGCACGTTGATGCCATCATGCCACGTGGATCTGGGGAAGCAAGGTCATCTGCTGCACCAAGGAGGCAGGGCGGAGAGGCTGCAGGGGCAGCTGCGGCTCCATCCACCCCAGCCCTCACACACCCAGCCAGGACAGTGTCGGTCCTAGTCCATGCTGCTGACATTCCCCCTGACACCATCACACTAGAGCCAATGCCTGCACCAACTCCCATGCTGAGTGTGCAATCCCACACTCCTGATACAGAGTCCACCAGGGCTCCTGCCCCTAGTGTCCAGAGCGGTGCAGGACACTCAGGATCACCACCACCTTCCAAGCGGAAGAGGAAGAGTGCTCGTCCGGCACAGGCTGATGCCCCAGACACGGCTACACAGTCCGGCCCGTCCAGGAAGCCCAGCTTCACGGATGACGAACTGAATGCACTTGTCGAGTATGTGTCCGGACATGACAACGAGATGGTCATTGTTGCAGGATCCAAGACCACACCTGCACAACGCCAGGCACACTGGCAGACCGTTGCGGACATCGTAAGTGCCCTTGGAATCGTGAGGCGCACAGCCAATGATTGCTATAAGCGCTGGAATGACCTAAAGCGCAGGGGAAAGAGTAAGCTGGCCTCAAGTCATGCCGCAACTCTAGTGACTGGAGGTGGGTCTCCAGTAGTAGACATGGAACTCACTCCACATGAGTCAGTCGCTGGGACCTACATCACGGAGGAACAGATCCAAGGCGTGGGAGATCTGGCTGATTACGAGGCATTGTCCGGTGAGTGCACATGCATGTGTGTGTCATCCATGTGCATGGTGTGTGTGTGAGGGCTTCTGTTCGGGTGCCAGGTGAGAGTGTGTGCACCTGTGTCGTATGGGTCAGCCATGTGCTTCATGCAATCCTTCCTGCGCAGCTGCATTTGGCCATAGCAGTATCCCTTCTGCCAACAGTAGACATCTAGCACAACTGCACGCCAGTTGCCCTTGAAGTGTCACCTTGACACAACATATTTGCTTCTTTTTCACTGTTCATTTAGTCAGTTTGTTTGCATTCCACCACTTTCACTAGGCATGTCGCTGTCCACTAGTCACATGTCTGACATGGGTATGGTAAAGTGGAGTGACTTTGTTACCTGGATATCATTTGTACACACATGTCCCTGTGCAATTTGACCATTTCAGACTGGCAGCTCCAGGTGAAAAATCTGACCTGTTAGAATTAGAAAAGCTATTACATGCGGGAACTGGACTGAATGAATAGGTGCTGCCCTCCTCTCCATCTTCACTCAATAGCAATGGTACATGCCATCTGTGTGATGGCATGTGTGTTTCACCTGCCAATCACAGGCCAATGTGTGATGCCACTGCCAGGCAGCATGCAGAAAATTTGTTCATCTTCCATCTTGGTGTCATCGGAAACGTACCTCGAGCATCTGAGTGACATCAACGGTTGTCGTCAATGCGTTGGACTCCTCAGCATCTCCCTGAAAGACAGTACTTGCATTATTTTGGATAACAATAATTATAACTGAAAACAAAGACTAGAGGACGAGTACTAGGGTGTACCATTAGGTAAAATAATTACACGATAAATTAAAACTATTGATTTACATGCCTAAAACAAGTCAGTGGCAGAATAGCTAAGTAAGATTACCCGATAGGCGCTTGAAGTGGCTGATGACTGCAATAACGACACGGATGGAGAATCTTCCGCCTTCATATTGAGTGGATACATAAATGGGGAAATTATTGTTAGCTAATGCTACAAACTACCGCAAGGCCGAGAGCTAAATCCGTAAACTTGACTCACCAGTGGAGGGATGTGGACGAATAGAGTGGGAATAGCGGTTGAGAGCAATTTTCGCTTCGCTCGCGGTGTGTTCTTCTTTATTAGCAATGATGTGGAGTACATGTCTGAGCTAAAGTGCCTGCTGCAGATGCGGTATCGATCACCCCTCTTGTCCGCAAAGACTTCTAGGACTCTACTTTCAAGCTCAGACGGTGGATATCCGCAATATCGGACCCATTCTCTTATCTGATCTATTGTCTTAGGGAAAACATGCATTATAGTACCTTCAGATTTTTTATGGGTCTTTGAAGGGCAACCGCCAATGGAACAGGCAGGCATTGTGGAAAGTTCTGAAAAGTAAAGATCAACAATTCTCTATGAATACCAATGTGTTAAAAAATTAAATGACACATAAAAGGTTCAATGCAAGGTTCGTTTTGGTTCTTGGAACTATACACGTTATTCACATGCGGATAAGTATTTGAATAACTTTAAAAAAATAGAAAAATAATTTGACTAAACTCAGAACATGTGACTAGTTCCTTGCATGTACTGTCTTGAACGAAAAGAAAACATGGATGCAATTTGATGACTACTAGCAAATAGATATAAATTAAAAAATTGGACGCA